>NW_027361797.1:35122500-35735000 GCF_039654945.1 Dendrobates tinctorius
TGGTTTTCCCTTCCCCTTGTCTTGTTGTTTCAGTACCGACCTGTTGGTCGTGTCACACAGGACAGTGTCACGTGTCAGTCTTGTTGTTTTAGTTACTGGCCTTCGGGTCGTGTCACACAGGACAGGCATATGTGACAGATTGCCCCTTGCCCGCCTCCTGTGTCTTAGTTGTGCCACTTGCTTGTGTCTCAGCCGTGTGCACTGGCCAGTGAGGCATGTCTCCTGCCTTGAACCTTGGCGTGGCTCCAGCATGCACCCTGCCTGGAACCCTGGCGTGGCTCCTAGCACACGCCCTGCCTCGAACCCTGGCGTGGCTCCTAGCATGCACCCTGCCTTGAACCCTGGCTTGCCTGCCGGATTCCTGAAACCTGCCGACCGCTGCCAGAGGTCCGGAACCAGATGACTGCGGCCTGATGTCCGGAGCTGATTTCCGCAGCCTGATGCCTGGATCCTGTCGGTCATTGCCAGTAGTCCGGAGTCCGATGCCATCACACCCTGCCTTGGACCCTGGCGCATCTTGGACCCTGGCGTGTCTCCTAGCACGCACCCTGTCTTGGACTCTGGCGTGCCTCCTAGCACGCATCCTCTCTTGAACTCTGGCGTGTCTGGCACGTACCCTGCCTTGGACCCTGGTATGTTTTCTAGCACGTGTTATGCCTGGAACATTTGGCGTGCCCCTGCACGCACTTTGCTGTGTTTCACTGTTTATGCCTTGCACCTGATTAAAGCTGGAAACCACATTTATTGAAGAAACCCAGTGACCTCGCTTTATGTTTTGCATCCTGCTCGTTCCTGTTGTTAGACACTCACTAGTGTCCCCCTGAGCCGACCGTCTGGTCTCAGCAGTCGTGGTGGCTCACCCCCTTGGTTTTGCCCCTCACACTCCCTGTATAGGGGGTGGTTCCTCACAAGGTCAGCTCGCCCTCGGTGGGTGGGTGCCACGACCCAGAGGGTCCACTCAAAAAATTGGCTCAGCAGAAGCTGAGTCCGTCACATAGCCCATGTGGACACTTCGGGCACCCTGGCCCTGTATCAACTAACTTCCCTTCTTCTCTAACCTTAACTCCCGGCAGCACCTCCTACACTTAACCCTATCCTGCTACAAATTCTATACACTAGAGTTCCCCCCTCTAGTGTCCAAAACAGAGCACTACGCTTTCCCTATACTATAAATGACAAACCATGAAATGCAGTAAACATTATCACAACTATATGCAAGTAAAAGTGATAATACAGTAAAACGTAAAGACAAAACGATGGAAACACCCAGAAGGGGTAGCAGTACCATTTCATATGTGCGGTAATACATGAAACACAAAGAAAAAACACAGTATGACAAACATGCAAAAATACTCTGTTGTAAAAAATATATAACAGTAGACAGCAAGTGCTAGTAAAAATTTGATAGCAAAAACAGGGTGTTTAGTTGATACGTTTTTTGCAAAAAAAGTATGCTAAGCCACTCCACTAACGTCACGGTATACCCATCTCGGAGCAGTCCTATCTAATGTATTTAAAACCTGATCATGTGAACAATACCTACATGAGCAGGATTCAGAAAGACGCTTCCTGATGTGGGCATGCTGTGTAAGACGGCTCTTTATGTGCATGCCACACAAGAGAAAATAAAAAATTAATAAAATAAAGAGCGGTAATACATGTAAACATGTAGCAGTACCAGTTAGCAAAAAGTAATAAATACAACAAGAAACATTTTTATTTCACTCCTTTACACAGTCTATGAGGAAGGCTGTACTAATAAGTCTAAGAAGAGATCTTGTAATTAGTGATGAGCGAGCGTGCTCGGATATTGTGTTATCTGAGCGTGCTTGGGTGTTATCCAAGTATCTCGGGCGTCCTCGAGTCGTTTGTTCAATTCCCCATGGCTGCATGTTTCGACGCTGTTAGACAGCCGCAATACTTGCGAGTATAGCCTAACCAACAGGCAATCCCCACCTATGTTGCGACTGTCTAACAGCTGTGAATTATGCAGCTGCGGGGACTCGAACATACAACTCGAACATGCCCGAGACACTCCGATAACACCCGAGCATGCCCAGATAACACTATATCCGAGCACGCTTGCTCATCACTACCTGTAATACTTATATATTAGCAAGTGACACAAAATCATGTCCCCAACATAGGTGTTACAGTAAGAATAAACTGGAAATCTCCTTTAAGCTCCAAGTAGAATATAGAGCCAAGCCAAGATCATGAAAATTTAGCAAAAGTGGACAGAAAATTGCCTAAGGAAAGATATGATCTTCTATGTACTACCAAAATGTATCAGCTAACATGTCTATACATAGATATGATAACATTATTGCTATAGGGGGTGCAGAGGTAACAGCCAAACCAGGCCTCGTTGCCTAAAGGGGCAGGTGGATTCCTCTGGCAATTAACAGAATATGTATGTAATCAGTCAGTGAAACTGCGGATTATTGGTTTTATTGTTCATTTTTTATTACTCTTTTTTTTAATTTCTTCTAGGAAACGTTGGCAGAAAAACTAATGGAAGCATTAAAGCTTCCTTTGCGTCAGAAGTTATCTCGAATAGGTATTCATGTGGCTGCCTGGATCATCTCCTCTGGTCTGGCAGTTGGCTGTAGTGCTGGAGTCTACTACCTCTGCCTTAAAGTTGCGGATTCTGCAACGGTAAACAAAAAAAAAGCAATCCACGTGCTCAACGACATAAAAATATAACTTAAAGGGAATCTGTCAGCAGGTTTTTGCTATTTAATATGGGAGCAGCATAATATAGGGAACAAGAGCCTGATTCCAGGGATGTGTCACTTATTAGTCTTATGTGCTGTAGTTTCAATGCAATCATTGTTTTATCAGTGCCGGACTAGATCTCAAGTGCAGGCCAGTCAGGCTAATCTATGTAACCCCATCTCCACCACTGATTGGCAGCTTGATAAAATGTACAGTGGTGTGGGCGGAGTTATACAGAGCTCAGCATTCAGAGAACTTCTACTTCTACAGCAGAGAAGGCAGATATTATATCAAAACTGCACCAAGCAGTTCAATAAGCAACACATCACTGGAATCAGGGCAATTGCCACTACATTATGCTGCTTTCAGATTACTTGCTAATAGATTCCTTTTAATATGGGTTGAGTAATATATGTATAAACTTTCTTCTTTTTATCACATATATTTTGCTTACACATAGCATATACCGTAGATAATATTTCTTCTAACGCCCCTTATTGATTCATCAGAACCCAGATTTAAATGACCTGACTAAACAAGCGGCAACATTAGTGGTTCCTGTGGTGGTCGCCCTCATCAACCTTCTCATGCCTCTAGTCTACTCTATGTTTGGACTAGTTGAAAAATTCAAGTACCCGCAGCATCAGGTCTATATCGTGATATTAAGGTAAGACTAACAGGACATTACAGGCAGTTTACTATATGAACAGAGCATGAGGCCAGAAAATGGAGATTGATGGAACACAAATCAGAACCACTCCCATATAGACAGTGATTTATTTTCTAAGATGTGTTTTTAGAGAATGCTCATATAATTTCTTATATATTAAACTGCAAACATTATACCTGATCTCACTTTTATATAAATCAGTCTGGTTCCCTTATATGAATGATTAGAGGCTATAAAGCCAGGAAGAGAAATAACCTTGTCCTAAAAGCAACAAAGTGGTGCAGTTTAGGAGATATTTACTAATGAACTTGCAAGGACCAACAATCGGGGAATGAGTATTCATAAGATCACTCTTTCCTGATCACTGGAACTTATAAACATGCCATCTAGCAAAATCAGATGTTTTGAAGATAAATCGAGATGTTTTGAATATTTTGTTTCATTTTTTTTTATAATTTGCACATCATTACCATGTCTGTCCATCCTGTGATTTACATATTCCCTCAACTTTTCCTTTTTGGATTTGCAATTTCAATGTTGAGGAGTGTATATAACTTAACAAGGTGGACAGGGGTTTTCCTTATTAGACCACCCATTTAGTTAGCATCTATTACCAATAATGCATTTTCTTTCACGCATTTATAATATAGAGATTTAGTATTTTTAAATCTAACGCACAATGCATTTACTGTAGCTTGACGCAGAAAAACGTCTCAATGCGGAAGACTGTAACAATGCAAAGTTACTCTTCCTGAAAAAAAAACAAAAAAAAATGAAAGTGACCACAAAAAAGCAATGAGCGGATTCCTGTAGTGTGTTTTCTTTTTACCCCTCACCGTGGTACAGTAGCTTACCATTGGTTTCTATACCAATATTCTCGAAAACCCAGTGAACACTGCAAAAATAATTGAATGTGTCTATTCTTAAGGGCATGTCACACTAAGAGATATCGCTAGCAATATCGCTATAACTAGTGACGTTATAGCGATATTGCTAGCGATATCGCTATGTGTGATACTTACCTACGACCGGCTCCCCCGCTGGTTATCGCCGATCGCGCGAGAACGTTCAGGACTGTTTCTCGTCGTCAGCTTCCTGCTGTGAGGACGAGCGACGCGTGGAGCCGGGCGGGAGGACGCAGGATCGCCTGGTGTGACAGGTAAGTAGCGATCCCCGTCCCCGGCGAGGTCGCTGGTGAGATCTGCTTGTGTGGCAGCTCACTAGCGACCACTTAGCGATGTACCAGCGATCCTGACCGCGTCATATCGCTGGTCGGGATCGCTGGTACATCGCTAAGTGTGACATTACCTTTAGTTGGTGGAGTGTGAGGTTACCGTAAATCTTGCTGAATGTGATGTGCATCATCTTAGAAAGTGTTGCATTTGCTCATAGTAATAAATAGCTTGTATCAAATTCAAGGTACATTTGCATTTACAGAATAATTCCCAACAGCAGGAGGCGCTCTCTATATTAGTTAGGCACCTCGGCGCATCTTAGGTATTTACCACTCCACTTCCCAAGTCATCGTTTCAAGGAACAGTTACTATTGGTAATAGGGAGATGTGGTTTTTATACACACAGGCTTGAACTTGTTTCGATATAGTATAGTAAGTGAAATAAATATAAATGCAATCAAATATAAGTATATTATGTCTTTCCAGAAATGTCCTTCTGAAATTTTCGATTATTGGTATTTTGTGCTACTACTGGCTGGAGAAAATTGCACAGAGTGAACGAGAGGTAAGTTTTACTTTTGGCAATTACTTTGATAAGATGTACAGTAGAGATGATCAAATCTTTTGAAATTCAAATTGGTCCAGTTTATATAATTTCGATTTGCAGCAAATCAATATTCAAAGCCTCTAATTTCCTGGAAAAGACTTGTGTAGCACTCTGAGATCTCTTACGACTCCATTGATCCCCTTTCGAAATCTTTAATGAACACACAACCTTTAATCATTGGTATCAGTTGTAGGTGAATGAAAGTTGACATTGATCCATATATGATTTATTTGGACAAAGGTAAAGGCCCCTCTACATTTAGCGATGCACCAGCGATCCGACCAGCGTTCCGACCCGGTCAGGATTGCTGGTGCATCGCTAAATGATCGCTAGTGAGCTGTCACACAGGCAGACCTCACAGTGATGCAGCAGCGACGCAGCGCACGATACTCACCTTTTTACACACAGCGATCCTGACGTCCTCCCGCCCGCCTCCACGCGTCGCTCGTCGGCGCCAGCAGGAAGCCCAGCAGGAAGCGCCCGACGAGAAATGGAGCCGGACATTCTCGCGCGATCAGCGATGGACAGCGGGGGAGCCGGTCTGAGGTAAGTATCACACATAGTGATATAGAAGAGTAGAGTTGAGCGATACCGTCCGATACTTCAAAGTATCGGATCGGAATGGATCGGCCGATCTTAAAAAAAAGTATCGGTATCGCCGATTCCGATACCGGAAGTCCCATTCAAGTCTATGGGACTTCCGGTATCGGAATAAGAAAAACCCTGTTTTTGCCTTGTACAGCCTCTCTGGGGTCTGTACGGGCCTTTCGGGGGGCTGTGCCGGCCTGCCAGGGGGTCTGTGCAGGCTCCGGTGGTCTGTGCCGGCCTGCCGGTGGTCTGTGCAGGCTCCGGTGGGCTGTGCCGGCCTGCCGGTGGTCTGTGCAGGCTCCGGGGGGCTGTGCCGGCCTGCCGGGGGGCTGTGCCGGCCTGCCGGTGGTCTGTGCAGGCTCCGGGGGGCTGTGCCGGCCTGCCGGGGGGCTGTGCAGGCTTCGGGGGTCTGTGCAGGCATCGTCCGATGGGACTACAAGTCCCATTGGGCGATGCCTGCTACCATGACAGTGATTGACACATTAGCCAATGATGGGACAGTAGTAGTCCCATCATCCGGCTAATGTGTTGAATGTAAAAAAAAAAAAAAAAAATTACATGCTACATACATACTACATATATACTACATGCTACATACATACAACATGCATACTACATACATGCTACATTCATACTACATACTACATACATGCTACATTCATACTACATACTACATACATGCTACATTCATACTACATATATACTACATGCAACATACATACAACATATATACTACATGCATGCAACATGCATACTACATATATACTACATGTAACATACATACTACATATATACTACATGCATACTACATACATGCTACATACTACATACATGCTACATACATACTACATGCATGCTACATACATACTACATGCATGCTACATAATGCTACATACATACTACATGCTACATACATACTACATATATACTACATGCATGCTACATACATACTACATGCTACATACATACTACATACATACTACATATATACTACATGCATGCTACATACATACTACATGCTACATGCATGCTACATACATACTACATGCATGCTACATACATACTACATGCATGCTACATACATACTACATGCTACATACATACTACATACATACTACATATATACTACATGCATGCTACATGCATACTACATGCTACATACATACTACATACATACTACATATATACTACATGCATGCTACATACATACTACATGCTACATACATACTACATACATACTACATGCATGCTACATACATACTACATGCTACATACATACTACATACATACTACATGCATGCTACATACATACTACATGCTACATATATACTACATACATACTACATGCATGCTACATACATACTACATGCATGCTACATACATACTACATGCTACATACATACTACATACATACTACATACAATACATTCATACAATACATACATAGACATACAGTACATATAACATAGAGTAACATACTTACCAATACTTGTCACATTGTTCCCCGAAGCCATTGTCTTTTACGGAATAAATATTAACATAACAAACCACAAAAATACTCACCCATGATCCGAAGCAGTCCACGAGTGTGTCCCACCACGATCTTGGGTAGAGAACTGCAGCATCAGCTGATGCTGCCGTTCTCTACGGGCTGCAGGAATCCAATGACGGAAGGTAGGTATCCTTCCGCACTGTATTCCTCCGCCACTTAAAAAAAAAAAGTCCCTAGTCTCACTTTATGCCATTGCTGCTCATGAAGGTATTATTCACATGTTCAGGTTTTTAAATATATTAGATAGGACTGCTCCGAGAAGGGTATGCCTTGACGCGGCGGAGTGGCTTAGCGTACATTTTTTTGCAAAAAAACGTATCAACAAAATACCCTGGTTTTGTTAACATCTTTTACTAGCACTTGCTACTTACAGTTACATATGTTTTACAGCAGAGTATTTATGCACGTTTGTCATACTGTGTTCTGTTTTTGTGTCTTAGTTCTTGGGTGGTGTGAACAGGGTCTTATGACCAGTTCAGTTTTTGTGCATGTGTCATGTGTTCTGAATATATATGTAGTATGTATGTAGCATGTAGTATGTATGTATGTAGCATGCATGTAGTATATATGTAGTATGTATGTAGCATGTAGTATGTATGTAGCATGCATGTAGTATATATGTAGTATGTATGTAGCATGTAGTATGTATGTAGCATGCATGTAGTATATATGTAGTATGTATGTAGCATGTAGTATGTATGTAGCATGTAGTATGTATGTAGCATGCATGTAGTATATATGTAGTATGTATGTAGCATGTAGTATGTATGTAGCATGCATGTAGTATATATGTAGTATGTATGTAGCATGTAGTATGTATGTAGCATGCATGTAGTATATATGTAGTATGTATGTAGCATGTAGTATGTATGTAGCATGCATGTAGTATATATGTAGTATGTATGTAGCATGTAGTATGTATGTAGCATGTAGTATGTATGTAGCATGCATGTAGTATATATGTAGTATGTATGTAGCATGTAGTATGTATGTAGCATGCATGTAGTATATATGTAGTATGTATGTAGCATGCATGTAGTATATATGTGGTATGTATGTAGCATGTAGTATGTATGTAGCATGCATGTAGTATGTATGTAGTATGTATGTAGTATATATATATATATTTTTTTTTTTAACATTTAACACATTAGCCGGATGATGGGACTACTACTGTCCCATCATTGGCTAATGTGTCAATCACTGTCATGGTAGCAGGCATCGCCAGATGGGACTTGTAGTCCCATCGGACGATGCTTGCACAGACCCCCGGACATCAGCACAGCCCCCCGGCAGGCCGGCACAGCCCCCCGGCAGGCCGGTACAGACCCCCACAGGGTGCACAGACCACCGGCAGGCCGGCACAGCCCCCCGGCAGGCCGGTACAGACCCTGGGCAGTCCACACAGCCCCCCGGCAGGCCGGCAGAGACCCCCGGAAGGCCCGAAATGACGGCGCATCATGATGCGCACACACCGCGCATCATGATGACGTCATTTCGGCTGTCAATCAACTTTGAACTTCCGATTCCGATGCCGACTTCCGATTTTGAAAAAATATCGGAAGTCGGTATCGGAATTCCGATACAGCAAGTATCGGCCGATACCCGATACTTGCGGTATCGGAATGCTCAACACTATAGAAGAGTTAATGGTTTGCTTTTATATCCCTTTAAATGCCTTTAAGACTTCAATTGCCTTTTGCCTAATATTGCTATGTATTATTCTTATTATTCTTATGTAGACTAATAGTATCTGTCTTCAAGGAAACTATACTTGTTATCATATTTGTTCTCAACAACGTATTCTGGGTACATTGTAAACAAGGTACGACCCTGAGGTGATGGTGGCGGCCAAATGAGCTCCATAGAGTCACATATTGTTGTAAATGGTATAAAAACATGTCTTGTATTTCATTACGTCAGATAAAGTGATTTGACCACGGCTTGTGTGTTGAAGTCTCTTTGTCTCCAAGCGCTTGCAACAGAAAGGGCGAAAAACCTCACAATTCGGACTCACTGGTGGTCTGGACAGCTGACGCTTGGTCAGAACAAAAGCAGCTACGACAATAGCGATATCGCTAGCGATATCGCTATAACGTCACAAAATCGGTGACGTTATAGCGATATCGCTATGTGTAAAACCCCCTTAAGGTTTTCCATGCTTGTCCAGGATAACTTAATCCTCTTGAGTATGACAAAGTCATAGGCCAAGTGGCATAGTTTCTCTTACAGTACACTGGAGGCTGGACAAGATGGTACGCTATAGCAAACTGGACCAGTCTTTGACACTGGTCCAATCTGCCTAGATCAGGGGAGGGGAATCTTTTTTCTGCCAAGGGCCATTTGGATATTTATACCATCCTACGGGGGCCATACAAACTCCGCCCACAAAATACATTCTGACTCTGGCACTGGTTTCATGACTTAATCTTTCATTGCATGCCCTTCAATGTTCAGTAGTGAGCACTGCGTGTGTGTGCTAGCAGAGCAAGAAGAAATTAATGAGATTGTGGCAATCAAAATACAGCTCCCTGCCCAATAATGCGGTCCCTGAGAATCTGCTCGGGGGCCTGATAAAAGGTCATCGAGGGCCGTAAACCCACCCCTGGCCTAGATTAAAGTCCATGGATTCAGGGCTGACATTATGTGCCAGTGAAAGGACACAGTCTAGGTAAGACTGAACCTAGCTATTCAGCCAGTGCCTCTCTGTTTGCTGAAGTGTGTCAGGTTGTAGCAAAGGCAGATGAAACATTTGCTCCATCATGCCAAATATATTGTAGCTGTTGCAGCTGCTGCCTTGAATACTTGCTGTAGCCCAAACACCAACACAGGCATTGAAGCACTGACTCTTTGAGAGTGGAGAGGGGTCTCTTGAAAAACTTTGAAGTAATCAAATCTTTGGCTGCTGAAAGTTTTGCTGAGCAGGAACCACAGGTTAACCTAGTAATACTCTAATTTTGATGCCAATTTGGAAACTGGAAAAAAATCCCCATTTTTCTTTTATAATGAGGGTTGAATTTCAAGTCATGGTCATTTCTTCGATGGCAACGATACTATGGTCATCCCCCACACATAACAGGTTAGCATGTCTTGCTTACTAGCAGGGCTGTTGAGTCGTTGAGACGGAGTCAGAGTAAGTGTAATATGGACCGACTCGAAATCCTAAATTCTATAATAAATTGGGTACAGTAGTTCAGTGCAGGATGTGCTGTAAATGTTTTCATAAGAGTTGGGAAAGTTATGAAATGTCCTTTAAATGTCTGTTCTGTTGCTGATCTAAGGATCTTGGCTTTTAGTTTAGATGAATCTGTGCTGCACTTTATGTACATGCTCAGTAGTGAGGCAGTGATGTGGAGTCAGTCGGGAGTCAGGAAAATTGAGGAGTAGGAGGTTTGGCTTACCGACGCCACAGCCCTGCTCACCAACACGACTGACAGCTCTCTTGGTTAACTTTGCGCACCCCACTGTGATGATTAGTCATTATGGCAAGCATTGTGATCATTTTCACTCTGAATATCAGTCACATCCCCTACCTGTGCCTTCTCCTCATCATCATTTTCCTCCTCTCTTCTCTTCCTGCTGCTGCATGTAACATGGACATTAAGGACACCAAACAGCCACAAGGCTGTGATAAACACATCCAAATAGCTATTTTCTTCCATCCGCTGTTGCATTTTGGTGAATGTTTTCACTAGGATGAATATGATGGGGATAGCATAGTAGATGCCACAATTTTGTAGGGTAAGTATTGGGCAGATGATCACACAGCTAGCACAATTACAGGAAGTATACAGTGTGATGCAAACTTCACATGGAATACACAGGTGTCTAATTACATGTACTGAGCACTGGTTGCTATACAGTTAATAATCTCTGTACAACACTGCATTGCAAGAAAAGATATTATTCTTACCAGATATGCTTTACCAGGATAGTGACTCAAGTAGAGGAGTTACAAGAGGACAAATAAACACGTGCGTCCCATGAAATGCACAGAAGAAAATGGCATCTTCCTCATCCCAGAATACATTGCTTCAATCCCACAATGCAGCACTCTGTTAAAGACACAGGCTGTAAAAGCTATTTAAGACACAGCTATAAATTCAGCCACCACTAGATGGTGCTATAACTAAACCAGCACTTAATACAAACATATTTGCCCTATATTCAGAGGGAAAAACAGAGGCACTCAACCAATATCATTCTATAGAGTATTAAGGGGGCATTAATACTTTCTAAAGTAAGCACTCAGAGAGCATTATTATTGGGTTAGGAAGAGCAATACTTGGCTTGCCCTGGGTGCTGGCAAACCATGTTAAGCCACTGCTTTTATTCCTTGCTATTAAAATGAATGGCACAATTTATAAAGAAGAAAAAACTCTAAAAAAGCTGCACATGTTTGCTTGGTTTTAAAAATTAGCAAAGAAATGTGAACACTCCCATTCTCATATTGTGTGCCCCTCTCCTCTCTAAAGGTACTGACACACTTAGCGATGCACCAGCGATCCCGACCAGCGATATGACGCGGTCAGGATCGCTGGTACATCGCTGCCACACAGGCAAATCTCACCAGCGACATCGCAGGGGTCGGGGGTCGCTACTTATCTGTCAGACGAGGCGATCCTGACGTCCTCCCGCCCGCGTCCACGCGTCGCTCGTTGTCACAGCAGGAAGCCCCAGCAGGAAGCTGACGACGAGAAACGGCCCAGGACGTTCTCGCGCGATCAGCGATAACCAGCGGGGGAGCCGTCGGAGGTAAGTATCAGACACAGCGATATCGCTAGCAATATCGCTGCTGCGTCACAAAACCTGTGACGTTATAGCGATATTGCTAGCTATATCGCTTAGTGTGACGGGGCCTTAAGGCATCCATTAAACTGGCCAAACAACAAACATGAATAGACTCATGTTAATGACTGTACACACAATATATTTACGGGTAATTATTTTATCAGCGAGATCATGTTGACCTGTTGAAATTTAAGGTCACACAAGCATTGTTCAGAACAATGGAAAGAACATAGGAACTCTTAATACGAGGCATTAAGGAAAGCACTATAATAACATTCATAGATTGCAAACTATCAGCACAATCACCATTATTCCTTACACAATAATAATAAAATATTTGTAGTCAGATCCAGCTACAATTGGTGAGATTTGCTGACAAATTAATGTATTTGCCCACTTTGCAGTAAATGCCCGCCCTCGAAGACATCCACTTTATTTAATAAAATCAATGATCTATTTAAATATATAAATAAATAAAAAAATAAACATTCTAAATATATAAATAAAAAAATCAATCTAAATTTATCTAAAATGTTGCGCTAATTTGTTTCCTAGTATATCTTAAAGAAGCACTCCAATCAAGGTGTTTATCGCCTTAATATATTGCAATCATCATATTATTTAGCACTGTGTACTTACAATTGCTCATTTTGACTACCCAGTTAATTATTCTGTTTTCTCTGCTCTATGTAGAAACAGGAAGTCTCTTGTTCCGGCATTTATTCTTCCCCTCTTCAACTCCTGACCCAGCTGCTCCCTTCTCCCCCTGCCATAAACTTTTGCAGTGACTCCTGACTTGTGCAGAGAAAATTGACCTCCTGTTTCTACATAGAGCTTAAAAGGAGTCAGTCAGTTATTAATCACGTGATGTCATAGACCTAATGGAAAAGAGAAGAATAACTGGGTAGAAAGGCAAAGTGAGCAATTGTAAGTACACAGTGCTATGTACGGTAATATGAGGATTGCAATATATGAAGAGGATACATATTTTGATGAGAGGAGGAGGACTTTTTTATATGGGAGAGAGCTCAGTTTTTCTCATACAAAGCTCCATACAAGTCCTCTATATAATTGAGCTATAAAATAGATAATCTGGCTAAACAGCAAGAACCAGCAGGGGGCACTATTGAGTTTACAGCATACCACACAGACAATGAATTTAATAATATAAAAGTATACAGTAACTCATTCAGCTATTGTGCACCACATGTGTGAATTCCGCCTTTATCCCAATATGCTTATCCTGTTTTTGGGAATAGTGCCAAGTGCCGACCCTATTTTCTACTATACGGGGTATGCAGTCAAATCTTTCGACTGGTGTCTGCACGCAGCCAAAATAGAATAATATAACTAATTTTATGATTATCAATATTTCATAATTCCAGGCTGCTGCTCTTGTGGGCATCTGGTGGCAGTGACAATGGAAGTGGCAGCAGCTGCACAGTATAAAATAGGATGGAGAGGCAAGGAGATATCTGGCAGTGCAAGGCCTGCAATGACAACCCTGGCAGCAGCAATGCAGTATAGCAATATAAAACTCAGTGGGCAGCCAGAAGATATGTGGCTGGCATGGCTGTTTAGTGCCAGGAGTTGCAAGGTAAAAACATATGACAGGACAGGTAAAGAGATACTGTGTCTGGCAGTATAAGGCCAGCAAAGGCAGTCCCTGTAGCAGCAGTATAGTAAAATAATAAAGAACACAGTGAGTGGCCACCATGTGGTTTAAAATATAATGAGGCAGCCAAGGGGATGTCTGGCAGTATAGGGCCAGCAGCAGCTGCTGTTCCTAAGTGGCATACTGCTGCACCTACAATTGCTTATTAACTAGCATTCTCTGTTCTATAATATTACTAGCTGAAGAGCCTGTCATTGCCCGGGCATAGTAACTAACTGTGGGTCACGCTCTCCCCCTTAACAGCCCCGCTCTCCACCTACCATCACGCTCTCTCCTTCCGCAGCCCCGCTCTCCACCCGCCGTCCCGCTCTCTCCTTCCGCAGCCCCGCTCTCCACCCACCATCACGCTCTCTCCTTCCGCACCCCCGCTCTCCACCTGCCATCCCGCTCCCTTTGCATGCCCGCTGTCCTTGCGCCATCCCGTTCTATCCCTCCACAGCCCTGCTCTCCATCTGTGTCCCGCTCTCCCTCCACAGTCCCACTCTCTCCCTCCACAGCCCCACTCTCCATGCTCCGTGCTGCTCTATCCATCCGCAGCCCCGTTCTCTCCCTCCACAACCCTGCTCTCCACAGGCCGTCCTGCTCTATCCCTCCGCAGCCCTGCTCTCCATCCGTGTCCCACTCTCTCCCTCGCAGCTCTACACTTTACTCGCATCCTGCACTTTCCCTCTGCAACCCAGCTCTCCAGCCGCCAGTGGACAGGGCTATGTGTAGTCGGCGTGGCTCGATACATACACACACAGACACACATGCACACATACATACACTCAGCTTTATATACTGTATATAGATAAAAGACAGGGGGAATGTCTGCTAGAGGAGAGCTACCATAGATTCAGCAGAAATTCCTATCTAGTTGAAATTATTGTTACCTGTCCGATTGTCCTATTCAAAAGCCCTAGGTTTTTCCTCAATAGATGCACAGATTTATCACGGGCTTGACAACCTTTGATTGAACAAATATACTGGTTCTTACCAGTTTCTTTATACTACTTAGCATACTGGAGCACTTAAAGGGGTTGTCCGGTCTAAATCGATAAGTCTGCAGTCACTCTTTGTGACTGCCGACTTATGAATCTCCCCAGCAAGCGTACTGTGTGCTGTGACGATTCGCCGGTTTCTGAGTCAGGATTGGCGGGTACGTATGCGTTATGCATACTCCCAGGCAGAACCAGTCTAGTTGGCGGGATGTCGTTCCATACGGCACAGCCGTTTAATGGGCGCGACCTCACTCAATACAATTATATGGAAGAAGGCCGTGCCCGCTAGACGATTTCTGCCTGGGAGTATACACAACGCTTACTCCGTCATCATTCCTGGCTTAGAAACCGGCGAATCATCACAGTGCACAGTGCGTGACTGCAGACTTTATCAGTTTAAACCAGACCACTCCTTTAATAACAAGTATGTTTTTATTATGTCATAATACACAGTGAAGTGTGTTACATTTATTAAAATATCTTATGAATCAGTGACATTGTCACCAGGTTTTTGAAGCCTCACTTGAGAGCAGCGTATCATAGAGTCAAAGACTCTGATTCCATTGATATGTCACTTATTGAGCTGCTTGCCGTAGTTTTGATAAAACTAGGACTAGTAAACCTGCTACCATGTAGTCCAATATCTTCACAATCTCTGGCTATTCCTGTCCTCACCACTGATTTATTGCTTTCTGCCTATGAAGTTTGTACAATCAAGTGTAATCCCAAATTTCCCCTCCGACAGAATGAAAGATGCCTCAGTAACAATTACATTGAGAAGTGACTATTATTGCACATTGGCATTCTTTCTATAGTGCTGGGAATCCTATATTGGACAAGACATCTATCGACTGGTTGTGATCGATTTTCTCTTTGTGCTGTTTGGTTCCTTCTTTGGAGAGTTTCTGAGAAAGTAAGTTATGTGTCCTTGTACATGTAAGTCTGGGGTCCTTGTTGTAATTGGCATTTTACGTCTGTACCTGTTTTTTGTAGGATAATTGGCAAATACTGCTGTAAAACATTAGGAATCCCTGAATTTGATATTGCGAGGAACGTTTTGGATCTGATTTATGCACAGACATTGGCCTGGTATGTAAACATGTTCTTAATATTTTAGTCCTATCCAAATTATAATAGTTACTACTCATTTGTCATAAATGTTAGAATTAATTTCTGTCATGATCCAGGTTGGGCTTCACTACTCGTGATCTCTTGCCCGACCTGGTCATGAGCAGGTTAACTCTTTCCGGCCTCTCTTTGGTGTGTGATCAGCTATTTCTTCCTATTGCTGTCGACAGAACACATCAGTTATAGTTCCTGCCTCCGGCTTGAGCGGCTGACCTCGTTGTGCCCTGGTTTGTCCTTTGCCATCGTTGACTCCCCGTGTCCGTCCTCTTCCTATACCCTGTCCTGACCTAGTTATTGCCCTCCCCGTGCTTGGATCCCTTACTGTTTGACTCAGCTTCTGACCTGGTTCCCATCTCGAGTCTTGGATTTCCTGCTCCCGACCGGCTCTGACCTTCTGGCTTGCCTCTGACTTCACTTTTGCTCCGCCCCTTTTGTACCACGCTCTCCTCCTGTTACCGACTCGGCTGGTCTGACAATTCTACCGTCCCCGTGCTGTTGTCTCAAGGCTGCTCCGCAGGTCTTCGTAGGTGGTGTGCTACTCTATCACCTCCTAGTGGTGGTTACACAGTCTCGCTCCGAGGCCTTGTGATAATTTCATTACAAAAGAATATAAAACTGTAGATATGATCTCCAACAAGAACATAGTGGTTTCAGTTTTCAGTTCCATACTGGTCGTGTTTTTTTGGATCAACGTTAGATATTTCTAAACGATGTATCAAAACTTACTTTTATGGGACTGACGGAGATAGGGCTCAACTTTTTATCAGTTCCATAGATAGTGAATGGAACGTTAACCATGCATGGATGGGACTCAAGGACCTATTATTCTCAGAACGGGTGGTTGTCCCCCAGCAATTAGATGGGGAATCATAAAGAAGAAAAATTACTTTTTTTTCCAAATAAGATGTATTATATATAATTTAAATATGATTGTATTATTGATTTATGCATAGTTTATTGAAATTCTCACAACTTTTTACATTTAATGTAGCTGTCTAAAGTTGAAATCATACTTCTCAGGCATTGTTTAGCAAAGGCAAAAAGACTAATATATCTAGTACATACAGCAATACAACAATATCCATGTTATTTTTCTCTTTTACAGGATCGGAATCTTCTTCTCCCCTTTACTACCAATATTACAGATGATCAAACTGTTTATAATATTTTATGTTAAAAAGGTAATACATTAAATGCAATATATTAGAAACATTTCCCCCAAATAAAATACAGCTAATAAATCTTCATATATAAATACAGCCTAAAAATAAAGACAACTGAACACAGCCTGTAAATAAATACAGATACAATCTTTAGAGCATAGCATAGGAACACGGCTACGAAAAAAAGCCAAAAATTGTAGAGCTAACTAATATATAAGAAAAATACACATTTTATCTTCAGGCATTATAAACTCCAAATAGTACTGTAATCTTGTCCAGAACATGTGAGCCTATAGGGAAAGCAATAAACATAAATTATATAATTCCAGTAAATTGACTAAGAACATGGAAACCAAAGTAAAGGTCACTGTGTAGAGGCCCAGATAAATATTGTAATTTTACCATTATCTAGGTGAGCCTAATGATGAACTGTATTCCTCCTCGGAGAGCCTGGAGAGCATCGCACATGACCACAATCTTCATTTTGCTCCTTTTTTTCCCATCATTTGTTGGAGTTCTCTCTGTTGTTGGGGTCACTTTGTGGAGGTAAAGGAATGACTGCAAGCAACTCTTATCAAACTAAAGTCATTTCTATCCATATTGTTGAAGGAAAAATTCTACAGAGTTAAAATTGTGGAGAGCAATGTCTTTCAAGGTTTAGAGGACTGTTCACTTTGCCTGGCACCAAGCTGAAGACAACAGTTGGGAGGAGCAGCATGAGGAGATTCTTGGAGTCTTCTGCTTTTGGCCAGCTTGCAGTGCTAAGAACACACTCCATGGTTAATTCACTGACAGATAGCAGAATAATTCTCCCTAATATTCTCGTCAGTTGTATTCTCGGCACTGTTTGTAGCCAACTAAACCTTTTTAAGATCTGAACAGGAGATCTTAGCACTTAGTATATGTGTCCTTCTTTGTAATGCTCCTATCTATCATGACAGCACTTCTTAAATACTGTAAGTCTATTTTCATGATAAAAAAACAGTTTGTGAAGCAGAGATTGACACGATGATGTCCGTTTGTGTTTAGGCAATCCTTGACGAAATGCCTTATCAATGCACTCTCAAAACTGGGACTGTTAGAAGTAAAGTAGATGGACCTGGGAGTCATTTCCACAAAATGGGCTTCTCATAGGAGAAAATCTGCAGTGTGGAATGAGAGGGTGTAATAAGAAGGATTAGAGAGGATGAAAGTTATAGGTCATCGACTGAATTGGTGGGTAGATGTAGATGTGAGCAGAGGTCTATGATAATGAAGAGTTGGGGAGACTTTTGAGCAGATGGGGGACGGAGTTATAAGCAAAATTTACAATTCCTTTACTTTCAGTCTTCTTTATTTTGTTTCGCCTTATTTCGTTTCTTCTAAAGTTTCTTGTTTCTGATTTTAGGCGTAAGCCTTCAGAGATGTGTGGACCTTTCCGGACTCTACCTACTCCATACGACTCAATTAGTACATGGATAAATTCTATAAGAATTTTTGAAAATGCAAAGTGGATCGTGTGGATTTACAACAACTTGATTGAAAGTGTCCTGTTCTTTTACATTCTCACCCTGATTGTTTTGTAAGTATTATATAGCGTCCCTTGAATACGGTATTACTCTCTAACTCTGGTTTTATATAAACTACTCCACTCTTTGCAAACAACCAAACTCAACTAACCATTGTGTTATCTGTGATCATATTAATATGGACACAACTACATTCCAGACAGGTCCTACAGTACAGGAATAGGAAAATCTAACATTTTTAGGCATTGTATTGCTGCACTTCCCAAGCATTTGTTTGGTCCTGACTGAGCTAAGACTCATATCTTAAAAAATAAGCTATTGGTTTCATGAATACCTATTTTCCATCCTTATAATTTTTGGTAAAAATTAGTATCTTTTGAGGATTGACTAGTGTGAATTCCCCTGCAGGGATTGGGCCATTGTGCAAAGATTTTGGGCCCCTGCGCAGAGCTGTCCGAGAAGTAGACAGAGTTGTCCCCTGTTAGAAACTTTTGCTGCCATGCTCAGCTTGTTGTAAAAAAACAAACTCTGCTTTATTTATCCACCCCTGGTCCAACGCTGTGTTTCTGGCACTGCTCTGGTGATTGTGTATAATCTACAGAGCTGCAGACAATCACAGGGCTCAACTGATGTAGATGGTATTGGCCACTGAGCTTAGTGATTGATCGATATGATTTCACCACTGCAGCCAAACAGAGTCTTGGGCAATGCCAAAGTCACAACACTGTTATATACTGTATAAACTTGGCACACACAACGTGGATGCAGTGAAAGAATTTAATAAAGTGCAGTATATACAGTAGACGTTTCAGTCACAGCGACCTTCATCAATGTACTAAAAAATAAAATAAAATAGAACCAAAGTATATACAAAGACAAATAATTAATCTAGGAGCAACATAAGATTTTAGAGATAATGCTGTACTACATCATAATCGTTATAGGTGATGCATAGTGTCTAAACATTCAGAGTACCTCAACAAAGTGAACCACCAGCTGTCACAATACAACATTAGAAAACGTACATACCTAGAGTAATGTACTGTAGGATAAGGCAATAGGGCAAAGTGTCCTAAAAATAAAGGACATGCAGGTTGTGCATACAGTGAGTATATACAGTATATGCGCATAATATGAGTGTGTCCGCAAAAAGCAACTGTACATTACCCTAAAGAATGGAGGACTTGACTAAAGGTGATATAAATATATCTGTGGGGTAAGACAACAATGGCACTGGAGTAAATAAACTGTTCACAGAATGCCACGGTAGACTACTGGATTGCAGGAAGCAATAACTTACCAAAAAGGATGTGAGGCAATGACGCAGTATCCACCGCTAGTCGCTTTTGCTAAGAAGTGTCCCAAGCTAGTATTTATATTGTGCGGTAAAATGGTGACTGAGCGGAAGAAGCCGACCAGAAGTGACGTTATGTGCGTTCCAGTGACGCTGTTATGCGTTCCACAGGGCCGGAAGTGGGTGGGAATATGTGTGTGCATTCCAGTGATGCCAACTAGCGTACCACAGACCAGAAGTAGATGTTAGGTGCATTACAGGGAGAATGTGGAGGCTGTGTAATAAAGCTATTGTGTGGCCAGAGTAGATCTGTGAACAGGGGGTGCTCTTTTTTCATTCATTCAATGTTGTTGGTTCTGTAACAGAGATGTAAGATGTTAACATAGCTACACAATGCCAATTTTCATGAGGTCATGCATTATATATAAAAAAAACCAAACATATTAAGACTGTGACAAAAACGATTGGATATCGTAATCCCTGTTTAAACCTTTTGGGGGCAATGTTTGGAGTTCGTGGATCCAAAAAGCCTCTCTCCTTTTTAGGAGACTAATGCGGTTACCTCCTCTGCATGGTAATTTGACCTGCTCAATAACTTGGAACTTTAGTTGAGCAATGGTATGGCCAGAGGTAATGAAATGATGAGGAATTGGCAACAATAGATTTTTACACCTGATGGTCGATTTTGCTTTGAGATGCGGTCTTTTATAGGTTGTGTGGTCTCACCTATGTAAAGCAGGCCGCAAGGGCATTTAATCAAATATATAACAAACGATGTTTCACATGTAGAATATTCTTTGATGGTGTATTTTTTGCCAGTATAGGGATGATAGAAAAAGTTTCCTTTCTGGACATTATTACACTGTGTACATTGTAAACAGGGAAAAGTGCCAAAATTGGGATTCATGAGAAACCGTTGTTGGGGAGATGGGCGTGAAGGGCCCACATCAGCTTTGACCTGTATGTCATGTATGTGGGCCCTTCACACCCATCTTCCCAACTACGGTTTCTCATGAATCCCAAATTTGGCACTTTTCCCTGTTTTCTGAAAGCGGACAAAGCCTTTAATATTTATGGTTAGTACCTGACTGATTGGTACATTGGTCATTCGCGGCTATGCAAAGCAATCCCATGTGCTATAGCTGTATGAAGAGGTAGGGTATCGGGTGGGCAATCTGAGTTTATGAATTTGTCTTGATTTGTTATACAGTATATATGAACAGAGCAGGCAGAGTTTTTGTACACGTTATGGTTTTATCACATATGACATCAAATTAATTATTTTGTATTTTGCCACAGAATTATTTCATATCTTTACTTGCAAATTGTCCAAGGACGGAAGATAATGGTGAAGCTGCTGCTCACACAGATAGCTAATGTAAGTGTATAAGTGGGAAAACTGATCTGCATTACCTATGCATTCCAAATGTAAAGTTAAAGGGAATGTCTGGGATTTTTGTATTGATGACATAGAGTTAGGATATACCAAAAATATCAGATCAGTGAAGGTCCATCTCTTAGTATCTCTACCTCTATGGTCAGCTGTTTGAAGAAGCCACAGCAGTCCTATGAGTAGTGTGTCCGTTTCACTATTTACACTGTATACATAGCATTGTAACGCTATTTACCTGTGGATATAACCCCATATCTGCAGGTAAATACCGTTTTTCCGAGGTGACAGGTTTCCTTTAAAAAGCCGCTTTAGGCTTCAAAACCTCCCCAAAAAGGAAGTGCTTCATGAAGCGGTTTTCGTTTGAAAAACTTTCTGGATTTGTTCTCCTCAAAACTCTCAATGTGAACATAGCCTAGCAATGCATTCGTATATATGGCTTCTGTTAGCAGTAATATGTTGTGTAGTTGATTACCTTTCCAATGACTTGAAATATATGATATGCTGGTACACAAACCAGTGACGGTTTTCAGGACTGCTGCGGCCCCTTAAAATAGCTGATTAGTACAGGTGCCGCCAGAGGTCTCTCCCCTACTAGTCAGATATTGATGGACTATCCTAATGCTTAGTCATCAAAATTAAAATATCCGGCAACCCCCTTAACATTGGAACAATAAAGTCTGGCTTGACATGCTACTGCCAGAACCTGCATATTGTAATATACAAGATGATCACATTGAATCCATCAAGGACACCTCTGCCAGCTGCTAGCAGTAGCCAAAACACATCCAGGTGTTTAAAGGCATTATCCATGAAAATGGGCTGTGGTGGACAGGTGACTCCTGCAGTGTGTCTTTGGTGATGCACTAAAGACATGGTGTGAAAGTCACCTGACCGCGAATGTCAATCACTGACCGCAGCGGTCCTGCTTCTGCCTGAATGTTGACATCTCTCTTATGGCGTAAACACAGATCACTGAGTGGCCAGTGCTGGATCCAGTTAAGTGACAGGAGGTGTGCATTGTTTCGTTTGTTATTTTTAGCACACCAAGCCACTGGGAAAATTTTCATTTTACCTGGACAATCCCTTTAAGAAATCCTTAATACTTGCCAACATTTAAACCTATATACTTGTCTATAATCATTACAAATAATTGTATTATATAACTTTTTCAGGTAGGTAAAGACAAATCGTTTTTGCTTGAAGGACTTCGGAAGTCACAGAAACCAAGTGAAAGAAATCGTGGTGCACCCCATCAAACGCTACAAGTACGGGTTAGGAAACTGGATTTCTTTACAAAACGTATTGTTACCAAATATTCATCCCTATAAGTTTTCTCACCTCTATCAATAAAACCCCAAAAATAAAATCAGTGGCCACAGATTTGGTCATGATTAGATAAATATTCCTATGGTGGATAACAAACGCTCAATGATTTTTCCATCAGCTGCAAGCGATGATGTACCATGTTTGCTTTATACCTTTACTATTAACTACTTGTAACATTCTAGGTTCAGCAGTCTCATAGAAGTGAAGACCGGCAGACGGGTCGGGGTAAGTTACAAATTGTTTGAACATTTTTTTTTTTACATTTAACGGTGTGCTGGACATATGTAAGGGTCGCTGGTGCCTCTAAAATATTGAGGTTATCACATCTGCTGACCACAGCCAATAAGCGTCTAATTGGCTATAAAGATGCTGATCACTGGTCTGTTTGTACACAAGTTCTATGCTCACAAAAGGATCAATAATATGCATCTCCACACATAGAATATCATGGTTATTAGCAGAGCATGTCCTGTTTACACAATGTAACGTGCAGCCAATGGTGGTGAGTTTAAAGTGGATTTCCCAAGAACAAAGTTAATTTTAAAATTGATTTTAATTAATACAGCACTGGCAAAAATTAAGAGACCACCACATCAAATCCCTGTCATGGGCAGCCCATTCTCCAGACCTGAACCCCATTGAAAACCTCTGGAATGTAATCAAGAGGAAGATGGATACTTACATGCCATCAAACAAAGAAGAACTGCTTATATTTTTGTGCCAGGAGTGGCAAAAGCAATGTGAAAAACTGGTGGAAAGCATGCCAAGACGCATGAAAGCTGTGATTAAAAATCATGGTTATTCCACAAAATATTGATTTCTGAACTCTTCCTGAGTTACAACGTTAGTATTGTTATTTCTAAATGATTATGAACTTGTTTTCTTTGCATTATTTGAGGTCTGAGAGCACTGGTTCTTTTATTTAATTTTCACCATTTCTCATTTTTAGAAAACAAATACATAATTTAGGCTGGTTTCACATTTGCGTTTTTTTGCGCTGTTAAAAAACGCATAAGTGCGCATGCGTTTTTCCCCCTATATTTAACATGGGTGCGCATACCTGCGCGCTGGTAAGCGCATGTATGCGATTTTCATGCGCTGCGTTTTTTTGGGGTGTGCGTTGGTATTTTCCAGACGCAGCATGTTGCATTTTTTGGCCCTTGAAAAAATCGCATGCGCACGTATGCGCACGTTTTGCGCTAAAAATGGCCATTATAGCCTATGGATGCGCATACGTGCGCACTGGCATGCGCAGGTATGCGTTTTTTTAGCGCTGCGTTTTTTTGGTGGTGTCCACTTGTTGTCCTAGTTATAATCTTCTAAAGTCAAAAAAAAAAAGTCTATATAAAGGAGGTGCCTGCCAAAACTCTGCCACTACTACACTGACAGATTGAAGAGCAGACAGTCAACCAAGAACCCATTATATCAGCGAAGAATGTGAGTATATTACATTATATGCCTGTCCTTTTAAATTATGTATGTACTAATGATTTTTATTATTTTTACATGCAGTATGTCTTCAGAATCAGAGTATTCCCCATCGCGGCAGGAATTGGCGCAAGCAGACCGTGAGGTGATTATTTTCGTGCATCTGGTAAGTACAGTCATATGTAAAAGTTTGGGCACCCCTATTAATGTTAACCTTTTTTCTTTATAACAATTTTGGTTTTTGCAACAGCTATTTCAGTTTCATATATCTAATAACTGATGGACTCAGTTATATTTCTGGATTCAAATGAGGTTTATTGTACTAACAGAAAATGTGCAATCTGCATTTAAACAAAATTTGACCGGTGCAAAAGTATGGGCACCCTTATCATTTTCTTGATTTGAACACTCCTAACTACTTTTTACTGACTTCCTGAAGCACTAAATTGGTTTTGTAACCACATTGAGCTTTGAACTTCATAGCCAGGTGTATCAAATCATGAGAAAAGGTATTTAAAGTGGCCACTTGCAAGTAGTTCTCCTATTTGATTCTCCTATGAAGAGTGGCATCATGGGCTCCTCAAAACAACTCTCAAATGATCTGAAAACAAAGATTATTCAACATAGCTTTTCAGGGGAAGGATACAAAAAGTTGTCTCAGAGATTTAACCTGTCAGTTTCCACTGTGAGGAACATAGTAAGGAAATGGAAGAACACAGGTACAGTTCTTGTTAAGCCCAGAAGTGGCAGGCCAAGAAAAATATCAGAAAGGCAGAGAAGAAGAATGGTGAGAACAGTCAAGGACAATCCACAGACCACCTCCAAAGACCTGCAGCATCATCTTGCTGCAGATGGTGTCACTGTGCATCGGTCAACAATACAGCGCACTTTGCACAAGGAGAAGCTATATGGGAGAGTGATGCGAAAGAAGCCGTTTCTGCAAGCACGCCACAAACAGAGTCGCCTGAGGTATGCAAAAGCACATTTGGACAAGCCAGTTACATTTTGGAAGAAGGTCCTGTGGACTGATGAAACAAAGATTGAGTTGTTTGGTCATACAAAAAGGCGTTATGCATGCGCTGTATTGTTGACCGATGCACAGTGACACCATCTGCAGAAAGATGATGCTGCAGGTCTTTGGAGATGGTCTGTGGATTGTCCTTGACTGTTCTCACCATTCTTCTTCTCTGCCTTTCTGATATTTTTCTTGGCCTGCCACTTCTGGGCTTAACATGAACTGTACCTGTGTTCTTCCATTTCCTTACTATGTTCCTCACAGTGGAAACTGACAGGTTAAATCTCTGAGACAACTTTTTGTATCCTTCCCCTGAAAAGCTATGTTGAATAATCTTTGTTTTCAGATCATTTGAGAGTTGTTTTGAGGAGCCCATGATGCCACTCTTCATAGGAGAATCAAATAGGAGAACTACTTGCAAGTGGCCACCTTAAATACCTTTTCTCATGATTTGATACACCTGGCTATGAAGTTCAAAGCTCAATGAGGTTACAAAACCAATTTAGTGCTTCAGGAAGTCAGTAAAAAGTAGTTAGGAGTGTTCAAATCAAGAAAATGATAAGGGTGCCCATACTTTTGCACCGGTCAAATTTTGTTTAAATGCAGATTGCACATTTTCTGTTAGTACAATAAACCTCATTTGAATCCAGAAATATAACTGAGTCCATCAGTTATTAGATATATGAAACTGAAATAGCTGTTGCAAAAACCAAAATTGTTATAAAGAAAAAAGGTTAACATTAATAGGGGTGCCCAAACTTTTACATATGACTGTATATCTGCTGCTTCTCCAAATCTCTTACGTTTTTTTCAACTTTTTTAAGACATCGTCATCATCATCTTCTGCGGACGGGACTAGTGAGGGCGAAGAGCAGGAGCAGCGAAGCCAAGTCCCGGTGGTGATACGGAATGTAAGTATCAAATGATTTGTAATGTTCTTTATTTTTTATCTTCTATTTTTACTCTTTTTTATGTTTCTTTTTTTGTAACTTTTTATTCAATTTAAATTTGATTATTCTAATGAATGTGTTTTGTCTAGGTTCCACAACGGGATGAAGACGTCTACCTGGATAATGAGCAGCTCATCAGCCTGGTCCAGGAGCGTTCGCCGTTGTGGGACAGCCGTGACCGGCTGCACAAGGACATTGTGGTGACCCGGCGGCTATGGAATGAGGTGGCCGCAGCGTTGATGGATGGCTGGGACAGCGCCACAGCATCCTCCAAAAAGGCGTTTAGTGAGTATTTCCCTGCTCTGTATTGTGCCTCAGTGACTGTTGTCCTTGACGGCACTGTTGGGTTTCGTGCTAGGCGTATTCTAGCAGGAAACCCAACAGTGTCATCGGGGTCTACAGTGACTGCTTTGAGTATTGTATTGCTACATTGTGCCGCAGTGACTGTTGTCCTTGACGGCACTGTTGGGTTTCGTGCTAGGCGTATTCTAGCAGGAAACCCAACAGTGTCATCGGGGTCTACAGTGACTGCTTTGAGTATTGTATTGCTACATTGTGCCGCAGTGACTGTTGTCCTTGACGGCACTGTTGGGTTTCGTGCTAGGCGTATTCTAGCAGGAAACCCAACAGTGTCATCGGGGTCTACAGTGACTGCTTTGAGTATTGTATTGCTACATTGTGCCGCAGTGACTGTTGTCCTTGACGGCACTGTTGGGTTTCGTGCTAGGCGTATTCTAGCAGGAAACCCAACAGTGTCATCGGGGTCTACAGTGACTGCTTTGAGTATTGTATTGCTACATTGTGCCGCAGTGACTGTTGTCCTTGACGGCACTGTTGGGTTTCGTGCTAGGCGTATTCTAGCAGGAAACCCAACAGTGTCATCGGGGTCTACAGTGACTGCTTTGAGTATTGTATTGCTACATTGTGCCGCAGTGACTGTTGTCCTTGACGGCACTGTTGGGTTTCGTGCTAGGCGTATTCTAGCAGGAAACCCAACAGTGTCATCGGGGTCTACAGTGACTGCTTTGAGTATTGTATTGCTACATTGTGCCGCAGTGACTGTTGTCCTTGACGGCACTGTTTTTTTTTATCAACAGTGGACAAAGTCCGAACACGTTGGCGTTCGATCAAGGACCGCTTCAACAGTGATGTTCGTGCTGAGGGCCAGGTTCGCAGTGGATCTGCGTCAAGGACCAGAACTAGATACCGTCACTATAACGCGTTGCAGTTCCTAAGACCGGTCCTTGCCACGAGATCGTAAGTATTATAAATTTTGGGTTTTTATTTTTATTAATCTGTGTTTTTCTAATCCACAGCTGATGCTTCTTGTAAAGGCATGGTAGTAATGATTTTCCTTTCTTCAACAGCACCTGGAGCAGCACCCTGCAACCTGGCCCTGGAGCGGTCCTTCCTCGGACGTCCTCTGACCCGTCCCAGCCATCCGACAGCCAGGAAGCACCTTGCAGGTCAACCACACACACAGCTGGTGACCAGGAAGCTGGGCCATCAGGTGTTCCCCTGTCCCAGTTCTCTGCCACTGGTTATGTGTGCACTACCCACCAGCGGCAGAGGGCCTTGGACAGGAATGTCTTGCCCGAGTTTATGCATTTGAGCGAGACATTTAATTCCAGCCTCAAGTCACTGTCCGACAGAGTTGAAAGCGGTTTTGCACTCATGGAACGTGGTTTTAACCACTTTGAACACCGCTTCAATTCTGTAGAACAGCGCCTTGACCGTCTGGAGGCCGACCTCAACAGACCAGCACACCATTTTTTTAGTAAGATTGAAAAGGGCATGGCGGAACACCTTAGTCCTGATCAACAGCTGAATGTGCTGCAGGCCTGCAACAATGCTTTCTTGCAGGCTATGCAGCATAATCGGTACGGTCAGCAGTCAGTGGTGTCCTTTCCACCTGTGCCACCATTGACTCGCTTCACCTCACTACCGACTTGTGCTGCATACCACTGCACGGACACCTCTATTCAAAGCCAGGACACCCACCGTTACACCACCACAAGTCTGAGTGCAGCTGGTCACTTCACCGACACCACCATGGCAAGCGCTGCTCCTGTCTGGAGCACCACCGCCACTCCCATGCATGCGTGGAGCTCAGCCACCACTAGGCAAACATGGAACAGCCCTGCCGCTACAACAACGTGTAGTAGCCCTGCCACCACCACTCTGCAAACCTGGACCATCACTGCCGCCACCAGTCCTCCTGCAAGGACGAGCACTGACAACGAAGAGCAGCAGCAGCAGCCACCTCAGCAGCAGCTCCAGCCACCTCATCAGCAGCCACCTCAGCAGCAGCAGCAGCCACCTCAGCAGCAGCAGCCACCTCAGCAGCAGCAGCCACCTCAGCAGCAGCTGCAACCACCTCAGCAGCAGCAGCCACCTCAGCAGCAGCAGCCACCTCAGCAGCAGCCGCCACCTCAGCAGCAGCCGCCACCTCAGCAGCAGCAGCCGCCACCTCAGCAGCAGCAGCAGCCACACCTGCAGACGGGGGACCTACACTCAATATTTGCCCCTAGTTCAAGGCGAAATCCATCAAGGCGGGCATTGGGCCAAAGTCGGTCCAGGCACACAAGCCTACGGCGACATGCCATTACAACTAATGTACCTGAACAGATTTCCTCTCCTCCAAGTGTTCCTAGTTTGATTCCCTTAACTGGACTACCTTCCCCCACAAGTTTTGTTGCCCCTTCCCCTCAAACACCGTCTTCAACAGCAAGTGTTGCATATTCCCTGCACACCCCCAAATTGAAACCATCTGCCCCCAAACGCCGGAAAAAATAATTTTTTGGTTTATTTTTGTGATAAAAAATAAATTTACATTTGTGGTTCACCATTACTAAGTTTCATTAATGTTGTTTGCGCCGCTCACACACACTGATGGGTAAATACATGTTAAAAACCAACCCAAGGCCTAGTATAGTCATATGTGAAATAACACGGACTAGTATAGTCATACCAAGGCCTAGTGTAATAACTCGAGTTTTACCAACTTGGATCTGGTTTCATGAAAAACAAACTGTTGAAACTTGTCTTAAAAATAAGTTTCTTTCTAGTTTCACCAGTTTGTTTTTTGTGAAACAAGATGCTAGTTGTTAAAAATCGAGTTATTACAGTAGGCCTTGGTATGACTATACTAGGCCGTGGTATTTCACATATGACTATACTAGTAGGCCCAAGGCCTACTATACTCATATTTGAAATACCACGGCCTAGTATAGTCATTCCAAGGCCTAGTGTAATAACTCTAGTTTTACCAACTAGAATCTGGTTTCATGAAAAACAAACTGTTGAAACTTGTCTTAAAAATAAGTTTCTTTCTAGTTTCACCAGTTTGTTTTTTGTGAAACAAGATGCTAGTTGTTAAAAATCGAGTTATTACAGTAGGCCTTGGTATGACTATACTAGGCCGTGGTATTTCACATATGACTATACTAGTAGGCCCAAGGCCTACTATACTCATATTTGAAATACCACGGCCTAGTATAGTCATTCCAAGGCCTAGTGTAATAACTCTAGTTTTACCAACTAGAATCTGGTTTCATGAAAAACAAACTGTTGAAACTTGTCTTAAAAATAAGTTTCTTTCTAGTTTCACCAGTTTGTTTTTTGTGAAACAAGATGCTAGTTGTTAAAAATCGAGTTATTACAGTAGGCCTTGGTATGACTATACTAGGCCGTGGTATTTCACATATGACTATACTAGTAGGCTCAAGGCCTACTATACTCATATTTGAAATACCACGGCCTAGTATAGTCATTCCAAGGCCTAGTGTAATAACTTGTAAGTTGGAATGGAGCAGATTACATTCATCCACTCAATACTGACTTGTATTCCCCATGGACTTTCATTGGGGTTGGGTTTTGAGGGTTGTGTTTTGAGAAAATCACATACTTTGTTTTCAACTAGTTGCACAATTTTCTCTTGAAAAAAATGGTTTCCTGATTCATGGCCTGCAGCTTTGCTCGTTCCAATATATTTCACGCAGACTAGCAATGCTGCATTTTAACTCATATGTGTATTTACCTGCCCAGGTGTGTGAACATCAAAAAATTCAGTTATACATGGGAAGTTTTTTATTAAATTGGAGTTTCAAAAATATAGTGCACTCAGTAATGGTATCAAATAAGGTTTTTTATTACCATAAACAAACAAAAACATTACACTAGAGTTGAGCGATACCGTCCGATACTTCAAAGTATCGTATCGGATGGTATCGGCCGATCTTTAAAAAAAGTATCGGTATCGCCGATTCCGATACCGGAAGTCCCATTCAAGTCTATGGGACTTCCGGTATCGGAATAAGAAAAACCCTTTCCTGCCCTTGTACAGCCTCTCTGGGGTCTGTACGGGCCTTTCGGGGGGCTGTGCCGGCCTGCCAGGGGGTCTGTGCAGGCTCCGGTGGTCTGTGCCGGCCTGCCGGTGGTCTGTGCAGGCTCCGGGGGGCTGTGCCGGCCTGCCGGGGGGCTGTGCCGGCCTGCCGGGGGGCTGTGCAGGCTCCGGGGGGCTGTGCCGGCCTGCCGGGGGGCTGTGCCGGCCTGCCGGGGGGCTGTGCAGGCTCCGGGGGGCTGTGCCGGCCTGCCGGGGGGCTGTGCCGGCCTGCCGGTGGTCTGTGCAGGCTCCGGGGGTCTGTGCAGGCATCGTCCGATGGGACTACAAGTCCCATCGGGCGATGCCTGCTACCATGACAGTGATTGACACATTAGCCAATGATGGGACAGTAGTAGTCCCATCATCCGGCTAATGTGTTAAATGTAAAAAAAAAAAAAAAAAAAAAAATTACATGCTACATACATACAACATGCATACTACATACATGCTACATTCATACTACATACTACATACATGCTACATTCATACTACATAAATACTACATGCAACATACATACTACATATATACTACATGCATGCTACATACATACTGCATGCTACATACATACCACATATATACTACATACATACTACATGCATGCTACATGCTACATACATAACACATATATACTACATGCATGCTACATACATACTACATGCTACATACTACATATATACTACATGCATGCTACATACTACATGCTACATACATACTACATGCATGCTACATACATACTACATACATACTACATATATACTACATGCATGCTACATACATACTACATGCTACATACTACATGCATGCTACATACATACTACATGCTACATACTACATATATACTACATGCATGCTACATACATACTACATACATACTACATATATACTACATGCATGCTACATACTACATGCTACATACATACTACATATATACTACATTCATACTACATACTACATATATACTACATACATACTACATACATACTACATACATACTACATGCATGCTACATACATACTACATGCATGCTACATACATACCACATACATACTACATGCTACATACATACCACATATATACTACATACATACAATACATTCATACAATACATACATAGACATACAGTACATATAACATAGAGTAACATACTTACCAATACTTGTCACATTGTTCCCCGAAGCCATTGTCTATTCCGGGATAAATATTAACATAACAAACCACAAAAATACTCACCCACGATCCGAAGCAGTCCACGAGTGTGTCCCACGACGATCTTGGGTAGAGAACTGCAGCATCAGATGATGCTGCCGTTCTCTACGGGCTGCAGGAATCCAATGACGGAAGGTAGATATCCTTCCGCACTGTATTCCTCCGCCACTTAAAAAAAAAAAAGTCCCTAGTCTCACTTTATGCCATTGCTGTGTGGGAAATTCCCACACAGCAATGGCATAAAGTGAGACTAGGGACTTTTTTTTTTTAAGTGGCGGAGGAATACAGTGCGGAAGGATACCTACCTTCCGTCATTGGATTCCTACAGCCCGTAGAGAACGGCAGCATCATCTGATGCTGCAGTTCTCTACCCAAGATCGTCGTGGGACACACTCGTGGACTGCTTCGGATCGTGGGTGAGTATTTTTGTGGTTTGTTATGTTAATATTTATCCCGGAATAGACAATGGCTTCGGGGAACAATGTGACAAGTATTGGTAAGTATGTTACTCTATGTTATATGTACTGTATGTCTATGTATGTATTGTATGAATGTATTGTATGTATGTAGTATATATGTGGTATGTATGTAGCATGTAGTATGTATGTGGTATGTATGTAGCATGCATGTAGTATGTATGTAGCATGCATGTAGCATGCATGTAGCATGCATGTAGTATGTATGTAGTATGTATGTAGTATGTATGTAGCATGTATGTAGCATGCAGTATGTATGTAGTATGTATGTAGTATATATGTAGTATGTAGTATGTATGTAGCATGCATGTAGTATATATGTAGTATGTATGTAGCATGCATGTAGTATGTATGTAGCATGTAGTATATATGTAGCATGCAGCATGTATGTAGTATGTATGTAGTATATATGTAGTATGCATGTAGTATGTATGTAGTATGTATGTAGCATGCAGTATGTATGTAGCATGTATGTAGTATGTATGTAGTATATATGTAGTATGTATGTAGCATGCATGTAGTATGTATGTAGTATGTATGTAGCATGCAGTATGTAGCATGTATGTAGTATGTATGTAGTATGTATGTATGTAGTATGTATGTAGCATGCAGTATGTATGTAGCATGTATGTAGTATGTATGTAGTATATATGTAGTATGTATGTAGTATGTATGTAGTATGTATGTAGTATGTATGTAGCATGCAGTATGTATGTAGCATGTATGTAGTATGTATGTAGTATATATGTAGCATGCATGTAGTATGTATGTAGCATGCATGTAGTATTTTTTTTTTTTTTTTTTTTTTTTTTTTTAACATTTAACACATTAGCCGGATGATGGGACTACTACTGTCCCATCATTGGCTAATGTGTCAATCACTGTCATGGTAGCAGGCATCGCCCGATGGGACTTGTAGTCCCATCGGACGATGCTTGCACAGACCCCCGGACATCAGCACAGCCCCCCGGCAGGCCGGCACAGCCCCCCGGCAGGCCGGTACAGACCCCCACAGGGTGCACAGACCACCGGCAGGCCGGCACAGCCCCCCGGCAGGCCGGTACAGACCCCGGGCAGTCCACACAGCCCCCCGGCAGGCCGGCACAGCCCCCCGGCAGGCCGGCAGAGACCCCCGGAAGGCCCGAAATGACGGCGCATCATGATGCGCACACACCGCGCATCATGATGACGTCAGGCCGTCAATCAACTGAACTTCCGATTCCGATGCCGAATTCCGATATTGAAAAAATATCGGAAGTCGGTATCGGAATTCCGATACAGCAAGTATCGGCCGATACCCGATACTTGCGGTATCGGAATGCTCAACACTACATTACACCATTTCATCTTGCCAGTGCACCCGTCCTACATCAGAAATAAAGTAGGCCGCAAATTGGTCCCTCATTTGGCCAACTTCAATGGATGACCTGAGAGTGTGCTGAGTGAATTCAGGCAATGGGTTAGGAGCATCATCGTCCAGTTCAAAGGTCGGGTGCTCTTTAGCCATCACAAAGTTATGTAGAACCACACAGGCCTTCACCACCTCATCGACTGTTTCAAGTTTAAGATTAATGGCCGTGCCCAGAATTCGCCATCTGGAAACAAGAATCCCAAAAGCACACTCGACAGTTCTTCTGGCCCTGGTCAGCCTGTAATTAAATATTTTTTTGGTGTGGTCCAAGTCCCGGCTGGAGTAGGGTTTCAGTAAGTTTCCGCACATTTGAAAAGCCTCATCGCCAACCATTACAAAGGGCAGTTGCGGAGCTTCGGTGTGAGGAAGAGGCCGTGGCATAGGGAAATTAAATTGGTTGCCATACAACCTCCGGCCCATGTCTGAGTTTTTAAAAGCCTGTGAGTCATTACCACGGCCAAATGCTCCAATGTCCACTGCTACAAACATACATCCGGCATCCGCAATCGCAATGAGTACTATTGAAAAGTACTTTTTGTAATTATAGTACTCAGATCCCGTTCTTTGGGGTTTGATGATCCGTATGTGTTTACCATCAACAGCTCCCAAACAGTTGGGAAAATTGCATACTGTCCAGAATTTGTCAGCAATTTCCATCCACTTTTCAGCGGTGGGCAGGGGCATAAATTCTGGGCAAAGAACATTCCAGAGAGCCCGGCAGGTGTCAGCAACAATTCCAGACAAGGTAGAGATTCCAATACGGTACTGGAAGTGTAGTGAAGATAGGGTTTCTCCAGTCGCCAGGAATCTGTGAACAGACAAAGAAGTAAAATTAATATTTATGTATATTATTTTAAAAAACTATAAAATAAAATATTAGTACATTCACGAAAACTAATTACCCACGGTTTTGAATACTAAATTTAAAAAAAAACCATCAGACCGCACCCCTTGGTTTTTAAAACATACCGTAATGTCACCAGTAGCCGTTCCTCAGGAGGAATCGCACGACGGAGCTGTGTGTCCTGTCTCCGGATGGATTGTTGGACACGAGCAAGCAAATCCATGAAACTTTCGTGGGACATCCTGATATAATCTGTAAATTTCTCCGGGTTTGCCTGTAGCTCGCTGTAGAGGGTGTGGTATGCCCCACGGCTCTCCCGGAGTTCAACAATCGGATGTATCCACATACGCCGCCGTCTTCGCTGCCTCTCTCTCTTCCTTTGTTCATGGCAAGCAACTGCATACGCCTGAGCCATCGCGATGTCCAAATCCAAGTTGAAGTGAAAACTCTTCCAGCGCAGATCCATGTTCACGAGAAGAATCAAGCAAATGTGAAGAATACTGTAGACAGGGTCTATATATTAACATACCACACCCACAATGAAGTCCCATTGGTCTTGTGTGTTGTTGAATGGTTGTTTTTTCATTTTTGTGGGGTTTTTCCAAAATCTGTAAAAAAACGCAAACGCACAAAAAACGCATACAAACGCGCAAAAACGCTGCGTTTTTTTCCTGCATGCGCATAAAAATGCTTGAAAAAAACGCAGCGTTTGTATGCATTTGTATGCGTTTTTTTAATGCGTTTTTTTGCGGGAAAAACGCGCTGCCAAAAAAAGCAAGTGTGAAACTAGCCTTAGTGCATGGAAATTCGGAGACATGTTGTCAGTAATTTATAGAATAAAAGAGCAATTTACATTTTATTCAAAAATATACCTATAAAGAGAAAAATCAGACAAACTGAAAATTTTGCAGAGGTCTCTTAGTTTTTGTCAGCGCTGTAAATCTTGGAATAATAATAAGTTCCACAATCGGATGTGTTTAATTTTTTTTTTTCCTGTGCTGAGGTAATCTTATAAATGTGCCCCTGCTGTGTACTGTGTAATGGCTGTGTCTGACCGTGCATGAACATGGTCTGATCATACCATAGCTCCTGGACAGGTGGGGGGGAGCAAAAAAATATACAGACAGGACAACATGGGATCACAACTGATTCTTTTTGTAAGGTAAAGCATTTTGCTGTCTGTTTTTTTAGAAAAAAAATATATCTTTGTACTGTGTTAGCCAGTAGATAGAAAAATATTCAGAATTGAGAGTCCTCAGTGGTTGATACCTTTTAATGGCTAACTGAAAAGATGGTAACACATTGCAAGCTTTCGAGACTACTCAGGTCTCTTCATCTCTTCATGAGGCTGGACTAATACAAAATTTGAAGAGTCACATATTTATGCACAACACAGCACAGAAAAAATGCAATAGATAAGACAAGTGACGTGAAGCAGAACTATCATTAGCATTTAGTACAAAAGATTATAATTGCTTGTACTAAATGTCCAGCTGGGGGTCTGTATGTGGGGAGACGGCAAAAACTGAGAACAAGGATGAATTCTCACCACCACGCGATTAGAGAGAAAAGAATGGATCTACTTCTGGCAAAACATTTTTGTATCCTGGATCACAGCATCATGGACATGAAATTACTTGTATTGAAAGGTAACTTCAAATCTCAGAGAGACAGGAGGGTCTGGGAGTATAAACTTATGACAACTTTTGACACACTCAGTGCAGGATTGAATGTGTCGCGTGGATTTATTTCTTTTTACATCAGTTAAGGAATTTACTCCTCTGACCTTGTGGAGGCATCAGGACCATGGACCAGACCTCAATCACTGGACAATGACAGTTTCACTCTCCTTATCTACGAACTGTTCCAATAGTTACGGCCACGACTGTTTATCCCTCTCCCATAATGATCATTCTGCTTTAAGTCACTTGTCTTACCTATTGCATTTTTTCTGTGCTGTGTTGGGTATAAATATGTGACTCTTCAGATTTTGTATTAGTCAATGCCTGATGAAGAGACCTGAGTAGTCTCGAAAGCTTGCAATGTGTTACCATCCTTTCAGTTAGCCATTAAAAAGTATCAACCACTGAGGACTCTCAATTCTAAATATTGTTTAAAAAAAAAAATCTTTTACCTCAAAGAAAGAATTATTTGCGATCCTGTAATGTCTGTATACTCTTTTGTGTCCTCCCTTGCCCAGGAGCTGTGGTATGATCAGACCATGTTCCTGCACGGTCAGACACAGCCATTACACAGCACACAGCTTCGACAAGGACAAGGAGAGTGTGCACTACTAATTGAAAAGATAAGAAAAAAGGGTGCTACGCCATGTGGTGAAAAGACACATAGTATAAGGAAGAAAAGACACTACATATGGATGAGCACTCCTAATTGTATGTTAAACAAAGGTTTATTGAGAAACACACAAACAACACTTAAAATAATTGAAAACCAAAAATATACATATGCACCCACTCCCCGGATGCCCATTATATAAACAGCAAAAAACATATACGATTGTCACATGAGTTATTTGACCATGCACACTAGCCCAGGAAATATATAGATAACCTATGATAATAAAATAATATATCGGCCAGTAAACAATTATCTATGATGGTGTCCAGTATACTGCCATCCCAGTATGTTATTAGCAGTGCATGGTCATATCTCAACTATAGAGACAGATATATAGACGGACACCCCTGTATATACCATTGACCTAATAAGACAACCTCCTATTGCAGAGCATAGCATATTATAAAACTGATTAGCAGAGGAAGCCGTACCTGAAAACGTCATGGTGTACAAAGACGGACATTAACTGCAAGGTTTTGATCATGCTTCCAAAATGAGATTTATCAATATGTCCCAAAACATAATTGCCATGCACTGGTGATTCTCTTTTAAATTGTCTGGGCCAGCTTCAGAAAGCCTTCGTGATACATTTCTGTGATTTTTTTTCGCAGTTCTTGTAAGTTTTTAGTATTTCAGGAGTCTTTTTTTTTTTTGTCCTTACAGAATCCAGACCAGAAAGTGGTGGTGGGTCTAGAGACTTGAAACTTTCTAGGCAGCAAATGGAAGAAAATTCTCCCACAAATAATCATAATTCTGATAATTCAAATACAATGGCGATGATTATGAGGGCAAGGCAACAGGCTGAATATGAAGAACTGCAGCCTAGGTATGGAGAAGAAAGTAGAGATGCAATGGAGATGGCGGAAAGAGCAAGACCAAATGATCAATATGAGCAAGAGCAACACCAGCACAACATGGAACAGGCTCAGGACTTTGACGGTCGGCAGCCTTGGAGGCGCACAAATTCATCAGCTGCTAGACCAATGGAGGGTTATGAAGAACAGCGGCCTTGGAGCCAACCAAAAGCAGACACATTGGCGATGGTGATGAGAGCAAGACAACAAGCAGAACTGGATCAGTAGATCCCTCCTGCTGTGAGAAGACGTTACGACTGATCTAAAAGACTCATCATCAAACGCTTGACCTATGAAGTCGGGACGTCTCATCGCCGAGCCATCAAACCTTGTACACGTGTGATTATTTTACATGCTTAAAATGGAGGACAGCATGTTCAGTGAAGTTATTTGCTGCAATATATGTGTTTAAGAATTAAATACCTATTTTATGTACATGGTTAATGAGTAGCAAAACATTTCATAATATTCGTCAATTACACAAAATACATGAGATTACTGTTATTTATTAAATATGAATTTTCTGAATGTCGGCCCTGGTGCAACCTTTTGGGTTTTTTTTTGTATTTATTACTTTCTTCATAATTTATTGTTCCTCTTTCTTATGTTTCTTTAACATTGCGGACACATTTTATTTATGGTACCCCTAGCTGCCAGGCTTGACTTTCGACATATAAGGACAAGTACCTCATCTCACAAGGCCTACCTGGAAAGACGTAGACCCACTAAAGTGCTTCATAGTTGTCTGTGGGCTTAACTGGGAAGAGTCTAAGGTGTTCTCTGGTTTTTCCTCTTTTACCCATTGTAAGTAGATGTAGTCTTTGCTGCAGGAATCCCCTAAAGAAAAATCAATGTTATCAACTGTTCATACATAGAAGACTTCAATACACAATAGCAAAGCAGCAGACAGAGGGGTCGAGATAAGGGAAGCTTGCGTTCTATCATAGTAGTGGATGGGCAGACGGTCAAGCCAGAAGGGTAAATGTAGTCAGGAAACAAGCCAAGTCGATGCCGAGAGATACAGAAAGATTGAACTCCATTAGTTATATCAATAGCTAAATGGACCTTATTGTTCTGGAACTGGTGATGGTTCTTAAAATGCCCATGAAAAGTATCTATTAGCTGAACGAGAAGTGCTTTGATACATGTTGGCCTTTAAAAGGAATTTCTCATCATGTTTTTGCCACTAAATCTGAAAGTAGCATAATGTAGAAACAGAGACCCTCATTCCAGTGATGTGTCACTTACTTGGCTGCCTGTTGTAGTTTAATAAAACCACTGTTTCATCAGCAGATTATCGCTAGAAGATTAATAACCCTACTGCTGTGTAGTCCTCTATATTCATGAGCTCTGTATATCCTCACCCTCACCACTGATTGGCATTTTTCTGTCTATGCACAGTGTAAACAGAAAGCTGCTGATCAGAGGTGAGGGTGGGGTTATACAGAGCTCAGCATTTAGAGAACTGCTAGATCTACAGCTGAGAAAGTAGGTATAACTAACATCTTGTATGTAATTTCATGCACGTTTTGTGCAAAATCCATACATGATGGTTAAACTCTTTCCGACATCGGGCGTATATTTATGCAGATGTTGCACTCCCTCCCTTTGATGTGGCTCTGGCGGTGAGCCCACATCTTTCCCAGTACATGTCAGCTGTTTTGAACAGCTGACATGTACCTGGAACAGCTACGGGTGGATTCGCAATCCTCCCGCAGCTATTAACCTGTTAAATGCCGCTGTCAAGCACTGACAGCGGCATTTAACAAGCGCTTCCGGCCATCGGACTGGAAATCCACCCACCGGTGACCCCGTCACGTGATCGCAGGTCACCGGTTCATTGGCATGACAACCTGACAACCTATGGTTGTCAGTGCCGGCTTGATGTGAGCACCATAATTCAGCTACATAGAGGCGATCTGATTATCGCCTCTATGTAGCAGAGCCGATAGGGCTATGGCAGCTTCTAGTCTCCCATGGAGGCTATTGAAGTCTGCCAAAAATAAAAAAAAAGTTTTTAAAAATATAAAAAAAATAAAAGCTAAAATCACCCCCCTTCCACCCCATTCAAAATAAAGCAATAAAAAATGCTCATATTGGTATCGCTGCATTCAGAATCGCCCGATCTATCAATAAACAAAAGGATTAACCTGATTGCTAAGCGAGAAAAAAGTCAAAACGGCAGAATTACGTTTTTTTGGCAGCCACCAAATTGCATTAAAATGCAATAACGGGTGATCAAAAGATCGTATCTGCATCTAGATGGTATCATTAAAAACATCAGCTCGGCATGCCAACTATAAGCCCTCACCCAACCCGAGATCACGAAAAATGGAGGTGCTATGGGTATTCGTAAATGGCGCTTTTTTTTTTTTTAGCAAAGTTTGGAATTTTTTTTCACCACAGATAAAAAGAAACCTAGACATGTTTGGTTTTTATGAACTCGCAATGATCTGGAGAATCATAATGGCAGGTCAGTTTTAACATTTAGTGAACATAGTAGAAAAGTCAAACAAAAAGAATGTGGGATTGCACTTTTTTTTTAGAGGAACACTGAAGAGATGACCTGAGATCTAAGAGAAAGGCTGGAGTCACACACAACGTATAAAAAATTGGACCGTTTTACACGGACGAGAATTGCAGAAATGTTCCCTGAACAGTGATCCGTATGTCATCCGTGTGCAATGCTAGGATGCAATTTTCTCGCATCTAAGCATCCTTGTGACGTCCGTATCGCGAGATTTTCTCGCCAGCTTGCAAAATGGACATATAATGGATCCTGGCCCAGAAAATCATGAATAAGTAATGTGGAAGCCTATTTATTGGCTCCACAAGTTCCATTCTACATGTGAAAAAAATTGTGTGGGCAATTTTCTTCACGAGAGAGGGAAAGCCGGCGGCCGGGGCCGATATTTGTAGTCTGAGAAGGCGTTAATACCCATGGATCTTCCCAGGCTATGAATATCAGCCCGCAGCTGTATATTTAGCCTTTACTAGCTGTTCTAGTAGGGGGACACCCCAAAAAAATGATTTGGGGTCCCCCTATAATTAATAGCCAGAAAGGCTACACAGACAGCTGTGGGCTGATATTCATAGCCTAGGAAGGGGCCATGGATATTACCCCCCTCTGGCTAAAAATACCAGCACCCACCCGCCCCAGAAAAGGCGCATCTATAAGATGCACCAATTCTGGCACTTAGCCTCTCTCATCCCACTGCCGTGTAGCGGTGACATATGGGATAATAAAGGGTTAATGTCACCTTGCTATTGTAAGGTGGCATTAAGCCCGGTTAATAATGGAGTGGTGTCAATAAGACACCTATCCATTATTAATCCAATAGTATAAAAGGGTTAAAAAACACACATTAAGAATAAACTCTTTTAATGAAATAATTAAACACATTTTTTCCTTCTTTATTACACTCCCAATCCAAGCAAAGCCCTCGTTCTCCTTTAAAAAAATAAAAATAAAAATGCAACAATATACCATACCTGCCCGCCATACAGTCAAGTCCCACGCTGAAATCCATCTCAAGTGGTTAAATAGTTTACAACCAGGTGCGGTGCTAATGCTACCGCCCTGGCAATAAACCATTGTGTAATGAATGAAAAGCTGCCTGCACAGCCTCCCCGCCAGACCGGACATGAACTCTGTAGCGTGGGAACGTTTCTAAACTTTTTCCACGCTGCCGAGATCACCTCAGGTCAGGCGGGGCCGCTGCGCAGCCTCAGTGACGTCAGTGGTAGTCATTTTAATGATTTCATTAAAATAGTTTATTCTTAATGTGTGTGTTTTTTTTTTACCTTTTCATACTATTGGAGAAATAAGGGATAGGTGTCTTATTGACACCTCTCAATTATTAATCGGGCTTAATGCCACCTTACATTAACAAGGTGACATTAACCCCTTATTACCCCATATACACACCTGTACTTTGTATCTCCCCCACCTCATTGTAGATTGTAAGCTCTCACGAGCAGGGTCGTCTTATTTGACTTTAATTACTGTATTGTTAACGTTGTTACTTATAACTTGTGTTTTGAAACTGTTAAACTGTAAAGCGCTGCGGAATATGTTGGCGCTATATAAATAAAGATTATTATTATTATATGTCACCACTAGACAGCAGTGGGATGGGAGAGACTAGGTGCCAGAATTGTTGTATTTTACAGATACACCTTTTCTGGGGTGGCTGGGGGCAGATGTTTTTAGCCGGGGGGGGGCAATAATAATGGTCTCTTTCTAGGATATTAATATCTGCCCTCAGTCACTGACTTTCCCTCTCTGGCAAAGAAAATTGCCCGGGAGCCCACACAATTGTTTTCCCGGAATAAATTTGTTAAATTAACACAGCTCCGAAAATTAACACACACATAGCATTAACACTATTAGTGAGGGACATAAACTGTATAAATCTAACTGATATGCAATGGTTTACTGTTTGTAAACCATGTGTCATATCCTGTCGGCTTCTGCAATGATTTTACAGAAGCCGACAATTGAATTATCGGTTATTCTGCTACCTAATTCTCTATGAAATATAAATATATACAGTATATATGTGTGTCAATGACATATATATACAGTTGTGGCCAAAAGTATTGACACCCCTGCAATTTTGTCAGATAATACTCAGTTTCTTCCTGAAAATGATTGCAATCACAAATTCTTTGGTATTATTATCTTCATTCAATTTGTCTTAAATGAAAAAACACAAAAGAGAATGAAGCAAAAAGCAAAACATTGATCATTTCACACAAAACTCCAAAAATGGGCCATACAAAAGTATTGGCACCCTCAGCCTAATACTTGGTTGCACAACCTTTAGCCAAAATAACTGTGACCAACCGCTTCCGGTAACCATCAATGAGTTTCTTACAATGCTCTGCTGGAATTTTAGACCATTCTTCTTTGGCAAACTGCTCCAGGTCCCTGATATTAGAAGGGTGCCTTCTCCAAACTGCCATTTTTAGATCTCTCCACAGGTGTTCTATGGGATTCAGGTCTGGACTCATTGCTGGCCACCTTAGAAGTCTCCAGTGCTTTCTCTCAAACCATTTTCTAGCTCTTTTTGAAGTGTGTTTTGGATCATTGTCCTGCTGGAAGACCCATGACCTCTGAGCTGAGGGAGACCCAGCTTTCTCACACTGGGCCCTACATTATGCTGCAAAATTTGTTGGTAGTCTTCAGACTTCATAATGCCATGCACACGGTCAAGCAGTCCAGTGCCAGAGGCAGCAAAGCAACTCCAAAACATCAGGGAACCTCCACCATGTTTGACTGTAGGGACCGTGTTTTTTTATTTGAATGCCTCTTTTTTTCTCCTGTAAACTCTATGTTGATGCCTTTGCCCAAAAAGCTCTACTTTTGTCTCATCTGACCAGAGAACATTCTTCCAAAACGTTTTAGGCTTTTTCAGGTAAGTTTTGGCAAACTCCAGCCTGGCTTTTTTATGTCTCGGGGTAAGAAGTGGGGTCTTCCTGGGTCTCCTACCATACAGTCCCTTTTCATTCAGATGCCGACGGCTAGTACGGGTTGACACTGTTGTACCAGCTTGAACTTGTTTGGATGTTAGTCGAGGTTCTTTACCCAACATCCGCACAATCTTGCGTTGAAATCTCTTGTCAATTTTTCTTTTCCGTCCACATCTAGGAAGGTTAGCCACAGTGCCATGGGCTTTAAACTTCTTGATGACACTGCGCACGGTAGACACAGGAACATTCAGGTCTTTGGAGATGGACTTGTAGCCTTGAGATTGCTCATGCTTCCTCACTATTTGGTTTCTCAAGTCCTCAGACAGTTCTTTGGTCTTCTTTCTTTTCTCCATGCTCAATGTGGTACACACAAGGACACAGGACAGAGGTTGAGTCAACTTTAATCCATGTCAACTGGCTGCAAGTGTGATTTAGTTATTGCCAACACCTGTTAGGTGCCACAGGTAAGTTACAGGTGCTGTTAATTACACAAATTAGAGAAGCATCACATGATTTTTTGAACAGTGCCAATACTTTTGTCCACCCTCTTTTTCATATTTGGTGTGGAATTATATCCAATTTGGCTTTAGGACAATTCTTTTTGTGTTTTTTCATTTAAGATAAATTAAATGAAGATAATAATGCCAAAGAATTTGTGTTTGCAATCATTTTCAGGAAGAAACTGAGTATTATCTGACAGAATTGCAGGGGTGTCAATACTTTTGGCCACAACTGTATATACACTATGTCTATACATTTATTTTATCTAGTCTATTTTAACATGTCAGTGTGATTTTACATTACAGCTCCCTGAATTGCCGGCTTTTCTAAAGGACACCGGTGCGTATTTCTCTCAAGTCACATGCATGTTCCATGTGAAATCTGTTTTTTTTCTCACACCCATAGACTTGCATTGGTGAGTCTCGGCTGTAATATGGTGCAAATAGCAGCATGCTGCGATTTCTCTTGCATGTATAATATGGGCAAGAAAAAAATGGATGATGGGAGCTGCCCCATATATTTAGATTGGTCCAAATGTTATGCGATTTTTTTTATCACATAGCACGCATCCTTATTCCTCTCCAGTGTGATTCTGGCCAAACACTGAGGAGATGGCCTGAGGACAGAAAAGAAGGCTGAGGAAATGGCTTGAGAGGAGAGTGGAACAACAAGGCGACTGCCTGATTGCATTTCCTGTTGCACTCAGGAGATGGCCAAAAGCCAGAGAGGAATGCTGAAGAAACCGCTCAAGGGCAGTTTGGAGCACTGAGGAAACAGCTTGAGGGCAGAGAGAACACTAAAGAGATTGCATTAGGGCAGATAGGAACACTCAGGAGATGGCCAGAGGGCAGAAAGGAATGCTGAGGATATGGCCTGGGGCAATGTGGAGCATAAAGGAGACAGCCTTAGTGCAGAGAGGAATGCTGACTAGACAGTCTGAGGGCAGTGGGGAGCCCTGAGGAGACAAGTTCATAGGCCTCATATTTGCCTATATGACTATGTAGGTGTAGAGTTCGGGCCAGGAAATTTGTGTCTGGAAAAAAACTCACTGACCATATGTAGAAATCGCAGGAACGTGGGATATCATCACAGACAGAAGACAGATCAAGAGTTAGTAGGGACAACAGGGATACTCCACGCAGGAAGTGTAAGAACACGGGGGGTATGTTAGGACAGAGGACAGGACAGGGAGTTTGAAAGGGGTAGGAGAGGGACGAACGATAGTTCAGTAGGAAAAGGCAGAAACTTATCAGTCTGTAGTCTTCTTGATTGCAGCGTTTCGGTTCTCCAACGGTGGCACCGACAACAGCGGCACGTGTAGTCTCGGAGTGGTCCCGAACTTTAGCTCTGCAAATATATGCTGGTGAAATTGTGGCACCCCTGAGACTCAGTCGCCACAGAGGTACTGCACCTCCTCCTGAGGTGTGGTGCCCCACCATCCAGGTAAGGTGGAAACACCTGACCACACTCCAACACCTACACCCCACACCACAAAGTAGTGTAGCAAAGCACCTTCGGCGGCTCCCTGCTTGGAGTATAGGAAAGCACCCCTTGGTTGCTACCTGCTTGGAACACGAAATGTGCTGGGAGGTGGGTGGAGCTTAGTTCACACAAAAGAGCGGGAAGAGTTGAGTCAGTCAGTCAGTCTTTCACTCAGTCAGTGAGTGAGGATGTAGAAGGACAGAGTGTGAGACAGAGAAGATCCCGGGAGAGGGATGGAAGAGGGAAGTGCTGCAGCAGGCCACAGTGATCTGGGTCTGCTGGCACAGGAAAGAGAGAAAGGAAGCTTGATTCTCCAGTGGGAAGAAGGATTAGCACGGAACGTGAGGAGAATAAGAGAACAAGGACCAGGGTTAGAGGAGAACCCTTTTCAAGTTCTAAGCGCAAGGCCGGGGTCCGGTCCCCGAGGTTGTACGGATACTAATGGTCCTGCAGCAGACACCGGAGGAATAGAAGTAGTGACCGCTTTATTCCCACACAAGACTTGGGGGCACAACAGCAACTGGATAGTGAACTGGGACTTAGTAGCAAGGAGTCCCCGAAGCAGGCTACAGCTGTCTGCCGTACAAGTAGAGTTCATAGGAACATCTGACAGGAGGAACTCCAGTGTAACTCAGTACTAGGAGTACTTCACTCAAAGGTGCTATAAGAGGAGACATTCAGAAAAGGTACATATGTTGGCGGAGTGTTGGAAAGGAGTATTCCATCTGGTCTGGATGTTGACTGATTCGAGGGCACGACTCGGAAGCAGGCACCTGTTTGTACAACAGACTGTGGGTAAAGCTTTGGAACTACATGCCCTGGTGTCCTCCACTTATTCCTGCGCCAACCTGTCCAGCACTGCTACATCCCTTGCGCCTGACACTACATCATCTAAGTGTTACTTCACCTACACTGCCCTGGGACTACAGCCCTGCCTGTGGAGGGCTATAACATCACTGCTGCACCACACCATCAGTCCCAGAGGATCTGTCTGCAGCGTCGGCTTACATCTCTATTGCCGAACACCACAGGTGGCGTCACGAATCACATAAACTTTCACTACCATAAGCACACTGAACATTCTCCTTTTACAATGGGCGCCCAGGGCCACGGGCCGGGTCCCAGCTGCCGTGACATCTCCCATTGAAGCTCATCGGGCCCGATACCGAGTACCTCACAGCCCTGGGTGTGAGGGTGTCCCACAATCAAGGCGCAAATTTCAGTCTCGTACTCGGCCCCTAGTTCTAGAACATATGCGACCGTAGACAACAGGGTTGCAGCAAAATCAGGGTCTCCCGCGGTCGGGAAAGTATATGCTGGTAAGGTGGGTCGCAAAAGTCTGCCCAGTACTAAGCTCTCTCCTTGCGGCACATGCACTGTATTGCTCAGTCACTAAATGCACGGCACCTCGATCTCTGCCAGCTACTGGACTGCACTTTCCTTTCTATGCTGCGCGCCGCCTGTCTGTGCCAAGACTCAAGTGCTGACAACCACTGGCACACTGCTTCTCTCTGGTAGTCACCGGCACACTGCACGTACCTCTCCCTTTCTCGTCCTAGCTATTGGCAGCGGGCGCCGCTGGTCTGAGTGGTGCTGGTGCACTTTTCAGGTTTTCTCCACCCTCCCCTGTCAGCAGGAAGCTCCGTCTCCCTAATGCTTCCCTCAGGCAACAGGGGAAGGTTCGCCTCTCTAAAGCTTCCCCCCGCAGAAACAGAGGATGCTGACCTCCTTACAAGTACATGGACAGTAAAACTTGGATGTCAATAATATGGTGAATCCAATTGAATAAATGTTAACTGTAGTACATTAGTCTAACCACAAGATGGCGAGCTTGATTCCAGACACCACTCGGAATTTACAGTATTTACAATATATGCAACCTTGTATCAGTGTAAATTACCGCATATAAACTTGCTGATGACAACATATGTATGTGCTTAAATACGTATTTTAAAATAACCAATATAATGTTTAGCAGTCAACATATGAGTTTTGTATAAAGAGTACAAATCACATTTATTGGGCAAACTTCCCGATGATAATAGGATTTAAAAAAAAATAAAAAATAAATTCCAAATGCCCTGTTCCACATTATGCACAACAGTTTCCAAACATTTTATAGGATGTAAAGAATTGAAAATGGTGATTTGATCAATTTGCAGCAGTAAGGCCGGGTACACACGATCTGGTAGTAGCAGCGCATGTTTGCTGCGTCCAAAGCGCTTCCGTCTATTGAACGCAGGTGAATCCGTATGTGTTCACTGAACCGTGCGATTCACCGCGTCCAATACATTCTATGGGTGAGATTTCTCTTGAGAGAAATTGACATGCTGCGGTCTGGAAAGTAAGGACGCATGTCAGTCTCCGCTGGTGAGCCGCGGGCATCTGTGGATTTCTTGAAATTCCATCCACTATGCTGTAACATCTGGCCGCTGTGGGTTTGACGCTGCATAAATACGCAGATAGTGGGATAGTGGGCACATACCCCAAGAGGTCACATTTACTGACATCAAAAGCTTTTTCAATCAAAAACATCTTAACAAGCCAAGTTACATGTTAACTCTAGGAACCCTTCTTTGATATCACCTTCACAATTCTTGCATCCATTGTACTTGTATAACTGCCTCTTACCCTCATAGATCTTTTTCTTGGGGATACTTCAAAGGTTCTCAATATGGTAGAGGGCAGGGGAGGATGGTGACCACTCATTGAGTTTCTTTCCATTTACACCTATAGCAGCCAATGACTCAGAGGTCTTCTTTGCAGCATGAGATGGTGCCTTGTCATTCACAAAGGTGATTTTTTTTTTACAGACGGCACGGTTCTTTTCGTAATATGGAAGAAAGTGCTCAATCAGGAACTCTATATACGTTTCCGAGGTAATTTTCACATAATCAGGGACACTAATGGGGCCTACCAGCTCTCTCCCCATGATTCCAGCCCAACACATGACTTCCTTGCTGATGTTTCAGCCTTGTTCGGACATGGTGCCCATCCACCAACCATACACTATTCCATCCATCTGGACCATCCAGGGTTGCACTGCACTCATCAGTGAAGAAGACCATTTTAAAATTAGTCTTCATGTATGTCTGGGCCCACTGCAACCATTTCTGCAACTGTTTTTAATCCGTTTTTTTCTTGCCTAACATGGTTTGAGAGACCCCACCCCTCTCTTGTGTGGCATGCACAAAAGAGCTGTCTTGCACCACAAGCCCATACTAAGAAGCGCCTGTCCGAATCCTGTTCATTTTAGACACTGTTCAGATGTTCAGGTTTTAATTACATTAGATAGGGACTGCTTCAATATGGGTTACCTTGGCACGGTGAAGCTGCTTGGTATATATTTTTTTTGCAGAAAAAGTATTGACTAAATACCCTGCATTTGTTATCCAGCACTTGCTGATTACTGTCATATATTTTACTGCAGAGTATTTTTGCAAATCTGTTTTCTTGTTGTGTCTTTGTTCGGACATGGTGCCCATCCACCAACCATACACTATTCCATCCATCTGGACCATCCAGGGTTGCACTGCACTCATCAGTGAAGAAGACCATTTTAAAATTAGTCTTCATGTATGTCTGGGCCCACTGCAACCGTTTCTCTTGTGAACACTCTTTAGGAGAGGCCAAATATTAGGTTCTTGCACAACTGCAAGCCTCTGAAGGATCCTACACCTTGATGTTTGTGGAACTTCGGAGGCACCAGCAGTTTTAAATCCCCATATGCTGCTTTACAGTGGGTACGGAAAGTATTCAGACCCTTTTAAATTTTTAACTCTTTGCTTCATTGCAGCCATTTGGTAAATTCAAAAAGTTCATTTTTTTTCTCATTAATGTACACTCTGCACCCCATCTTGACTGAAAAAACCCCCAGAAATGTAGAAGTTTTTGTAAATTTATTAAAAAAGAAAAACTGAAATATCACATGGTCATAAGTATTCAGACCCTTTGCTCAGTATTGAGTAGAAGCACCCTTTTGAGCTAGTACAGTCATGAGTATTCTTGGGAGCGATGCAACAAGTTTTTCACACCTGGAGTTTGGGATCCTCTGCCATTCTTCCTTGCAGATCCAGGATATCTTTGTACTTGGCTGCATTCGTGTTTCCTTCAATTGCCACCAGTTGTCCTGTCCCTGCAGCTGAAAACACCCCCATAGCATGATGCTGCCACCACCATGTTTCACTGTTGGGATTGTTTCGGCAGGTGATGAGCAGTGCCTGGTTTTCTCCACACATACCGCTTACAATTATCACTAAAAAGGTCTATCTTCGCCTCACCAGACTAGAGAATCCTATTTCTTATAATCTGGGAGTCCTTCATGTGTTTTTTAGCAAACTCAATGCGGGCTTTCATATGTCTTGCACTGAGAAGAGGCTTCCATCGGGCAACTCTGCCATAATGGCCCAACTGGTGGAGGGCTGCAGTGATTGTTGACTTTGTGGAATTTTCTCCCATCTCCCTAGTGCATCTGTGGAGCTCAACCACAGTGATTTTGGGGATCTTCTTTACCTCTCTCATCAAGGCTCTTCTCCCACAATTGAATGAACGAATTCAATTAAACGAGTTCACGAATGAACTTTTTTGAATTTACCAAATGGCTGCAATAAAACAAAGAGTGAAAAAATTAAAGGGGTCTGAATACTTTCTTTACCCACTTTAAGTAGCCAGCAGAATATGCACGTATGCAAAAATATAGAAGATATTAATGCGTAAGTGTGTTTATAACAGACACAGTGGTCATAAGTATATATGCAGACATACATACGTTGTGTGCATTCCTGTGGATAGAAGACCCAGCAGTGACCTGGAACCCACAATGTTGGCCAAGGATGGATGAAGGTTTGTGTTCACCCACCCAGTTTGTATTGCACATGTTTGCACATCCACCTGCTGGATTAAGGGACTGAGGACTGTTAAAGGGTACAAAACCCTTTTTGTCCTTATGGACTTGGCAAATTAAAGGGACAGTTGTTCACAAAAGTGGGAGGGGAGGAAAAGGATAACCTGATGATCCAGCCCCGTCAGGATTTACAAAGACTGTGATCATGGACTGAGGAGTCATTGTTTTGTTGGCCTAAGGACCATTGTTTTAAAGGAAACATGGACTTGGACAGACATCAGATCTGCGGTTCTAAACAAGAGGACCAACTAATCTAGGTATTGTGCAGGAGGAGCACTTGATATGCGCCCTAGGACTGTGGGGAAGCTGTTATTATGCTGGCCTACAGACCCAAGGAACATGAGTGCTTTTTCCCAAGGTCAGTGCATCTCTGGGAATGGACACTGTATACCCTTGAAAATAAAGCCTGTTTGTTTCAAATGTTTTACCAGTTTTCTGTGAATTGGTGCCTTACGGGTTCCTAAATGGTCGAGGATGACCATGTTTAAAGTGGGGAGGAATGTAAGAGTGGTTGACTGTTCTGCTGTGTTCCTACTCCTGAAGACACCAACCACATCAATATTGTGGATTGTGAATAGTATCATGCGTTTCTATGCATCTAGTGTGTAATGTGATATGGTGTAGTATAAGTACTGTTAATATAGCAATGTGAAGTATAACATGCATGGTGTGTGGCAGTGTTATAGAACATAAGACAAGGACAATAGGCTTAGTACATACTGTTATAGGACAGTAACTGTAGTTAGCTGAAGGTATAGGATAAGATGCAATTAATATTTGGGATGTGCCCACAGTTGGAGGGGATTAGTGCTAGTGAAAAGCAGGCACATCTCAGGGAAGTACAGTAGCACATTCAAGTTCAAGTGCAGTAGGCTGCTATGACCAGCGTGCACCTATTATTCCTAGCAGTGGGATGCTGTAATAGAAACTTGTGCAGACATGTCAGGAGCTCAAGGCCCAACATAGGGACTAAAAGGCACCTCATGTCCTCTGATGCACAGGGGAAGATGGACATGGAACTGTGTGAAGGGAAGGTGACGGATCCTTTGTGCACTGTGGAACTGGACAGGAAATCCCTGATGCTGACGGAGCCAGTGGGTGTAGAGATAGTCCAGGAGTAATGCATGGTAGAACTTAAGATGTGTTGTGCTAAGGAAATAATAAACAAGAGATGTTGTGCCCTATTCCTACATTTTACAATCTGATAAACTTCAACAGTTGAGTAAACTTCTGTTTGTAGAGATAAACTTGGTGTCCCCCTTTATTGTGTGTTTCAGCTCCAGAAGACCGAAGCCTGGAAAAATTGAAAACCTGCGGCCTACAAGGGAGAGTGATGCACCCCATACCTGACAGCACACTGGGACTTGGACACGGTTTCCTGTAAAGTGCCAGGGTGCTATGGAGCAACAGCTTGGCCATGTGAGAAGCAAGTTTGATTTGTTGAGTGAAGCCACGTACACAATTTGGTCAGCATTTTACATCAGCATTTGTAAGCTAAAATCAGGAGTCGGTGAATAATGTCATGTGTTTCTATTATACTTTTCCACTGTTCCACTCCTGATTTTGGCTTACAAATACTGATGTAAAAAATGCACCAAATACTCAATGTGTGCACGTGGCCTAAGGCTACATTCCTACCACATATTTTCACCGCATCAAAAATGCAGTATCTTACAGTTCTAGCAAAGTGGATGGGATTTATAGAAATCTCCTGCCTACTGTGCTTCCTTTTTTTCGCAGCGTAAATTGACCTGCGTTGCGTGTTTCAAATGTTCCTCATGTCAACTTCTCTTGCTGGTACACTTAATTTTATGCGCAGATTTTCCTATAGACTTGCATTAGATGTGTAAAATACGGAGGTAAAAATTGTATATACATTTTTAGTGCGTTTCTGCTGCGAAAGCACATGAAAAACTAAAAAAACTGCACATGACTGTATCAAGATACTTGTGCCAAAGCCTAATACCAGCAAGTATAAAACCAAAGCATCTTTTTTAACCCATTTCTGATGCAGTTGATTTCCATTTTTTTGTTATCGTTTTTTTGTCTCCTTCTTCCCAGAGACGTAACTATTTTATTTTTCTGTCTTGTTTTTTTGTTGGACGAGTTGTACTTTTGAATAACACCATTCACTTTACCACATAGTGCATTGGAAAACAGAAAAAAAAAAATCAAAGTGGGGAGAAATTGTAAGATTATTTTTTGAGGAATTGTTTTTCTGGTGCACAGTTTGTCGTACAAATGACCTTGCAATATGATTCTACTCATCAGTACGATTAGGACGATACCAAACAAGTCAAGTTTTTTATTGTTTTAGTGGTGAAAACAAAAATCACCACTTCCGTTTTAATTTTTCGGTCGAAAAAAAAAAAAAAAAGCTACAGTTGGTTAAATAAGTATTGAACACATTCCCAGTTTTCTAAGTAAATATATTTCTAAAGGTGAAATTGACATGAAATTTTCAGTAGAGAAAAAGTATTGAACTCACTTGCTGAAATTTATTTAATACTTTGCACAAAAGCCTTTGTTGGTGATGACAGGTTTAAGACGCCTCCTGTATGGAGAAACTATCGTATGCATTGCTCAGTGTTGATTTTGGCCCATTCTTTCACACAAACACTTTTCAAGTCCTCAATGTTCTGTAGACTCCTTCTATAAACTTTGAGCTTTACTTCCTTCCATAAATTTCCGATTGGATTCAGGTCAGGTGATTGGTTGGACCATTCTAGCAGTTTTACTTTCTGTCTCCGAAACCAATTGAGAGTTTGCGTGGCTGTGTGTCTGAGATCATTGCCTTGCTGAAATGTCCACCCTTGTTTTATCTTCAACATCCTGGTTGATGGCAGCAGATTTTTTATCAGGAATGTCTCAGTACATTTGTCCATTCATCCTTCCTTCAATCAAATGAAGTTTGCCAGTGCTGTATGTTGAAATACAGCTCCACACCATGATGTTCCCACCTCCAAACTTCACTGTTGGTATGGTGTTTTGGAGGCGAAATGCAGTGCCTTTTGGCCTCCAAATATGGTGTGCATTATGACATCCAAAGAGTTCAATTTTGGTCTCATTTGACCAGTCTATATTGTCCCAGTATTTCACTGACTGGTCTGAGTGTTGTTGAGCAAATTTTAAATACACTTGAATATACATTTTGTTCAGCAATGGAGTCTTGTGTGGTGAGCGTGCATTCAAGCCATTGAGGTTGAGTGCATTACTTATAGGTTTTTTTAAAAACAATTGTACATGCTAATTCCAGGTTTTTCTGTAGCGCTTTCCATGAGGGCCTTGGCTCATGGACAACTCTTGGACAACTCAAAAACTTTTCAATCCTCTGTCTGAAATCTAGTGAGGAGCACCTGGTTGTGCCTGGTTAAGGTTGAAATGATGTTCCTTCCACTTCCAGATTAAGGCCCCAACTGTGCTCAGGGGAGCTTTCATTCCTTTAGAAATTCTTCTTTAACTAATGCCATCAGTACAAAGGCATAGCTAGGGGTTCAGCTCAGGGGTGTGCAAAACACCTGAGTGGGTCCCTATCCAGGTAGCCTTTATTACAACTATGGTGGTGCACCTTATTTGTGGCTTCAGAGGAACCTCAGCCAATGACCATGGTACAACTAACAAATAAAGTTACACTTTGTAGCGCTATAGCATGCAAACATTAAATACATGAAATTGGAATAGCATTACTGCTGTAGAAAATAGGAAAAAACACAAAGATTCTTAGAGCATAAATTGGCCAATTCATGTGTGCCCAGCAGCCACGACAAGGCGATCTTCTTTGCTGGGAACTTAGCCTACATTTATATTAGGCTACATTGTGTTACCAAGGTTTTGTCCCTCGGACATTTTTGAGTGTTCCTAATCGATTTTTTCATGTTGATTTCAGAAATTACTTTAGATTTTTACTATCACGTAAGGTTTTTGAGAAATGATTCAAAACATTATAATATAATATAATAGAACCAGGATGAATGCTCATTGTCACACAATAAGAGAAAAAAGAATGGATCTACCTGTGGCAAAACATTTCTGTATCCCTGATCACAGCAACGTGGATATGAAATTACTGGTATTGAAAGGTAACTTCAATTCTCAGAGAGAGAGACGAGTTTGGGAGTACAAATTTATGACGACCTTTGACACTCTCAGTGCTGGAATGAATGTATTGCATGGATTTATGTCTTTTTACATCAATTAAGGAATTTCCTTTTAAAACCTTGTGGGGGCATCACAACACAGAACTAGACCCCAATCAGAGGACCATAAAACATCCGGACTCCTTATCTATGAACTGGTCCAATGTTTATATTTATGTTTCTCCCTCTCCCATATTGATAGTTCTGCTTCACGTCACTTGTCTTATCTATTGCATTTTTTCTAGGCTGTATTGTGCATAAATATGTGACTTCAGATTTTGTATTAGTCTAGAATGATGAAGAGACCTGAGTAGTCTCGAAAGCTTGCAATGTGTTACCATCTTTTCAGTTAGCCATTAAAAGGTATCAACTACTGAGGACTCTCAGTCCTGAATATTTTTCTATCTACTGGCTAACACGGTACAAAGATATACATCTTTCCTGTATCAAAATGGAGGATACCAGAATGTACCGCATCTTTATGGAACTAAAACCACTTCTGAAGAAACGTGCACAAATGGACAGCGACATTTTTTTCTTATCTAAATGCAAAAAGGAGAATCTAATTACCAAAGGACTCTGGATTACAAACCCAATTCTTCATACCTACAATGCCCATTATGCACAAAACCTTTGTCACAGGACTTCTGAGAGACTAAGGAACCACCTTTTACATGTCTGCTACAGCATAAGGAGTAAAGTCCAGGGGCAATTTGAAACTCTGAGGAAAACACTTACAGAAAGCACAGAGCAAAAACTACAGCAATACTACAACAAACTACGGACCTTTCTGGTTCATAACAAGGAAAAGAAACTACACAGACTGCGTCTCAATTCAGGACTCTTACAAACAGATTCAAAACAAATCCAAAACCTGACAACTTGGACAACCATTCCATTCCAGACACAAAAGCATCTAACTGTGTCATCAATCTCTCAAATTATAAACCCAACAAAGTGGAACTGGCCGTGCTTTCTAGAGGACTCTCATTTTGTCCCACTAAGGCCCTAGATAAAACTGAACTCTGCAGTGATATGGAACAGTGTTATGATTGAGTCACCATAGGAGGCAAAAACAGAAATGCTAGCTAAGTCCAGAAAACCAGAGAAGTTGGCAACTATCAGATTGCAGACCCCTGAAACTATCAACACAACTAGCAGTAGCCGTGGGGGGTTCCTACGATGACCTAGACCCCTCGATCACAGCCGGAGAGATACATAGGCCTAAAGAAGGAAAGGGGAAATCTATCTGCCCCAGAGCAGACCCCAAAGCAATAGGCAGCCCCCCACATATAATGACGGTGAAGCAAGATGAAAACACTTACACAGACAGAAAGACAGACTGAGCAAAGACGGGGCCCAAAAACTACCTAGATAGGAACGGATAGGAAGGCTGCAGTCTGCAATCTGCCAAAACCCTATCATAGACAAAAGCCAACAAGCTGATATAAAAATGACCCTGAAGCAACTAAGCTTCAAAAACTAAATCAGCACTCAGGTACTTTCAGAAGACAGCGCTAACGGAACACTGCACACTCCAGCAGGGAGTGGCAGAATCCAAAAAGCAAGAAAAACAAAAGCAAATCTTAAATGCAAAAGGCAAAACAGAAAACTTAGCTTTAGGAGAGCAGGAATCAGACTGGTGTCCAAGAGTCCACAGAGAAATCACCCGCAGGGCAGAAAGGGCGTAGGCTGCCTTAAATCCAGTCAGTGACTCCACTCAGCCAATCGTCTTCATTAGTCCCAGGTGCCTGATAATCAGGCTCGCTACCTTCCTTCACTAGAATAGGGAGTTCACCAGGCCTCAGTGACGGAGGGGAAAATGAACTCACAACAGAACAGTATTTCAGGAGACTGCACCTGAGGGAATATTTCAATGATACAGAAGATTCAGAAAACACTCAGACCGAAGGAAAAGGGATCGTAACAACTAGGAAAAGGTCAGACTGGACACCTCCACCTGGACGCAACCCTCATTTGGATAAATATATAGACTCCTTCAGACATTTGATAAAATCCACAGTCATAGACACTAACAGGAGACAAGCATCCAACATCAGTGCCCAGGAGAGAAAGGCCATACAGTCTTTAAAAACCAACAAAGAAATCATCATTAAACCTGCTGACAAGGGAGGTGCAATAGTCATGATGAATACGTCAGACTACATGAAGGAAGCAAACAGGCGACTTATGGACACACGCTACTATAGAAAATTGGAGTCGGATCCTACACAGGACTATTACAAGGAACTAAACAAGTTGGTTTCTTGTCTGCCTGACCAGTCCATAAGAGCTGGCGATGACCTGATACCAGAGACTCCAAGAATAGGGGCATTCTACATGCTTCCCAAAATCCACAAATCTGGAAATCCAGGAAGACCGATTATTTCATGTGTGGGCACCCTCACTGAGCAGGTATCTGGATGGGTAGAGGGTATTCTTAAACCACTGGTGAAGGATACATCCAGCTACATTCAGGATACAACTGACCTATTGAATAAACTAGCAGCAATAGGTCCTCTACCAGAAGGAACCATCCTGGCCACCATGGATGTGGAATCTTTGCACTCTAATATCCCACACCAAGATGGTTTAAATGCCTGCAAATTCTTCATAGAAAACACAGGGACTGATGCTGATGCTGTGGTGAAACTTATAAAATTCATCCTCACCCACAATTACTTTGAATTTGACAACAGGATCTATCTATAGGAGACTGGCACAGCTATGGGAAGTAAAATGGCTCCACAGTATGCAAATCTTTTCATGGCCAAGCTTGAAAGCGACTTTTTGTCCTCAGGCCCCATCAGGCCCCTGGCCTACTACCGCTTCATTGATGATATTTTAATCATCTGGACGGAGTCTGAGCAACAGCTAAAGACGTTGCACAAACAGTTTAATCAATTTCATCCCACCATCAATTTAACACTCAACTACTCCAGTACTGAGACTAATTTTTTGGACACCATCATTAAGCTAAAAAACAATGAAATAGAGACATCCCTGTATCAGAAGCCAATCGACCGTCCAACATGCCTTAAATGGGACAGTTTCCATCCAAAACACATAAAGAACTCTATTATCTATAGCCAAGCCATCAGATACAATCGTATATGTTCCAACCCCATGGATAGAGACAAACACCTTGGTCGCCTCAAAAAGACCTTTTTGAATCAGGGTTACCATCCAAGAACAATTGAAAACCAAATTACAAGAGCCACCAGATTGTCAAGGAATCACATGCTACATTACAAAGCTACAGAAGAAAATAACCGAGTGCCTCTAGTAGTCACCTACAACCCAAATCTGGAGGTGCTAAGGGGAGCTGCACGGAAATTACAACCTTTACTACAAAAAGATTCCCAATTAAAATCCATTTTTCCAGACCCCCCACTACTGTGTTTTAGGCAGCCCCCAAATTTAAGAAGCATCATTGTCAGAAGCTCCCTGTCTTCTCCAACAGCTGCAGGAACCTTTCCTTGCAAACAGAAAAAATGTAAAACCTGTCCATTTATAATGACCACGGACAAGATAAAGATCCCCAACTCACATCAGGACTACAAGATCCCAGGTACTTTCACCTGCATTACATCTAATGTGGTGTACTTAATTATTTGTACTAAATGTCCAACTGGGGGTCTGTATGTGGGGGAGACAGGGCAAAAGCTTAGAACAAGGATGAATGCTCATCATCACACAATAAGAGAAAAAAGAATGGATCTACCTGTGGCAAAACATTTCTGTATCCCTGATCACAGCAACGTGGATATGAAATTACTGGTATTGAAAGGTAACTTCAATTCTCAGAGAGAGAGACGAGTTTAGGAGTACAAATTTATGACGACCTTTGACACTCTCAGTGCTGGAATGAATGTGTCGCATGGATTTATGTCTTTTTACATCAATTAAGGAATTTCCTTTTAAAACCTTGTGGGGACATCACAACACAGAACTAGAACCCAATCAGAGGACCTTAAAACATCCGGACTCCTTATCTATGAACTGGTCCAATGTTTATATTTATGTTTTTCCCTCTCCCATATTGATAGTTCTGCTTCACATCACTTGTCTTATCTATTACATTTTTCCTAGGCTGTATTATGCATAAATATGTGACTTCAGATTTTGTATCAGTCTAGCCTGATGAAGAGACCTGAGTAGTCTCGAAAGCTTGCAATGTGTTACCATCTTTTCAGTTAGCCATTAAAAGGTATCAACTACTGAGGACTCTCAATCCTGAATATTTTTCTATCTACTGGCTAACACGGTACAAAGATATACATCTTTCCTGTATTAATATTCTGTTGTAATTCTAAAAACTCATATATGAACTTTTTCTGAAACAGTATATTCTGAATTTTCCACTGAAATAACATAAATCACAGATCTACACATATGCAAGCACTTATTATGCGAATTCTGCGCAAGCGCAGTGAATCATTCGGCTGACTGTGTACAGAGCATACCACATCTCCTGGGCAGGGGATCAATCAAAAGACAATACTGACATATTTAGAGCATGGCTGAATGGATCATGACCTTCAATGCCGTTCACTGTCCCAATGATATGGAGAGAGCAGAGAGATCATGTAGCAGATTGTTACTTCTGCCTTACAAATGTAACAGGATATTCAGCAAAGAGCAAGAAATCAATTGAATATCCTAATCTTCCTTCAGCGATAAGACTAGTGCCACACGATGAAAGTCTTCATGTTCCAAAGCCGCCAAAACTATGAACAATGGAGGACAACGAAGATGAACTAACAATGTCAGTGGAAAATGAAACTGCTGCAGACCCAGACTTTGAGCCTTCTAAATCTAATACACATCTGTTCAGGCAAGCTGATCTGAGTGATTTGGTCAGAGATTTTAAATTGTCAAAGAGGCAGGCAGAATTATTGGGATCAAGGCTACAAGAATGGAATCTCTTATTACCAGGAACAAGAGTTTCTGTTTTTCGCAGTCGTCAAGAAGACCTTAATCAATTTTTCAACCATGTTGACAGTTTAACCTTTTGCAACGACGTCTTGAGGTTGTTTGGTGCTCTTGGATGTGAACATGACCCGAAGGAATGGCGACTGTTCATTGACTCATCAGTTTTAAATCTTAAGGCTGTTTTACTACACAACGGAAATATCTATCCTTCTATACCTATTGGACATGCCGTACACATGAAAGAAACGTATGAGAATACGGAGTTACTGTTGACCCACATTAATTATAGAAATTATAACTGGAACACATGTGGTGATCTAAAAGTTGTTGCACTTCTTCTTGGACTGCAGCTTGGATATACCAAGTATTGTTTTATTTGTGAGTGGGACAGTCATGCACGAGAAATGCACTATTTCAGAAAGGACTGGCCACTCCGCAAAAACCTGGTTGCTGGACACAAGAATGTTAAACATAATCCTCTCATTGATCCAGCAAAGAAAGTTCTTCCTCCTTTGCATATTAAACTTGGGCTTATGAAGAATTTTGTCAAAGCAATGAACAAAGAATCGGAAGCCTTTTCTTACTTGCGACAGAAACTTCCAAAAATAAGTGATGCAAAGATTAAAGAAGGTATTTTTATTGGCCCACAGATCAGAGATATAATGAATGACAGTAGCTTTGATGGTCTTTTGCAAGGTGCTGAACTAGTGGCATGGAGAGCCTTTAAAGATGGAACCTTCAACTTCCTTGGCAATAGCAGGGCACCGAACTTTGAACAACTCGTGGACAACATGCTCACAGCATATCATTTGATGAAAGGCAATATGCCACTAAAAATGCATTTTCTACATTCTCACTTGGACTTTTTTCCAGCCAATCTTGGTGCCGTTAGCGATGAACACGGTGAAAGATTTCACCAAGACATTGCGCTGATGGAGAAAAGGTACCAGGGAAAGTGGAGTATGTCAATGTTGGCTGATTATTGCTGGAATCTTATTCGAGAAGCATCTGACACAGATTATAAACGAAAGTCGACGGCAAAACACTTTTGAACAATTGCTTTTGCTACTGACATCAATGCACATGCATGTAGTGTCTCGGACGTCATAATGTAGACTATAAACTGTTGTTTCTTAGCCCCTTACTGCCAACTGACGGAATAGCACGTCAGCTGGCAGTATCCCCCGCTTTGTGGTGGGCTCCGGCGGTGAGCCCACCTCAAAGTCGCGATAGGCGCGAGTGGAATTGCGATCTGCCTGCGCCTATTAAGTAGTTAAATGCCGTTGTCAAACTCTGACAGCAGGAATTTAAATGCACTTCCGGACGCCGGTCCGGAAATACGCACAGCGACGACCCCCGCCACCTGATCAGGGATTATCCCTGCGTTGCCATCACAACCAGAGATCTCCTCAAGACCTCTATGGTTGTTGATGGCAGATTGCTATGAGCGCCACCCTGTGGTTGGCGCTCATAGCAAGCCTGTAATTCTGCTGCATAGAGGTGATCTGAGCATTACCTCTATGTAGCAGAGGCGATCGTGCTATGGCAGCTTCTAGACTCCTATGGAGGCTATTGAAGCATGACAAAAGTAAAAAAAAGTGTTTAAAAATATAAAAAAATTTAAAAAACCATGAAAATTAAAATCACCCCCATTTCGCCCCAATCAAAATAAAACAATTAAAAAAAATCAAACCTACACATAGTTGGTATCGCCACGTTCAGAATCGCCCAATCTATCAATAAAAAAGAATTATCCTGATCGATAAACGGCGTAGCCATAAAAAAATCAAAACGCTAGAATTACGTTTTTTTGGTCGCCGCGACATTGCATTAAAATGCAATAATGGACAATCAAAAGAATGAAACTGCACAAAAGTGGTATCATTAAAAATTTCAGCTCGGCATGCAAAAAATAATCCCTCACCCAACCTGAGATCATGAAAAATGGAGACGCTAAGGGTCTCGGAAAATTGCAAAAATTTTTTTTAGCAAACGTTGGATTGTTTTTTTACCACTTTCATAAAAGAGAACCTAGATATGTTTGGGGTCTATGAACTCGTAATGACCTGGAGAATGATAATGGCAGGTCAGTTTTAGCATTTAGTGAACCTAGTAAAAAGCCAAACAAAAAACAAGTGTGGGATTGCACTTTTTTTTGCAATTTCACCGCACTTGGAATTTTTTTCCCGTTTTTGAGTACACAACATGGTAAAACCTATGATGCCATTCAAAAGTACAACTCGTCTCTCAAAAAATAAGCCCTCACCTGGCCATATTGAAGGAAAAATAAGAACGTTATGGCTTTGGAAAGAAGGGGAGTGAAAAACAAAAACGAAAAATCGAAGAAAGCTCCAGTCATGAAGGGAGACTGCTGGGCATACATGAATTGGCCAGTTTATGCTCTAAGTATTCTCAATTTTTCATATTTTCTAGAGCAGTAATACAAGTCAAATTTCATATGTCCAGCACTACAGAGTGTTGATTACATATGGAGATGGCTACTCTTAGTAAGCACCTGTACACACCTGATTTCTGTTTGGAACTGACGGTCAGTCTTTTGATATTTAATTAATAGGTGCAGAAAATCTGCGACATCAAAAACTCACCTAAAGCTTGTCATGGGAACGTAGCCTAAGGCCTCTTTCACACATCAGGTTTTCGCCTTCAGGCGCGATCCGGCGCTTTTGACAGAAACCGGATCCGGCGAAATGCAATGCCGGATCCGGTTTCCCCCCCATTGACTTGCATTTGCGCCGGATCGCGCCGGATGGCCATGCGTTTCATCCGGTTTGCGCCGGATCCGGCAATGTGTCGCAATGTGTCGCGATCCGGCGTCTGGAAAAAACGTCTACTGTAACGTTTTTTGTCTCCGGCGAAAAAGCCGGACACGCCGGATCCGGCGCGTCCGGCTTTTTCACACGATGAAAGCCTATGAGCGCCGCAATGCGCCGGATCCGGCGAAAGCCTGATCCGGCGGCCGGATCCGGTTTTTTGGTCTGAGCATGCTCAGTAGCTCTGCCCACAAGACATAAATAAAAGCAAGACAGTGGGACCCACAGCCACACCCAACATGCCACCCAAGACAGCAACCAGGCGCAGGAGAAGGCAGGAGACATCTGCAGCAGCACCATCAGCACCACCCCAATTGGAGCAGCATGCTGAACAACGGGAGGGGAGTCCAGCAGCAGATGAGAGACGGTAATTATCAAATCACCCATTCCTCCAAACTAGGGCTATTGAATATCAAGATATTCATTGGCCCTTTGTTTCTCTTTATTCAACAGCCGCCCAATAGATGCAGCAGCAGCAGCAGAAGCAATGGCAGCAGCTGGAACACCACCCACAGGCATGGAGTGTGGCCACCAGGAAGACAGCACATCATCTTCTGGGAGCCCTCCCTCGCATCGTCAGCGTTTGATGGTAAGTTTTTATTTCCAAAATCCATCTTCTCTGTAATATATGTCTATTCATGGCCTTTTATTTCAAAACAGGAATCACAAGATGAAGAGGAGCTCCCAGAAGAAGAAGGAAGGGGTGGACAGACACCTGGAGTGGGCTCACAATTGGTAAGTTTTTTGCATCAAACGCAGAAACACAACATCACACTACACACAACACATAGAAAACAATGTTCTGCAGACCACACACAGCAAACAAATGCCTACATCCAAAGACATAACTTTTTTTGTTTTCTTCTCTAGTCTCCCCAATCTGGTGCTTGGCCAAGAGGTCCTCGCAGTGCCTCCCAGGGTCGTCGGCGACAGCAACGCGGCGGTCACCAGCGTGTAAGTATAAATATTTTTGCTTTTTTTTTTTGCACTTTTTATTTCATTTCTTTTGTGGAGGCTAATTATGTTATTTTTGTCTTTTTCTTTAACAGCCTTCACAGCGTGCTCCCGACTCTGACGTTGAGGATGGAGGGATTGATGTGGACCGCCTCATCGATCTCGTCAGAGAAAGGGAGCCGCTCTGGAATATGGCTGACCGCCGCCACGCTGACCTGATCGTTACCCGACGACTCTGGGAGGAAATCTGTTTGCTCCTTGTGGGACGCTGGGAGGACCTCGATGTTCGGGCCCAGATTACAGAGCGTAAGTATATACAGTACCGGTTGCTTGATTTAAACCAGTGTTTCCCGAACTCCAGTCCTCGTGGTCCCCACGGATCATGTGTTCAGGATTTCTATTTACTATGGAAATCCTGAAAACATGACCCCTGGGGACCATGAGGACTGGAGTTTGGGAAACACTGATGTTGTATACTAACCACTCCTTTCTCGTTTCAGGGAACAGAATTGTGAATCGGTGGCGGTCTGTGAGAGATCGTTTCAAGAAGGAGTTCAATAAAGAGATGCGGGCCCCGAGTGGATCTGGAGGACGCAGGAGCAAGTACAAGTACGCAGAAGCCCTGTCGTTCCTCCGGGAAACAATGGTCACCAGAAGGTAAATATTACACACCACATGTGAAAAAAAATGTTAGATGTAAATTTTTTTTTCAGCCAGGGCCATACCATGTCAGTATTTTAATTGTTTTTTTTTCTCTTTATTCCACAGCACGGTGAGCAGCACTCGGGAGCCGGCACGATTGGACCCTTCTGAGGCGATCCCTGAGGAGACCGGCACCGAGGGACACTTCGACCGCCCCGGTACATCTGCACCTTCCCAGCCTTCCAACACATTCGACCCATCTGTCCCATCCACCAGCACAGGAGCATCGTGGCCGCCTACATTACATGAAGCTGCTGGTGAGGAGATCGCTTTCCCTTTACCCCACCCTTCTGCCCCTGCCACCTCTAGTACACCTGCGGGTACTGGGCGGCAGCGGCAGAGGGGTCAGGAAAAGACTTATGCACCAGAGTTCTTGCATCTGAATGCATCTTTCCAGAACTGTCTAAAAGTCTTGTCAGAGCAAATCTCCGCAGGCTATCAGCAGATCAACTCCAGCATTCTGGAGGTGAAGACACTTCTGCAAACCATGCATTCAGAAGCAAGATCTTCGCCAAACCACACCTTTTTCAGGTCTGTTGTGGAGCGCATGGAAACGCTCTCTCCTGCCCAGCAGATGCATGTAATGTATTCATGCCACGCTGCTCTCCAGCAAGTTACCTTCCAACCTCCTCCTCCCACCACAGTAGTTCCTCCACCTGCACCCCCTCCAGCCACTTTCCATCCTCCCCCTCCTATTACATCTACACCCCCTCCAGCCACTTTCCATCCTCCCCCTCCTATTACATCTACACCCCCTCCAGCCACTTTCCATCCTCCCCCTCCTATTACATCTACACCCCCTCCAGCCACTTTCCATCCTCCCCCTCCTATTACATACCATCCACCTCCCCAGCACATCCACCTCCCCAGCACCATCCACCTCCCCAGCACCATCCACCTCCCCAGCACCATCCACCTCCCCAGCACCAGCAACCTCCCCAGTACCAGCAACCTCCACAGTACCTGCAAACTCCCCAGTACCAGCAACCTCCCCAGTACCAGACATCTCCCCACTTCCAGCAACCTGCCCCGTACCAGACATCTCCCCACTTCCAGCAACCTGCCCCGTACCAGACATCTCCCCACTTCCAGCAACCTGCCCCGTACCAGACATCTCCCCACTTCCAGCAACCTGCCCCATACCAAACTCCTTCCCCATACAACTTGCCATCAACATCATCTGCTCCTACAGTCCCTGCCCAACCCTCCACTCCACCACCCACCACCTCTTCTGCTTCCCACATGTCCACCCATTCTGTAGTTTTTTCCACACCTTCACCTCTAACTGTTCCTTCCCCACCACGATCCCAGTCCTCTATCCACACTCCCAGTGTCGAAGTATCCCGCAGCCCCTACAGCAGTATTTCCACCACACACTACACAGAATTATAATGTGTGTATTTAAATAAAAATGACCAGTTTTATGGTTTCAGTTTTATAGTTTCAAATTTTTATTAAACATGTTTATTAACATTTTAAAAAAGTTTACTAAAAAAAACATTTTTCAATAAAAGTTAAATTATTTTACACTGGTTGTCTGTCATTTCTTTCTGCGGCGAAAAAGGTTAAATACAGGTTATTTAAAAGGTGAAATGGTATTCAAAACTAGGTATATAACTGTGGGTAAATTTTAGCTTTTTGCCACAGTTGTGTTCCTGGTTGTGTTTGAAGCAAAGTATTTCACCTAAAAAGTTGTGTTTATTGTTGGTGATTTCCTAACAATGTACACAACTTTTGTTAAAAGGTGAAATACTTTGCATAAAACACAACCAGGTACACACCTGTGGCCTAAAGCTAAAAATAGAGACCATGACAAGATAGCCAACTTTGGTTGGCAAAGGTATATACTGTTGGTACAGAAGGTACACAAGTTTGGTTAGGGCACAAATCTTTCACACTCTGTCATCCTGCCAGTGTACTCTGCCTTGAGGTGACATAAAGTATAGTGCAAAATTGTCCCTCATTACTGAAACCGTCACAGAACTTCTAGTGGTAATGTCATGGTAATCTTGCAAGGTGGTTTCTTCAGAGGTGTCCTCAATGGAAATGGGTTCCTTGCAGATAACAAAATTGTGGAGTACCACGCATGCTTTGATCACCTCGTCCACAGTTTCTGTCTTGAGGTTGATCGCAGTCAATAGGACCCGCCATTTGGCTGTCAGAATACCAAAGGTACATTCAACCATTCTTCTTGCTCTTGTGAGGCGGTAATTAAAAATGCGTTTTGGTCTTGTCAATCCTCTGCTAGAGTACGGTTTCAAAAGGTGTTCTGACAGCTGGAAGGCTTCATCCCCTACACAGACAAATGGCATAGGTGGACCAGATGTTTGCGGCAGCGGTCTAGGTGGTGGGAACTGGAAGGTGTTTCCATACAGTTTACACCCCATGGCAGACAGTTTGAAAACTTGAGAGTCATTGGAGCGGCCATAGGCCCCAATATCAACCGCAATAAATTTGTATTCCGCATCAGCGATGGCCATGAGGACAATTGAAAAATATTTCTTGTAATTGAAATATTCCGATCCCGATCCAGCTGGCTTTACAATGCGGATATGTTTCCCGTCCACAGCGCCCAAGCAGTTTGGAAACTGACATATCTGTTGAAACTTGTCAGCAATTTCAATCCACCTCTCTGTTGTGGGCTCTGGTAAAAACTCTTCAGCTAAGGAGTCCCACAGTGCACGGCATGTGTACTTCACAATTCCAGATATGGTGGAAATCCCGAGTCTGTACTGGAAATGCAGTGACGAAAGGGATTCTCCAGTTGCAAGAAATCTGTGGGGAATTAACAAACAATAAATTAGTTTTAAATCACAGCATTACATACCAAAACTGACCTATAACACTTGGAGATACAAATTACCACCAACAAGATTGCAGTGAAAGTGTGCTCTGATGCGATCACATCCAATAAATGTGGCTTACCTTAAAGTCACCATCAGACGCTCTGCGGGTGAAACAGAGAAGCGGCAATAGGTGTCCGCTTTTCTTATGCGGTGTGCAATGCGCTCCACCAAGTAATCAAAATTCTCCATTTTCATCCTAACATATCCAAAAAATTTATCCGGGTTTCGTCGAAGGTCCATGCAGAGTGTAGAATAGACCCCACGCGTCATTCTCTTGGCTGTGATGGGGTGGATCCACAAACGTCGTCTACGATGCCTGATGCGCTGCTGTCTCGCTCTCTCCTTCTCCAGAACAATCACCCTCAAACGATTTGCCTTCGCTATAAAATCCGCCAAATTCTTCAAAATATTTCCAATGACAACATCCATCTTCGCCAGTAACTTGCTCTTCTCTCCAACCTGCACTTTCTCCTCTACAACCTGTCAAAGAAGGGCTGTAGGAACATGCTATATATAGTTTTCCAGTAGCCAATTCCGTTCGGAAGGCCACAAGGGTCAATTTTAAAAACCGGATCCGGCGTAATCCGTCGAAAAACGGATAGAAAAACGGATGAACCGGATGAGACGGATCCGGTTTTGTCTGTCAAGAAAAAGACGGATCCGGCAGAAAACCGGATCCGGCACATCAGGTTTTACTAAACATTTGCCGGATCCGGCGTTCCGGCACGATGCCGGATCGCGCCTGACGCCGAAAACCTGATGTGTGAAAGTAGCCTTACAGAACTTTGCTTAACAAGTGTCAATCTAAGGTTAAAAATAACACATTCCAGATATGATATATGACATGTACAGTTGGATTATTATAATACATAAGAAAGAAAGTAAAAGCTGTACTGTACATACAACTATCATGTAGTAGGGAGTGGAGCATCAGTTTCAGAATGTTACAGTGTGAAAAGGTTAATACATTGTGCTAAAGCAGGGATGTCAAACTTGAATACACAGAGGGCGAAATTTTAAAGCTTTTTCCTTATTAGTTTTTCCATATGAAGAAGGTTAAGCTAACTTAAAGGGGTTGGCCCATGAACAAAGTACATTTTAATTAATAGGTGTCTATCAGACGCCCCCATTACTAACCTGGTAATAAAAAATATAAACACACACAGGAAAAAACGTTATTCTGACCTATTATTCTTTATGGAGCAATATATGGGGCCCATGATTCTGTATGGAGCAATATATGGGGTCCATTATTCTGTATTGAGTAATACAGTCATGGCCAAAAGTATTGACACCCCTGCAATTCTGTCAGATAATACTCAGTTTCTTCCTGAAAATGATTGCAAACACAAATTCTTTGGTATTATTATCTTCATTTAATTTGTCTTAAATGAAAAAACACAAAAGAGAATGAAGCAAAAAGCAAAACATTGATCATTTCACACAAAACTCCCAAAATGGGCCAGACAAAAGTATTGGCACCCTCAGCCTAATACTTGGTTGCACAACCTTTAGCCAAAATAACTGCGACCAACCGCTTCCGGTAACCATCAATGAGTTTCTTACAATGCTCTGCTGGAATTTTAGACCATTCTTTTTTGGCAAACTGCTCCAGGTCCCTGATATTTGAAGGGTGCCTTCTCCAAACTGCCATTTTTAGATCTCTCCACAGGTGTTCTATGGGATTCAGGTCTGGACTCATGGTTGGCCACCTTAGAAGTCTCCAGTGCTTTCTCTCAAACCATTTTATAGTACTTTTTGAAGTGTGTTTTGGATCATTGTCCTGCTGGAAGACCCATGACCTCTGAGGGAGCTCCAGCTTTCTCACAGTGGACCCTACATTAAGCTGCAAAATTTGTTGGTAGTCTTCAGACTTCATAATGCCATGCACACGGTCAAGCAGTCCAGTGTCAGAGGCAGCAAAGCAACCCCAAAACATCAGGGAACCTCCACCATGTTTGACTGTAGGGACCGTGTTCTTTTCTTTGAATGCCTCTTTTTTCTCCTGTAAACTCTATGTTGATGCCTTTGCCCAAAAAGCTCTACTTTTGTCTCATCTGACCGGAGAACATTCTTCCAAAACATTTTAGGCTTTTTCAGGTAAGTTTTGGCAAACTCCAGCCTGGCTTTTTTATGTCTCGGGGTAAGAAGTGGGGTCTTCCTGGGTCTCCTACCATACAGTCCCTTTTCATTCAGACACCGACGGATAGTACGGGTTGACACTGTTGTATCCTCGGACTGCAGGGCAGCTTGAACTTGTTTGGATGTTAGTTGAGGTTCTTTATCCAACATCCGCACAATCTTGCGTTGAAATCTCTTGTCAATTTTTCTTTTCTGTCCACATCTAGGGAGGTTAGCCACAGTGCCATGGGCTTTAAATTCTTGATGACACTGCACACGGTAGACACAGGAACATTCTGGTCTTTGGAGATGGACTTGTAGCCTTGAGATTGCTCATGCTTCCTCACAATTTGGTTTCTCAAGTCCTCAGACAGTTCTTTTGTCTTCTTTCTTTTCTCCATGCTCAATGTGGTACACACAAGGACACAGGACAGAGGTTGAGTCAACTTTAATCCATGTCAACTGGCTGCAAGTGTGATTTAGTTATTGCCAACACCTGTTAGGTGCCACAGGTAAGTTACAGGTGCTGTTAGTTACACAAATTAGAGAAGTATCACATGATTTTTCGAACAGTGCCAATACTTTTGTCCACCCTCTTTTTTATGTTTGTTGTGGAATTATATCCAATTTGGCTTTAGGACAATTCTTTTTGTGTTTTTTCATTTAAGACAAATTAAATGAAGATAATAATACCAAAGAATTTGTGTTTGCAATCATTTTCAGGAAGAAACTGAGTATTATCTGACAGAATTGCAGGGGTGTCAATACTTTTAGCCATGACTGTATATGGGGTCCATTATTCTGTATGGTGTATTATATGGGGTCCATTATTCTGTATGGAGCATTATATGAAGTCTATTATTCTATATGGAGCATTATATGAGGTCCATTATTCTGTATGGAGCATTATATGAGGCCCATTATTCTGTATGGAGCATTATATGGGCCCAATATTCTGTATGCAGCATTACATGAGGTCCATTATTCTGTGTGGAGCAATATATGAGGCACATTATTCTGTATGGAGCATTATATGAAGTTCATTATTCTGTACGGAGCATTAAATGGGGCTCATTATTTTGTGTGAAGTATCATATGGGGTCCATTATACTGTATGTACCATTATATGGGGTCCATTATTCTCTGTGGAGCATTATATAGGGTCCATTATTCTCTATGGAACATTTTATAGGGTCCATTATTCTGTATGGAGCATTTTATGGGGCCCATTATTCTGTATGGAGCATTATATGGGGTCCATTATTCAGTATGGAGCAATATATGGAGCCCATTATTCTGTATGGAGCAATATATGGGGATCATAATTTTGCATGGAGCATTATATTCGGTCCATTGTTCAGTATGGAGCAATATATGGAGCCCATTATTCTATATGGAGCAATGTATGGGGATCATTATTTTGTATGGAGCATTATATGGGGTCCATTATTCAGTATGGAGCAATAGATGGAGCCCATTATTCTGTATGGAGCATTATATGTGTCATTATTTTGTATGGAGCAATATATGGGGCTCATTATTCTGTATGGAGCAATATATGGGGCTCATTATTCTGTATGGAGCAATATATGAGGTCCATTATTCTGTATTAGACACCAAGATTCCCCTGGAAAATGTAAATGGTAGAAAGTCAAGAAACTCAAATAATAATATAGATACCAGCAAACCCCAGCAGGCTGATTCGAGCAAAAAGGGGATCAGAGAGTATATTAGACTATGTACATTACTTTTATTAACAAATCATCATATATCATAAAATACAAACAGAGCAACACTAACTGAGCAGGCACAGAAAGGTGGTCCAAGTAACAAAATGTACTGTCAAAGCTCACATATATGACTGAGCAAGAAACGTATTTTAGTGTAACACAAGTAAATGGCTGCACAATATAGATTAAAAAATGCCCACTGAAACACAAGAGCAACTCAGAGCTACCACTCCATTACTCTGGTTAGGGGAAAATTTCCTCTTATTAGGGAGTGGATGTCAAAACGAAAGGAAGTGTAAGTGGCAAAGGCAAGATAAAGTTCATGAAGTGCATAACGTGCATAAGTATTGCCGTGTAATAAAGTACATATGGCGGGCTTGTACTTACAAGTGGAATTAGTGACCAGAACCCCCAGCCTGCCGCCCTTATGTGCGTTTCACTGTACTTTTGTCAGGAGGTGTGGCTTAAACTATCTACGGGGTGGGTATAAGTAGGAGCCGGCGTCCAATCAGAAGCGCCGTGTGTGTAGTGACGCTTCCTCCTGCGTTCCTGGGACGCAAGCGACTTACCGCTGCTAGGCAGCAGGAGTCGCATATGAACCAAGTGGAGCGCATCGGGAAGGTCCGGATGGAATTGGATTCAGGCATGTGCATAAAACCAAGGGGAAGAGTGAGGGAGAATGTGAGGAAAAAATAAACAAAATAAATAAAATAAAAGTGAATGTGGATATCAAGAGACTAGAGTTAATATAAGGTGGAATAACAACTTATGCACATCGATAGATTAATGGTTAATACCTAACGATGAAAAAATAAGCCCGTAGTGAATACCACAGTTAACTGATATCGTAAAGATGAAGACAAAGGGTTGAAAGGGTTCCCAGTATGTGGGGAATAGGCAGAAAAATGAGTTTCCGGGTGACTGCATAAGAAAATACCTAAAAAAGTCTAACTATAAACCATCCATATAAAATAGGTCCATTCTAGGCCAATCATACCACAAGGGCAAGAAGACGCAGAAGTTGTGAGGAAGGCTTGATCCAGAAAACCGCGCTGCATCCAAGGACAACATGGTCATCACAACAATGTAAAGAAGCATAAATCTGTAAAGGTAAGACAATACGGTTAAAATCACATAAAAACATAAACATAAAGGAAGGGGAACAATTAAAGACCCTTTCTAGGCATTTCAAATTGTCCCACAACTCTGATGCGAGTGGTGTCCAGGTTATGGCCATAGACCAGGTATCGTTTGGTATCAGGGGTGTGGATCTATTTAAAATTTTGTCCCAAGTAGAAAGCCGATGGATAAACAGGCTTAATACGATGGTTCCAGAGTGGTTAAATGAAAATCATGGCTTTGTGTCCTTTTTATAAATTTATGAGTCTTTTTTCTGGCTTCGGTTTTAAGTTTGTTTTTATGTGATTTTACTGTATTGTCTTACCTTTACAGATTTATGTTTCTTTACATTGTTGTGATGACTATGTTGTCCTTAGATGCAGAGCAATTTTCTGTATCAAGGTTTCCTCGAAACTTTGGCGTCTTCTTGCCCTTGTGGTACGATTGGCCTGGACTAGGTCCATTAAAGATAAAGAATGGGCCTATTTTATATGGACGGTTTATAGACAGACTTTTTAAGGTTTTTTTTTGCAGTCACCAGGAAACACATTTTTCTGATTATTCCCCACATACTGGGAGGAATTCAACCCTTTGTCTTCAGCTTTACAATGTCAGTTAACTGTGGTGTTTACTATGGATTTATTTTTTCATCGTTAGGTATTAACCATTAATCTAACGATGTGCATAAGTTGTTATTCCACCTTATATTAACTCTAGTCTCTTGATATCCACATTCACTTTTATTTTATTTTTATTTTTTCCTCACATTCTCTCCCAACTCTTCCCCTTTACATTTCAATTTCAGCATCCACACCACATCCCCTCCTCACCGTATTATTGCTTCCCCATTTGTTCACCTTACACTTAATGTATCACACACTCTTTTCCCATCAACTTCCTACACTTCATCACTCCCATCTTACACTCAACACACTTAATATTCTCTGCATTTGATTGATTTTTTATCTAACCAATATATATATATATATATATATATATTTATTATAACCTAGTCAGTCCATTAATAGATCGGATCCCACTTTCAGCACTGTTCTTGACATAAACTCTCCTTACCTTTATATGTGTTGTTCGCGTACAACCAGGTCATCTCGGTCAGTAGAATTCCTTACTCTGCATCCAGGGTCTTGTGCAAATGCCTGAATCCGATTATACCCGGATCTTCCCGTTGCGCTCCACTTAGTTCATACGCGACTCCTGTTCCTAGCAGAGTTGGGTCGGTTGCGTCCCAGGAATGCCGGAGAAAGCGTCCAGCTATGAAGTCGACTTGTATCCACACATGCGTCGGCTGTGATCCGGCGTCGCTATATACACAGCGCTTGCAATTGGACACCGGCTCCTATTTATATTCACTCCAGAGCTAGTTTAAGCCATGCCACCTGATGATGTTTCGGCGAAACGCGCGTAGGGGCAGCAGGCCAGGGGATTTGGCCACTAATTCCACTTATAAGTACTAGCCCACTATATGCACTTTATTACACGCCAATACTTATGCACGTTTGCACTTTATGTTGCCTTTGCCACTTACATTTCCTTTCGTTTTGACATCCACTCCCTACTAAGAGGTAAGTTTCCCCTAACCAGGATAATGGAGTGTTAGCTCTGAGTTGCTCTTGCGTTTCAGTGGGCATTATTTAATCTATATTGTGCATCCATTTGCTTGTTTTGCACTAAAATGCATTTCTTGCTCAGTCATATATGTGAGCTTTGACAGAACATTTTGTTACTTGGACCCACTTTTTGTGTCTGCTTAGTTATTGTTGCTCTGTTTGTATTTTATGATATACAGTATGATGATTTGTTAATAAAATTTATGTACATAGTCTAACATACTCTCTGACCCCCTTTTTGCTTGAATCAGCCTGTTGGGGTTTGTTGGTATCCCCATTATTCTGTATGGAGCATTATATGGGTCCCATTATTCTGTGTGGAGCATCATATGAGGCCCATTATTCTGTATGAAGCATTATATGGGGCGCATTATACTGTATTGAGGACTATGTGGTGCCCAGAATACTGTATGGAGGACTATGTGTTGCCCATAATACTGTTTGGAGCACTATGTGGTGCCCATAATACTATATGGAGTACTATGTAGTGCGCATAATACTGTAATATTACATTGTCTCCTCTTCCCTTCACTGTTGGGGTCCCTCAGGGCTCAGTCCTTGGCCCTCTTCTCTCTCTACATGACCCCATTCGGATGGACCATCAGCAGATTTGGCTTTCAATACCATCTTAAAGCTGATGACACACAACTATACATGTAGTCCCCTGAACTTACCCCTGCTGTACTACAGAACACCAGTGACTGTCTGTCCACAGTCTCCAACATCATGTCTACCCTCTATCTGAAACTCAACCTTTCCAAAACTGAAATTGCTCTGCTCCTGCCATCTACTAACCTACCTAAATCTGACATCTCTTCCTCCATGGGTGGCACCATAATAACGCCAAGGCAGCAGGCGCGCTGTCTCAGTGTTTTCTTTGACACCAATCTTCCCTTCACCTACCATATACAATCTCTTGCTCGCTCTTGCCGCTTACACCTAAAAAACATCTCTAGAATCTGCCCCTTTCTCACCATGGAAACAATAAAAACCTATAAATAAAAATAAATAGATTCACGCACAAACCTAATTGATTGAACTTATTACAAATAATGACACAATCACAAATAGAATAAAAAGCATAAACCCTCTAGATGTAATGGACCACAATGGCAATAGCCTGCAATAATAATGCTGTATTATTACTTTGCACCGTGAGTGCAATGTTGTTGCCTAAATTGCACTAAGCCCAAATAAATTTGAAAAAGAAGAATGAGACAGTATACTGCAACAATAAGCACTGCAAAAAATTATGTATGGTAAGATAAAATGCAATGGTGAAAATCCGTGAAATCTAAGTGGGTCGCCCTCGCACACCCAGGGCAGCGGGGTACTCGGTACCGGGCCGGTGTCAAGGCGGGAATGTGTCGCAGCAGCGGTGACCCGGTCCGTGGCCCTGGGCGCCCAATATCAATGGCGGTGATGTTAATGGTGTTAAAGTTTATAGGAATAGTTTGTGACGCCACCCGTGGTGTTTGGCAAGTAAAATGGTAAGCCAACGCTGCATACAGATCCGCTGGGACTGATGGTGTGGTGCAGCAGAGATGGTATAGCTCCCCACAGGTGGAGCTGTAGTCCCAGGGCAGTGTAGGTGCAATGGATGAGGAGAGGCGCCGAATGGTATGGAGGCTGGTACCCAGGTGTAGTGGTGCGGGAATAACTGGAGGACACCAGAGTGTGCGGTTCCAAAGCTTTACTCACTGTTTGCAGTTCACACAACTGCCTGCCTCCGTACTGTGTTCTCCAGGTCAGGGCTCCAGCCAACCTCCAGGCAGGATAGGATTCTCCCTTCCACACTCCGCCAACATGTACCTTACTGAACAACTCCTCCAATGCGCCATTAGGTGTGAAGCACTCCAGTACTTAGTTACCCTGGAATGCCTCTAAGTGTTCCTAGTCTTTACTTGTATGACAGACAGCTGTAGCCTGCTTCGGGGACTCCACTCTGCATCCTGGTTCTCTATTCAGTTGCTGTTGTGTCCCAAGTCTATGATGGGAGCAAGGCGTTAGCGGCTCACTACTCTTCCAGTGTCTGTTGCCGGACATAAAGATCCAATCAACCTCGGGGACCGGGCCCCGGCCTTTGCGCTCTTTGGACTGGAAGGGTTCTCTCTCTTTCTCAACCTGCTTCCCACCATCCTTGTATTCTCCTTCGCTCCGATTTGTTCTCTCTCTCTCTTATGGAAGGTTAGGTTATCAATCTTATCAGTCTCTTTCTCTGGTCTTTCTCGTGCCAGCAGCCCAGATCACTGGGACCTGCTGCAGCACGTCCCTCAGACACCCATCTTCTCTCTTCTCTCACCAACTAACTACTAACTTTCACTCTTCCCTCTCTTTTGTATCATCTCTCTCCACCCGCCTCCCAGCACATCTCGTGTTACGAAGCAGGGTTCCACGAGGGGTGCTATGCTAACCCCCAGCCTGAAGCTGTTAGGTGGTCCCACTGAACTATCCTGTGTGTGGAATGCAGGTGTGGAGCGTGGTCAGGAGTTCCCACCTTACCTGGATGGTGGGGCACTACACCTTAGGAGAAGGTGCAGTACCTCTGTGGCGACTGAAGCCTCAGGGGCGCCACACAAGCCTAAAAAAGACTGTGAAAAAGGCAGAATAGTTAATCAATGCTGAAATTGCTCCTCTGCAGAAACACACCTGTATTAACGCACCTGTATTAAGAGAGATTAAGGAGTTAAAATTGCCATAAGAAAGCTCACATAAAGGTGTGGAACCTATTTGCACCACTGAAACATGAGCCCATCCACCAACTGACATAATATGTTAGAGCCTGCCCCAGCTGGTGGCAGCTCTTAATTGTCCCCCTTGGAGGAAAGGGGACTATATGTATCATACACATGTCTCGGCAGGTGTGTGGGGTCATGTCATCTGCACCCTCATCTCAGATATAGAAATGAGCAGCACCAGATTAACACTTTTAAAGGGGTAGTTCACTACTTGATAACCACTTTTTAAAAGCCCCCCATAATGCAGGTATACTTACCTCTTGGACACTCACCGTTCCTCCAATTTCAGCCCTTGTATCTTGCCATAAACAATATCAAATGATGGAATTTTGGTGGCTTCAGCAAATCAGGAGCCATGTGTCATTGTATATGTCATATACTGGCTGAGGAATGGCATTTTTTCATGGGAGAACTGTAGTTAATATTATGGTGCACGCTAGTGCAACCAAGGAATTTTCTGGTAGTGGACAACCATTTACGATAAGATTCGGAAACCTTCTCTTGGTTTGTTATTGAAGTGCAGCCTATTCTACAGCTTACGCTACTGGTTCCCACACACTTAAAACTAAAGTCTGTGGGGTCAACCAGATTAATGTGTATGGGGCCTCCCGACTCTCCTTCGACAGATGATGTCAGGGGAGGAAAGGATTTTGCCAGCTGAATTTCAGAGGCTGATCTTTTAGTTCTCCCTGAAAATAAGCCACCGCCAGAAAAAACGAGCAATGGGCAAAGCGGTCCTTTGTGTGGAAGTCGGGGAGATAACTATCAGCCGTATAATCGTTTGGTCGGCAGCTATCTAATGTACTTGAGTTGTGCAGTGAAAACCAAGTTCTCAACCAACCAGAAGATTGGTAATAACTTGCTGATTGGTACGTGTTCCATCCTAGAACATAGAAATGTTACCCCCCTTACAAAATGGAGTGACAGATTAGATGCTTGACTACCACTCCAGTCATTATTTATGGGGCTGCCGGAAAAAGCTGAGCACAGAGCACGGCAGCCCTTTAAGGAAAGAATAGAGCACAGGTTAGAAGAGTGCAATGTAGCTCCATCCTAACAGAGATGAAAGTAACATGTTGTGCTGATCGCTGGGGGTTATAGTGGTTGGACCCCCATAATCAACAAGTTATCACTTATGCTGTGCATACTTTGGGTCTTTTAAGCTTTGTTCCAAGGAATGACTAGGAACACCCCCTAAAGTCACCTCTTTCAGTAGCAGTTTGCTAAACTCTGCTTTCAGTCTATGTGGTTTGCAGGACTGCCCTGAGAAAATGTCTCAAAATCGGGACTTTTGGTAAGTATGATCTTCGAGCTGTTACAAGCAATTGCTCTCAGTGACAGATGAAAAAATGAAAAGATTGTGGCTTCACATAAGCAATCGGATCATTAGATATAGCAGCCGGAGAGAGGGTTAGGCGATCTCTATTCATCATACCCTTCCACCTGTAGTAAGACTTGCATTGTCTGAGGCTGGCTGGTTTTTTTTGTCTTGCTGCAGTAATGAAGGCCCTGCAGTGAATTCCTTATATTATGGATGTTTGTTGTGTTTCACGTTACTATAAGTAGAATTTCTGCTATTGCTCAATATTTTCTGTAAATTAAACCCCATTGTGAGTTAAAGTGGTTGGAATTTACTTGAATGGTACAGTCTGTACCTTCAATATCATTGCATTATACTGGCCATAGGCGAACCCATATTATTGCTGGTATGAGGAAAAAACCTTCTGTTCTGTATGTATAGTGAGTGAATGCTTAGATTTAATGGTGCAGTAATGGCAGGTTTACAATAGGTTGGTTATTTCCTGTTAATGAGTTCTCACGCTAGGTCTGGTAAGGGTCGGGTGGCTTCTACAGAACTATGGCCCGTTCTGAGGACACAAGCCAGCATATTCGATCAGGGTATGTGTAAAGTTTTTTCTTCAACTCTACCCGCAAGTGTTTGCGTTGAGGTCTGGGTACTGTGGAGGCCAATCCAGCACCTCTACTTCATTGTCATTGAACCATTTCAACAGGGGCATAACTACCACTGTCGCAGCAGTCGCCACTGCAACCGGGCCCGGGGGGAGTCAGGGGCCCTGCAGGCATATCTCCCAACATCCCGATTCTCGCGGGACAGTCCCGTTTTTGACCCCCTCACCCGCGTCCCGCCTGGGAGCCTATTTTTCCTGCACTGCACTGAGCCATCACGCCCCCCCATGCAACGACCCCATCCTTGCCCTCCCGCAGAGACCCACCACAATGACAGCAGCCCATTGCTAGGCTGTTTTCTCCAATGAGCGCACAGGACCTGTGATGAGGTCTCAGGAGGGGAGGAACCAGGGATCACATGATCAGGGGCCTCAGTGTCTGCAGGACTCTGCTGTGCTGGTTGTCATGGTGCTGGATGAGGTAACGTTTATGTGTGGGGTCAGGAGGGGTTGACATGGTGGATGTAGCAGAGCTGTGTGTGTACAATTTTGGACGGAGCGGAGCCGTGTGTGTAGGAGCTGTACAGAGCAGAGCTGTGTGTGTATGAGGTGTACGGAGCGGAACTGTGTGTGTACGAGGTGTACGGAGTGGAGCTGCGTGTGTATGAGGTGTACGGAGCAGAGCTGTGTGTGTATGAGGTGTACGGAGCGGAGCTGTGTGTGTACGAGGTGTGCGGAGCGGAGCCGTGTGTGTACGAGGTGTGCAAAGCAGAGCCGTGTGTGTACAGAGCGGAGCAGAGCCGTGTGTGTATGAGCTGTACGGAGCGGAGCCGTGTGTGTATGAGGTGTACGGAGCGGAGATGTGCGTGTATTTTGGCATGGGGGGCCCTATTTGAAAGCCCATAACTTTGTAGTTACGCCACTGCATTTCAATGACCCTTAAAGTCAAAAGTTCAAAACATTGTTACTAGGGATGAGTGAGCACTAAAATGCTGGGATGCTCATTACTCGAACTGAGCAATTCCTGAGGCTCGTTTGAGTAACAAGTATAATGGGAGTCAATGGGAAAGCCAAACATTTTTCCAGCAGACCCTACAAGGAGGTCTGGAGGGGGCAGTGAAAATGTTGAAATGGATGGAAAAAGTGCTGAATGGAAGAAAAACAGCATGGGAAAGGCCCATGGAAGCAGCTATGACTCTCAGATTACTGCTGAGAACAATGGTGTCATACATTTTCTTCACTTTAAGTACTGACAATAAAACATTGAAAAATTGACAAGAAACTTGAGATTACAGGAAAAAAATGTTAAAGCAAACCTGTCAGCAGGATTTTGCTAAGTAAGCGATTGATGTAATAAGAAGGGACATATGAGTGCAGCAAAGGTCAAACAGATGTTGGTTCTCCGGGACTCTATAATTAGATGGACAGACAGGATCATAGACCTCTGAGACTGTGAATGCTGAACAGTGTGTATTCTGCCGGGTGCTCGGGTTCGACATATTTCGGATCAGATAGACAGATTGCTGGGAGTGGCTGGTAAAAAAACAGTAGTCATGGTACACATCGGTACCAATGACAAAATTAGAGGAAAGTGGAACGTCCTTAAAAATGATTACAAAAAACTAGGAGAGAAGCTGAAGGCCAGGACCTTCAAGGGGGTGTTTTCACCCCCACTGCCAATGCCACAAGTGTCACTAAAAAGACAGCGGGACCTTAGGGAGATAAATAAGTGGCTTAGAAATTGATGCAGGGAGGAAGGGTTTAGGAGAACTGGGCCAAATTCTCTGTCGGCTACAGGTTCTATGTTCGGGACTGGTTGCATCTAAATAGGGAGGGCGCAGCTGTGCTTGGAGAAAAAGTGGTTAGACGGATGGAGGAGCTTGAAAACTAAGAACTAAGGTAGGGAGGGTAGATAGATGGTAAGTTTCAAAGTAATTTTCAATCAAGCATTCAAAAGCGGAAATGCAAAAACCAGGAACTTTAGGAAAGCTGATTTCAACAAATTAAGGAGCGAGCTTGATTGTGTAGACTGGGACCATCTCATGGTAACTGGGAAAACCGACCATAAATGGGGCATGTTTAAGGATATACTACTAGAATTGTGTAGAAAACTTATACCCTCTGGTAATAAAATGTCCAGGAATAAAAAGAAATCATTATGGATAAATAAAACACTTCAAAGTTTAATACGACTAGAACAAAGGGCATTCAAAATACTGAAGGCAGAGAATACAGAAATAACGTTTCAGGAGTGTAAAGATCTAAGTAAGAAATGTAAAATAGAAATCAAGCTGGCAAAGTTATCCACAGAGAAACAAATTTCTAGTGACTAGTGTTGAGCATTCCGATACTGCAAATATCGGGTATCGGCCGATACTCGCTGTATCGGAATTCTGATACCGAGTACCGATATTTTTTCAATATCGGATATCGGAATCGGAAGTTCCCATAATGCAAAGAGCCACTGCTGTGGCTCTGATTGGCTGCCGAAATGACGTCATCATGATGCGCGGTCTGTGCGCATCATGATGCGCGGCCAGTTCGGGCCTTCCGGGGGGTCTGTGCCGACTGCCCGGGGGTCTGTGCGGACTGCCGGGGGTCTGTACCGGCCTGCCGGGGGGCTGTGCCGGCCTGCCGGTGGTCTGTACCGACTGTCCGGGGGTCTGTGCAGGCTTGGGGGGGTCTGTACCGGCCTGCCGGGGGGCTGTGCTGGCCTGCCGGTGGTCTGTACCGACTGTCCGGGGGTCTGAGCGGACTGCCGGGGGTCTGTACCGGCCTGCCGGGGGGCTGTGCCGGCCTGCCGGTGGTCTGTGCCGACTATCCGGGGGTCTGTGCAGGCTGCGGGGGTCTGTGCAGGCATCGTCCGATGGGACTACAAGTCCCATCGGGCGATGCCTGCTACCATAACGGTGATTGACACATTAGCCAATGATGGGACAGTAGTAGTCCCATCATCCGGCCTATGTGTTGAATGTAAAAAAAAAAAAAAAAAATACATACTACATACATACTATATGCTACATACATACTACATACATGCTACATGCATGCAAAATACATACATACTACATATATACCACATATATACTACATGTATGCAACATACATATATACTACTTATATACCACATATATACTACATGCATGCAACATACATATATACTACATATATACTACATGCAACATGCATACTACATATATACTACATGCATGCAACATACATACTACATATATACTACATGCATGCAACATACATACTACATATATACTACATGCATGCAACATGCATACTACATATATACCACATATATACTACATGCATGCAACATACATACAACATATATACTACATGCATGCAACATGCATGTATACTACATGCAACATGCATACTACATATATACTACATGCATGCAACATACATACTACATATATACCACATGCATGCAACATGCAAACTACATATATACCACATGCATACTACATATGTACCACATGCATGCAACATACATATATACTACATGCAACATACATACTACATATATACTACATGCATGCAACATACATACATACAACATATATACTACATGCATGCAACATACCTATCTACTACATGCAACATGCATACTACATATTTACTACATGCATGCAACATACATACATACTACATATATACCACATGCATGCAACATGCATACTACATATATACTACATGCATGCAACATACATATATACTACTGTTATGATTGAGTCACCGTAGGAGGCAAAAACAGAAATGCTAGCTAAGTCCAGAAAACCAGAGAAGTTGGCAACTATCAGATTGCAGACCCCTGGACCTATCAACACAACTAGCAGTAGCCGTGGGGGGTTCCTATGATGACCTAGACCCCTCGATCACAGCCGGAGAGATACATAGGCCTAAAGAAGGAAAGGGGAAATCTAACTGCCCCAGAGCAGACCCCAAAGCAATAGGCAGCCCCCCACATATAATGACGGTGAAGAAAGATGAAAACACTTACACAAAAGTGGCTGGGACCCTAGGAGGTAGCGACCATGCTATTTTAGAATTTTGGATAACTAGAGGCGGAAGACCTGTGAAGACTCAGACGTCAAGGTTAGATTTCAGAAAGGCAGATTTTAAGGGATTCAGAAAGAGAATTGGAGGGATCCAATGGCTGGATATCCTAAAAGACAAAAATGTCCAGGAGGGATGGGAAATCTTGAAAAATGAAATTCTCATAGCACAGTTGTTAACAATTCCGAAAAGAGGGAAGAATAGGAAGCATTTAAGGAAACCAGGATGGATGAACACAGAACTTAAGCACATGCTAAAAAGGAAAAAAAATGTTTATAAAATGGAAAGAGGGAGGCATATCTAAAGAAGAATATAATGCTGTCTGCAGAACCTGCAGGGCACAAATCAGATTAGTAAAGCTGAAAATGAATTGAGGCTTGCAAGAGATGTCAAAAGCAATAATAAAGGATTTTGGGGATATGTCAAAAGTAAAAGAAAAGTCAAAGATGCTATAGGATTTTTACAGGATGAAAAAGATGAAATGGTAAGACAGGATGTTGAGAAGGCTGAACTTTTAAATTCCTATTTTGCATCTGTTTTCTCTCAGAAAGGAAATGTAACATCAACTGTTATTCACTGTCCTATTAAGGGAATAGAAGAATCCAGGATATCTATAAACAGAAAGATAGTGACGAAACACTTAGCTAACATAAATGAATTCAAGTCTCCAGGTCCAGATGAATTACACCCCAGAGTACTGAAGGAGATAGCAGAAGAAATTTTTGAACCCCTCTCCATAATCTTTGAAAATTCTTGGAGAACAGGAGAAGTGCCAGAAGACTGGAGAAGAGCAAATGTTGTTCCTATCTTCAAAAAGGGGAAGAAGGTGGACCCAGGCAACTATAGGCCTGTGAGTCTGACTTCTATACCAGGAAAGATCTTTGAACAAATTATTAAACAACATGTATGTCAATACCTGGATAAGAATGAAGTGATTAAACAGAGTCAGCATGGGTTTGTAACTAATAAGTCATGTCAGACTAACTTAATTTCCTTCTATGACGGTATCACTGATTGGGTGGATGAAGGAAATGCTGTAGATATAGTATATCTTGACTTCAGCAAAGCATTTGACAAAGTCTCTCATACAATCCTTATTGAAAAAATGACTAAGTATGGAATGGACAAGGCAACTGTTAGGTGGATTCATAACTGGCTTAGTGATCGGACCCAAAGAGTGGTCGTAAATGGCTGCACATCCAGTTGGAAGAATGTCTCAAGTGGGGTACCACAGGGCTCTGTCCTGGGCCCTGTATTGTTCAACATCTTTATCAACGATTTAGATGAAGGAATTGAGGGTAAACTGATTAAATTTGCTGATGACACAAAGCTAGGAGGGATAGCTAATACTAGAGAAGAGAGAGAGAGGATTCAAAAAGATTTAAATAAACTGGAGAAGTGGGCAGCAACTAACAGAATGGTTTTTAACAGGGAGAGATGCAAAGTACTACATCTGGGCAATAAAAATGAAAAAAGCATATACAGAATGGGAGGAATAGGGCTAAGTGACAGCACATGTGAAAAAGACTTGGGTATACTAATAGATCACAGACTGAACATGAGTCAACAGTGTGATGCAGCAGCAAAAAAGGCAAATGCAATTCTAGGATGTATTAACAGAAGCATACAGTCTAGATCACGTGAAGTCATTATTTCCCTCTACTCCTCTTTGGTCAGACCTCATCTGGAATATTGTGTCCAGTTTTGGGCACCACATTTTAAAAAAGACATCAACAAACTGGAGCAAGTTCAGAAAAGAGCGACCAGAATGGTGACCGGTCTGCAAACCCTGTCTTATGAGGAAAGGTTGCAGGATTTGGGAATGTTTAGTTTGCAAAAGAGAAGACTGAGAGGAGACTTAATAGCTGTCTACAAATATCTAAAGGGCTGTCACATTGTAGAAGGATCAACTTTATTCTCATTTGCACAAGGAAAGACTAGAAGCAATGGGATGAAACTGAATGGGAGGAGACACAGATTAGATATTAGAAAAAACTTTTTGACAGTTAGAGTGATCAATGAGTGGAACAGGCTGCCACGAGAAGTGGTGAGTTCTCCTTCAATGGAAGTCTTCAAACAGAGGCTGGACAGACATCTGACTGGGATGATTTAGCGAATCCTGCTTTGAGCAGGGGGTTGGACCAGTTGGCCCAGGAGGTCCCTTCCAACTCTACGATTCTATGATTCTAAGTATTTCAGACAGAAAGACAGGCTGAGCAAAGACGGGGCCCAAAAACTACCTAGATAGGAACGGATAGGAAGGCTGCTGTCTGCAATCTGCCAAAACCCTATAAGAGACAAAAGCCAACAAGCTGATATAAAAATGGCCCTGAAGCAACTAAGCTTCAAAAACTAAATCAGCACTCAGGTACTTTCAGAAGACAGAGCTAACGGAACACTGCACACTCCAGCAGGGAGTGGCAGAATCCAAAAAGCAAGAAAAACAAAAACAAATCTTAAATGCAATAAGGCAAAACAGAAAACTTAGCTTTAGGAGAGCAGGAATCAGACTGGTGTCCAAGAGTCCACAGAGAAATCACCCGCAGGGCAGAAAGGGCGTAGGCTGCCTTAAATCCAGTCAGTGACTCCACTCAGCCAATTGTCTTCATTAGTCCCAGGTGCCTGATAATCAGGCTCACTACCTTCCTTCACTAGAACAGGGAGTTCACCAGGCCTCAGTGACGGAGGGGAAAATGAACTCACAACAGTACCCCCCCTTGAGGAGGGGTCACCGAACCCTCAACAACGCTACCAGGGCGATCAGGGTGAGCCCGATGAAAGGCACGCACCAATCTTTTGGCATGAATATCAGAGGCAGAGACCCAGGAATTATCCTCCTGACCATAACCCTTCCACTTAACCAAATACTGGAGTCTCCGTCTAGCCAGACGGGAATCCAGAATTTTCTCTACCTCATATTCCAAGTTACCTTCAACCAATACAGGGTCCGGAGGTGCCACCTCAGGCACAACTGGCTCAACAAACCTCTTCAACAAGGACTTATGGAACACATTATGGATCTTAAATGTGACAGGAAGAGCCAAACGAAAAGAGACCGGATTAATAATCTCCAAAATCTTGTAAGGTCCAATAAATCTAGGCTTAAACTTAGGAGAAGCCACCTTCATAGCAATATTTTTTGATGATAACCACACCATATCACCAATCTTAAACTGGGGACCAATGGTCCTATGTCGATTGGAAAACCGCTGGGCCTTTTCCTGGGAGAGAGATAACTTATCCACCACTTGGTCCCAGATCTGGTGCATTCTCTCCACCACAGTGTCAACACCTGGGCAGGCAGAGGGCTCCACCTGCCCTGAAGAAAATCGAGGATGAAACCCAAAGTTACAAAAAAAAGGTGACATCAAAGTGGCAGAACTAGCTCTATTATTTAAAGCAAATTCGGCCAAGGGCAAAAATGAAACCCAATCATCCTGATCAGCGGAAATAAAACATCTCAAATACGACTCCAAGGTCTGGTTTGTTCTCTCTGTCTGCCCATTGGTCTGAGGGTGAAAAGCAGAGGAGAAGGACAACTGAATTCCCAACTTGGAACAGAACGTCCTCCAAAATTTAGACACAAATTGAACTCCTCTGTCAGATACAATGTTCTCAGGAGTCCCGTGCAAGCGAACCACCTGTTGCAAAAACAGGGGCACCAACTCAGAGGAAGATGGCAACTTAGGAAGAGGTACAAGATGAACCATCTTAGAGAACCTATCACAAATCACCCAAATAACAGTCATTCTTTGAGAGACCGGCATATCAGAGATGAAATCCATTGAAATATGGGTCCATGGCCTCCTGGGGACCGGCAAAGGCATCAACAACCCACTAGAGCGAGAACAAGATTTAGACCGGGAGCACAAAATTCCTGACATCATGAGACAAGGTGGGCCACCAAAAAGAACGACTCACCAGATCTCTAGTACCAAAAATACCCGGATGACCAGCCAATGCAGAGCAATGAACTTCAGACATCACTCTCTTCTTCCACTGGTCAGGAACATACAACTTTCCACCGGGGCAACGCTCAGGTTTGTCCTCCTGGAACTCTTGCAGAGCAAGTCTCAAATCGGGCGAGATGGCAGAAAGAACTACCCCTTCGCCTAAGATGGTAGCAGGCTTGGTCACCACAGGAGAATCAGCAAAGAAACTCCTAGAGAGGGCGTCTGCCTTGACATTCTTAGTTCCAGGAAGGAAAGAGACCACAAAATCAAAACGTGTAAAAAACAAGGCCCACCTAGCCTGTCTGGGGTTCAAGCGTTTAGCCGACTCTAGGTAAATCAAATTTTTGTGGTCAGTGAGGACCACAACTTGATGTTTGACTCCCTCCAACCAATGTCTCCACTCCTCAAATGCCCATTTCATGGCCAACAGTTCCCGATTCCCCACATCATAGTTACGTTCAGATGGAGAGAACTTTCGGGAAAAGAAACCACAGGGATTCATTTTAGATGTTACCGGATCCTTTTGGGACAACACTGCTCCTGCACCAATCTCAGAAGCATCCACCTTTACCTGAAACGGGAGTGAGACATCAGGTTGCCGCAGAACCGGGGCAGAGGTAAATCTACGCTTCAGCTCCTGAAAGGAAGCAACCGCCTCCGGAGACCAATTCAACACATCCGCACCCTTCCTGGTCAGGTCAGTCAATGGTTTGGCAATACTAGAAAATTTTGCTATAAATTTCCGATAAAAATTAGCAAAACCCAAAAACTTCTGGAGGGCCTTCAAAGAAGTGGGCTGAACCCAATCATAAATGGCCTGTACCTTGGCCGGGTCCATTTCAATAGTTGACGGAGACAAAATAAATCCCAAAAAAGAAATCCTCTGTACTCCAAAAAGGCATTTTGATCCTTTGACATACAGAGAATTCTCTCTCAAGATCCGGAACACAGTCCGAATATGTTCCACATGAGCATCCCAATCCTTGGAGAAGATCAAAATATCGTCCAGATAGATAATCAAAAATTTATCGACAAAGTCTCGGAAAATATCGTTCATGAAGCACTGGAAGACAGAAGGGGCATTAGTGAGCCCAAAAGGCATCACCAGGTACTCAAAATGTCCCTCCGGAGTATTAAACGCCGTCTTCCATTCATCCCCCTGCTTAATGCGGATAAGATTATACGCCCCCCTGAGGTCAAGCTTGGTAAACCAGCAAGCACCTCTGACTCTAGAGAATAGATCCGAAATCAGGGGTAACGGATACTGATATTTAATAGTAATTTTATTGAGGGCACGATAATCAATACAAGGCCTTAAAGAACCATCCTTCTAGGCCACAAAAAAAAAAACGGCACCTAAGGGTGAAGAGGATGGTCTAATATGACCCTTCTCCAACGCCTCCTTAATATAGGACCGCATAGCCTCGTGCTCGGGTACAGATAAATTGAAGAGCCGACCCTTAGAAAATTTACACCCCGGGCTTAGTTCAATTGCACAGTCATAACTCCTATGAGGAGGCAAGGACGCAGACTCATTCTCACTAAATACATCATAGAAGTCCGCCAAATAGTCAGGAACCTCATGCGACTGAAGAGAGGTGGAAAAAACCGGAGCCTCACTAAAGGTACACCGGCAACCCCAACTCACCACAGACACAGACTTCCAATCCAAAACTGGATTATGAATCTGCAACCAGGGAAACCCCAGAACAACGGCATCATGCAGACCATGCAACACCAAAAATCTGCAATTTTCTTGGTGGTCTGGGGCGACCCGCATGACCAACTGGGTCCAAAACTGAGGTTTATTTTTAGCCAGAGTGGTAGCATCAATCCCCCTCAAAGGGATAGGCGTCTGCAGAGGTGTCAACGGAAATCCACAACGTTTAGCAAAATCCAAGTCCATTAGGTTTAGCGCTGCTCCCGAATCCACAAAAGTCTTGGCGGAAAATGTGGACAGGGAACAGATCAGAGTAATCGCCAAAAGAAACTTAGGCTGAACCCCACCAACAGAAAACGTGTGTGCAAAGCGTTTCTCACGTTTAGGACAAACAGAAATAATATGTGAGGCATCTCCACAGAAAAAACACAGCTTATTGCGCCTTCTGAATTCCTGACGTTGCGCCTTAGACAAAACTCTATCACATTGCATAGGTTCAGACGTCTGTTCAACCGGTGGCAACACCTCTCGTGTAATCCTGCGTTCACGTAAACGCTGATCAACCTGAATGGCTAAAGACATGGAATCGTCCAGACCAGAGGGAACAGGAAATCCCACCATAGTATCTTTTACGGCTTCTGACAAACCCTTCCGAAAGAGAGCAGCCAAGGCACTATCATTCCAGGTAGTAAGGACCGCCCACTTTCGGAACTTTTGACAGTACAAGTCTGCAGATTCTCGACCCTGGTTCAATGCTAACAGGGTCTTTTCAGCCTGATCAATAGCATTAGGTTCGTCGTACAGCAACCCCAAGGCTTGAAAAAATGCGTTCACATTAGTCAGAATAGGGTCATCTGGTTTCAAAGAAAACGCCCAATCCTGGGGATCGCCGCGCAGCAAAGAGATGACAATTTTAACCTGCTGCGCGGGGCTCCCTGATGAGTTAGGCTTCAAAGCAAAAAATAATTTACAATTATTTTTGAAACTCAAAAATTTAGATCGATCCCCAAAAAATACATCAGGTGTGGGGATCTTTGGTTCAACAGCATGTGAACGAGCAAGATAGGCGGAAATTCCTCGCACTTCAGCAGCGAGCTGCTCCACACGATCAGACACTTGCTTTATCTCCATTGAGAGAAAAAAAAAAAAAAATTCCCCCTACGGCCTCAGAGATATAGAGGAAAGAATATACACACTCTTTTTTTTTTTTTTTTAAACACAATTCTTTCCTGCTATTGAGTACCCCAGGATCTGCGGTTTGGCGGGTGATTCTGTTATGATTGAGTCACCGTAGGAGGCAAAAACAGAAATGCTAGCTAAGTCCAGAAAACCAGAGAAGTTGGCAACTATCAGATTGCAGACCCCTGGACCTATCAACACAACTAGCAGTAGCCGTGGGGGGTTCCTACGATGACCTAGACCCCTCGATCACAGCCGGAGAGATACATAGGCCTAAAGAAGGAAAGGGGAAATCTAACTGCCCCAGAGCAGACCCCAAAGCAATAGGCAGCCCCCCACATATAATGACGGTGAAGAAAGATGAAAACACTTACACAGACAGAAAGACAGGCTGAGCAAAGACGGGGCCCAAAAACTACCTAGATAGGAACGGATAGGAAGGCTGCTGTCTGCAATCTGCCAAAACCCTATAAGAGACAAAAGCCAACAAGCTGATATAAAAATGGCCCTGAAGCAACTAAGCTTCAAAAACTAAATCAGCACTCAGGTACTTTCAGAAGACAGAGCTAACGGAACACTGCACACTCCAGCAGGGAGTGGCAGAATCCAAAAAGCAAGAAAAACAAAAACAAATCTTAAATGCAAAAAGGCAAAACAGAAAACTTAGCTTTAGGAGAGCAGGAATCAGACTGGTGTCCAAGAGTCCACAGAGAAATCACCCGCAGGGCAGAAAGGGCGTAGGCTGCCTTAAATCCAGTCTGTGACTCCACTCAGCCAATCGTCTTCATTAGTCCCAGGTGCCTGATAATCAGGCTCACTACCTTCCTTCACTAGAACAGGGAGTTCACCAGGCCTCAGTGACGGAGGGGAAAATGAACTCACAACATACTACATATATACTACATGCAACATACATACTACATATATACTACATGCATGCAACATACATATATACTACATATATACCACATGCATGCAACATGCATACTACATATATACCACATATATACTACATGCATACTATATATGTACCACATGCATGCAACATAAATATATACTACATGCAACATACATACTACATATATACTACATGCATGCAACATACATACATACAACATATATACTACATGCATGCAGCATACCTATCTACTACATGCAACATGCATACTACATATTTACTACATGCATGCAACATACATACATACTACATATATACCACATGCATGCAACATGCATACTACATATATACTACATGCATGCAACATACATATATACTACATATATACTACATGCAACATACATACTACATATATACTACAATAGCCCCCCTGAGGAAGGCATTATCGCAGAAACGCCGCGCGTTGGGGTACGGCTGTGGTCTCCCTTGCTGCTCCTTCTTGTGTAAGTGCCCCCATTATTACCATATTGTATGTTTTTGCCTGTCATCATTTATGTAGGGATTTTTCCCTGTAGTTATGGTCACGACCATGGGCAAACATTATTTATGTTTAGACAGTTAGACACTTCACAATGTTCATGCATTTCTCATGCCTATCTATTTGGAGCTGCCATGGTCACCCGGCCTTTCTTTTCCTACCAATGTCACTTTTTAGCCATGTTCTGTTTGTTTCACCTTTCAATAAAAACCTACTTTGCACTTTACCTTGTGATATGAGGACTTTTTCACTGCTTTTCGTCAGTTGCTATGGTTATATGCAGTGTGTTCTGCACTATCCATTCATGTGCTGGAATCTTGGTTGTGATTACCAACACATCTAAATCACTATGATTTTGATAACCCACTCCAGCACATTTTGCTGTCTTTCATTCTTATAATATATACTACATGCATGCAACATTCATACTACATATATACCACATATATACTACATGCATGCAACATTCATACTACATATATACCACATATATACTACATGCATGCAACATACATACAACATATATACTACATGCATGCAACATACATAAAACATATATACTACATGCATGCAACATACATACTACATATATACTACATGCATGCAACATACATACATACTACATATATACCACATGCATGCAACATGCAAACTACATATATACCACATATATACTACATGCATACTACATATATACTACATGCATGCAACATACATAAAACATATATACTACATGCATGCAACATACATACTACATATATACTACATGCATGCAACATACATACATACAACATATATACTACATGCATGCAACATGCATACTACATGCATGCAACATACATATATACTACATGCAACATGCATACTACATATATACTACATGCATGCAACATATATACCACATGCATGCAACATATATACCACATGCATGCAACATGCAAACTACATATACACCACATATATACTACATGCATACTACATATATACCACATGCATGCAACATACATATATACAACATATATACTACATGCAACATACATACTACATATATACTACATGCATGCAACATACATATATACTACATTCTGTTGAAGCTCATCAACAGAATGCCAAGAGTGTGCAAAGCAGTAATCAAAGCAAAAGGTGGCTACTTTCAAGAACCTAGAATATAAGACATATTTTCAGTTGTTTCACACTTTTTTGTTAATTATATTATTCCACATGTGTTAATTCATAGTATTGATGCCTTCAGAGTGAATCTACAATTTTCATAGTCATGAAAATAAAGAAAACTGTTTGAATGAGACCGTGTGTCCAAACTTTTGGTCTGTACTGTATGTAGTATGTATGTAGTATGTATGTTGCATGTATGTAGCATGTATGTAGTATGTATGTAGCATGTAGCATGTATGTAGTATGTATTTATTTTTTTTTGTACATTCAACACATTAGCCGGATGATGGGACTACTACTGTCCCATCATTGGCTAATGTGTCAATCACCGTCATGGTAGCAGGCATCGCCCGATGGGACTTGTAGTGCCATCGGACGATCCTGCACAGACCCCCGCAGCCTGCACAGACCCCTGGACAGTCGGTATAGACCACCGGCAGGCCGGCACAGCCCCCCCGGCAGGCCGGTACAGACCCCCGCAGCCTGCACAGACCCCCGGACAGTCGGTACAGACCACCGGCAGGCCGGCACAGCCCCCCGCAGCCTGCACAGACCGCCGGACAGTCGGTACAGACCACCGGCAGGCCGACACAGCCCCTCGGCAGGCCGGTACAGACCCCCGGCAGTCCGCATAGACCCTCGGGCAGTCGGCACAGATCCCCGGAAGGTCCGTACACCCCCCCGAGAGGCTGTACAAGGACAGAAAAGGGTTTTTCTTATTCCGATACCGGAAGTCCCATAGACTTGAATGGGAATTCCGGTATCGGAATCGGCGATACCCGATATTTTTTTCGTATCGGGCCGTTACCATCCGATCCGATATTTTAGGGTATCGGATGGTATCGCTCAACACTACTAGTGACATTAAAATAATTCCCCCAAAATTTTATAAATACATAAATACCAAAAGAAAAAAAAGATGGTATAGGGACTAGAGTTGAGCGATACCGTCCGATACTTCAAAGTATCGGATCGGAATGGATCGGCCGATCTTAAAAAAAGTATCGGTATCGCCGATTCCGATACCGGAAGTCCCATTCAAGTCTATGGGACTTCCGGTATCGGAATAAGAAAAACCCTATTTTTGCCTTGTACAGCCTCTCTGGGGTCTGTACGGGCCTTTCGGGGGGCTGTGCCGGCCTGCCAGGGGGTCTGTGCAGGCTCCGGTGGTCTGTGCCGGCCTGCCGGGGGGCTGTGACGGCCTGCCGGTGGTCTGTGCAGGCTCCGGTGGGCTGTGCCGGCCTGCCGGGGGGCTGTGCCGGCCTGCCGGTGGTCTGTGCAGGCTCCAGGGGGCTGTGCCGGCCTGCCGGGGGGCTGTGCCGGCCTGCCGGTGGTCTGTGCAGGCTTCGGGGGTCTGTGCAGGCATCGTCCGATGGGACTACAAGTCCCATCGGGCGATGCCTGCTACCATGACAGTGATTGACACATTAGCCAATGATGGGACAGTAGTAGTCCCATCATCCGGCTAATGTGTTGAATGTAAAAAAAAAATAAAAATAAAAATTACATGCTACATACATGCATACTACATATATACTACATGTAACATACATACTACATATATACTACATGTAACATACATACTACATATATACTACATGCAACATGCATACTACATGCATGCTACATACATACTACATACATGCTACATTCATACTACATATATACTACATGCATGCAACATACATACTACATATATACTACATGCATGCAACATACATACTACATATATACTACATGCATGCAACATACATGCAATATATATACTACATGCATGCAACATGCATACTACATATATACTACATATAACATACATACTACATATATACTACATGCATACTACATACATGCTACATACTACATGCATGCTACATACATACTACATGCATGCTACATACATACTACATACATACTACATGCATGCTACATACAATACATTCATACAATACATACATAGACATACAGTACATATAACATAGAGTAACATACTTACCAATACTTGTCACATTGTTCCCCGAAGCCATTGTCTTTTACGGAATAAATATTAACATAAGAAACCACAAAAATACTCACCCATGATCCGAAGCAGTCCACGAGTGTGTCCCACGACGATCTTGGGTAGAGAACTGCAGCATCAGCTGATGCTGCCGCTCTCTACAGGCTGCAGGAATCCAATGACGGAAGGTAGGTATCCTTCCGCACTGTATTCCTCCGCCACTGAAAAAAAAAAAGTCCCTAGTCTCACTTTATGCCATTGCTGCGTGGGAATTTCCCACGCAGCAATGGCATAAAGTGAGACTAGGGACTTTTTTTTTTCAGTGGCGGAGGAATACAGTGCGGAAGGATACCTACCTTCCGTCACTGGATTCCTGCAGCCCGTAGAGAGCGGCAGCATCAGCTGATGCTGCAGTTCTCTACCCAAGATCGTCGTGGGACACACTCGTGGACTGCTTCGGATCATGGGTGAGTATTTTTGTGGTTTCTTATGTTAATATTTATTCCGTAAAAGACAATGGCTTCGGGGAACAATGTGACAAGTATTGGTAAGTATGTTACTCTATGTTATATGTACTGTATGTCTATGTATGTATTGTATGAATGTATTGTATGTAGCATGCATGTAGTATGTATGTAGTATGTATGTAGCATGCATGTAGTATGTATGTAGCATGCATGTAGTATGTAGCATGTATGTAGTATGCATGTAGTATATATGTAGTATGTATGTTATATGTAGTATATATGTAGTATGCATGTTGCATGCATGTAGTATATATATTGTATGTATGTTGCATGCATGTAGTATATATGTAGTATGTATGTTGCATGCATGTAGTATATATGTAGTATATATGTAGCATGTAGTATGTATGTAGCATGCATGTAGTTTGTATGTAGTATGTATGTAGCATGTAGTATGTATGTAGCATGCATGTAGTATATATGTAGTATGTATGTAGTATGTATGTAGCATGTAGTATGTATGTAGCATGCATGTAGTATGTATGTAGCATGCATGTAGTATGTATGTAGTATGTATGTAGCATGCATGTAGTATGTATGTAGCATGCATGTAGTATATTTGTGGTATGTATGTAGCATGCATGTAGTATATATGTGGTATGTATGTAGCATGTAGTATGTATGTAGCATGCATGTAGTATGTATGTAGTATGTATGTAGTATGTATGTGGTATGTATGTAGCATGTAGTATGTATGTAGTATGTATGTAGCATGTAGTATGTATGTAGCATGCATGTAGTATGTATGTAGTATGTATGTAGTATGTATGTGGTATGTATGTAGCATGCATGTAGTATGTATGTAGTATATATGTGGTATGTATGTAGCATGTAGTATGTATGTAGCATGCATGTAGTATGTATGTAGTATATATGTGGCATGTATGTAGTATGTACCATGCATGTAGTATGTATGTAGTATGTATATAGCATGCAGTATGTATGTAGCATGCATGTAGTATATATGTAGTATGTATGTAGCATGTAGTATGTATGTAGCATGCATGTAGTATATATGTAGTATGTATGTAGCATGTAGTATGTATGTAGCATGCATGTAGTATATATGTGGTATGTATGTAGCATGTAGTATGTATGTAGCATGCATGTAGTATGTATGTAGTATATATATATATTTTTTTTTAAACATTTAACACATTAGCCGGATGATGGGACTACTACTGTCCCATCATTTGCTAATGTGTCAATCACTGTCATGGTAGCAGGCATCGCCAGATGGGACTTGTAGTCCCATCGGACGATGCTTGCACAGACCCCCGGACATCAGCACAGCCCCACGGCAGGCCGGCACAGCCCCCCGGCAGGCCGGTACAGACCCCCACAGGGTGCACAGACCACCGGCAGGCCGGCACAGCCCCCCGGCAGGCCGGTACAGACCCCCACAGGGTGCACAGACCACCGGCAGGCCGGCACAGCCCCCCGGCAGGCCGGTACAGACCCCCACAGGGTGCACAGACCACCGGCAGGCCGGCACAGACCCCCGGCAGGCCGATACAGACCCCGGGCAGTCCACACAGCCCCCCGGCAGGCCGGCAGAGACCCCCGGAAGGCCCGAAATAACGGCGCATCATGATGCGCACACACCGCGCATCATGATGACGTCATTTCGGCTGTCAATCAACTTTGAACTTCCGATTCCGATGCCGATGCCCGATATTGAAAAAATATCGGAAGTCGGTATCGGAATTCCGATACAGCAAGTATCGGCCGATACCTGATACTTGCGGTATCGGAATGCTCAACAGTAATAGGGACCTTAAAATATGATAATAACAAAGAAAAGGCTGAGATACTAAACAGGCACTTTTCATCTGTGTCCCCGAAAGAACTGTTCCAGGGATCATTCAACAAGGCAAAAATCAAAGTTTACCACCTGATATAATTAGTTTAACACAAGAAGTACGTCTGCATCTGAGAAAATTAAACATTGACAAATCCCCCGGCCCAGATGGCATTCATCCACGGATACTGAGGGAATTGAGCTCAGTGATTGACAGACTGCTGTATCTTATATTCTTAGACTCTCTTGTAACAGAAGTTGTGCCACAGGATTGGAGGATGGGGCATGTGGTACCAATATTTAAGAAAGGTAAGAAAGTGGATCCACGCAAATACCATCCGGTAAGCCTGACATCAGTAGTGTGCAAAATGTTTGAGGCCATTATAAGTGACGACCTGCAGAAATATATTGCAGACAATAATATAATAACAAACAACCAGCATGGAATCGTGAAAGATAGGCCATGTCTAACTAATATTTTGGGTATCTATGAGGAGGTAAGGTCAAATCTGGATGTTGGTAATGCGGCTGTTGTCATTTATGTGGACTTTTCAAAAGCATTTGATACTGTAACACATAGCAGCCTGTTGTGAGCTCATTTTCTCGTTCACCTTTGATGTCCGATGAACTTCCTCTGCTGGTGAAAGGAGGTGGTGAAACTGATTTGGATGGGAGAGACCTGTCACCTGAACAGGTGGATTGCGATTGGACATCAGGAATCTCTGAGTGGATATAAGGCAGCCGACGCCCTGTAGGGTTGCTGGTGATTTCTCTGCTCTGAGCTCTGGTCTCCAGTTCAGTTCCTGTCTTCTAAAGCTAAGTTTTGCTCTGTTATTCTTCCATGAGATTTTGTCTGATTTGCTTAGTTTTGTGTTCAGCTGCCCCGGCTGGGGCTTTGCTGAATTTCCATTTTTGTCCCTGATCGGTTTAATCTCTTTTGCTCTGTCTTCAGAATATATCGGAGTGCTGATATAGGGATTTTGGAGTCTAGTGACTTCAGGGCCATTTTTCCTATCAGACGTGTTGGAACATTTTTGGTAGGGTTTTTGCGGATTGCAGCCAGCATCTTTTCTGTCCTGTCCTATCTAGTTAGTTGGGCTCCATCATTTGCTCTGCCTGTCTTTCTGTCTGTGTTTGTGTTTTCATCTGTTTTCACCGACAATACATGTTGGGGGCTGTCTATTGCTTTGGGGTCTGCTCTGGGGCAGTTTAGATTTCCCCTTTCTGGGGCGTGGCCTGGGCTCTGAGCATGTAAGCAGCAAGAGCTCTAAGCTCCTACAGTCACATTCTAAAGCTACAAAATAAGCGTGCATAGGGTTAACCAAAATAACCTTGCTGGACTCTATTTTATTTATGAAGTTTGGGTGCCCATTTTGAGACAAAAAGCAGGACTCTGGTCCAAAGAGGACTGAAGAAATAAGCTTTTACAAGTCTGGATGGCTGCAGTGCAGCAGAAGCTGTGGGACATCACCCCACATCATCTGCCCTCCTGTGAAGAGACCGGAGTGCCAGCGCAGGCTTTACTGAAGCCAGGATTGATCTGGAGGATCATTATTGGTACTGAGGACTTTATTTGGACCCCCCCAGTAAGGTACAATGTATATCCAGCTGTCTGCACAGCTTTCTGTTTGTGGTGTGTGGAGGATAACAGTGTGGCTGTGGCGAAGGGATACAGACTCCTGCATGTTCATCCCTGCTGATTACACCTGAGTGCCGCTGAATTCTGACTGCTGTAACATCAGGGTGAGGTTAGTGGGGACAGAGGAGCTTCCCTTGACATATTCTAGCGTGGCACGCTGAAGAGGAAAGCAAAGACACCGGCGGGGACTCTTTCTTTGCCAAGGAGCTGAAGGGCAGAGGGATACCACCGGACTTCTAGGACCAGACCCCGGAATCGGCCAAGAACAGCGCTATACAGACTCATAAAGGACCGGATCAGAGGTGACTAGCACCGAGAGAGCCACTAAAAACTGCTGTGGTGAGGCACAACTGAAATCCGGTCACTAGAACCGGACGCTGCACACTGATCACAGCCGCAATAGAACTCAGTGGTAAGTAGTTCCGGCTGTGTCCAGCCTGTCAGCATTGCAGAGACCTGACATCACAGGCCCCGCAGCACACAGCAAGTGGCCCCCGGTACTACAGGCTCAGCTATATCCCAGAACTGTGCGGCGCAGCAGGTAGTCATCCCCAAGAGTACTGAGGAGAAGGATATAGATTGCGGGGAGGGCCCTCACTATCCCCACACAATAAAGGAATACTGACTATTCTGCACTTACCAGCAGCGCAGACTAATAACACAATAGTGACCGCAGTTTCTGGCTGGTGGCCCCGGTGCCCTATACTCTTCTGTGCAGTGCACCATAATAGAGGATTATCCATTCTTCAAGCAAGGATCAGAGCTACAGTGGACTGCTTGCATTATTATTGAGGAATTGTGTGACTTTTGGCGCTCTTACTGAGGGTTTCTCAGTTGACTCCTTTTCTGAAACTTGTTTTTAGACCATTTTACTTAACTTGTCTGATTGATCAAGCTAAAAGAGTCATAGATCTGAGGCCAGGGAAGGCTGCGTGGCAAATTAAGATGCAGTCAAGCAGGGGCAGAATTAATAATAGCTCACACAGGGTGATGAGGCACACTTTGGGGGCATATTCAAAATCCTATGAGGATATCGCTAATGTGTTAAGCCCCACAAAATCTAGGTCACCTTTGAAAAGAGGTGAGCCCAAAACGCCTTATATAAAACAATCCCATAACCCTGCACCTGTCAAAGCTTCAAAAGGGGGATCAGGTATCAATAACCCATTGACCAAAACACTTCCTAAAACACAACCTGAAACACTTCAAAAAAAGAAAAATTTGAGGGGACACATTAAAACTCCTCCTCCAAATCAGCTCCTCACGGAGGAAATGGACACTTCCAAATCAAACAAAAGGAAGGGCACAGACGATCAGGAAAACACCGAGAGTGTTTCTTCTGAGAACTCCGACAGTGTCTCAGCTGACTATACCCCAAACACCAGCCCTGAAAGGCAGAGGCCTAGAAGGGACACTGGAGGTCCATTTCCTTCGTTTGAAGTTCCCCCTCCATCCATCAACCTGGGGGAATACAAGGGGTCCAATAAACAAGCCATTGAAGGATTCATGGCGGATCTCTTCCAGTCCTTCAGTGATGCCCTAAAAATAGGGTTTGAGACTCAGGCTAAGGCCCTACAGGAAACTTGCAGGAATCTTAGCCAAAAGGTTGAGAAATATGAGGTAAAGATGGTACAGGCGGAGAGGGACATAGTCTACCTCTCAAAGGAAAATTCTCTCCTCAAAACTGAGGTTATTTCCCATAAAACAAATTAACGGATCTGGAGGACTGAAGCAGGAGAAATAACTTAAAAATACGAGGTATTCCTGAGTCGGTCTCCCAGGCAGATCTTTCAGATTACACTAAAAATGTATTAAAAAAATTATCGCCAAAATTGACAGAATTAGAAATAAATATTGATCGTATACACCGCCTCCCACGCCCAAAAGGGGTCCCACAGGAAAAGCCTAGGGACACTATCCTCAGAGTCCATTTTTTTAAACAAAGGAGAAGGTTCTAAAATCTCTGAGTGAGAGAGAGGTTCAACTCCAGAGTCATATAAAGATTTAAAGATTTTCCTAGACTTCTCCGAAGAGACAATGGACGCAAGAAGGTCCTTCAGAGATTTGACCTCTAAACTTAGAGAGCTCAGAGTGTCATATAGATGGGGTTTCCCTACCAAGCTATTAGTCTGGTATAATGACAAAAACTACCCCATCTACACTCCACACAAGGGTCAGAAGTTCATTAAATTTCTGATGGATGGCCCAGCATTTAGGGATAGGGATTAGGACTGATTTTTATCTTATGTTCGAATTTACATGGTGTATACTATTAATTTCCTTTTCATGAATATGAATATCTTATGACCCGTATTTACGGTTTATTGATGTCACTGTGGGAACTTGCCACTTAATTTTTTCTCACTTTTTCCCCCACACTAAGGTGAGACACCAACTGGTTTGGAGTCCTCCAGGAGAACGCTCAAGTTCCTAATTTTTTTTTTCTGTATTTCACTGTTTTGCTTGTTTCCATTTTTCTGTTTTGATATTGCACTCTAATGATGAAAATCTTATCATACAATGTTAGGGGGCTCAACAGTCCGAATAAGAGGTATGCGGTATGGAAGGAGATCAACCGAACCTGGGCCGAATTGGTATGCCTTCAGGAGGTTAAACTGGCCTCCGATCAACACCCGATCTTCCAGCACAAGAACTTTCCACACATGTACAAGTCACTGTCCACAAAGAAAAAGGCTGGGGTCATTACACTGGTAGGTGGCACAGTTCCTTTTCAGCTCATCAAAGAAATACCAGACTCCTTGGGCAGGTTTCATATACTCAAATGCTTACTCCATGAAAGGCCATGCACAATAGTGAATGTATACGTACCTAACAAGGGACACATTCGTTTCTTGAACAAGCTAATCAAAAAAATAGGCAAAGTCAAAACAGGTGATCTGATCTTACTAGGCGATTTTAATATTGTCCCAGATAATAGCATGGATTCATCCTCATTAGTTCGCCACAAGGTTCTAGCTTTGAAAAACTGGTTAATTCAAAATGAGCTTTATGATGCTTTTCGTTGCTTGAACACATCGTCTCGTCAGTATTCTCACTTTTCAGATGTACATAAGACAGCATCTAGAATCGATCTACTACTTACTAATATATTTACTTTAACCAAAATTAAAGATATACCGTTCATGCAAAAGACATCTCGGATCATACCCCGGTTCTCGCTGAGTTCCTCGTGGGTCCTCCCTCTGACAACCAATTCCGCTGGAGACTTAACCCAACCTTGTTATATATACCAGAGTACAAGCAAGAGATAGAAAACGTTTTCTTAAACTACTTCAAGGAAAATGTATCTGGTGAAGTAAATCAGTTCACGGTCTGGAATGCCCATAAGGCGGTCCTGAGGGGATGCCTTATGCAGATCCTCTCTAAACATAAGAAGAGAAATAGGGAAAAATTACAAACCTACAGGCCCAAATTAATGATCTAGAAAAGAAACAAACCAACTTGAAAGTTCCTTCCCAAACCATCCAGGCTGAGATTTTGAGACTCAGACAGAGTCTGAGATCTGAAATCTACAAGGAATACGATGCAGCCATCAAATCATCTAGGAATAAATCATATACATCTCTCAACAAGCCTACCAAGTTTATGATGAGGAAACTAAAAAGAGAAAGAATCAAAAAAAGGATAAATAAGATAGTATCTCCTTCGGGTGATCCCAAAATTCACCCTAGGGACATTGTCAACTCGTTTGCAGATTTCTTTAAAAATCTTTATAACCTGTAAGATGACCCCCAAACACCGGTGGTTAACTCGAATTTTGTGGATTCTTTTCTACAGAGTATCGATTTACCAAAAGTTGATGAGCTGGACATGAATTATGTCAATAGCCCTTTTACAGAGAGTGAAATAGCTGACGTTATCAAGAAACTGCAGTCCCAAAAATCACCAGGGCCGGATGGCTTCTCTGGGGAATACTATAAATCCTTTTAAAAAATTCTGGCTCCACAGTTGGCTTCCGTCTTTGGTCTGGCATCCTCTTGGGGTTCCTTCCCAAAGGAGATGTTAGAGGCAACAATTGTCATGATTCCAAAGGAGGGGGGAGACCCCAAGAGGATACAGAACTATAGGCCAATCTCGCTTATAAACAGCGATATTAAAATCTATTCAAAGAACATCGCAAACCGACTAAAAAACATCCTTCCACGTCTGTTGGTGGATGATCAAATAGGGTTCACAGAGGGCCGCCAGGCCTCAGATGGGGCTAGAAGGGTGTTGAACCTGATAAATTTAGCTAACAATTCGAGACCCGAAACTGCTTTTCTGGCACTGGACGCCGAGAAGGCGTTTGATAGACTAAACTGGCTATATTTAAAAACGACTCTCGCTAGATTTGGCTTTGACGAGAAGTTTCTATCAACAGTCTTCGCCCTATACTCGGGTCCTAGTGCCAGGATCTATGCAAACAACTTCCTTTCTGACTCGTTTGACATTACTAATGGCACAAGACAGGGGTGCCCTCTGTCCCCCCTTCTATTTGTGCTTGCCATAGAGCCCCTAGCTGAAAAAATTAGATTAAACAATGATATTAAAGGCTTTGAAATGCCATCACAAAATTTTAAAATCGGGTTATTCGCAGATGATCTCTTCCTCACACTTCTTGATCCTGCAAATTCCATTAAAGCCCTTTCAGATGAACTAGAAAAATTCTCTAGAGCATCCTATTTTAAGATAAACCCACACAAATCCAAATTTATAACTCTAAACATGAAACAATCCGAAATTAACGAAATAAAGACTCAAACCCAGTTCATTTGGGAGGAGAAAGAGATTGTCTATCTAGGGATTAGAATAGCTGGATCAATCCAAGCCACAGTTAGGGCCAATTTAGACAGCATTATAAAGACTATTACAGGCAATCTATGCTTTTTGGCTCAGTTAGAGACTTCCATTTTTGGGAATATACTGGCAGTCAAAGCCTTTATCCTTCCCAAAATTTTATACATACGGACTTTGCCAGTTAGCTTTCCATGCCAATCCATTGATAAAATTCAAGAGCTCATCCGACTATTAATTTGGAAAGGTAAGAAAGCAAGAATATCTGCAGACTTACAATATAAAAATAAAAAATATGGGGGCGCAGGACTGCCCAACATATACGCTTATTATCAGGCCTCACTTATTAAACAGAGCTGGCAATGGTTTATGGAAAACATGACACATCCGGCTTGGTATGGCTTGGAGAGAGATGCTAGTGATAGAGGTTCCACGCGAAAGCTTTTCTTTTACTTCCTTCTGCAAAAGCACAGTGCAAACTCATCGCATCCAATATTTCGGTCGATAATCTCAGCCTGGAGGGAACTCATTAAGCCGACTAAAAATATCAAAAAAGCAGAGCAAATCTTAAAACTACCCCATCTTCATTTGCACTGATGGATGATCTCCCGCTGCCGGAGGTATGGGGGAAATCTGGAATCAAAAAGGTGGGGGATGTTTTTAGTGGAGTGGAGTTCTTGAAATTCAGTGAGATCAAGGCTAAATATAATCTACCATCATCTGAGCTGGTCTTTTACACCATGTTGAAAGACAGAATTTTGAAAATCATAAAAGGGAAGACTTTAAATTATGAAATGCTAACTTCACTGTTGTGCAACCTTAAAAATAAAAACCTCTGGAGTCTGCGTAATTTGTATAGATCTGTCGTCAAGGACCTAACGAGCCACAAAAACATATACATGAAGAGATGGGAGTCCGATTTAGGTGCTGATATCCGTCTCGAGAATTGGAATGATGCCATCAAATTCACTTACAATTCCAACATATCAATGGGTCTTCACGAGGGTTATTTTAAACTGTTAAATAGCTGGTACTATACCCCGACGAGGTTATCACATTTTAACACAGAATTATCTTCCTTGTGCTGGAGAGACTGTGGACATCAAGAGAACCTCTACCATATATTTTGGGGTTGTTCAAAGATCAAAAACCTCTGGTTCCAGGTCACACAGCACATTAACCTCATTGCTAAGGACTTCACAATTACGCCTGAAAGAGCACTTCTTTCATTAGACATGGAACAATTTGATGATTTGGTAAGACATATTATCATCCACTGTTATGAATGAGTCACCGAAGAAGGAAAAAACAAAAATACAAGCTAAGTCCAGAAAACCGGAGAGGTTGGTAGCTATCGGATTGCAGACCCCTGATCCTATCCACAACAACTAACAGTAGCCGTGGGGGGTTCCTACGATGCCCTAGACCCCTCGATCACAGCCAGAGAACTAAATAGGCCTAAAGAAAGAAAGGGGAAATCTAAACTGCCCCAGAGCAGACCCCAAAGCAATAGGCAGCCCCCAACATATAATGACGGTGAAGCAAGATGAAAACACTAACACAGATAGAAAGATAGGTTGAGCAAACGATGGGGCCCAAGCTAACTAAAAAGGACAGGATAGAAAAGCTGCTGTCTGCAATCCGTAAAAAACCCTACCAAAAAATGTCCCAACCGTCTGATAGGAAAAACAGGCCCTGAAGTCGCTAGGACTTCAAAAAGACTATATCAGCACTCAGGTAAATTCTGAAGACAGAGGAAAGAGACAAACTGATCAGAGACAAAAATGGAACTCAGCACACCCACGACCGGGGATGGCTGAACTCCAAAAAACAAGGTAAACAAAACAAAACTAATAAGTTCAATAGCAGAGCAAAAACTTATCTTTGGGAAGTAGGAAACAGACTGGTCTCCAAGAATCCAGCAGAGAAATCACCAGCGACTCAGAAGGGCGTCGGCTGCCTTATATCCAGTCAGAATTTCCTGTTACCCAGTCATCATCTACCAGATCAGCTGTTTGGTAATCAGTCTCACTACCTTCCTTCACCAGAAGAGGGAGTTCATCAGACATCGACGGTGAAGGGGAAAATGACCTCACAACAATCCACATCCCCTTAGTGACTAAGACCATGTTAGCACAATGGTGGAAGAAAGTCGAGGTTCCTAAGTTTTCGGACATACTTGATAAAATAGGCCAACATAGTGATTTAGAACTGAGATTTGCGATTCACAACAATCACATCCACAAATATACAAAAAAATGGAAGACTTGGAACAACAAATTCCATATCAAATACACCTATTAAGAGGTATTATATTTTGTGGCCTAAACATGGCCGTTGTGGTACCGGGATGTTGTATCTCCTTCCAAGAATGTTACCCCATAATAAGGATTGGCGATTTTCTCTTCCTTTTTTGTTGTTATTTGCTATATGCTATTTAATACCTATTTGTGGGTTCTCTAGTTTTAAATTTTTTCCGTACCTGTACAAGGTTCTTTACTTCCCATTCCCTTTCCTCCCTTCCTACCTTCCTTCCCTTACCCTGTTTAATGACTGAAAACCAATAAAATTATTTGAAAAGATTTCCCCTTTAGGCTTATGTAGTTCTCCAGCTGTGACGAGGCGTCTAGGAACACTGTAGCAACGCTCCACGGCTACTGTTAGTTGTTGTGAATAGGTTCAGGGGTCTGCAATCCGCTAGCTACCAACCTCTCTGGTTTTCTGGACTTAGCTTGCATTTTTGTTTTTTCCTCCTCCGGTGACTCATTCATAACAGAATCACCAGCCATACCGCAGATTCTAGGGTACTCAATAGCAGGAAAAAATTGTAAAAAAAAAAAAAGTGTCAGAATTTTTTTTTTAATGTATATTTTTTCCTCTTTTTCTCTGGGGCCGTAGGAGGAATTTTTTCTTAATGGAGATTAAACAATTGTCTGATTGTGTGGAGCAGCTCACTGCTGAAGTGCGGGGAATTTCCACCTATCTTGCTCATTCACATGCTGCTGAACCAAAGATCCCTACTCCTGATGAGTTTTTTGGGGATCGGTCTAAATTTTTGAATTTTAAGAATAATTGTAAATTATTTCTTGCCTTGAAGCCTAACTCATCGGGGAGCTCTGCACAGCAGGTTAAAATTGTCATCTCTTTGCTGCGCGGTGATCCCCAGGATTGGGCGTTTTCTTTGACACCTGATGATCCTATTCTAACTAATGTGGACACATTTTTTCAAGCCTTGGGGTTGTTGTATGATGAACCCAAGGCCGGGGTCACACTGGCGAGGAATACGGCCGAGTGAGAAGCGCTAAAAGCACGCATTAGACACGGACCAATGATTCTCTATGGGGTCCCTCGCACCAGCCGTATATTTCTCGTCCGTATTCTACGGTCCGTGCCAATCGCAGCATGATGCGATTGTCAGCGTACTACGCCCGTAGTACGCCAATGCAAGTCTATGGGTGCGCAAAAAATACGGATTACACACCGACCACACATGTGACTTGCGAGAAATACGCACCAGGTGTCTTTTAGCAAAGCCGGCAATTCAGTGCGCTATACAGTAAACTCACACTGACAGTTTTAATAAAGAAACGAAAGAATAGATATAGACACATAGAATACATATATATATATATATATATATATATATATATATATTCAAACAATGTAAAAAACATGTAGCCAGCTCACCATAAAGGAGTTCCTCTTAATGCAATAGTCGGTGTTCACCTTATATTCTGCACGGATCCAGGCAGGGAGTGTGCCCCAACATATAGGAATATAAGAGAATTGGGATCCAGCAAAAAGATGAAAGTTCACCAAAATTAAAAAATCTTCTTTATTTATCCATCAATTCATATAAAAAATAGATGAGGAACTCCAAACAATTGGTAACATTCCAGCAAGGGACTACATGTTTCAGCACTATGTGCCTTCCTCACGGTCCTATTTGAACTGAGCTCCAACACTGGCAATATATCCTCCTTTGTGAAACATATTCAAATGACCCTTAATTAAAAGCAGTGAAACAAACCAGTTAAAAACACCTGAGTAAATGGTTGAAACTCAGTTCAAGAATATTGCTAGAAAAATACATATATTGAACATATTTTATACATAGACCAATGATATAAACATTAAGCAATAAATCAACAGTGATATGGAATAACTGCCACAAAAATAAAGAAATTTTTATATAAACATATATGAAAAAATGCATCATGTAGTAGGCGTGATCTAAGTATCAGAGACCATCACAAATATGACTCTCAAAAGAATAATATATTGGAGTAGGTTTAAGATAGAGATATAATTTTTAGAAACTAATGTAAGCACTCTATAAAAAAAAAAAAAAAAAAATTATTTGATGTTTGCTTACTTAATATTGTGTAATAAGATCCATTCTACTGTTCAATCCGTTTTTTGCGGCAGTTATTCCATATCACTGTTGATTTATTGCTTAATGTTTATATCATTGGTCTATGTATAAAATATGTTCAATATATGTATTTTTCCAGCAATATTCTTGAACTGAGTTTCAACCATTTACTCAGGTGTTTTTAACTGGTTTGTTTCACTGCTTTTAATTAAGGGTCATTTGAATTTTTATATGAATTGATGGATAAATAAAGAAGAAGATTTTATAATTCTGGTGAACTTTCATCTTTTTGCTGGATCCCAATTCTCTTATATTCCTATATATATATATATATATATATATATATATATATATATGCATTCTATGTGTCTATATCTATTCTTTGGTTTCTGTTAGAAACCCTGTCATAGGGCTCCATTATATGTCCATTTTGCAAGCCTGCGAGAAAATCTCGCCATACGGATGCTATACGGATTACACACGGATGCTTACATGCGCAAAATACGCGACCACACCTTGATTACGGATGACATACGGAGCACTGTTTAGGGGCCATTCATCTGTATTACGCATGAATACGTCGGTTAGTGTGACCCCGGCCTTATGCTATTGGTCAAGCTGAAAAAGCCCTGTTGGCATTGAGCCAGGGTTAGGATTCTGCAGAGTTGTACTGTCAAAAATTCCAAAAGTGGGCTGTCCTTACTACCTGGAATGATGGTGCCTTGGCAGCTCTCTTTCGGAAGGGTTTGTCAGAAACCGTAAAAGATACTATGGTGGGATTTCCTGTTCCCTCTGGTCTTGACGATTCTATGTCATTAGCCATTCAGGTTGATCGACGTTTATGTGAACGTAAAATTACACGAGAAATGTTGCCACCTGTTGAACAAATGTCTGAACCTATGCAATGTGATAGAGTTTTTTCTAGGGCGCAACGTCAGGAGTTCAGAAGGCGTAATAAGCTGTGTTTTTTCTGTGGAGATGCCTCTCATATTATTTCTGTCTGCCCTAAACGAGAGAAAAGTTTTGCACATACATTTGCTGTGGGTGGTGTACAACCTAAGTTTCTTCTGGCAATTACTCTGATCTGCTCCCTGTCCACATTTTCCGCTAAGGCTTTTGTGGATTCAGGAGCGGCTCTGAACCTGATGGACTTGGATTTTGCTAAACGTTGTGGGTTTCCTATGACACCTGTCATGGTCCAGTCCGGAGTTTATTTTCTGCTGTCTTCACTCTGGACTGGTCATGCGGGAGTTAATCTCCTCAGCCACGTTCTGGAGCTAGCTGGGCTATTTCAGTCTCTCACAGCCTGCTGACCAGTGTTAGTGATAGCTCAAACTTCCAGTTTAGAGCCTCTGACCCTTGTACCTTGGTGATCCTCCTGCCTTTGACTGATATTCACGTGTATGACCCGGACTGATTTCTAACCTCGTCTCTTGGTATTTGTCACTGCTGTTACGTTCCCTCTCTGGCATCTGACTCCCCGGCTTGTACCCCAACCACGTATTTCGTCTCACGTTTTGGACCCCGTGCTCATGTTCTGGCTTTCTGACTCTCGGCTTGGTATTTTGACTACGTGTAGTGCTGCTCCTTCTAGTACGTCTGCTCCTGCTAGTTTCTGACTCGGTTTGTCTGACTATTCTCTCTCGTTAACTGTGGCACCTGTGCTTTTGCTCAGGGTTGCTGCTCTTAGTGTGTAACCTCTCTTCCCTCACTAGCTCCCCCTGGTGGAGGTTTCACTACAACACCTCTGCGAACGCCTATCCCTTTGAGGGGTATTGATGCTACTCCTTTGGCAAAGAATAAACCTCAGTTTTGGACCCAGATGGTAATGCGGGTTGCCCCAGACCATCAAGAAAATTGCAGATTTTTGATGTTGCATAATTTGCATGATACCATTGTTCTGGGGTTTCCCTGGTTGCAAATCCATAATCGAGTTTTGGATTGGAAATCTGTGTCTGTGGTGAGTTGAGGTTGTCAGTGTGCTCTTAGTGACGCTCCTGTTTTCTCCACCTCTCCCCAGTCGCATGATGTTCCTGACTATTTGGCTGATTTTTATGATGTATTTAGTGAGAATAAGTCTGCGTCTTTGCCTCCTCATAGGAGTTATGACTGTGCAATTGAGCTGAGCCCTGGGTGTAAATTTCCACAAGGGTCGACTTTTCAATTTATCTGTACCCGAGCATGAGGCTATGCGATCTTATATTAAGGAGTCATTGGAGAAGGGTCATATTAGACCATCCTCTTCACCCTTGGGTGCTGGGTTTTTTTTCGTGGCCAAGAAAGATGGTTCATTAAGGCCTTGTATTGACTATCGTTCCCTCAATAAAATTACTGTTAAATATCAGTATCCGTTACCCCTGATTTCTGATTTATTCTCTAGAGTTAAAGGTGCTTGTTGGTTTACCAAGCTTGACCTCAGGGGGGCGTATAATCTTATTCGCATTAAGCATGGGGATGAATGGAAGATGGCGTTTAATACTCCGGAGGGACATTTTGAGTACCTGGTGATGCCTTTTGGGCTCACTAATGCCCCTTCTGTCTTCCAGTGCTTCATGAATGATATTTTCTGGGACTTTGTGGATACATTTTTGATCATCTATCTGGATGATATTTTGATGTTTTCCAGGGATTGGGACTCTCATGTGGAACATGTTCGGACTATGTTCCGGATTTTGAGGGAGAGTTCTCTGTATGTTAAGGGATCGAAATGCCTTTTTGGTGTACAGAGGATTTCATTTTTGGGATTTATTTTGTCTCCGTCAACTATTGAAATGGACCCGGCCAAGGTACAGGCCATTTATGATTGGGTTCAGCCCACTTCTTTGAAGACTCTCCAGAAGTTTTTTGGGTTTTGCTAATTTTTATCGTAAATTTATAGCTAATTTTTCTAGTATTGCCAAACCATTGACTGATTTGACTAAGAAGGGTGCTGATGTGCTGAATTGGTCTCCGGAGAATGTTTCTTCCTTTCAGGAGCTGAAGCGGAGGTTCACTTCTGCTCCGGTTTTGAGGCAACCTGATGTCTCACTCCGTGTCAGGTAGAGGTGGACGCTTGTGAGATTGGTGCAGGAGCTGTTTTGTCCCAAAAAGATCCGGTAACATCTAAAATGAATCCCTGTGCTTTCTTTTCCCGAAAATTCTTCCCATCTGAACGCAACTATGATGTGGGGAATCGGGACCTGTTAGCCATGAAATGGGCATTTGAGGAGTGGAGACATTGGTTGGAGGGAGCTAGACATCAAGTCGTGGTCCTCACTGACCACAAGAATTTGATTTACCTTGAGTCGGCCAAACGCTTGAATCCTAGACAGGCTAGGTGGGCCTTGTTTTTCACACGTTTTGATTTTGTGGTCTCTTTTCTTCCGGGCACTAAGAATGTCAAGGCAGATGCCCTCTCTAGGAATTTCTTTGCTGAGTCTCCTGTTGTCATCAAGCCTGCTACCATCTTAGGTGAGGGGGTAGTTCTTTCTGCCATCTCGCCCGATTTGAGACGTGCTCTGGAAGAGTTTCAGGAGGACAAACCTGAGCATTGTCCCATTGGAAAATTGTATGTTCCTGACCAGTGGAGGAAGAGAGTGATGTCTGAAGTTCATTGCTCCGCATTGGCTGGTCATCCAGGTATTTTTGGTGCTAGAGATTTGGTGAGTCGGTCTTTTTGGTGGCCCACCTTGCCTTGTGATGTCAGGAATTTTGTGCAGTCCTGTGGGACTTGCTCCCAGTCTAAACCTTGTTCTCACTCTAGTGGGTTGTTGATGCCTTTGCCGGTGCCCAGGAGGCCATGGACCCATATTTCAATGGATTTTATTTCTGATCTGCCTGTCTCTCAGAGACTGACTGTTATCTGGGTGATTTGTGATAGATTCTCTAAGATGGTCCATCTTGTACCACTCCCTAAGTTGCCATCTTCTTCAGAGTTGGTGCCCTTGTTTTTGCAACAGGTGGTTCGCTTGCATGGGATTCCTGAGAACATTGTATCGGACAGAGGAGTTCAGTTTGTCTCTAGATTTTGGAGGACGTTTTGTTCCAAGCTGGGAATTCAGTTGTCCTTCTCCTCTGCATTTCACCCTCAGACCAATGGGCAGACGGAGAGAACAAACCAGACTTTGGAGTCTTATTTGAGATGTTTTATCTCTGCTGATCAGGTTGATTGGGTCTCATTTTTGCCCTTGGCCGAATTTGCTTTAAATAATAGAGCTAGTTCTGCCACTTTGATGTCACCCTTTTTTTGTAACTTTGGGTTTCATCCTCGATTCTCTTCAGGGCAGGTGGAGTCTTTTGCCTGCCCAGGTGTTGACACTGTGGTGGAGAGAATGCACCAGATTTGGGACCAAGTGGTGGATAAGTTGTCTCTCTCCCAGGGAAAGGCCCAGCGGTTTTCCAACCGGCATAGGACCATTGGTCCCCGGTTTAAGGTGGGTGATATGGTTTGGTTGTCATCAAAGAATATCACTATGAAGGTGGCTTCTCCAAAGTTTAAACCTAGATTTATCGGACCTTACAAGATTTTGGAGATTCTTAATCCGGTCTCTTTTCGATTGGCTCTTCCTGTTACATTTAAGATCCATAACATGCTTCATAAGTCTCTGTTGAAGAGGTTTGTTGAGCCGGTAGTTCCTGTGGTGGCACCTCCTGACCCTGTATTGGTTGAAGGTAATGTGGAATATGAGGTTGAGAAGATACTGGATTCTCATCTGGCTAGACAGAGACTCCAGTATTTGGTTAAGTGGAAGGGTTATGGCCAGGAGGAAAATTCTTGGGTCTCTGCATCTGATATTCATGCTGAAAGATTGGTTCGTGCTCTTCATCGGGCCCATCCTGATCGGCCTGGTGGCGTGGATGAGGGTTCGGTGACCCCTCCTCAAGGGGGTGGTACTGTTGTGAGCTCATTTTCTCGTTCACCTTTGATGTCCGATGAACTTCCTCTGCTGGTGAAAGGAGGTGGTGAAACTGATTTGGATGGGAGAGACCTGTCACCTGAACAGGTGGATTGCGATTGGACATCAGGAATCTCTGAGTGGATATAAGGCAGCTGACACCCTGTAGGGTTGCTGGTGATTTCTCTGCTCTGAGCTCTGGTCTCTAGTTCAGTTCCTGTCTTCTAAAGCTAAGTTTTGCTCTGTTATTGTTCCTTGAGATTTTGTCTGATTTGCTTAGTTTTGTGTTCAGCTGCCCCGGGTGGGGCTTTGCTGAATTTCCATTTTTGTCCCTGATCAGTTTAATCTCTTTTGCTCTGTCTCCAGAATATATCGGAGTGCTGATATAGGGATTTTGAAGTCTAGTGACTTCAGGGCCGTTTTTCCTATCAGACGTGTTGGAACATTTTTGGTAGGGTTTTTGCGGATTGCAGCCAGCATCTTTTCTGTCGTGTCCTATCTAGTTAGTTGGGTCCCATCATTTGCTCTACCTGTCTTTCTGTCTGTGTTTGTGTTTTCCTCTGTTTTCACCGACAATACATGTTGGGGGCTGTCTATTGCTTTGGGGTCTGCTCTGGGGCAGTTTAGATTTCCCCTTTCTTTCTTTAGGCTTATGTAGTTCTCCGGCTGTGACGAGGCATCTAGGAACACCGTAGGAACGCTCCACGGCTACTGTTAGTTGTTGTGAATAGGTTCAGGGGTCTGCAATCCGCTAGCTACCAACCTCTCCGGTTTTCTGGACTTAGCTTGCATTTTTGTTTTTTCCTCCTCCGGTGACTCATTCATAACAGCAGCCTTAGATTGAAGCTCCATAAGCAGGGACTGGGGGAAACTATATGTAGAAGGCAGCGTGACGAAACGTGCGTTGGGGAGGGCGCACCATCCAGGAGACCAGGGACATATCATATCATCTTGTAAGTTACCCGATACCACTACTATAGTATAATGTTTACCTGTCTTCTATATGCTTACTCCTGGTCATTTAATATATGATGTGGACACACTGACTCCCAATGGTGTATTTTTGCATTTGCACTTTACTAATTTTATCCAACGTGTCTAAGTAATTTGTGGACACACTGACATCAGGTTGTTTTTTTGCACTATTGCACTTTACTATTGTGTGCAATTTTTTCTTTTGTATGTTTTATCATATGCATTATATATAATATTATAGTTTTGTAATTGTGCACTACACATACTGCATATATAATTTTTGACACTTTTTATATTTCTCGTATATTTTTTCACTGGGATATAATCCACATCTATTTTATATAATCTGGATAAGTGCGTCCCTTTTCTTGTAGCATACAGGTATGCATTGCAATTTTATCAAATTTATTACTCTGTGATGTTTTGACCTAATATCATTTTTTACCTGGTATACTAATAAAAATTTATATTATTTTGAATTTTGGACTGTCAGTCTTTTTTTTTTCTGTCAGTTACTGAGCACAGTTCTGCTTGACAGGTTTCCTTTAAATCGGGAAAAGAAAATAAGTAACTCTAGAAGAACTTTTGCTTTTAGGTTGCAGCAGCAGTACTTAGAGCATATGCTTCACCAGTCTAGGAGTCCTACTCCTTACAAATGGGAAAACATTTCATAAATCTCATAGACATGATTCCTTTTGTTCCTTACTGAAATCGAAAACTACTGCATTTTTTAAAGGAGCTGCATGTCAATTCTTTCACCGGTTTTGCAGCTGTTTTTCACCATTGAAAAAAATGATAAAGTGCTAAAACACAGCAAAAACGATCAGTGTAAACATATACTAAGGGGTGAAGGAGGCAGTTTTTTTTCTCTTTTTAATATTGCCTTATACACAAGTCACACGTCATTATACAGGAAAGACTGTTTCCTAACATTTTCCAGTAAAATTAATTTTATCTTTGGTTTGTAATGTTTTATTGCCAGTCTGTAAAAGAGGTGTAATACAACATTGTTCCCACCAGCGACCTAGGAGTCAGAGATGCATCCAGTTGTCTTCCCCATCCTGTTGCCATTCTATTTGAGCACTCTTTTCATCCATTTCAGTGATTTTCCTGACACCCCCCCTGCTCTCCTAATATACTAGCTACTCGAATTGAGTACTGAGCACTCAAACAATTTAGTGCTCGCTCATCAGTAGTTAAGATACTTATGGTATATTCGCAGTAAATGTTCACAAAATATATACTCAGGTATTCCTTACTCTTCTTCTGCATCCCTAGGCCAGTGGTTGTAGCACCCAGGGTTTGGATATTCTGTACTCGTCTAAAGACTTAAAGGGAATCTGTCACCCCTTTTTTTGGACTATGAGCTGCCGGCATCGACATCAGGGGCTTATCTACAACATTCTGTAATGCTGTAGATAAGCCCCCGATGTAACCTGAAAGATAAGAAAAAAGAGTTAGATTATGCTCACCCCGGCGTTCGGTTCGGTCCGATGGGTGTCGCCGTCCGGTCTGGCACCTCCCATCTTCATACAATGCCGTCCTATTCTTCCCTTTCTGTTGGGGCTCTGGTGCACTGCTCTGCCCTGTTGAGGGCAGAGCAGAGTCCTACAGTGCGCAGGCACCGGGAGAGGTCCAGCGCACTGCAGTATTCTGCTCTGCCCTCAACAGGGCAGAGCTGTTAGGTTCCTGCCACTGCACAGCAGGAATCCAGAGCCTTGCACCCAGCGGTCTCCCATTCTTCTTCAACCACAGTGGAGCCTGCTCAGCAGATTCGTCGGTCCCAGCGCAATGCCCAGGCCAACTCCGTGGGTTTGCTTGCTGCTGCCACTTCTGGCACAGCTATGACAATTACAAACCAGACAGGCCCTAATACGGAAGCTGACAAACTGCGTCAAAGTTCCTTACACTTGTCAGTCCCTACTCTAACATGAAAACCTCAAAAAGAGGAAAAAAAATCCTCCAAAAAATTCAGTTACAAACCACATGCGGATTATTTTTTCTGCACTGGTGTACCACACGGCCAATCCCTGATTGTAGGCTGGCTGTTTCATTTGGTATTTATGCACCTGTGCAGTTGCCATTTTACTTGGGTCCGCTGCACCCTGGATTAGTGCAGATGCATTTGGGCCTGTCTGGTTTGTAACTGAATTTTTTGGAGGATTTTTTTCTTCTTTTTGAGGTTTTCATGTTAGAGTAGGGACTGACAAGTGTAAGGAACTTTGACGCAGTTTGTCAGCTTCTGTATTAAGGCCTTAATATCAACCAATACCTTACATATAGTGCTATGTTTTTTGTGCACTTTTTATATTTCTTTCAGGGTGCAGTTGGGCCCAAATGGTTCTGCAAACTTGTGGCCTCTGTTCACACAGGATGCATTCTAGTTGGCACTGGGCAGCCCCCTATATGGTGTTACTAAGAGGTTGTGAGGCAGAAGCCCTGCATTCCCTGTGTGAACACTGCCACATGCGGATTATTTTTTCTGCACTGGTGTACCACACGGCCAATCCCTGATTGTAGGCTGGCTGTTTCATTTGGTATTTATGCACCTGTGCAGCTGCAATTTTACTTGGGTCCGCTGCACCCTGGATTAGTGCAGATGCATTTGGGCCTGTCTGGTTTGTAACTGAATTTTTTGGAGGATTTTTTTTTCCTCTTTTTGAGGTCTCAACAGCTATGACAATGCATGCTGCTCAGCAGAGAGATTCTCCAGTGACTAAGTCCTCATGTCGGGCCACTGAGCATGCCCGTGGAGTGATCTTCCATTGGAGATCGAGGGTCATGTGCTCAGGTCCTGCTCGTGCTCGGATTGGCCCATCCGAGAAGCCAGGAAGGTCCCGGACGCCCGTGGCTATAAAAGGTTCGCATGGCCGCTCGCCCATGTGCTAGGATAGACTGTATTTACAGACTATAAGGTGTGAGAGATGTATGCACGTATGAATGTATCTGGTGACTGACTCATTATGAAACCCCTACCCTTGGTACGCATGTGTTGTGCAGCCTAGCCTGCTAGCGCCCAGGTTTAGGTGTAGGTAGGTCAGGATTTGAGTCAGACATTGGTCCTCACCAGTGATCCAGCATGCCTCAGTGCACGTGCTCCACACTCCACTGCCAGCGTCTTTAGCAGCGCTCATGGCAGCGATGCCGCGCGCTCAGTGGGCCTAGAGGGATTCTAACCCCGTGTCCTTGGGGTAGTGTTCTGTGGCCATACACTGTGCGCTCTTTTAGCCGAGCTCTGTGAGCACAAACAGGCTCCGGCGTTTATGTTCATCGGTAGTGCGGCTCTGTGAAGCAACAGAGTCCACCCCCGTACACACCGGGTGACGATAACCCGCGTGTGTCTTTATAGTATACCGCCATATAGCATCCGCCATTACTGAGCAGCAGGTTACCACCCCTGTACGGTGGACTTCGGGCTGCAAACGCACCTTATTACCATCTTTATTATTTGATGCGTTCCGCCAGCCCTAACAAGAGCAGTGTGCCTGCGCCAGAGCCACGACAGGAAGGGAAAAAGAGGGCGGCATTGCTGCAAGATGGGAGGCTCCGGACCGCAACACCCATCTGACCAAGACCGGCCCGCTCTACAGAATGCTGTAGATAAGCCCCTGATGTTGATGCCGGCAGCTCATAGTCCAAAAAAAGGGTGACAGATTCCCTTTAAAAAGATCAATTCCACATTATTTTAGGGAATTAGTGACTAATTAACTCACACTTATCTTTTACAGTAGACTAAAACACATTTATCTACATCAATGGCAAAATTAGGATCGCTGTCGGATTGTCTGTCACAGTCCGTAACACTCCATTGTTATAGGCGACTGCACCACCGTATCACTCGTGTGTGCGTCAATGGCTTTGCTTCTCTAGCTCTGGCCTGTGCTCAGACTCACACAGACCTATCCTGCACAGTGCTTCCTACTCTGCTGCTTGCAAAGCAAAAACTGACACACCCAGACCTAAACTGAAAGATTAAATGGTAATCGTGGACATGCGCCACTCCCAAATCCCGGAGTGAAGGGCGAGCCCCATCCCACTACCAATCTTATAGGTCTTTCCAAAAATAAAAGCCCATGTCAGATTTTTCTAAATCGGACCTGTTCAAATAAGTCCACACTTACTTTTATTTTGCATTTTTAGGATTACTTTCTTGTTAAATAGATGTGAATACTTTTCCTTCCAATGATGACAAAAGTATTCTCAGAGCGATACCTTTATTGACTAACCAGAAAATAATATGTTTGCAAGCTTTCAAAGCACAGAGGCTCCTTCTTCAGGCAAGATAACAAGTGGATTAATAAGAAAAAAGCACAACATTTAAGGGATACTACAGTAGGACATTTGTTCATTAGGTGGGAGGTGTGATGCCTCCTAAAGATAAGTCAAGGAAATTGAATTAGCATTTTTTTACAAATGGAGAGGCAGTGGGAATGATGTTCTTAGTTGTCTGGAGTCCTTCTGGTGGAAGTGTGAACTGTGTCCATGTAGTGAGTCATAAATCCAGGTGTTATATTGAGTCCTAGTGTCAAAGTATTGAACATCTTTATAAGTTTGAATTCCCAAATTTTTCTCTCTCTGTCATCCTTAAAATGACCTTTCAGTATTAAGACTTTTTAGTCTGTCATACAATGTCCAGTTCCAGAGAAATGATTTCCCACAGGCGTGTCCATTTCGTTCCTGATTGTATGTCTGTGTAAATTCATCCTTGTTTGTAGTTTTTGCATGGTTTCCCCAATATAGATAGCTCCAGGGCACCTCGTGCATTGTATCATGTACACCACATTGGAGGATGTACATGAAAAGGAACCCATGACCTTATAGTCCTGATTTGTGTTTGGTACGCAGACTACATTTGTTGGTAATATGTGGGTAAAAGTTTTGCATTTTTTATTGTTACATGGGTAATAGATGAACAGATCCACAGAGCTACAAGAATCCCAAGAAGCAGCCTCCTGGATTACAAACTGAGAGAGGACAACAACAGGGTGCCACTTGTGGTCATGTACAACCCCCACATGAGCATCCTAAGGAAAATTGGTGCTGATCTCCAACTCATATTCCACAGAGACCACAAATTGAAAGACATATTCCCCGAACTACCACTTCTCTTCTACAAACAGCCTCCTAACTTTAGGAATCTCCTTGCCAGAAGTGTCCTCTCATCACCATCAATGACTGGCACATTCCCATGTAACAATAAAAAAATGCAAAACCATGTCTTTGGGTCCATTATAGGCACTTTACCAGGCAAACTCCAGTGTACAGGTTGTATGGACTATGTTTCTCTCCCCTCACTTAAGAGGGACGCTGGTGATATACGGTAGGTTTCTTCTAGGTCACAGTAAATGGTCCCTCCCTTTGACCATTACCTTTATTCTCTCACAGCTTAGTAAGATTCTTAAGCCACATATCTGCTTTTTTATACCAACCTATATTGTTCAGGGTCTATTGCTTTTGGCCCTGTGAAGTGGTCATTATAAGTGGGATATATATTTGGTATTATGTGGTCATTTTTGTGCCCTTGAGGAGGCTACTAATAACAAAAGCTTGCCTTGTATTTCCAGCAGATTATATGGGGTTTCTATTTATATACTGTACTATAGCTGTGACCTAATAAGATTGTAAATGTGTGTCTTATATTGCACATTCATTATTATTATCAGTTTCTGTTCATGGTGCCTATATATCAAGAGTAATTATTTATTGTGGAGTGACAAGGGCATGACCCTATTGCGGATCACGTTTCTCATTTTTGTTGCTTGTTTGCAATTTTAAAGGTTTTAAAGTGTTGTGAATTGCGTCGCATAATAAAAATTTATATATTTTTCTGGTGTTTTGTGGTGATCCCTGTGTTCTTGCATGCTTCTTTTTTTGGTTGTTTATAGCTTGCTTTATAGCATGCAATAGGTGATCCCTAAATGGTGGTGCCCTCCTATCCTTCATTATTTATATCTGTGCTCTGAAAGCTTGCAAACATATTATTTTCTGGTTAGCCAATAAAGGTACCACTCTGAGAATACTTTTGTCATCATTGGGCGGAAAAGTATTCACATCGATTTTTCTGGCTAACACGGTACCACAATATAATTTATTATTGTACATTATTTCTTGTTAAATGGAATGATATTTTATCTAAAGGCTCTCTTGACCTAATAAACAACTATATTACAGGAAGAAAATAAATTACTAGTTATCAAACAAGAAATACAAGATAATAAAATGGAGACTATAAAATTCTCTTCTGATTGGCAATATACAGATATGCAAAAAAATAATTTCATGGATAATGTTGATCATTTTGAAAGATCCATCATGCAAGTTAAAAAAAGAAAATTTTAGAGAGATTGTGTGGATTATACAAATAATAAGGTGTATGAATGGAAAACAATATTTTGAAAAAAAGAGCACATCGAAATACATATTAACTAAAATCAAATTCAAGGGGAGGATAAAAAGAGGAAAGCCAATTTTTCATTGACCAAATATGATACCTCAGACTCATGTCTAGAAACTTAAAAAAAAAGAAAAAGCTATATTAATATTGATAATCAACAACTATCACAATGCCGAAAAGGAGCAGAAGGAGGAGTCGAAAAAGCAGTCAGTATGACAAGGGATTTCACAAGGAAGAAGAGAAAGGATTCAACAATTCAATAACTGATAATAATGTTATAGTACTCACTCCGACAATAATGTCAAAGGAGCAAAAATAAGTAATGTTGAAAGGATTACATTTTGTTCGGAATCAGACATTTGATATATTTCAAACATTTCAAATTGAATAGGAATCTAACTATTAAAAGACTTTTTTACATAATAAAGATAACATCAATATTGCGAAATGTAATGGAATATGTTAAGAGATGGCCAGTGCCTATGCACACATCCCCTTTCTCATCTCAGCAGGGATTGCAGTGTGTTCATCTACCCTCCTTCACTGCTCAGTATTTGCAGCATTTGCTTCTTTCCAGGATTTGCTCACGGCATGCAGGTTTCCTGGGAGTGTGCTTAGGGCATGCGCACGCTCCCTACTTCTTAAAGGGACATCACTTGCTTCTGAAAGTGTCCCCAGCCATTAGCTGGGAGATGTCTGATTTTTAAGGCAAAGACCCCTATTGGGACGTGCCTTAGCAACATTAGTTATCAGTATGTGAAAATAATGTAGAAAAAGCTACTGACCAAAGAAAGCAGGGATCACCACAATAGTAGAAATTTTATTAGTTACAGACAGACACACCATATAAAAACATTTAAAAAGTCATAAAATGACACATGCAAAGCACAAAAAGATCATAATAGAGCCAACAAGATTCACCCCATTTTGTGAGAAGAGATAGGCTCAAAAATAAGTATAATAATGCACAGTGGCTGGACAAACATTTATATCATGACAAAATTGTGTCAAAAAAAACCCCCATTAGACTCTTAATAATGAGTTGTCACCAGCCCATAATGGTAAACGGGCCACACTGGTCAGTAAGAAAGTGTATGTGTCTTAGAATAGACCAATAAATAAAATATGGAAAGTAGGACACAACATAAAAGAGCACATTATAATATCAGCAAATGACATCTAGGGGAGTTGAATATGCACATACAAGCACAATTATCGAGATATGCCAAAACACTGAGGAGGAGCCAAATGCATAATCCGGGACTATAAGCAATAGTACAAAGGATTCAACAGCCTAGAAAATAAGTAACAACCATAGTAAGGCCAAAAAGGTTAGACAAATCAAGCAAAAAATTAAGAAAAAAATAGAATCCTGCACATGCTGTCCCTGAATAGTACCGCTCTCATGGGGGGAGCTTGTGGAGTGCCCGACGCGTGACAACTGCCACCCAGATTATACAATTAGACCTATCCCCTATGGAGAGTTTTTAAGAACTAGACACTTTTGCTCAAGCGAGAAATAATTTAAATGTTGAAAGCACAATTTTTTTGGAAAAGGTCAAAAGATAGAGGCTTTAAAAATAGTGAGGTTGATTATTCACATAACATATTAAAAAGGAAAAAATAGAAAACGAGAAGATCTATTAAAAGAACCCCAAAAAACCCATAAGAAAAACTTAATACCCACTTTTAGTACTCCATATAGTTCATATTATAAAGATATTAAGAAGATCTTTAATAGATATGTAAGCAGGTAGCGGGATGCAGTGACGGACAGGAGCCAGAGCAAAGGTTAACAAGTTTAACAATTTAATTTAATAGAGAATAAGCTCTTCGCAGGGAGATTAATGGTTAAAGAGTTAATGCAAAAAACAAACAGAGGGGCAAAAGATGCAGAATAGCAGCAGTCCAATTGACAAAACTTATCGTGATCTTTAGGATTCTCCACAGCTGATCCCGCAGGGGTTGTAGTGCCGACAACGTCCGGGAAGTTGTCCAGAGAAGGGGTCCTTTAAATAACGGTCCGTCTTCTGGTGGTATCGGTTGGTCTCCGGTACCCTCCGCTGAGCCCCCAGTCCATAAACTCGTGTGGCCAAAGTCAAGGGGGCCGCAGCACTTACAGAATCAACTGTGGGCTGAAGTATAGCAACTGGCAGGGCAGGCCACGTGCGTTTGTTCGGTACCCAGCTTTCTCCCATCCTCACGTGTGCAGTACTCACGGTCACGGAGTGCACAGCACCTCTCTCTCCTACAGTCACTGGGTGCATGGCGCCTCTCTCTCCTACGGTCCCACTGAAGATGGCGGGAGCCAACAAGCACAGCTGGTCGCAGCGCCGGTGCTCAGTGGATGGAGCACACTTCTCACCCTGCTGCACGCTCCTGGATCGCGACAAACTCCCCACCACCACACGCATTTTTTCTTTTATCTGGCCCCTCCTATCCGGGTCATGAGGTTGGTCCGCTCCCTCATTTCTTCCCCCAGGCAACATGGGAAGCAGCCTTAACAGTTCCGGTACCCACAGCCCAGTCCACCTCCTTACAAATATATACTATATATAATATAGTATGTTCCACAACGAAAAAAACCCGAAAGAAACGTCGAATATTCAATTAAAACAAATATTTATTTGAAAGTTCAAAACACTAAAGGAAGGGGTGGGAACAAAATACCAAAAAAGGTGGGCAACACTTGGGATCAAATTACACTAATATATTGCACATGAATATATAATATGGCTTCATAAGATGTAATATAATCTGGAAAAATTAATTAATGAGCCAAAAAATAAATAACACATTAATTAATATACAAATATTATGTGCATACATAAATATAAAGTGCGAATGCAAAGGGACAATTCATAAAGTAGGCTCAGGTATACAGTAAATACAAAAAGCAATGCATATGTAAAGTGCAAAAATGCAAAAAAGGGGTAAATTAATAAAGGAAGGGCTAGGGCATTCAGCCAAATAAAATGAAAATGCAATCAATGAATCATAAGAATGCTGAAATATGCAGTAATATACAATAAACTGACATGTGTCACAACAGGTGATAAAGATAATTTTAGGTATGTATGCTCAATGGCAAATAGTACTAAACACTTGCATACGTGGCTGCAGACAAAATAGATTCATAAGAATTATGCACAAAGGTCCGCCCAGTCAATACCTTGTGCCTTTTAGTGCAGGATCCCCAGGATGCGCCCGACCCCGACGCGCATTTTGGCGTCTGCCTTCGTCAGGCGTCATATAATTTAGTATGTATTTAGAATATAATAGAAAAAAGTTTAGGAATTGTGATACTCATCATATTATACATTGTATGGAATACACTATATGCAATTTGTGCTATATTGGCTGTATAATGAGGAAAATAAAGAAACATATACCTACAATATTAATTAAGAGTAACAACACATACTCGAGAGAAGCTAAACATTTTATAGAATCACACAATGGTAATTTAAAAAGTTTAGTCTGTTACGGGATTGAAAGGTTACATGTCCAGAGGGGGGCTAGCACTTAGCTTGGCAGGGAGGTCAAGCTTCAAAAGGCTGTGAGTGACAGATTTCACACACTGATCCAGCTAAGCTTAGAACAAAAAGCTTGCTTGCAAAATAGATACCATGGGGTCTAACTACTTTGTTGAGTCAGCAATTATATTATAAGGAGAATATGGACTTATCATATATCCTGGTCACAGACCAGTTACATTTTTGATCTCTGTACTGGACCAAATGCCTTCCAGGGTCTTGATCCGTTCTAGCATAGCAGGGTAGATGCGTAAAATGGCTTGTAGGAGCCAGAAAGCAAAGCTGTGTTTGGCTTCAACGTGTAGCAGGGGCCTGGCCAGAACCGATGGCGCCAAAATCACCTCCCTAAGATCATCCATTAAGGAGTTATGGCCCATCTTCGGTTTTAGCGTTTTTAGCTGCTAGGGGCAAGGGGAGGGAATTTAGATTCAGACCAGAGGGCAGGAGGGGAGTGATCCAATGAGCATAAAGGCTAGTGTAAGGCCATGTGGGCTCTCTGCTATGATTGCGGTTCACTTTCAGGTGGAGGCCATGATGAGTAATGTGCTGTGAAGGACCTAGGAGCCAGCTGGCAGCCCATGTCCCCTGCAGCCAAGTGCACACATGGTCTATCATCAAAACGGTATTTGACATGATCCACTTGCTTATATCTTTTGTATTACCACTATTTGTATTTGCATATCTGACCATTGTATATGTATAAGCATTGTGTACATAGCGTATTTGGTGGCAGTTCTACTGGGCTGACCAGGCACTGTTTCACTACTGGTGACTGTGTGGGCCGCATCCTCTCTCTCCCATGCCTCCCTGGGCCTGTGTGGACAGGGCTCTGTGGTCTGTGTAAAACTGTGACAAGCTGACCTTACGTGTCCCCAGGGAGTGTGGAGCATCACTTTGGTGAAAATGGGGAGACCGCATTACATGATCTCTATGACGTAATAGTGACGTCAGGCGGCGTGGCACGGTGCAGGTTCATCACAAGGAGATAGCACTTGTTTTCTTTGGAGTAACCCTTTAACCTCTTCACGACATGTGCCATATATACGGCACATGTCATCTCTCCCCATTTGATGCAGGCTCCTGCGCTGAGCCCACATCTGATCTGATCAGCTGTCATCTGCTCCTAACAGCTTCAGGTGGGATCGTGATCCATCCGCAGCTGTTAACATGGTGAATACTACTGTCAATCTCTCACAGCAACATTTAATATGCAAGTGTCGGAAGTGCGTCATTAGCTCCACCCATCATCACCCCTGTCACATGGTTGCGGGGCGCCAATTGGTTGGCATGGCAACCCGGTGTCTGCAGACGACCTCTATGGTTGTTATAGCCAATCTCATAACAGATGAGTGTTTCTGCTACACATAGCTGAAGTCCTGCTATGTGTAGCACATGCAATCAGATGATCACAGCTTCAAGTCTCCTATGGAGACTATTGAAGGCAGTACAGAAGTGTAAAAAATGTTTTTCAAAATATTATATTTAAAAATATATATATAAAAGTTCAAATCAATTCTTTTTTGCCCCATTCAAAATAAAACAATACAAAAAATTACAAAAATACACATACTTGGTATCACCACGTTCATAAACGTCCGATCTATCAAAATATAAAAATTAATCCGATCAGTAAATTGCGCACAAAAAAAAAAATCAAAACTCTAGAATTAAGTTTTTTGGTGGCCGTAATATTGCAATAAAATGCAATAATAACAGATGATCATATCTACCCCAAAATGGTATTGACATAAATGCAAGCTCAGCACACAAAAAATAAGCAATCACCCAGCCCCAGATCCCGAAAAATGAAGACTCTTCATATCTTGCAAAATGGCAACTTTTTTTTAACAAACTTTGGATTTTTTTTTTCACCACTTAAATAAAAAAGTACCTATACATGTTTGGTACCTGCAAACTCATAATGACCTGGAGAATCATAATGGCAGGTCAGTTTTAGCATTTAGTGAACATGGTAAAAAAATAACAACTACATTTGTGGAATTTAACTCTTTTTGCAATTTCACCGCACTTGGAATTTTTTTCCCAATTTCCAGTACATGATATGAGAAAATCAATGGTGTCATTCAAAAGTACAACTAGTCTCGTACAAACAAGCCCTCACATGGCCATATTGACAAAAAAAATATAAAAGATAAGGCTCGGGGAAGACAGGAAGCAAAAACAAAATAAAACCCAAAAATGGAAAATGGCCCAGGGGTGAAGGGGTTAATATATTTTGCCAAAATACAGCTATAATGAATAAAGTCTGCTGGGTAAATCGAACATTGTTCCTCAACAATTTTGGTCACGTAGATGGTGCACTCATTTGCCTCCTGAGCACTTGCCGGATTACTTTTTGTTGACTGTATCTATGGATTGGACACGAATAGAACTGTCCAGGAACCTGAAGAGATTAACTGCCAGAATTTCCCCATGCTCAAGGGTGAAATAACTCAAGCCGAGTCATGCTCAGTCTTCTTTAACCTGGGGCAATGATTATAATATCTATCATATATCTGTATGTAAATACATTGGCAAGAACAAAGAGGCAGGTTGGCATTCTCCCTGGTATGCCTTCACATCACTCCTCTAAGTCGAATACATGGTAAACCTACCCGCATCTATGTATTGAATATAGCATGTTAAAAGGCCGCAATGGCACAGCGAACATAAAAAACGTAGAGTAGGACTCCCCATACGAGACTGCCTTGACGTGGCGGGGTAGCTTAAACAATTGATCAATTTTTTGCTAAATGTCTCATTTTTGAATACAGATAGAAACCAATGTGTGTTTTCACACTTTATGTATTACGTTCTGACCACAAGCAGCGCTGGCTTCTCCCCCTCTTTTTTCATGTTAAAAGGGTGGTCTGAAGTCCAAAGTAATTTTCCTCCTAAATCCCTATTTTTTCAATGTCATAGTCTAAACTGTTTTCCAATATATTTTAATAAAAAATTCTCTATCCTTCCCTAACTACACAATCTAACTGCTTTTCTCTATTTTTTATCTCACTTCCTTTTTGATGGCTCTTTGTTTGATAATTCTAGTGCAGGCTGGGATACTCAAATAAAGCGTAATTAGGGGACAGAGACTGCGGTCACGGCCACAACCTCTGTCCCCTCCCTGAAACAAAGAGTGATTAGTGAAGCTCATTTCAATGTGCTGGGCTAGTCTCTGCAAGCTGTACACTGTGCAATGTGCACAATGACAGTGCACTCTCCTTCTGACTCAAATCAGCGGTAACAAGCCAGCAACACATTGGTGTCACAATTCCCCCCCTTACAGAGACTAGGACCACCCGCGCAAGTAGCATCACTGGTCTCTGCACGCTGGGTATTCTGGCAATGCGCTCTGTTGCAGGCTCAGTACTGCTGATCTAAGCCTGCAAGAGAGTGCACTGCCATTGCACAGCACATAGGGATGAGCACAGCCCCTGAAGCAAGCATCACTGATGACACTCGGTTTCATGGAGGATGCTGGGCTTTCAGGAATGACTGCAGAATCTGACCCTGATGTCTCTTTATTTTTTGTATCTCATCAGGCGCTGGGAGTTCTCCAATGAAGCATCATAGAAAAGGAAGTGGAAAAAAGAAAAATGCAGTTAGATAGTGTAGTTAGGGAAAAAGATAGGTGTTAACTTGCTGTAGATCTTCACTATTGGATCATCTAATGATCCCACACAACTGCCTCATCGGTGCCCTGTTTGAATTAAACAGTGGTCCTGCGTGAGGACTATTGCTTCATTCATTTCTGATGGCTCAGATAGTTTTTAGCTAAATTCTGCTATTTTCAGGAGACCCATAGACAATGAATGGAATCAACACTGGAGCCCCGTTCCTGGGATTAAACGGGGGTGGAGGGGGGGAGTCCTGTTGTATTTAGTTTCCATATTGTATGGTATCCACAGCAAAGACTCAATTCAGTCTTGAACCTACTTCTAAACATAACTTTCACACAGTGAAATCCAAGGAGAACATACAGTAAGTGAACAAAAGAGTGAGTGACACTGTAGTCAACCTTATTAATCAGGAAGTTGTCAGAGCTATAGGACAATAGCAGCCGTTGGCTTATCACTTTGTAAAGCATTTGGAGAATGCATATTAGTTCAACAAAACTATTTTTTATTGGCACTAAAAGCACTGATGTCTTTGATGTCTTTGATTCAAATTCTTGGGTGGACACTAATTCAAAAGACAATATTATCATAGGGAAATTAGGGCACAAGGAAATGGATGTAAAAAAATATGATTGACATCTGTCTTTGAACCGTTCACTCCCTTTCTATACTTTATAAAAGCAGCTCAGGTATTAGGCAAGAGACTTCTTACATAGCGTAGACCTCGAAGGACCTACCAAGAAACTATCAATTCTTCATGACAGTCACTGGATAATATAATCATGTATTCACTTTATCTGACCTTCATTTTTCTACTCTCAAAAGGATCAATAGGTGGGTGCAAAATATGGAATTAATTGTTGGTGTCTCAAAAATTAAGATGATAAATCTTCTGTACTGAACTTTATTTTTCACCCTTTCCAGGAGACGCTACATCAACAACATTATTGTACAGTAAGTGCACAACCTGCAGAACAGATCTTCGAATAAACTGCACATCTTGGCACATTTCAAATTTAATGAACATACTGATCTTAAAGTCACTACACTATATCTAGATCAAGAAGAAGCACTTGCGAAACATGCGTCGGGGTCAGGAGATTCAGCGTGATACTTGGCATCACATTTTTTTGACCCTTTTTATAATTGCAATTATTAGTGACACATGGATGGCACTTATCAGTATGGCAATCCACATAGAAATATAAGCTCTGTGATTGCTTTATTCCTCTTTCACGGCATTGAAAAAGTATTGCATTTCTTTTTGCACGTGCACTTTAGCACAGCTGTTTAATATACGTAGACTGAGCTCACAGTTCAGATCAGGATTGTGTGTTGGAGTCAGGAGGTTCAGTGTGTCACTTGGTATCGCCTTATATTATACTTATCTTTTTTTGAGTGGTGCAGACTTAGGCAATATGTACACGGCATGGGGCATTGGACCCTTCTTATAAGTGCAAGTATTAGTGATACACTGACGGCACTTGACAGTATGGTGATCCGCACAGAAATATAGGCTCTGTCATTGCTTAATTTCCCTCTCACTGCATAGCATAAGTATTGCATTCCTTTTTGCATGTGCACCTTAATACAGCAGATTAATATACGTAGGTTGAGTTCATAGTTCAGATTAGGATCCCTGTTTAGGGTAGGGGGCAATTTGGAGCAGTCTTCCTATGCACACATGGATATATTGTATGCAGATATAGGGTTCCATGATTAATTATTATAACAGCCGGTATCTTTATGACGGCATCTCAGCTACTGTTGGAGATAGAATATTCCATGCATTGCATTTCACATATGTATTTCCCTGTGTATTCATGTGTTTTGCTCTAGCTGACCTCCATATATGTGTTTGGTTTGAGGCACCTTCTTTTTATTATCCCCTTTTGTTTGTATTTATATGCATTTTAGAGCTGTTTAAAATAAAGTTATCTGTTTTATAAACTTTTGAAAACACTTCTTGATCTAGATATAGTGCAGTGACTATAAAATCAGTATGTTCATTCATTATGCGAAGTGTTCCCTACTCCTTGCGTAAGGAAAATGGGCATGGGTAGTGTGTTTAACATTTCAAATTTATCAGGAAAAAAAAAATGTTCATGTGTTGATAATCTTATAAATCTTATAATCTTATAAATGTGCTCCTGTAATGGCTGTGTCTGACTGTACAGGAGCACATTTATAAGGGGATGAGAAAGCGACCTGCGTGTACGCGAAACACGCGTCGGGGTCTCACCCTCTGTCCTGGGTCCGTGCACATTCCTATTGATAAGCTCCCCCTCCTGATTTATGGTTATATGGCCACTTGGGTTTTTATATTTAGGAGATTATGGGGTATAGCTTGCTTTTATTTCTTATACAGCAAGTTACATTGTGTGACTTTTGTTATGGCTGACTGTATTGGTATGTGTTATGATGCACAGAACTTTTCTCCCCTGGTTTTGTGTCTGTCCTGTTTTTTGCTAGTACGCTATTTTGTTACATCTAGACTGTATTGTGACTAATAAATTTGTAATATTTTACCCTACTGAATCCTTTACTCTGTTTGTTCTCCTATTCCTTGAGTATATGTATGGAGTGGAATTTGTATTGATATGGCGGTTTACCTGCTTAAATTATCACCATTTGTGTCTAAAAAGTTACTGGGCATTTTTCTATTTCTAATCTCTTTTATAATACCTGCATTTTCTTATGAAACAGAAGCTTTGACCTCCTCATGTGCCACTTCTGATTATGGCCGCTTCTTTCTAAGTAGCTACCTCAATAGATAAATTCATACCCCGCATGCATATTGATAGATTTGTGTGTATCCTTGAGATTATATGATATCTGTTTTTGTAAACTAGCTACATTGTATGTATATATTTGCTTGTATAAGGTGTTAACAATCATCACTTTTAATACATTTACAGGTTTGGACATTACAGATGTTGACAAACATTGTGCTTCCCAAACCGGTAAGAATTGGACTGAATTGCAATGATTTTTTTGGGGTTCACAAAATAATACATCTGAGAGAGGGAGGGAGAGGGAGAGGGAGAGGGGGGAAAAAGAGAGAGAGGTAGAGAAAGAGTGAGATGGAGAAAAAGAAAGAGAGGGATAGAAAGAGGGAGGGAGAAGGGGAGGTAGAGGGACAGAATGTGTGGAGGACAGGGAGAGAGGGAGGGAGAGGGGGAAAAGAGAGAGAAGGGGTGAAAGAGGGAGAGGGAGAAAAAGAGAGAGGGATACAAAGAGGGAGAGAGGGACATAGAGAAGGAGAGTGGGAGAGAAAGAGTACAGGGAGAGGGGCAGAGACAGGAGAAGGGAAAGGGTGAGAGACATGGAGAGGGACAGAAAAAGGGAAAGGGAGAGTGAGATACTCTGTACTGAATACTGATAACTTCAAATTCTCCTTCAAGCACATGGAAATCAATCAGTTAAGGAAACTTCCAAACAAAAAGGCAAATGTGAACAGGTGCAAGCTAACAGAGCCACTCGATATATGACTAACAATATAGGGTACGCCTAGTCGTTGGCTGTTGGGCTCACGTGAACTGGACAATTTCATATATTCAATGTTTCCCTAATATAGCGTCTCAGAGCGCAGCTTTATTTTGTTAGTCATATATAGAGTGGCTCTGTTAGCTTGCACCTGTTCACATCTGCCTTTCTCTGTGTAAGTGATTAGATCAGTTTTTGGAACTAAACTAAAATTGTAGCTAATAATGAGCAATTCTTAACGTTTGTTGTAAAACAATAGCCACAAGGAAATGAGGAAACTTTCCACTAGAGATGGGGAATAATACATATTGTACAATACACTTCACTATAGTATTATCAGATTATTATTAATTTGGAATTCATGAAAACAGACTTCACATGGCTAGCAACATTTTTAAGTAATATTAAAATTAATATTTCCAAGAGCCCTAGATCTATAGTGTGTCACTTGGTGTATGAAATCACTATTATGTTCTTTTGTTTTCTCCAGAATCCTCATCCCTGACTTACCTGGTGGACACCACAGGGTCGATGTATGATGATTTCATAGAGCTGAAGGCTGTAAATAGTTGGCTCCTGGACCGTGTGACGGCCCGATTCCCTTGCGGTGTTCGCCAATATACCATGGTGGAGTTCAATGATCCAAGTATGTTACCATGACTTTCATTGGGTTTACATTGTAATACTGGATTTACATGAACGTTTTATACTATGAATTGAATATTTGCAGGTTGTTACAATTAATTTACAAAAGAAAATTAATGCAAAATATTAAGAACATACTTATACAGGGTACATTGGAAGCAATACGGGAAAATTCCACAAAACTGCAAAGTACATTTATCAAAAATTATTGATTATAATACGTGAGAATCTTCTAAGTGTAGCGATGAAGGACCATTAATACAATATTAATAAAAGTGTGGAGAGAGAAAGCACAAAAATTAAAAGTATCTCTACAGGATATCACTCCTACCGTTGTATGAAATAGCGTTTGCACCCTTCCTGATTCCTTATTCTCTTACATATTTGTCACAGTTAAATGTTTCAGATCACAAAACAAATTTAAATATTAGACAAAGAAAGCACAAGTAATCACAAAATGCAGTTTATAAATGAAGGACTTTAGTAATACAGGTGCTTCTCACAAAATTAGAATCTCATCAAAAAGTTAATTTATTTCAGTTCTTCAATACAAAAAGTGAAATTCATACATTATATAGAGTCATTACAGACAGTGATCTATTTCACATGTTTATTTCTGTTAATGTTGATGGTTATGGCTTACAGCCAATGAAAACCCGAAAGTCATTATCTCAGTAAATTAGAATACTTTATATAACACCAGCTTGAAAAATGATTTTAAAATTCGAAGTGCTGGCCTCCTGAAATGTATTTTCTGTAAAAGCACTCAATACTTGGTCGGGGAGCGTTTTGCATCAATTACTGCATCAATGTGGCGTGGCATGGAGGTGATCAGCCTGTGGCACTGCTGAGGGGTTATGGAAGCCCAGGTTGCTTTGATAGCAGCCTTCAGCTCGTCTGCATTGTCGGGTCTGGTGTCTCTCATCTTCCTCTTGACAATACTCCATAGATTCTTTATGGGGTTAAGGTTAGGCGAGTTTGCTGGCCAATCAAGCACAGTGATACTGTTGTTTTTAAACCAGGTATTGGTACTTTTGGCAGTGTGGACAGGTGCCCAGTCCTCCTGGAGAATGAAATTTCCATCTCCAAAAAGCTTGTTGGCAGAGGGAAGCATGAAGTGCTCTAAAATTTCCTGGTAGACGGTTGCGCTGACTTTGGTCTTGATAAAACACAATGGACCTACACCAGCAGATGACATGGCTCCCCAAACCATCACTGATTGTGGATGCTCATTAACATTAACAAAAATAAACACTTGAACTAGATCACTCTGTGTGTAATAATGCTATAATATATTAATTTCACTTTTTGTATTGAAGAACTGAAATAAATTAACTTTTTGATGATATTCTAATTTTGTGAGAAGCACCTGTAAATGCAAAAAAAAAATAGAGCTTTATAACTTTATAGAAAATGTGCTTACAGAGAACCTGTCAGCAGGATTTTGCAAAGTAAAGAACATACATTGGCCGTTTTGGTGCGGTAATACTGATTAAAATGATACCCGCGGTGAAGAAAATTAAATAGAAGGTAACAAGATGGCTGGAATGCATCAATTAGAATGGAAAGCACAATGAAAATCAGATATTTCCAGAACCATTGGTGTATAGCCCTAAACCACCAAATAAGTATTGAGCATATGTAGAGCTCCCAGTCCTATCTGTTTTTAGTACAATGTTTCTTTAAGTGGCAAATGACCATTAAATTGATCCTGTCACATTGTGTATGCACGATTCACACATGAGAAGAGCATACTGCCCAATATAAATGAACATCAGAAAGAATTAGATCAAAAAGATCCTTTTATTAAACATCACATAAAACCACAAAATCATAGTAATAGTGAATGAAGTAATCAGTGTTTGGGAAACAAAAATAGATTCCCCAGAACTAATTCAAAGCCTAGGCAAAAATAAAGTGCACCATAAGGGAAATTCCCCAAAAGAAGGGGGGCAGTAAGGTGCCCGTATCATATCATCACCCTGTACATGCAATCTCAAATCTCTGTGGATCCCATAAATATCAAGAAATATATGTATATATCCTAGTACAGAGTAAAGAGACTACTAATGAAACAGCACTGTGGCTAGTATGCAGGGAATCGCCCACCTATGGGGCTATACCTTCTTAGGCTGGTTTCACATTTGCGGTTTTTTTCGTGGTATTTTAGCGCTAAATAGCGCATGCGTTTTTTTTTTCCTATACTTTGCATGGGATGCGCTTATGTGCGCATACACATGCGTTTGTACGCGTTTTTCCGCGCATGCGTTTTTTTGCGGTATGCGCTCGGGCGCACAAAATGCAACCTGTTGCATTTTTTGGGCGTCCGACTTGCCTCAAAAAAACGCATGCGCGTGCAATGCGTTTTTTTACAGCAAGACACCCATTATAAGTCTATGGTGAGCATATGTGCGCATTGGCATGCTTATGTATGCGTTTTTTTGCACATGCGTTTTTTTTTTTACCATTAGTTTAGACAATGGAATTTAGGGGTTTGGGTTAGAGTTAGGGTTAGTTAAGGGGGTTTAGGGTTAGGGTTAGGGTTAGGGTAAGGGTTAGGGTTAGGGTTAGGGTCAGGGTCAGGGTTAGGGTTAGGGTTAGGGTCAGGGTTAGGGTCAGGGTTAGGGTTAGGGTTAGGGTTAGGGTCAGGGTCAAGGTTAGGGTTAGGATCAGGGTATGGTTTGGTTAAGGGTTAGGGTTAGGGTCAGGGTTAGGGTTAGGGTTAGGGTCAGGGTTAGGGTTAGGGTTAGGGTCAGGGTCAAGGTTAGGGTTAGGATCAGGGTATGGTTTGGTTAAGGGTTAGGGTTAGGGTTAGGGTATGGTTTGGTTAAGGGTTAGGGTTAGGGTCAGGGTTAGGGTTAGGGTTAGGGTATGGTTTGGTTAAGGGTTAGGGTTAGGGTCAGGGTTAGGGTTTGGGTCAGGGTTAGGGTATGGTTTGGTTAAGGGTTAGGGTTAGGGTTAGGGTTAGGGTCAGGGTCAGGGTTAGGGTTAGGGTTAGGGTCAGGGTTAGGGTTAGGGTATGGTTTGGTTAAGGGTTAGGGTTAGGGTCAGGGTTAGGGTTAGGGTCAGGGTTAGGGTTAGGGTTAGGGTATGGTTTGGTTAAGGGTTAGGGTTAGGGTCAGGGTCAAGGTTAGGGTTAGGATCAGGGTATGGTTTGGTTAAGGGTTAGGGTTAGGGTGAGGGTTAGGGTATGGTTTGGTTAAGGGTTAGGGTTAGGGTCAGGGTTAGGGTTAGGGTTAGGGTCAGGGTTAGGGTTAGGGCTAGAAAAGTCATGGTTTGGGTTAGTGTGAGGGGCCACCTAATGTTTGGAAAAAACGCAAACGTGGTAAAAACGCACTAAAAACGCATACAAACGCATAAAAACGCTGCGTTTTTTTCATGCATGCTCATAAAAATGCTTGAAAAAAACGCAGCAGTTGTATGCTTTTGTATGCGTTTTTTCAATGCGTTTTTTTACGGGAAAAACGCGCTGCAAAAAAAAGCAAGTGTGAAACTAGCCTAAGCTGAATAAAGTGACGGTGCAAATTAAAGTGCCATATCGGGCTTACCCATATGGGTGAATGTCCAAGTTCCAGGAACGTGCCCCGACGCACGTTTTGCCTATCTGGCTTCCTCAATCTGTGAATAGGACCGCCCACTGGATTCCTATTCATACAAACCACACCAGGGATTTCAAAGAATATTTTTTGGAAACTTTTCACAAAAAATATATATTTATCGGATCAGCTCTTCCTGCTCTATAACATCCAGCCTACAGATCACATGGCAATTTCACATCACAGGTTCCCTTTAATTATAACAGAGACCAACTTGCAAGTGGCCGGGAAACTTCTTTAATAATATTAATCATTTTCCTCATTTACGTTACAGCTGTCGGACCAGTGAGAATAACCTCGTCCAAGAATGAGTTTAATTATTTTTTCAACAGTCTGGAGGCATACGGAGGTGGTGACTGTCCGGAGTTGGCAATGCATGGACTTCAACTGGCATTGGAAAACTCCCCACCCAACTCTTTCATTCTGGTGCTAACAGATGCATCTGCTTTGGATTACTGGGATGCGGCCCTGGTAAACAATATCTACTCTCTAATAGCATCGACGCAATCCCAGGTATGAAAAATAGAGGTATAGGAATAATAATGTAGTTATCAGATGTTGACGACAATAGAATTAACGGATCATTATAAATTAAAAAAATGACAATCCCTCCTTAGATAGATTTGTATTAGTTTATGTGCAGTGAGGGATGTTCAAAATTACCTGCAGTATTTCCTGCGTATGCTTTTCTTTCCCATTCAAGGGAATCACATATTGAATATGGTATCTAAACTATAGGCTGGATGTTATAGAACAGGAGGAGCTGATATACAGTACATCTTCAAGTTACTACTACATTATGCAGGAGTCCAGTGGGCGGTCCTATTCAATGATTGACAATCTTCCCTGTATGAATGTGCATGAAGATATCTGTCAATTACTGAGTAGGACCGCCGCCCACTGTAACATTATGCATACAAACTCTCACTTGGTTATCGTATTACATGGGGCCAGGGGCTCCTTCCCTGTCCCTAATGCTAGGGGCACCCTAGATTTCCCTGTTCCCCGGATTACCTCTGATGGTGAAGATGCTGGGGCCACGTACCTTGGTGAGCTCCTGAATCAGACCTATATCTGTCCCAATTTCCCACCCAGGGAAGTGGGGAGCAATATTGTATGTATATACACAAACCAGACTAAAAATTGGAGGACATACAGGGATAAATAAAAATACCAATCATACAAATATGCACTCACAGACAAAAGTGAGGAATGCCAGGGAGAAAAGGAAGGAAAACCAAATAGGAGATGATGAGAATATGCACACAGCTGAAACACCAAGCAACAATCACAGAGCAACACTCCAAACGCCTCTATCAATGACACCTCCACTCCACACCAGGCAGTATAAGACTAACACTGGTAAAAAAGATTGCCAGAGGCGAGTATATATAGGAGAGGGGAGTGGCCAATACTGAACAGCTGAGATCATTCAATCAGGAAGCTTCAGAGACTACAAGTTGAACAGTTTAACCCCTGAACTGCTAACCGAAACCTGTACCATTTAATATGAAGGATAAGCGCTTCTATTCAATGTAGGAGTACGTGAAATCAGACGCTGCGGTCTTCTGGGCCCACACTATCTTGGCAAACCCATGAGACAAACACTAGCGATTTCAATAAATAAATACAAGTTATACAATATTTTTTTTCTAACAAAACTATATTTATTTCTGCTCTGCTTTTCCACTATGCTGTGCTGTCCACAGATCAGACAGTATGTATAATAGGGCAGGTTTCTCTAATATTGACTTTACACCAAGTAGGCAGGCTTTACCTGGTATGAGGCTGTGCTGTATGCTTTGATCAATCAGTAGGCTCCCCCACTTATTCTCCTCACAGCATGAGTCTCAGAAACAGATAGATAAAGGTACAGAGACTGAGACATGAACCATCATTCCTCCCTATTCCATTTGTCTTCAGTTAAGCCCCCGTTACACATAACGATGTCCCAGCAATCCCACCAACGCATGATGGGATCGCTGGGACATCGTTAGACAGCCCCAGCGATCAGGACCAGCGACGCTGGACGCTGGTTTCTAATGTAAACATTGGGTATCCAGGAGCCGCGGCTCCTGGATACCCGCTGTTTACCTTGGAAACCGACGTACAAGCTGGTTTCCAAGGTAAACATCGGGTATCTAGGAGCTGCACGACTCCTGGATATCAGCTGTTTACCTTGGAAACCAGCGTGTACACCGGTTTCTAAGGTAAACAGCGGATATCTAGGAGCCGCGGCTTCTGGATACCCGATGTTTACATTAGAAACCAGCATCCAGCGTCGCTGATCGCTGGTCTCTCGCTGCCACACGCGATGCGTGCTGGCCAGCGGGAGACCAGCGATTGAAAAACGGCTCAGGCCGCTCGAGCACGATCAGCAATAACCGGCAGGGGGGCCGGTCGCTGATCCCCGTCACACACATGTGTCACCTGATGTGTCACAAAATCAGTGATCTCGCTAGCGAGATCGCTGTGTGTGAAGAGGTCTTTAAAGGGGCAGTACAGAATAAGAAAAACATGGCTACATTCCTTCACAAACAGTGCCACACTACCCCAGTGGCTGTGTCTGGTATTGCAGCACAGCCCTATTGATTAAAATTGGGCAGATCTGGAATACCAGATTGCAGAACCAAATTGAAAACATTTACAGGATTGTTTTTTTTTCTAGTAGAACTCTGCTTTGTTTTTCTAATTTAGTACAAGCGGTGTTGAAAAAAGGAAAGTGTAACCATGCATGGCTGGGCATGAATTGCCTTTGTTGGAAAGTGATCCCTATATATAGGTGGCAAACACATTTGAAGATCGTGTTTTTAAGCCTTGAGAAAATTTAACATCAGTTACAAATCATAGAGTAACAGATAATTGAACTATTCTTCTAATTATATTTCTTTTTCAGGTTTTCTTCCTTATAACCGGTCTTTGCGGAAGCATATATGATGCAGATTTCATGGTCTATCGAAATATCGCTGCTGCCAGCTTCGGACATGTTTTTCAAGTTGCCCTTTCAGACCTGAATAAAGTAAATTCATTTTTATAAGTTATATTCTGTATAGATCATGTGTTGTCTTCAACATTCTTTTAAAATTTATCAGCCCCGAACAGTCATTTCCTTTGCTCCTGTTTTATGCCTTGTTTTGTCTGCACCTTTTTCCACCTTCTTTATATCTGTTTGCCTGTGTTTTGTTTTTTTTTCTGCTTTCTGGGCAGAGTTTAGCGATTTCATATGTTTTTGCCGGATTCATCAATTGTGACTTTTTATAAAGTTTCACAATTTGATGCAACGCCACTCCAGCCCACCCAGTGTATTTTTGAGTATGTCAGTATTTTGGTACATTTTTTGTGCCATTTTGCAAAACTTTTGACTTTTGGCACCAAAAAGTGTTCTTCATTACCTTGAGTGTTGATTCTTGCTTTTGATTGGTCGGCATCATACACGGAGAAGTGCATGTACTCAGAGAAAACTACATACATACACGATTTACGAACACCACTATTGCTGTAAAAGTTAATAACGTAAGGTACTTAGTGTTTTTTGATCAAAGGGCACAAAAGCCATCCAACCACCTCAAGGTGGACCTAAATATGGATGGTCCCATCACTAATGTCCTACCTCATTAACTTGAGAGACTCATTTAGAGTCGAAATGTTGCTGTTTCTTGTAATAGAATATATAATTTACTTACCTACCAACCGTTCTGCTGCGCTAAACTCCTTTTTTATACATGAGTTTGGGGCCTATGGGTCTCCGCCTGACATCACATGTACTACATTTTGGATTTTTGGCTGCCTAGCTCCTGTCGTTTGGACAGGATTATGCAGTACTTATTTATATGTTTATTAATGTCCTACCACTCCATGTGCCAAACCACGCCCCTTATGAATTGGGGACCTGAAAAAAAAACCCAGACATCACTCGCAATTATATCCTTGGCTGGGAAAGATGGGTCGGTAAGGGTGCTGAACCCGGTAGGGGGCCGCCAGTGTTTTTTTTGTTGTTCTTTTATCTGAGGTGTGGACAACCCATTTAAGAAAAATCCTTCTGGTCTTATGCTCAACCTGGTTTGGTGGAGCTGCCTGTTATGAACGCTTTGAACTATAATGTTCTTCATTTTCAGGTCTTTAAATACTTGGACTTCACACTTTCCAGGCCATCAAACAGCTCGGTGCGGCTCTTCTCTGGGGAGTACAGCGCAGGATATAATTCTACAAACTTTGCAGTAGAAGACAATTATACGGCCCTAGTAATAACCACAGATGGGGTGATCTATTCCATACAAGTACTGGGGCCTGACTGTAGGTACCATAATGATGGACATAATATGAACCCCACTCGCTTGATGTATAGTTACATATCTATTTCTCTTTTCTGTAGCTCTTGAACTTCCACTAAAACAGATAATATCAGAACTTTGGGGCTCAATGTATCTCCTGAATAACCCAGGAAATGGAGTATGGACTATAGTGATATATGCAGGAAGTGCATATTCTTTACGAGTGGAGGGGTTCACAGGTAATTTATTATTGTCAATAGTTGTCTATTCAAACTTTAACAACCGGTGTAATATTTGGGGTGCCGGATGCCTGCCGTGTGGTCGATCCATCCATGGAAATTATTCCTATCTCAGTATTTAACAATTACATTATATGAAGACAACTAGAGAGAATATTGATCTTTACCTATATATTATTTTGCAATTTTTGGTTACCGACCATTCTACAACAGATGTGTCATTTTAAAGAAGCATATGATGTTTTGCTTCAAAAAAGTTGAAAGACAAGAAAAAAAGAGTATTTGTTTTTGCACAAAATTCATTTTTAAGAATGTGGCACAAAAAAATAACACGATACAAAAATGAAAATTTACTTAAAAAAGCAAATTATGAATTAGGGCCTTTTTTTCTTCAGAAACAGCACCACTATTGTTTATTGTCTTCTGCCCTATTAAAATTAATATTGTGTTGTCCCACACAAGGGTTGCACTGTAAGGGTATGTGCACATGTAATACACTGCAGGTGCTGAGGATGTCGCCACGGATCCGAGACAGACCAAGAGTTAGGGTACCGTTACACTAAAAGATGCACCAGCGATCCCGACAATAATACGACCTTGTCAGGATCGCTGGTGCATCGCTACATGATCGCTGGTGACCTGTCAAACAGGCAGACTTACCAGTGATCAGCACCAGCGAGGACGCTGGTATCTAAGGTAAATATCAGGTTACTAAGCGGCGAGCATCACTTAGTTACCCAATGTGTACCTTAGAAACCTGCGTGCTCGCACCGGGAGCTGCAAGCACGCAGGTTTCTAAGGTACACATCGGGTAACTAAGTGACGGGCGCCGCTTAGTAACCCGATATTTACCTTAGATACCAGCTCCCAGCGCCTGCTTAGAGCACTGGGAGCCTCGCTGATCATTGGCTCCCGCTGCCACACGCAGCAATGTGCGCTGGCCAGCGGGAGACCAACGATCAAAGAACGGCCCAGGACGATCCTGGACGATCAGCGATACCCTGGTGAGATCGCTGTGGTGTCACAAAATCAGCGATCTCGCTAGCGAGATTGCTGTGTGTGACGGGGCTTTTAAAGGTTTATTTACATTGACTTTACTCTCCACGCAGGAAGAAGCAGTGGGGGGTTAAATGTGACAGAGTAAACTGTAAAACAGCAAAATAGACTAAAGAAAGCTATTAAACAGTATGCAGTGTTGAAACGGTTAAACTGGGATTCTTATAACTTATCAGTCCGGGGAAAGCTTGATTGAAGGGTCTCTTTCTCCCACATTGGCACCAGCAACAGCGGCGCTTGCAGTCTCTGTAGTCTCTCCTCTGGATGAAGCTGGATCCTCAGGGGTTAAAGCAAGGAGCAGGGAGATGCTGTGGACCTAAGTCTCCCCTGCTCTGAGTCTCTATATAATACCCCGGCTGTCTTTCCACAAGAACGACATTGCGCAAACTGGGAAGTCTCTCTGCCACACTCAGAGGCTCCGTCCTGTCACCGCAGTCACCGGGACTGCGCACTCGGGTCACTGTCTCTGCACTGTTAGGAGGGAAGTCTCCTCTGGTCATGGAGGTTACCGAGTCCATGTACTCACATACAGCTCTCTCAACATCTTGTCTTACAGTCCCAGTCCTCTGATGGGGAGTTCTTTCTCTCTGGGCGCACGGTGCTGAAGCCTGCTCTCTGTCTGGCGTGCTCTGCTCTGTCTCTGGCGCGCTCTCCTTTCGCGCCCTCAGCCTGAACAGCTTCTGGTCCACCGCCCCTTCTCTTCCCTCACTGCCCCTTACAGTCACATGGTGCAGTCGGTCCAAGCCAGAAAGTCTTCCCCCCTGGAAACCTGCTGCCCAGCTAGGTGGTTCCGGACATGGAGCAGGGGAGGTAACCCCCTTTGGGCTCTTCTTCCTCTTCACCCTCTTACACACACAAAGTCTTTTTTAGACAGATGAACCCGCTTAGTTTTTTAGGAGGAAGATGATTCAGAAAATGCCAGCATTTTTTTTCCTGAAGTGTCCTTTTTAGCATCTTTTTGTTAGTTTCTTGAGCATTTTTTTGTTTTTGACTGCAGACATTTTTGAGTGCTTTTCCAGTAATTTTACTCGTGGTTTTTTGGCCATTTTTTATAACTTCTTTGAACAATGAAGACATTGCTGCCAGTTTTTAAATCAAAAACACTTGCACAAAAGGATGCCTGAAAGATGTGTCTAAACCAGTGGTTCCCAAACTCCAGTCCTCACGGACTTCAACAGGTCATGTTTTCAGGATTTCCATAGTGTTACACATGTGAGAGAATTTCTGATGCCTTGTTGATACTTCTATCACCTGTGAAATACTAAGGAAATCCTGAAAACATTATATGTTGGGGGCCGTGAGGACTGGAGTTTGGGAAACACTGGTCTAAACAGACATGTTTTTAGCCTTCCTATTGACTTATATTAAAAAAATAAATATATAGAACGCCTACAGAGCAGAAATTAACTGAAAAATGGTCAGATCACTATTTTAAATCACTAGAAAGCCTGAAGTGGTTAAAAGACGTCTAAAAACGTAAAGTCGTTTTTGCATTGAAATGCAGTTGTTCATTATGTTTAACATCCATGTAATGCTTTTTCAGGTGGTTTTCAGAGTGAAATCCACCTGAAAAAGATGTTGCAAGCACAAATTCTTAGGATAAAACCTTAGAGGTTTATTTATTTATTTTTTTAAGGATTTGTATACTGGAGGCTAGACGTGGTTGGCCTTTCACTCTTCGTACGTGCACTTTTTGATCTCTTTCAGATGTAGTTGAAAGGTTTTATATTTGCTATTTATACAGATATAGACTAGGAAGTCCATACAATTGCCAAGAACGTTCTCACTTTTGATATGACCAGCTTACTTAACATAGTTCTTTTGTTCTTTTTCAGCTGTGAATATTTCATGTAAGTATCCCCTTAATTTAACATGGTGGTGGAGGGGAGAATTATAGGAGGAGATGGGTAGTCTAGATATTACTTTTTGGTGTTTACCTATAGATTAAAAAAATAATCCTTAATTTCTTTTTGTAACAGCGGCAGAGAATTGTTCCAAATGTCACCCAAATGCTACATGTGAAGAGTATTTTGGCTCGGTGGAATGTAACTGCAAGGACGGATTCATTGGAGATGGTTTCACCTGTTCTGACGTAGATGAATGTGCCTACTCTTGGTCAAATAATTGCTCTTATGGCATATGCCAAAATACTTTTGGCTCCTACACTTGTGTTTGTGGAAGTGGCTTCAATTATAGCTCAATGGGCTACTGTGTTGATATAGATGAATGCGTCAGTCCTGAACTAAACCGTTGTCATTCATCTGCATCATGCATTAACTACTATGGCTCCTATTACTGTGTTTGCCAGTATGGGTATTTTGGTGATGGTTTTCATTGCGAAGTTGATGAATGCAAAAATGGAGCTTGTGGCCTGGGGACTGAGTGCATAAAATCACTCGGGTCTTACAGCTGCTCTGATCCATGTTCAAACTACACTGTTCTCGATGAGCCCTGGAGAAGTACATCCAATATGTACGATTACCGGTATAACTGTGACTATTACAAACATGGATGGTATCGCTTTATTGGCAGTGGAGGTGTTCGCATGCCAGAAAGTTGTGCACCAGAATTTGGTTGTGGTACACATGCCGGAATATGGTTGAGTGGCACACATCCAATGCTAAGTGATGGTGAGGTGACTCGCATAGTTTGTGCCAGCTGGGGAGGATCCTGCTGTTTATGGTCATCATCGGTCAAGATAATAGCCTGTCCTGGAGGATACCATGTATATAGACTGGATGGAACCCCAAGTAACGCATGCTCTTTGTCCTATTGCACAGGTATTTATTTTTAAGTACATTACTAACTGTAGTAAAAAGCCTAAAAATTCAGATTGAACACACATGGGATTGTAAGATGGCCTGCTCACATTGGTGACATAATGGTTACAATCCCACCAGCTCCACCTTTCAATGGAATGCCCCCAACAGTCTGGAAACGGCCTCCGATTCCCTCCTGAAACACCAGCAACCAATTCTCCCAAAGGCCAGGAGTCCTGGGAAATCTGGGACAGTTGGCAATTATAGTTACAGCTGATTTTATTTCCCTAGTTCTGATTTTTGGAATGCTGCTATAGAATACAAAGAATGCTGCATTTTGATGCCCAAGAATAGGCTAGTCCTTATAGGAACTAGCCCAAACAAACTTGGCCATTTAATAAGACGAGAACAGCTCTTGTCAAGCATACTTTGTATTAGATGAAAAGATAGGTCTACTTTTTCTTCAAGACATAGTGCTCCACTTTTATCCATAGGCTATGTCTGGCACTGAAGCTTGAGGCTACTTAAATTGATGGAGTAGTAGACAAATTCAATAGAATAGATTGACACGGGTTCTGGAAAACAAGAAAACCCTTTTTTCCCTACAGATTAAGAATTGAACAATGATACTACACTTTCTCACAATTAGTGACTTGGCTGCTTGGGATATTTTCACTTGTTTGATGTTGATCTACTTTATGGGGATCACGTATCATTACCACATTATTGTGTGAATGGTAACAAATAAGCGCCATAAATTATAGCTGCTATTGCTAATGAGAATCATTGTAATTTCAAAACATGTAAGATTTTCTGTAAAAGGCACATTCCACAATGCAGTCATTGACATATCGTTGGTCTATCTGATAATAACACATCGCTGCCCAGAGTTCAATGGCTCTACCAGGATTCAGGCACCGGTTATCATGTCATCTCATAGTCAGCAGTCACCAATCACCAACCTGAAGACTTGGTTGATGCAGAATTTTCCTTTTTTTATTTTCAGATCCTTCCACAGCAAATAATACAAAGAGCTGTGCAGCAGATGAAGATTGGAAAATGAAAGATGGAGTTTATGGATGTCACTGCAAAAACCAATATGAAGTGGCTGGTATGTTTGTTATAAGGAATATGATACATGTTATTCACAGATAAACATTAGGATCAGAAAACACCAAGTCTTTCATATAATTGACACATTAACACAAAACCTCATAGAAAAATGCAAAAAATGTAAAAGGTTATTGAAATATTAATGTTTTAATAGACGTGAAGCTAATGATTTATTCCTTGCGAAAATACTCCATACAACATTAACTAGCTGGAACGCATTTCGGGACGGTTTCTGACATTGTCAAGGGCCATTATTTAATGTCGTGACAAGCCAATCAATATCCGAATAGCAGGAAAATAACATTCAGTGTACCCTACCTGTAATATGGACCCTCAAAGAGCATATACACCACTCGTAACACACAAGCAGTATGACCAAAGGAAATATCATATTAGGGTGAGAGGTGGATGGTACAAGTCACAGTTCAGAAAAGAAGGAGTTCACAATTTAACTATATATACTGTATACTATTGTATGAAAAATCCCACCTTGTTTCTTCAACTATTTATAGTATTGATCCATCCCTAATCTTCAGCTATATCCCTACTTGTCTATGGAAGCATTCATATATGTACTTTAACAAGGACTTTTCACTTTCTTTAAATCTGTTATTTTGTATCTGATTTCAATATATATAGATATATTTATATTTATATATATACATATATATATATATATATATATTGTGGATTAAATAAGTTCATGAATTGACTAATGCTATGTTTTGCAACAATAAGGTTCTGAAGGTCTTGAGACATCTAACTGGTTTTACCCAGCATAAGATGTTTCTTGTGTGGCACCTTGGTAATGAGACAACTTTTTATAGGCCATCAGTTGAACCAGCTGATATTATTTGTCACTAAGTGGCAAGATTGTTTTTTAATTACTGACAGATGCCAGCTGTTGTCATGACTTTCCACCTCTCTTTCTTCATGTGTTCAATACTTTTTCCTTGTGCCATTTCTCATTTTTACACATAACTTCACCTGTGTGGATTGGATAGGTCGTTACTAGAGTTGAGCGATACCAGCCGATACTTGAAAATATCGGATCGGAATGGATCGGCCGATCTTAAAAAAAAGTATCGGTATCGCCGATTCCGATACCGGGAACCAATGCAAGTCAATGGGGCCAAAATATCGGAATTAAAAAAAACCCTTTCTTTCCTTGTAGGTTAATTCTACATGAAGAAAAACAACTAAGAATAACGTAGAATGTATTGTGGGAGGTGGAGGAGACATTAAAGCCATAGAGGTTTAGCCCAATCAAATGGAATAGCAGGAATTAAACTTTTTTTTTAAAGACGTTAGGAGTTACAAAGATATTGACTATGTTAGCCTCATTTATATTTTGCCAGACATGTATGTCTTCTTCTTCTTTCTTCTTTCTTCTTCTTTCTTATTCTTCTTCCTTTTTTTACCTTCTTCTTCTTCTTCTTATTCCTTTTTTTACATTCTTCTTCTTCTTCCTTTTTTTACATTCTTCTACTTCCTTTTTTTACATTCTTCTTCTTATTCCTTTTTTTACATTCTTCTTCTTCTTCCTTTTTTTAAATTCTTCTACTTCCTTTTTTTACATTCTTCTTCTTCTTCCTTTTCTTACATTCTTCATATTCTTCTTATTCAACAATTATTATTCTACATATTCAACTTCTTCATCTTCTTCCTATTCTTCTTCATCATATTCTTATTTGTGTCAGGCATTCCTGTAGTTGTTATCTAGAAAAGTTAGAAGTTTACACCTTCCGTTCTGCCTGTCACAAAAGATTTACAACAGGATTTGTCCGCGTTCAGTTTGGCCTGCAGCAGCAGGCCTTTTCCAGGGGCACCACGAGGAGGAACGGACTCACCCCCATACACTGCTTAGTCTTCTTCTGCTTATAAATAAGATAATATCATTTGCTCAGAGTATTAGTCTTATGCTTAATGTTCTTCTGCTTTGTTTTTTTATGCTTCTTTGTCTTCTCTCTCTTGTTGTTCTGCATCTTGGTGGTTGTCTTCCTGTTCTTTGTCCTCTTGAACCAGCTGACGGTACTGGCACCCGGAGGGGCAGCAGAAGGAACAAGAGCCAATGGCACTACCGAGGACCAGCTGACGGTGCTGGAACCCGGTTACTAAGCAGGAGGTACCTGTGCTACAAAGCACTACCAAGGACCAGCAGACGTTGCCAGAACTCGGATACCGAGATGGAGGCACCTAGGCCAAAGGCTTTGCCGAGAACCAGCTGACGGTGCTGGAACCCGGATGGGTAGCATAAGCTGCAAGAGCAAATGGAAATAGCGAGGACCAGCTGACAGTGCTGGCACCCGGAGGGGCAGCAGAAGGAATAAGAGCCAATGGCACAACCGAGGACCAGCTGACGGTGCTGGAACACGGTTACTAAGCAGGAGGTACCTGTGCTACAAAGCACTACCAAGGACCAGCAGATGTTGCCGGAACTCGGATACCGAGATGGAGGCACCTAGGCCAAAGGCTCTGCCGAGAACCAGCTGACGGTGCTGGAACCCGGATGGGTAGCATAAGCTGCAAGAGCAAATGGAAATAGCGAGGACCAGCTGACAGTGCTGGCACCCGGAGGGGCAGCAGAAGGAATAAGAGCCAATGGCACAACCAAGGACCAGCTGATGGTGCTGGAACCCGGTTACTAAGCAGGAGGTACCTGTGCTACAAAGCACTACCAAGGACCAGCACACGTTGCCGGAACTCGGATACCGAGATGGAGGCACCTAGGCCAAAGGCTCTGCCGAGAACCAGCTGACGGTGCTGGAACCCGGAGGGGCAGCTGAAGTTACCCCTGAAAAGCAAAGTTGGCATGCCGCAAGCTGGCCGCAGTTACCGAATCACACAGTCCTACAGGGGGTGCTTGTCCTACTGGCACTACGGAACAAGCCTTTCTTACCAGAACCTGCAGTCCACATAGGAAGCACCTAAACTGCTGGCACCCTAGCCTCGGCTAACCCAACCGCAACACGACATGGCAACTTGGGGTGGCAAACTGACATTGACACTTCCCGGAAACAGCAGGCAGGGCTGGAACCAAGCTGGGCAGGAGGGAGTACCCGTGCCAAAGTCAGTTATGAGCAGCAACTGGCGATGTTGGAGCCCAGGGACAAGCACTTAGCAGGCTGAGGCCTGATGTGCTGTCAATTGGGAGGCAGCAGGACAGATTGCCATCAAAACAGCAGGGGAACAGCTGACGTTACTGAACCCCACAAACACAGGAGCTAGTGTTTTACTCTGTGAAGATGGCACTTCCGAGCAACAACTGGCTGTGTTGAAGCCCAGGGACAAGCACGGAGCAGGCTGAGGCTGCATTGAAGAAATTTTAAGATCGGTTGTAGACTTCTACTAATTTTAACCAAGCTCCACTTAGGCCTGTGGCTTCACTGATTTTCGTATTTTCCCTGTCCTCCAACCCCGCCAGTTACAGCTCCGAAGTGGCGTCTGCACAATCCACACTTGTTCCTGTGTTACAGGTGTTCAGTCCGGTCAGTTAATCCCCTGATGTGTGTCCGGCAATGTCGCCTGCTCTGTCCACATTCCCATAACTAGTTATGGGAATGTGGACAGAGCAGGCGACATTGCCAGACACACATCAAGGGATTAACTGACCGGACTGAACACCTGTAACACAGGAACAAGTGTGGATTGTGCAGACGCCACTTCGGAGCTGTAACTGGCAGGGTTGGAGGACAGGGGAAATACGAGAGACAGTGGAGCCACAGGCCTAATTGGAGCACGGTTAAAAATCAGTAGTAGTAGGACTGTGTAGGCAGCAGGAGACTTTGCCATCCACACAGTAGGGGATCAGTTAGCGTTACTGAACCCCACTGAGACACGGGAGCAAGTGTCTCTTTCCGTGTGGACGGCACTTCCGAGCTACAACTGGCTGTGTTGAAGCCCAGGAAATAGGAGGGTGTAGGCAGAGGCCTACTGTCTTTGGAATGCGGAGACAGCAGGAGAGACTGCCATCCACACAGCAGGGGAACAGCTGGCGTTACTGAACCCCACTGAGACACGGCAGCAAGTGTCTCTTTCCGTGTGGACGGCACTTCCGAGCTACAACTGGCTATGTTGAAGCCCAGGAAATAGGAGGATGTAGGCAGAGGCCTACTGTCTTTGGAATGCGGAGACAGCAGGAGAGACTGCCATCCACACAGCAGGGGATCAGCTAGCGTTACTGAACCCCACTGAGACACGGGAGCAAGTGTCTCTTTCCGTGTGGACGGCACTTCCGAGCTACAACTGGCTGTGTTGAAGCCCAGGAAATAGGAGGGTGTAGGCAGAGGCCTACTGTCTTTGGAATGCGGAGACAGCAGGAGAGACTGCCATCCACACAGCAGGGGAACAGCTGACGTTACTGAACCCCACTGAGACACGGGAGCAAGTGTCTCTTTCCGTGTGGACGGCACTTCCGAGCTACAACTGGCTGTGTTGAAGCCCAGGAAATAGGAGGGTGTAGGCAGAGGCCTACTGTCTTTGGAATGCGGAGACAGCAGGAGAGACTGCCATCTCCACTGCAGGGGAACAGCTGGCAGTGCTGAACCCCACTAACACTTGAACGAATGTGTTTGGCTCTGTGGAGATGACACTTCTGAACACCAACTGACGCTGTTGGAGCCCAGGATCAGGCGTGGAGCAGGCTGGGGCCTACTGGATTTTGGCAGGTGTAGGCAGCAGGAGACTTGCCATCTCCACAGCAGGGGAACAGCTGGCAGTGCTGAACCCCACTAACACTTGAACGAATGTGTTTGGCTCTGTGGAGATGACACTTCTGAACACCAACTGACGCTGTTGGAGCCCAGGATTAGGCGAGGAGCAGGCTGGGGCCTGTTGCTTTTGGCAGGTGAAGGCAGCAGGAGACTTGCCATCTCCACAGCAGGGGAACAGCTGGCAGTGCTGAACCCCACTAACACTTGAACGAATGTGTTTGGCTCTGTGGAGACGACACTTCTGAACACCAACTGACGCTGTTGGAGCCCAGGATCAGGCGTGGAGCAGTCTGGGGCCTACTGGATTTTGGCAGGTGTAGGCAGCAGGAGACTTGCCATCTCCACAGCAGGGGAACAGCTGGCAGTGCTGAACCCCACTAACACTTGAACGAATGTGTTTGGCTCTGTTGAGACGACACTTCTGAACACCAACTGACGCTGTTGGAGCCCAGGATTACGCATGCCGCATGCAGAGGCCAATGGGCAGCGGTTTTTATGGAGGTTGTTGACTACTACTGATTCTAACCATGCTCCACTTAGGCCTCTGGCTCCACTGTCTCTACTATTTACCCTGGCCTCCAACCCCGCCAGCTACATCTCTGAAGTGGCGTCAGCACAATCTACACTTGTTCCTGTGTTACTGGTGCTCAGTCCCGTCAGTTGATCCCCTGATGTTTGTCCGGCAAGTTCGCCAGCTCTGTCCTCATTCCCACTACTGGGCAGTGAGGGAAAGGTATCGTCCCTGTCCATGGTTACTGGCCCACGCATCGGTGGTCAGGTGGACCTTGCTACTAACGGCGTTTAGTAGCGCATGTTTTATTTTGCCCTCAACATGTTTCTGCAGGGCAGGGACGGCTCGCCTGCTGAAATAAAAGCGGCTGGGCACGTTGTATTGGGGGACTGCCAATGCCATTAAGTCCCGGAAGTTGTCAGTGTCCACCAGCCTGAATGACAGCATTTCAACTGCCAGAAGTTTGGCAATGCCAGCATTCAGAGACTGTGCTCGGGGATGGTTTGCCGAGTAAGGGCGCCTTTTATCCCATGCCTGTGCTACCGATGGCTGTGATGGATGGGAACGTGCTGCTATGGGTGGAATCTGACAGGGTCTCCGGACAACAGTGGCAGAGGTTCTTCCTTGGCGATCCTGTGAGGAAGCCGAACCAGCAGTGTGTGAGCTGGAGGAAGAGGCCCCAACACGAACTGAAGAGGTGGTATGTGGTGCTGTACGTTGGCCTACGTCTTCAGGGTGTCTCTACAACTCCAACTCGTGCTTGGTGCGCACATGTTTCCACATATATGTGGTATTGAGGTTGCTGACATTTCTCCCTCTTTTGACTTTCTGATGACACAGCTTGCATTTGACAAAGCAAATGTCATCTGCAACTGTGTCAAAAAAGGACCATGCACTGCAAGTCTTGGGAGCGCCCGTTTTGCCTTTGGAATGAGGAATGCTCCTAATGGGTGCCGAAGTGGAGGGTACAGGCAACCAAGTCTTCCCCCTCCCTCTGCCTCCTGTTTTGGCCGGTAGGGGAATCTCTTCCTCCGAGCTGCTCCCATCACCTTCCTGTTCCTCACGCCATGATGGGTCAAGGACCTCATCATCTTCCCTCCCCTCTTCAAACAGCTGCTTCTCCGGGGTTGTCTCGCCAGCACCGTACGCACCAGAAAGTGGCAACTGAGTCTCGTCATCATCTGATGCGTACTGAGGTGTGCTGACCATAGGCACTGGCCCACTCGCCTCTTCAGATTCAGAGGGACAAAGAAGTTGCGCATCACTGCATACTCCCTCTTCTTCACATTCAGGAATGCTGCTTGGCTGGCCCCCTCTTTCCAAGCCAACAGATTCCGAGAACAGAAGTAGAGACAGTGATGGCTCCTGTCCATGTCTCTCTGACTGCCTGGGCACTTTGGCAGGTGGTGAAGAGACAGATGGTTGCTCTTCGGTGCTCTGGTCCTGAGAGGCTGTGGAAGTAATTGAAGTCGATGCGTTAGCTGCCATCCATCCGACAACGGCTTCAATTTGTTCCTCCCGCAGCAGTGGGGTACGTTGAGGTCCTACAAAGCTGCGCATAAAGGACTGTTGCCTGCTAAAACTGGGGGATGCTGATCCACTGGTGCCCGCAGCAGGCCCAGAATCCCCACGTCCTCTACCTGCAGAATCCCCACGTCCTCTCCCTGCAGAATCCCCACGTCCTCTCCCTGCTGAAACTCCACGCCCACGCCCACGCCCACGCGCCTTACTCCCTGCCTTCTTCATCTTGCCAGACTGCTTAAGATAGGCAGAAAAGTACAAAGGGGGGCCTTAGTGTGCTTATTCCTGAATAGCTGGTTACAGGTACAAGAAACACTAATTTTATGAAGTGTGTGTGTGTGGACTACACTTTAATAGGAGCTGATGTGGCCTACACAAGTTCCAAATGTAGTGTTTGGTGAACTTTTTTTGTGGTTTCTTTGTTGGAAACAAACTCAAAGTATGTGAACAAAGAATTGAAACTGATAGTATCACCAACTTTTTGGAGCTATTACAATGCAGGCAGGTAACCTACAATGCAAAAGATGAGGCTCCAAAAAAATTGGGTAATACTAATCTGGTTGCGCCGGCAGGGCACAAGCCAGAAAAAAAGGCTCCTCTATCTACTCCTATATAGTGTTTGCAACCAACCAATGTTGATGGATACGGATGGATGCACACTAATAGGAGAAGAAAAAATGAGCTGCACTCAAAGACAAATATGTGTGAGGCAGTGACGCACGTTGAGCGTCCTACAACCAGACGTAGCTGCAGGACACTCTACTCAGCGTGAGCTGCACTCACACACAGTCAGAGACCTCTCAGACAGCTGTGAACAGTGCAGCTAAGTGGGCACTGGCACTGACAGGCTGCAGAAAGGCTCCGCTGTGTACTCCTATATAGTGTTTGCAACCACCGTAGATGGAGACGGATGGATGCACACTAATAGAAGAAAAAATGAGCTGCACTCAAATAAAAATATGTGTGAGGCACTGACGCATGCTGAGCGTCCTACAACCAGACGTAGCTGCAGGACACACTACTCAGCGTGAGCTGCACTCACACACAGTCAGAGACCTCTCAGACAGCCGTGAACAGTGCAGCAAAGTGGACACTAGCACTGAAAGGCTGCAGAAAGGCTCCGCTGTCTACTACTAGTGTTTGCAACCATTCCATCGTATATGGATACGGATGGAAGCACACTAGATTGAAATTATGTAAAAAATGCAGCTCAAAAATTAAAAGATGTATGAGGCAGCAGTGAGGCACGCTGGGCAGCCTACAACCTGACGTGGCTGCAGGACCCACTCCACAGCGTGAGCTGCACTCACACAGCCCTTGCAGACAGCTGTGAACACTGCTGCTAGGGCAAAGAAGGCTACAGTGGTGGTTTATGTAGCCTGGGTAAAGCACTAGATGTTTGGTGGAATCGCTATTTCTAACTGTCCCTCACAGTCTTCTACAGCAGCCTGTCCCTAACTGAATTCACAGCAGAGTGAACCAGAAATGGCGGCTGCGGTGGCTTTTATAGTGCATCATGACATCATTTCGGCAGCCAATCACAGCCATGCCAATAGTTAACATGCCTACATGCCTAACAGGATGTGCCCACACTTTGGAGGATTCCCATTGGCTTAATCAAAGCAAGCAGGCTCATAGCATGATGGGAACTTCCGATTCCGGTATCCGATATGACAAAAGTATCGGAAGTCAGTATCGGAATTTCGATACCGCTAATATTGGCCGATACCCGATACTTGCGGTATCGGAATGCTCAACACTAGTCGTTACCGACATCTGATGAGAATTTCATGTCAATAGAAATTGGTGACTTATTCAATACTTATTTCACCCACTGTATATTTGGCAAATCAAAAGTCTTCTTTAATTAATCAATCAATTAATTAACTCATTTTCCATTGCGTAATTCATACTAAAATGAAAGGGCTGTCCATTAATTAATGACTCCAAATTGAAAAAGACAATCCTTCCGAAGTCTTCTTGCCCTTTCAGATGATTTGCCGTACATTTATGGCCTAGTGACATGCAGCAGACCTCCTGCTACCACAGTAGGGAGCTAGAGATCATTACAGTTATTTAATTCCTTAGATGTTGTGCTAACTGGTCATTTAAGGAGTATAATTAAGGGAAGGGGTTTCCATTGTCAGCCCATAAGAGTCCCTGCAACTTAATTTCAGGGTACTGATGGATTGCTGGCTGAATAGGGGCTGACTGTAAGTGAAATACTGATAGACAGGCATAATGTACAGTACTTTACAATGTAAGTAGGGCAATATATTATCTAAAAATCACATTTATCACATTTTAAATACTTGTAAAATAATAAAATAAAAAATCATTTGAGGTATAAAAAAGCTACAAAAAAGTAAAATTTTAAAAATAGGAGGCCGAAATAAAAAAATAAAAACTATACAAAATTATTAAAGCTGCTTTCATGTATCTGACCTCCTTTATGAAAAAAAAGAAATATTTTTTCATTTTGCAAGGTGAACAGCCATTGGAAAAAAAAACCCAAATAATTCCAAAATGTTTTTTTTTTTTTTTTACCAAAAGGAATATAAATGCATTAAAAATATGTATATACCTCAAAATGGGACAAATGATACATACAAGGCTTATATAGCTCGGTCAATGGAAATATAAAAGGTTATGATTCCCAGAATATATTCTGTAAATTGTACTTCGAAATTGCGGAATTTAAAATTCTCACTCATCCTGTTAAAAAACAAATCCTTATTCAGCGACTTCAGTGGAAAAATAATGTCATTAGGAATGTGCTAATAAAAATTCATCATTAACAGGTTTTTCAGATACTTTATATTGACGACTAGAGTTGAGCGAAACAGGACTGTCACATTCAAAATCACCGACTTTCGCCAAAATCGGGTTTCATGAAACAAAACCCGACCACAGAGTGAAGTCGGCCATGCGGTCGGCGACCCGAGCTCCAAAGTCGGGTTTCGCCGAATGCTTGCACGTGACTTTTTTCAGCTAATGAGAGAAGCGTAGCGTAGCTGGAGTGGGAGTGGGAGAGAGAGAGAGGGAGGGAGAGAGATTTCGCCGCCTCTAGGGTTAAAATTCATGCCAGGTGTGTTTACAGTCCTCCACTCACTGCCGACTTTTCTCCCCATTGACTTGCATTGGGTTTCGTGTTTCACGACTTTTCCCTATAGTCGGCCGATTTCGTTCGACTCGACTTTTGAGAAAGTCGGGTTTCATGAAACCCGACTCGACCCTAAAAAAGGCAAAGTCGCTCATCTCTATGGAAGACTTATCTTTATGATTGGTCATCAATATAAAATTTTGGGTGCCCAACTCTCAGGACATACACAGATCAGCTATAACCTCCGGTGATGATCTGTTGTAAATAGTGTACAGAGTGGAACATCACGGCTCCATACAAAATGCCTCCTAGTCTGTATGACTTTAGGTTATTATCATGTTTGACTATGGAGCCTCATTGTGGCCTTGACAAAAGACTTTTCACGAATGAATGGTAAGTAATTAACATTTTTTTGTACTTCATATTGCAGCTATTGCAGACATCCGTCCTGAGCTGACCTGTGATGTCTACGACATGAGAGCTTCTTTTCATAAATGTCAGCTGACGAGCCAGAACCTCAATTCCACTAATATTAACCTGAGAAATGCCGGCTGTTTTGGAATTCGTGATGATCCGAGAACAAACACATTTACTGTATCATCTCCACTTCGAGCTGGAGTATGCGGACTCCAGATAACGGTATGAGACAATCTTCGATTACTGTATTATTTCCACATAATAAGCAGATGGCTCGTACTGTATTTATTTTACATGCTTAAACAACACCATTCATTACACAGCGCTTTGCAGATTTTATCATCGCTCTCCCCATTGGGTCTCACAATGTAAATTTCTGTCACGGTAGCATTGTTTGTGAAAGCCTGGCAGCTGTTAATAGAGCTTCCACGAATAGGCTTAATGCAAGCCATTCCATTTACCAGATCCCAGTGATTGACCTGGACTTCACCATTTAACTTCTGTATAGCTATCTGAACTTACACAGGAACCGCTAGGCACGGGCCATGGAATCAGATGCTGACTGGTGGAGCAAATTGGCAGCAAGAAAAGTGGTCATGCAAGGTCGATACAAAGAGGTCATTTTGGGGACAAAATTCGTAGGCAAGCAGGTGGTCAAAATACAAGCTGATGTCAGAAAACATCAATAGATAGAACAAGAGCAAGGATTAGGATTATTGTCCAGGTAAGGCCTCTTTCACGCTTCAGTTTTTTCGTGTTAATCATAATCCGCCAGTTCTTGAAAAAAACGGATCCGCCAAAAAAGGGTCGTATCCTTTTTTTTCCCCCCATAGACTTACATTATTGGCGGATCTTGACTGATGGTCATCCGTCACCCCCTGTTTTTTGACGGATCCGCCAAAATTTTTCTGGCTCCCGGGCGGATGAGACGGACACTGCAACGTTTTTTCCTCTTGACGGTCCGCTACTTTCATGTGCGCATGCCCGGAAGCTTTGCTCCGGGATCATTTTTAACCCAGTAATACTGTTCCGGGATTGTAAAAAAAAAATCTCTCTCTCTTTCGTGCCACACGTTGCTGTCAATCCGCCGACTAATCCGTTTTCCGCCATTTTCGCGGATTACAACTGATCTGAAAAACGGACGTGTGAAACAGGCCTTAGATGAACTCATTGACTGGCAGTAGAAGTCAGAGGTTCAGGAGCTTAAATTGCTGATAGCATCTTCCAGGGCTCTTAGGTTGGAATAAGAAATCCAGACAAGAATAAACCTCATAGCTCCCTGATTAAGCGGCACCATAGTCCCAGGAAATAAACCTGACTGTTGAAGCTGCAAATGTTTTTGTTTAGGTTATGAGATTTTCAGTTAAAGAGAAACTATCTATTTTTACAAACTAAACTAATGCTGTTGCTAATCCTAGAATAACAATAAAAATGATATCTTTTTAAGAATAATACTATGTGCCAGGGCGGAAATATCAAGCTTTGAATCCACATACAAGTTAGCATAGCACTGCATTGGAGGGAGGGTAGATAATACAATTCTGGTTGACAACGGCCACCTTTAAAGGGAATTTAATGCATACTTTTGTTATAGAAAGCCTGGAAGCTGTTTCTTGAGGTTGTTTCAGGCAACCAGCTTTTTTTTCAAGCTCAATGTAAATGATTTATACTAAAAAAACAGAGCTCCAAACAATTTAAAGATATTCACTGACATCACAGTAAAATCGCAACTCACTGTTGCATAGGTCCTGCTAGTGCTAAGAAAAGCAGTTTTGTCCTGTTGAGACATGGACTTTGCAAGATTTTTTAAGGTGTCTTGTGTCATCAGTCACCTTGACAGAAGTTGCTGATCCATTAAGTTTGGTCACTTATGAGGTGGAGCCTCCATGGTTCGGACATGTTTTTTCCACTACATCCTACAGATTTTCAGTTAGAACAATAGCTGGGTAATTTGAAGGTCGATGGACACTGTCAAAACAGCTCTAACTGTAAAGGCCCCGTCACACACAGCGAGATCGCTAGCGAGATTGCTGATTTTGTGATGCCACAGCGATCTTGCCAGCGAGATCGCTGTGTGTGGCACTTATCAGCGACCGGCCCCCCGCCGGGTACCGCTGATCGTGCAGCAATGTACTGGGCCATTTTTTGATCGTTGGTCTCCCGCTGGCCAGCGCGCATCGCTGCGTGTGACAGCGGGAGACCAATGATCAGCGAGCTCCCAGCGCTGTAAGCAGACGCTGGGAGCTGGTATCTAATGTAAATATTGGGTAACTAAGCGTGTGCGTCACTTACTTACCTGCTGTGTACCTTAGATACCAGAGTGCTCGCGCGAGCACGCTGGTATCCAAGATACACAACGGGTAACTAAGTGACGCACTCGCTTAGTTACCCAATATTTACCTTAGATACCAGCGTCCTCGCTGGTCCTGATCGCTGGTGAGCCTGCCTGTTTGACAGATCACCAGCGATCATGTAGCAATGCACCAGCGATCCTGACAAAGTCGTATCGTTGTCGGGATCGCTGGTGCATTGTTTACTGTGATGGGGCCTTAACTTAAAAGTTCCTGGATTTCAGCTCACAGCTAGTGAAAATAGAAGAAATACAAAGGCATTTGATTACCAGATTACCAACACTATCCAAAGAAATTAGAGCAGTTAGGTTAATCTATAGACGTCATGGATATAGGCGTTCTGTCTATAAATTTAGGGGTGTTTTGTATGATTTAGAAAATGTGATTTATTGGTCCAGGTCACCTTCTTCCAATGGTCTTTGGGTCAGTTCATATCTTTACTTGCCCATTGTAGGCCATTTCGTCAATGAACAAAGGTCACCAAAGGTACGCTGACCATTCTGCAGCTATGCAGACCCATGCATAGCAGCATTATGTGTCCAGACCTCTTTCTATCACAGCCATTAGCCAGAATCAACTTTTTCTGCAATTTGTGCTATAGTAGTTCTTCTGAGAGATTATAACAGAAGCTCTAGCCTTCCCACACACACTTTGGGCACCCATGAAATTGTTGAACGTTCATCAGTTGTGTTTCCTTGGATCACTTTTGGTAGGTACTAGAGTTGAGCGACTTTTGGTTTTTTAGGGTCGCGTTTCGTTTCGTGAAACCCGACTTTTCCAAAAGTCGGGTCGAGCAAGATCGTCCGATTATAGGGAAAAGTCGGGGTCGTCCCGAAACACGAAACCCAATGTAAGTCAATGGGGAATAAAAGTCGGCAGTGAGAGGAGGACAGGAAACACACCTACAGTGCCCATTTGAATGCCAAAAGCATCAATTCTTCTTACTTAAGCTTGTCAACCTTAATTAACTTCATAATACAAGTTACGCACTGAAAAATGGGGGTTATTTGGCTAAAGTTGTGGGGGGGGGAGGGCTGGCTGCAGGTTTTCATGTGCCCTGGGCGAAAGAGCGCCCCTTTAACACATACCACAACTCATCATGCTCCGATACGGCAGATAAATAGCGGCATAGTACAATGAAAAATACCTCACTTTTTACATCTCATGACGAGGCCCATCTATTTCTCCATACAGAATCATTGGTCCCATATAATGTTTGAAACAGTATATGATGAGCTCCACATAATGCTACAGTATATGTTGGTCCCCATGGATGAAGCTCCACTGTCTTATGGGCCCAAATAATGCTCCAAACATAATGGGCCCCATTTCTAATGCTCTAGTGTATAATGGGCCCTGTAAATGCTGCTCCAGTGTCTGATGTCCACCTTTGGAATGTTCCAGTGTATGGTGGACCCCATCTATCATTCTCCAGAGTATAGTGCTCCCCAAAAATTGCTGTCCCAACATTGAAAACAATTAAATAAGTCTCCTCGCTAGGGAATCCCTGTACTTGTCTGGACAGGTGCTGTAGCTTGCTTAACAGCTCGCCAGCCGTTCTCACGCCCAGTATGGATTGCACGTGATTGCACAAAGGTTAGAAAGGGTACCGTATCCCTGGATAACATGTATGGATAGCGTACACATTCAAAATATATGTCTCAGGAGGCAGGCTCAGACGGTGTCAGGCCCAGTATGGATTGCACGTGATTGCACAAAGGTTAGAAAGGGTACCGTATCCCTGGATAACATGTATGGATAGCGTACACATTCAAAATATATGTCTCAGGAGGCAGGCTCAGACGGTGTTAGGCCCAGTATGGATTGCACGTGATTGCACAAAGGTTAGAAAGGGTACCGTATCCCCGGATAACATGTATGGATAGCGTACACATTCAAAATATATGTCTCAGGAGGCAGGCTCAGACGGTGTCAGGCACAGTATGGATTGCACGTGATTGCACAAAGGTTAGAAAGGGTACCGTATCCCCGGATAACATGTATGGATAGCGTACACATTCAAAATATATGTCTCAGGAGGCAGGCTCAGACGGTGTTAGGCCCAGTATGGATTGCACGTGATTGCACAAAGGTTAGAAAGGGTACCGTATCCCCGGATAACATGTATGGATAGCGTACACATTCAAAATATATGTATCAGGAGGCAGGCTCAGACGGTGTTAGGCCCAGTATGGATTGCACGTGATTGCACAAAGGTTAGAAAGGGTACCGTATCCCTGGATAACATGTATGGATAGCGTACACATTCAAAATATATGTCTCAGGAGGCAGGCTCAGACGGTGTTAGGCCCAGTATGGATTGCACGTGATTGCACAAAGGTTAGAAAGGGTACCGTATCCCCGGATAACATGTATGGATAGTGTACACATTCAAAATATATGTCTCAGGAGGCAGGCTCAGACAGTGTCAGGCCCAGTATGGATTGCACGTGATTGCACAAAGGTTAGAAAGGGTACCGTATCCCTGGATAACATGTATGGATAGCGTACACATTCAAAATATATGTCTCAGGAGGCAGGCTCAGACGGTGTCAGGCACAGTATGGATTGCACGTGATTGCACAAAGGTTAGAAAGGGTACCGTATCCCCGGATAACATGTATGGATAGCGTACACATTCAAAATATATGTCTCAGGAGGCAGGCTCAGACGGTGTCAGGCCCAGTATGGATTGCACGTGATTGCACAAAGGTTAGAAAGGGTACCGTATCCCTGGATAACATGTATGGATAGCGTACACATTCAAAATATATGTCTCAGGAGGCAGGCTCAGACGGTGTCAGGCCCAGTATGGATTGCACGTGATTGCACAAAGGTTAGAAAGGGTACCGTATCCCTGGATAACATGTATGGATAGCGTACACATTCAAAATATATGTCTCAGGAGGCAGGCTCAGACGGTGTTAGGCCCAGTATGGATTGCACGTGATTGCACAAAGGTTAGAAAGGGTACCGTATCCCCGGATAACATGTATGGATAGCGTACACATTCAAAATATATGTCTCAGGAGGCAGGCTCAGACGGTGTCAGGCACAGTATGGATTGCACGTGATTGCACAAAGGTTAGAAAGGGTACCGTATCCCCGGATAACATGTATGGATAGCGTACACATTCAAAATATATGTCTCAGGAGGCAAGCTCAGACGGTGTTAGGCCCAGTATGGATTGCACGTGATTGCACAAAGGTTAGAAAGGGTACCGTATCCCCGGATAACATGTATGGATAGCGTACACATTCAAAATATATGTCTCAGGAGGCAGGCTCAGACGGTGTTAGGCCCAGTATGGATTGCACGTGATTGCACAAAGGTTAGAAAGGGTACCGTATCCCTGGATAACATGTATGGATAGCGTACACATTCAAAATATATGTCTCAGGAGGCAGGCTCAGACGGTGTCAGGCCCAGTATGGATTGCACGTGATTGCACAAAGGTTAGAAAGGGTACCGTATCCCTGGATAACATGTATGGATAGCGTACACATTCAAAATATATGTCTCAGGAGGCAGGCTCAGACGGTGTCAGGCACAGTATGGATTGCACGTGATTGCACAAAGGTTAGAAAGGGTACCGTATCCCCGGATAACATGTATGGATAGCGTACACATTCAAAATATATGTCTCAGGAGGCAGGCTCAGACGGTGTCAGGCACAGTATGGATTTGACGGCCCAGATTACACAGCGGAGGAGCAGGGAGAGGTAAAGATTGCAAATGCTGGGGCCCTGCCCAAGCAAGGGGGGCCCACTCGTGGGCATCGGTACTGGCACTGGGCCCCTCATAGTACAGCGGTGTGTCTGACGGCGGGTGTGCACCACCACCGTCAGAGACACTTGATTGCACTATGAGGGACCCTGTGCCAGTGCCCGCGCCCAAGAGTCGGCCTACCCACCTGTCCAGGGCAACGGCACTCGCACGGTGTCGTGCGGTAGGTGGTGACCCCGGCCATGGGGGGGAGGCAGCACAGTTAGGGAGTTTTAGAAAGTGGCATATGTTGATGTTGGACATTCAGCTGATGCAAAAGGCGAAATAGGTGAAGTACCAGGAAGAGGTGGCCCAAAGCAAGCCATTTTTCTGTCACCCTATGTGTCATCAGGGGAAGGTGGGACAAAATCCTTGGAAACCCATGCGTGGTTCATTTTAATGAAGGTTAGATCATCCACATTTTGGGTTGACAGACGGGTCCTTTTTTCTGTCAGGATTGATCCAGCTGCACTGAAGACTCTTTCCGATAGCACACTTGCAGCTGGGCAAGCAAGCTCCTGTAAGGCATATTGGGCCAATTCAGGCCAGGTGTCCAGTTTAGCGGCCCAATAGTCAAAGGGGAATGACCTGTGTGGGAGAACATCGATATGGGAGGAAAAGTAGTTTGTAACCATAGTTGACAACTGCTGTCTCCTGTCACTTTCCATCGATGCAGTATTACCAGTTGTGTGAGCGGTATTTGAAAAATCAGTCCACAACATTGTCATGAAACCCCTGTCTCCAACGCCACTTCTGCTGTGTGCACCACGAACACCTCTGCCAAGCTGCCCCGGCCCGTACGGCTCGTGTGAGAACCATCACCGCTGCTGTGTGCTGGGAATGCCTCAAGCAACCGATTTACCAGAGTTGCTTGTTTATTAGCCAATATTAGGTCAAGGTTCTCCTGTGGCATGATGTTTTGTAATTTGCCTTTATAGCGTGGATCCAGGATGCTGGCCAACCAGTAGTCGTCATCGTTCATCATTTTGGCAATGCGGGGGTCCCTTTTTTGGATCCGCAAGGCATAATCTGACATGTGGGCCAATGTTCCCGGTGTCAATGATGCACTGCGAGTGCTGGGTGGAGGAGCACTTTCTGGCAAATCCACATCCCTCCAGTCACGCACAAACCCTGTACCAGACCTTGCCACGCCAACATTTTCTCTTGCCCCACGAGATGCATCCTCCTCCCCTAAGTAATCATCCCCATCATCCTCCTCCTCCTACTCTTCTTCCTCCACCTCGTCCAGGAGAGGTCCCTGAGCAGACAATGGCTGAATGTCATCAAGGATTCCCTCCTCCTCTTCCTCCTCATCAACATTGGCTGCAGACGCCTGCTCCTTAAGGTGCGTCAAAGTTTGCATGAGCAGACGCATAAGTGGGATGCTCATGCTTAGGATGGCGTCGTCTGCGCTTACCAGCCGTGTGCATTCCTCAAAACACTGAAGGACTTTACAAAGGTCTTTCAGCTTCGACCACTGCACGCCTGTCAACTCCATGTCTGCTCTCAAAGTGCCTGGCCGTGTATCCTCCCACAAATGCATTATGGCCTGCCTCTGCTCGCACAGCCGCTCCACCATGTGCAGGGTGGAGTTCCACCTTGTTGCAATGTCGACAATGAGGCGGTGGTTGGGAAGGTGGAGCAATCGCTGCAGCTTCTGCATACGAACGGAGTGTACAGGCGACCGGCGGATGTGCGCGCACAGTTTTCGCACCTTCTGGAGCAGGGCTGTTAACTCCGGATAATTTTTGAGGAAGCACTGCACCACCAGGTTCAAGGTGTGAGCCAAGCAAGGTATGTGGCTGAGTTTTGAAAGGGCTATGGCTGCCACAAAATTACGGCCGTTATCACTAACTACCTTGCCTGCCTCAAGATGTACACTGCCCAGCCATGACTCAGTTTGTCGCTTCAAGTACTCGGCCAGCACCTCGGCGGTGTGTCTGTCGCCCAAACACATCATCTGCAACACAGCCTGCTGACGCTTTCCACTAGCTGCTCGATAGGGGGACACATCGTGTGCAACAGTGGCAGCTGCAGATGGAGTGCTCGTACGACTGCGCTCTGTGGACGAGCTTTCGCTTCTGGAGGAGGAGGAGGAGGAGGGTCGAATGCCTACAGCCAACTGTTTCCTATACCGTGGGCTAGGCAGCACTGTCCCACCACCGCTGTCCCCTGTGGACCCTGCATCCACCACATTAACCCAGTGTGCAGTGATGGACACGTAACGGCCCTGGCCATGCCGACTGGACCATGCATCAGTTGTGAGGTGCACCTTTCCGCTCACTGACTGCTTGAGTGCATGGACAATGCGGTCTTTCACATGATGGTGGAGGGCTGGGATGGCTTTGCGAGAGAAGAAGTGGCGACTGGGTAGGTCATAGCGTGGTACTGCATAGGCCATGAGTTCGCGGAAAGCTGTGCTTTCCACCAACCGAAAGGGCATCATCTCAAACGAGATTAGTTTGGCAATGTGGGCGTTCAAACCCAGTGTACGCGGATGAGAGACTGAGTACTTTCTTGACCTACTCATAGTGTCTGGGAGGGTGAGCTGGACTTGAGAGCTGCATATGGTGGAAGTAGCGGTGGACAGGGCGGACTGAGAGAGGGTTGATGATGGTGATGGAGTTGGTGTTCTTTCTGATGGCCTAGAATCAGTCTTTCGTTGATATAACAGTGGGATTCCCTGACTGCTGTGGTCTTGCAACGACACCTCAACATTTGCTGCTGTGCTAACCGGTGGGCTTACAGTGGGGGAAACAATGTAGCGTTGCTGACTACCTTCGTTGTGATCAGTTGCACATGTGGCACTTGAGGTTTGGTGTTGTGTCCACGCTTGCAAGTGCATGCTGGTTAAATGTCTAAGCATGCAACTGGTATTCAAATTTTTCAGATTTTTCCCTCGGCTAAAGGTCTTTGCGCACTTCTTACAGATAACCTTGGCCTTATCATGAGGATTTTGTTCAAAAAAGTGCCACACTGCACTCTTCCTACTTTGGCAGACATTTTGCGGCCTAGCACGCTGTGATCTTTTGACCCTCTGGACAAGCTGTCCAGCAACTCTTTTGATGTTTGGAACCTGTCTTTGGAGTGCTCCGGGCCTGCCAGATAACAGCTGTTGCGATGTCGATGTCTGCTGTGGATGCTCCTCATCTGAGCTATTGGAAGCAGCACCCTCTTCCCCCAATGGATGCCAATCTGGGTCAACAACTGGGTCATCCATCACCTCCTCTTCTATGTCATGTGCACCTTTCTCTGTGTCACCGTGTATGGTGGTATAGTGTGCGGGAAGGGGCACCTGAGTCTCATCAGGGTCAAAATCTGGCTCTGTACACTGCGAGGACAATGTAGTGCTCTGAGTGAATGTACCAGCAGAATCATCCATCAGCGGCTGTGCATCAGTGCACTCCATGTCAGATTCATCTTGGCCTGGGTAATTCACCATTTCACTTGATAATCCAGGCATGGTATGTGAAAACAGCTCCATGGAGTAATCAGTAGTATGGCCTGCGTCATCCTTCAATCTTGGTTGGGGTGAAGGACACAAGGAAAGGTGTGGTTCATGAACATGAGCCTCCAATGACGACTCAGTGCTTTTACTTTTTACAACTGAAGAAGAGGAGGCGATAGAGCTGGAGGCTGAGTCAGCAATGTAAGACAAAACTTTTTCCTGATGCTCTGCCTTTAAAAGCGGTTTGCCAACTCCTAGAAAACTAAGCGTTCGAGGCCTTATGTAGCCAGACGATGACGCAGGGTCAGCACCTCCTGCATTCGGTCCTATTTTGCTCTTGCCACTATCATCAGATCCACCACCAACACCATCATTACCAGCTGCCAACCCACGCCCAATTCCACGGCCTCTTCCACCAGCCTTCCTCATTTTTGGTAGAAATGTAGACAAAATCCAACAAACTATATAGTAATGTAAAACAAGGTACAAGGTGTCTATAGGACAGGGGAGATTTAGAATTTCTGCACACACTTGTGGACAGTGGACACTTTTGGATTGTGTGAGGCCCACTGATATCTGAGCGCTATGTGACAGGCTCGATGGCACAGCTGCCTGTGACCAAAGTGACGAGAGGATAATGGAGATTTTGAATCTCTGCGCACACTTTTGGACGCTGGACACTTGTGGATTGTGTGAGGCCCACTGATATCTGAGCGCTATGTGACAGGCTCGTTGGCACAGCTGCCTGTGACCAAAGTGACGAGAGGATAATGGAGATTTTGAATCTCTGCGCACACTTTTGGACACTGGACACTTGTGGATTGTGTGAGGCCCACTGATATCTGAGCGCTATGTGACACGCTCGATGGCACAGCTGCCTGTGACCAAAGTGACGAGAGGATAATGGAGATTTTGAATCTCTGCGCACACTTTTGGACACTGGACACTTGTGGATTGTGTGAGGCCCACTGATATCTGAGCGCTATGTGACACGCTCGATGGCACAGCTGCCTGTGACCAAAGTGACGAGAGGATAATGGAGATTTTGAATCTCTGTGCACACTTTTGGACACTGGACACTTGTGGATTGTGTGAGGCCCACTGATATCTGAGCGCTATGTGACACGCTCGATGGCACAGCTGCCTGTGACCAAAGTGACGAGAGGATAATGGAGATTTTGAATCTCTGCGCACACTTTTGGACACTGGACACTTGTGGATTGTGTGAGGCCCACTGATATCTGAGCGCTATGTGACAGGCTCGATGGCACAGCTGCCTGTGACCAAAGTGACGAGAGGATAATGGAGATTTTGAATCTCTGCGCACACTTTTGGACACTGGACACTTGTGGATTGTGTGAGGCCCACTGATATCTGAGCGCTATGTGACACGCTCGATGGCACAGCTGCCTGTGACCAAAGTGACGAGAGGATAATGGAGATTTTGAATCTCTGCGCACACTTTTGGACACTGGACACTTGTGGATTGTGTGAGGCCCACTGATATCTGAGCGCTATGTGACACGCTCGATGGCACAGCTGCCTGTGACCAAAGTGACGAGAGGATAATGGAGATTTTGAATCTCTGCGCTCACTTTTGGACACTGGACACTTGTGGATTGTGTGAGGCCCACTGATATCTGAGCGCTATGTGACACGCTCGATGGCACAGCTGCCTGTGACCAAAGTGACGAGAGGATAATGGAGATTTTGAATCTCTGCGCACACTTTTGGACACGGGACACTTGTGGATTGTGTGAGGCCGACTGATATCTGAGCGCTATGTGACAGGCTCGATGGCACAGCTGCCTGTGACCAAAGTGACGAGAGGATAATGGAGATTTTGAATCTCTGCGCACACTTTTGGACACTGGACACTTGTGGATTGTGTGAGGCCCACTGATATCTGAGCGCTATGTGACACGCTCGATGGCACAGCTGCCTGTGACCAAAGTGACGAGAGGATAATGGAGATTTTGAATCTCTGCGCACACTTTTGGACACTGGACACTTGTGGATTGTGTGAGGCCCACTGATATCTGAGCGCTATGTGACATGCTCGATGGCACAGCTGCCTGTGACCAAAGTGACGAGAGGATAATGGAGATTTTGAATCTCTGCGCACACTTTTGGACACTGGACACTTGTGGATTGTGTGAGGCCCACTGATATCTGAGCGATATGTGACAGGCTCGATGGCACAGCTGTGACCAAAGTGACGAGAGGATAATGGAGATTTTGAATCTCTGCGCACACTTTTGGACACTGGACACTTGTGGATTGTGTGAGGCCCACTGATATCTGAGCGCTATGTGACACGCTCGATGGCACAGCTGCCTGTGACCAAAGTGACGAGAGGATAATGGAGATTTTGAATCTCTGCGCACACTTTTGGACACTGGACACTTGTGGATTGTGTGAGGCCCACTGATATCTGAGCGCTATGTGACAGGCTCGATGGCACAGCTGTGACCAAAGTGACGAGAGGATAATGGAGATTTTGAATCTCTGCGCACACTTTTGGACACTGGACACTTGTGGATTGTGTGAGGCCCACTGATATCTGAGCGCTATGTGACAGGCTCGATGGCACAGATGCCTGTGACAAAAGTGACGAGAGGATAATGGAGATTTTGAATCTCTGGGCACACTTTTGGACACTGGACACTTGTGGATTGTGTGAGGCCCACTGATATCTGAGCGCTATGTGACAGGCTCGATGGCACAGCTGTGACCAAAGTGACGAGAGGATAATGGAGATTTTGAATCTCTGCGCACACTTTTGGACACTGGACACTTGTGGATTGTGTGAGGCCCACTGATATCTGAGCGCTATGTGACACGCTCGATGGCACAGCTGCCTGTGACCAAAGTGACGAGAGGATAATGGAGATTTTGAATCTCTGCGCACACTTTTGGACACGGGACACTTGTGGATTGTGTGAGGCCGACTGATATCTGAGCGCTATGTGACAGGCTCGATGGCACAGCTGCCTGTGACCAAAGTGACGAGAGGATAATGGAGATTTTGAATCTCTGCGCACACTTTTGGACACTGGACACTTGTGGATTGTGTGAGGCCCACTGATATCTGAGCGCTATGTGACACGCTCGATGGCACAGCTGCCTGTGACCAAAGTGACGAGAGGATAATGGAGATTTTGAATCTCTGCGCACACTTTTGGACACTGGACACTTGTGGATTGTGTGAGGCCCACTGATATCTGAGCGCTATGTGACACGCTCGATGGCACAGCTGCCTGTGACCAAAGTGACGAGAGGATAATGGAGATTTTGAATCTCTGCGCACACTTTTGGACACTGGACACTTGTGGATTGTGTGAGGCCCACTGATATCTGAGCGCTATGTGACAGGCTCGATGGCACAGCTGTGACCAAAGTGACGAGAGGATAATGGAGATTTTGAATCTCTGCGCACACTTTTGGACACTGGACACTTGTGGATTGTGTGAGGCCCACTGATATCTGAGCGCTATGTGACACGCTCGATGGCACAGCTGCCTGTGACCAAAGTGACGAGAGGATAAGGGAGATTTTGAATCTCTGCACACACTTTTGGACACTGGACACTTGTGGATTGTGTGAGGCCCACTGATATCTGAGCGCTATGAGACAGGCTCGATGGCACAGCTGTGACCAAAGTGACGAGAGGATAATGGAGATTTTGAATCTCTGCGCACACTTTTGGACACTGGACACTTGTGGATTGTGTGAGGCCCACTGATATCTGAGCGCTATGTGACACGCTCGATGGCACAGCTGCCTGTGACCAAAGTGACGAGAGGATAATGGAGATTTTGAATCTCTGCGCACACTTTTGGACACTGGACACTTGTGGATTGTGTGAGGCCCACTGATATCTGAGCGCTATGTGACACGCTCGATGGCACAGCTGCCTGTGACCAAAGTGACGAGAGGATAATGGAGATTTTGAATCTCTGCGCACACTTTTGGACACTGGACACTTGTGGATTGTGTGAGGCCCACTGATATCTGAGCTCTATGTGACACGCTCGATGGCACAGCTGCCTGTGACCAAAGTGACGAGAGGATAATGGAGATTTTGAATCTCTGCGCTCACTTTTGGACACTGGACACTTGTGGATTGTGTGAGGCCCACTGATATCTGAGCGCTATGTGACACGCTCGATGGCACAGCTGCCTGTGTCCAAAGTGACGAGAGGATAATGGAGATTTTGAATCTCTGCGCACACTTTTGGACACGGGACACTTGTGGATTGTGTGAGGCCGACTGATATCTGAGCGCTATGTGACAGGCTCGATGGCACAGCTGCCTGTGACCAAAGTGACGAGAGGATAATGGAGATTTTGAATCTCTGCGCACACTTTTGGACACTGGACACTTGTGGATTGTGTGAGGCCCACTGATATCTGAGCGCTATGTGACACGCTCGATGGCACAGCTGCCTGTGACCAAAGTGACGAGAGGATAATGGAGATTTTGAATCTCTGCGCACACTTTTGGACACTGGACACTTGTGGATTGTGTGAGGCCCACTGATATCTGAGCGCTATGTGACATGCTCGATGGCACAGCTGCCTGTGACCAAAGTGACGAGAGGATAATGGAGATTTTGAATCTCTGCGCACACTTTTGGACACTGGACACTTGTGGATTGTGTGAGGCCCACTGATATCTGAGCGCTATGTGACAGGCTCGATGGCACAGCTGTGACCAAAGTGACGAGAGGATAATGGAGATTTTGAATCTCTGCGCACACTTTTGGACACTGGACACTTGTGGATTGTGTGAGGCCCACTGATATCTGAGCGCTATGTGACACGCTCGATGGCACAGCTGCCTGTGACCAAAGTGACGAGAGGATAATGGAGATTTTGAATCTCTGCGCACACTTTTGGACACTGGACACTTGTGGATTGTGTGAGGCCCACTGATATCTGAGCGCTATGTGACAGGCTCGATGGCACAGCTGTGACCAAAGTGACGAGAGGATAATGGAGATTTTGAATCTCTGCGCACACTTTTGGACACTGGACACTTGTGGATTGTGTGAGGCCCACTGATATCTGAGCGCTATGTGACAGGCTCGATGGCACAGATGCCTGTGACAAAAGTGACGAGAGGATAATGGAGATTTTGAATCTCTGCGCACACTTTTGGACACTGGACACTTGTGGATTGTGTGAGGCCCACTGATATCTGAGCGCTATGTGACAGGCTCGATGGCACAGCTGTGACCAAAGTGACGAGAGGATAATGGAGATTTTGAATCTCTGCGCACACTTTTGGACACTGGACACTTGTGGATTGTGTGAGGCCCACTGATATCTGAGCGCTATGTGACACGCTCGATGGCACAGCTGCCTGTGACCAAAGTGACGAGAGGATAATGGAGATTTTGAATCTCTGCGCACACTTTTGGACACGGGACACTTGTGGATTGTGTGAGGCCGACTGATATCTGAGCGCTATGTGACAGGCTCGATGGCACAGCTGCCTGTGACCAAAGTGACGAGAGGATAATGGAGATTTTGAATCTCTGCGCACACTTTTGGACACTGGACACTTGTGGATTGTGTGAGGCCCACTGATATCTGAGCGCTATGTGACACGCTCGATGGCACAGCTGCCTGTGACCAAAGTGACGAGAGGATAATGGAGATTTTGAATCTCTGCGCACACTTTTGGACACTGGACACTTGTGGATTGTGTGAGGCCCACTGATATCTGAGCGCTATGTGACACGCTCGATGGCACAGCTGCCTGTGACCAAAGTGACGAGAGGATAATGGAGATTTTGAATCTCTGCGCACACTTTTGGACACTGGACACTTGTGGATTGTGTGAGGCCCACTGATATCTGAGCGCTATGTGACAGGCTCGATGGCACAGCTGTGACCAAAGTGACGAGAGGATAATGGAGATTTTGAATCTCTGCGCACACTTTTGGACACTGGACACTTGTGGATTGTGTGAGGCCCACTGATATCTGAGCGCTATGTGACACGCTCGATGGCACAGCTGCCTGTGACCAAAGTGACGAGAGGATAAGGGAGATTTTGAATCTCTGCACACACTTTTGGACACTGGACACTTGTGGATTGTGTGAGGCCCACTGATATCTGAGCGCTATGAGACAGGCTCGATGGCACAGCTGTGACCAAAGTGACGAGAGGATAATGGAGATTTTGAATCTCTGCGCACACTTTTGGACACTGGACACTTGTGGATTGTGTGAGGCCCACTGATATCTGAGCGCTATGTGACACGCTCGATGGCACAGATGCCTGTGACAAAAGTGACGAGAGGATAATGGAGATTTTGAATCTCTGCGCACACTTTTGGACACTGGACACTTGTGGATTGTGTGAGGCCCACTGATATCTGAGCGCTATGTGACAGGCTCGATGGCACAGCTGTGACCAAAGTGACGAGAGGATAATGGAGATTTTGAATCTCTGCGCACACTTTTGGACACTGGACACTTGTGGATTGTGTGAGGCCCACTGATATCTGAGCGCTATGTGACACGCTCGATGGCACAGCTGCCTGTGACCAAAGTGACGAGAGGATAATGGAGATTTTGAATCTCTGCGCACACTTTTGGACACTGGACACTTGTGGATTGTGTGAGGCCCACTGATATCTGAGCGCTATGTGACAGGCTCGATGGCACAGCTGCCTTTGACCAAAGTGACGAGAGGATAATGGAGATTTTGAATCTCTGCGCACACTTTTGGACACTGGACACTTGTGGATTGTGTGAGGCCCACTGATATCTGAGCGCTATGTGACACGCTCGATGGCACAGCTGCCTGTGACCAAAGTGACGAGAGGATAATGGAGATTTTGAATCTCTGCACACACTTTTGGACACTGGACACTTGTGGATTGTGTGAGGCCCACTGATATCTGAGCGCTATGTGACACGCTCGATGGCACAGCTGCCTGTGACCAAAGTGACGAGAGGATAATGGAGATTTTGAATCTCTGCGCACACTTTTGGACACTGGACACTTGTGGATTGTGTGAGGCCCACTGATATCTGAGCGCTATGTGACAGGCTCGATGGCACAGATGCCTGTGACCAAAGTGACGAGAGGATAATGGAGATTTTGAATCTCTGCGCACACTTTTGGACACTGGACACTTGTGGATTGTGTGAGGCCCACTGATATCTGAGCGCTATGTGACACGCTCGATGGCACAGCTGTGACCAAAGTGACGAGAGGATAATGGAGATTTTGAATCTCTGCGCACACTTTTGGACACTGGACACTTGTGGATTGTGTGAGGCCCACTGATATCTGAGCGCTATGTGACAGGCTCGATGGCACAGCTGCCTGTGACAAAAGTGACGAGAGGATAATGGAGATTTTGAATCTCTGCGCACACTTTTGGACACTGGACACTTGTGGATTGTGTGAGGCCCACTGATATCTGAGCGCTATGTGACAGGCTCGATGGCACAGCTGTGACCAAAGTGACGAGAGGATAATGGAGATTTTGAATCTCTGTGCACACTTTTGGACACTGGACACTTGTGGATTGTGTGAGGCCCACTGATATCTGAGCGCTATGTGACACGCTCGATGGCACAGCTGCCTGTGACCAAAGTGACGAGAGGATAATGGAGATTTTGAATCTCTGCGCACACTTTTGGACACTGGACACTTGTGGATTGTGTGAGGCCCACTGATATCTGAGCGCTATGTGACACGCTCGATGGCACAGCTGCCTGTGACCAAAGTGACGAGAGGATAATGGAGATTTTGAATCTCTGCGCACACTTTTGGACCCGGGACACTTGTGGATTGTGTGAGGCCGACTGATATCTGAGCGCTATGTGACAGGCTCGATGGCACAGCTGCCTGTGACCAAAGTGACGAGAGGATAATGGAGATTTTGAATCTCTGCGCACACTTTTGGACACTGGACACTTGTGGATTGTGTGAGGCCCACTGATATCTGAGCGCTATGTGACACGCTCGATGGCACAGCTGCCTGTGACCAAAGTGACGAGAGGATAATGGAGATTTTGAATCTCTGCGCACACTTTTGGACACTGGACACTTGTGGATTGTGTGAGGCCCACTGATATCTGAGCGCTATGTGACACGCTCGATGGCACAGCTGCCTGTGACCAAAGTGACGAGAGGATAATGGAGATTTTGAATCTCTGCGCACACTTTTGGACACTGGACACTTGTGGATTGTGTGAGGCCCACTGATATCTGAGCGCTATGTGACAGGCTCGATGGCACAGCTGTGACCAAAGTGACGAGAGGATAATGGAGATTTTGAATCTCTGCGCACACTTTTGGACACTGGACACTTGTGGATTGTGTGAGGCCCACTGATATCTGAGCGCTATGTGACACGCTCGATGGCACAGCTGCCTGTGACCAAAGTGACGAGAGGATAAGGGAGATTTTGAATCTCTGCACACACTTTTGGACACTGGACACTTGTGGATTGTGTGAGGCCCACTGATATCTGAGCGCTATGAGACAGGCTCGATGGCACAGCTGTGACCAAAGTGACGAGAGGATAATGGAGATTTTGAATCTCTGCGCACACTTTTGGACACTGGACACTTGTGGATTGTGTGAGGCCCACTGATATCTGAGCGCTATGTGACACGCTCGATGGCACAGATGCCTGTGACAAAAGTGACGAGAGGATAATGGAGATTTTGAATCTCTGCGCACACTTTTGGACACTGGACACTTGTGGATTGTGTGAGGCCCACTGATATCTGAGCGCTATGTGACAGGCTCGATGGCACAGCTGTGACCAAAGTGACGAGAGGATAATGGAGATTTTGAATCTCTGCGCACACTTTTGGACACTGGACACTTGTGGATTGTGTGAGGCCCACTGATATCTGAGCGCTATGTGACACGCTCGATGGCACAGCTGCCTGTGACCAAAGTGACGAGAGGATAATGGAGATTTTGAATCTCTGCGCACACTTTTGGACACTGGACACTTGTGGATTGTGTGAGGCCCACTGATATCTGAGCGCTATGTGACAGGCTCGATGGCACAGCTGCCTTTGACCAAAGTGACGAGAGGATAATGGAGATTTTGAATCTCTGCGCACACTTTTGGACACTGGACACTTGTGGATTGTGTGAGGCCCACTGATATCTGAGCGCTATGTGACACGCTCGATGGCACAGCTGCCTGTGACCAAAGTGACGAGAGGATAATGGAGATTTTGAATCTCTGCACACACTTTTGGACACTGGACACTTGTGGATTGTGTGAGGCCCACTGATATCTGAGCGCTATGTGACACGCTCGATGGCACAGCTGCCTGTGACCAAAGTGACGAGAGGATAATGGAGATTTTGAATCTCTGCGCACACTTTTGGACACTGGACACTTGTGGATTGTGTGAGGCCCACTGATATCTGAGCGCTATGTGACACGCTCGATGGCACAGCTGCCTGTGACCAAAGTGACGAGAGGATAATGGAGATTTTGAATCTCTGCGCACACTTTTGGACACTGGACACTTGTGGATTGTGTGAGGCCCACTGATATCTGAGCGCTATGTGACACGCTCGATGGCACAGCTGTGACCAAAGTGACGAGAGGATAATGGAGATTTTGAATCTCTGCGCACACTTTTGGACACTGGACACTTGTGGATTGTGTGAGGCCCACTGATATCTGAGCGCTATGTGACAGGCTCGATGGCACAGCTGCCTGTGACAAAAGTGACGAGAGGATAATGGAGATTTTGAATCTCTGCGCACACTTTTGGACACTGGACACTTGTGGATTGTGTGAGGCCCACTGATATCTGAGCGCTATGTGACAGGCTCGATGGCACAGCTGTGACCAAAGTGACGAGAGGATAATGGAGATTTTGAATCTCTGTGCACACTTTTGGACACTGGACACTTGTGGATTGTGTGAGGCCCACTGATATCTGAGCGCTATGTGACACGCTCGATGGCACAGCTGCCTGTGACCAAAGTGACGAGAGGATAATGGAGATTTTGAATCTCTGCGCACACTTTTGGACACTGGACACTTGTGGATTGTGTGAGGCCCACTGATATCTGAGCGCTATGTGACACGCTCGATGGCACAGCTGCCTGTGACCAAAGTGACGAGAGGATAATGGAGATTTTGAATCTCTGCGCACACTTTTGGACACTGGACACTTGTGGATTGTGTGAGGCCCACTGATATCTGAGCACTATGTGACACGCTCGATGGCACAGCTGCCTGTGACCAAAGTGACGAGAGGATAATGGAGATTTTGAATCTCTGCGCACACTTTTGGACACTGGACACTTGTGGATTGTGTGAGGCCCACTGATATCTGAGCGCTATGTGACACGCTCGATGGCACAGCTGCCTGTGACCAAAGTGACGAGAGGATAATGGAGATTTTGAATCTCTGCGCACACTTTTGGACACTGGACACTTGTGGATTGTGTCAGGCCCACTGATATCTGAGCGCTATGTGACAGGCTCGATGGCACAGCTGTGACAAAAGTGACTAGAGGATAAGGGAGATTGGATTGCTTTTAAAAAAGCAGTTTGCGGAGCAGTGGGTAAACAGCAATGCCAGCGTGTCAGGAAGCCTTAAAAGGCAGCCCAACAACCAACACCACTGATACACCACAATATAGCCTCCCCTTGCACTGCACACACAGTGACTTGTGTGTTGTGCAGGCCAAATCGCTAGCAGCAGAAGCAGTTTTTTTGTCTTCTTCCCTGCCTAACGCTCTCCCTACAGAATCAGCAGCAACCTCTCCCTATACTAAGATCGGCAGAAGTAAGATGGCGGTCGGCGTGCACGCCCTTTTATACCCCCTGTGACGCCCACCAAAGCAAGCCAATCACTTGCATGCCCTTCTGAAAGATGGTGGTGATCCGTGCCTAGGTCATCACGTTGCCCACAGTGTCCATGGATCCTGATTGGCTGAAAAAGAGCGCAAAACAAACTTTTGAAACGCGACTTTGGCGCGTAAGTCGCCGACCTCGTGGCCGACCTCATCCTAGGGTCGGGTTTCGTTTCCTGAAACCCGACTTTGCCAAAAGTCGGCGACTTTTGAATTTTTTCGACCCGTTTCGCTCAAATCTAGTAGGTACTAACCACTACATATGTGGAACAGCTCACAAGACTTGCTGGTTTAGTATCTTTGTGATCCAATTGTCTAGCCATCAAAATGTTGTCATTGTTGAAATTTGTACACTGGTCTATTCTTCTTGAAGAACTGACTAAATTTACACTTTCCAATATTTCCCACTTCTTATGAGGTGCCATTGTGGTGGTTTGATCAATGTTATTTTCTTTACTTGTGTATGGTGGTATTGTTATAGATGGTTAATGGAACATAATATGAGCCATCACAAAATATTGTTCAAAAAAATGATATTCTCCTCTGCCCATCCGTTGTTTGGTTGGCAGAGCAGCCTCTTCTCTTCCCAAGGGGCATCTCTTGGCCTATTCACTTTAGGTTGAAACTTCCAAGAGGAAAAGGCCTAGCGTGAAAAGGCCAAGAGATGTGGTTTAGGGTGGGGGAAAGATGAGGCAGCTTTGAAGGCCGGACAGTGGCCAGCGAGCATAGGAGGGGCTGAACAGGTATTATTTTTCTGTTTGTTTTTAACATCTCAACTTTATTATGGGGTCTGGAGAGACACGAGAGCATAGTTAGGAACATTCAATTCGTGAGAATAACTTCACTGCAAATCTAATTTTCTGAGAAAATCTGCAAAATTGGTTGAATATGAATTTTGTCAGATCTGCTTATCTCTAGTTCATATGTATGTCCATGTAGCACTTTACTGTTTTATAAGTCACTGGTACACTTCATGCAATGTACTAAGTCTTTTTATCTTATATCTATTTAGAAAAATGGAACTCATGCAATTTATGAGAACACTTTGTATCTTACGATGGAATCTTCTGGTATAATTGTCAGAGATGAAGAACTGTCTGTGAGAATATATTGTGCGTACCCATTGGACATGATGATCAGTCTGAATTTAGCAGTGAATCCAATATTTAGGTAAATCATTTATTTACACCATTCCTACATGCCCGAGGTGTGGTCTCTTTGTCGCAAGTAAAAAGGGTCGCAAGACTGGAGTTCCCCTATGAGCCATGTGAAGCCGGCCATACATATTTAACATCTATTGGCTAAATGCTTGTTAGCGTGACAGATACTTCACCCAATTTTTTGAATATTGGTTTTTCGAACTTAGAGACGGTAGAACACTACTTACATATTAATGTTTTCATATCTACAGCTCAACGAATATCACTGTTGGAGGGACGGGACAATTCACAGCATACATGGCTCTTTATAAAGACAGCAGCTATGTGACTCCATATGAAGGATCAGAAGTTGTGCTTCCCGTTAAGTCAATGATGTATGTTGGTGTCTTCGTTCAGGGAGGAGATGCTTCTCAGTACACTCTTGTAATGAAGAACTGTTATGCAACACCTTCAGCAAACTCAGATGATCCCTTGAAGTATTACGTCATTAAAGACAGGTACAGACCAATAATCTCTAAGTTAGTAAGTTCTGAAAATGATTAACAATAAAGTATTATTTTCATGTTACCTAAAATTATATTAACGCTATATTGGGTATTAATTAAAAACAGAGGGGGCAATCTATTAAGCCGTGTTAAGTGCTGCCTCCTTTTGTGGGTGTATTTATTTACCCATAAAAGGAGGCAGCACTTAACACGGCTTAATAGTCTGTCCCCTCTGTTTTAAATAATACCAAATATATACACAGTATATGGGTTCAGGAATACTTCCACTTTCACATTCCACTTCATACTTCATACTTCCACTTTCACATTCCACTTCATTTCATTCCACTTCCACTTTCATTCCACTCCATTTCACTTCCACTTACCAAATATATACACAGTATATGGGTTCAGGAATACTTCCACTTTCACATTATCTGTGAAAACATTTGTAATCCAAATATGCAACTTAAATTACTATCATGCAAAGAAGAAGCCATATAGCTGTCATGCACAGTGTAGGAAAGACTAAGTGCAACACGAATGGATAAGGGGAAGGGAACTCAACACTAGGGAAGGGGGGAGTGGAAACCCCTAGGCAGATCTAATGTCACCCTGTCTGCCCTAATATCTTTATTTAGGTTCTGCACCTATCACCGAGCAGGATACCTAAACCCTGCCTGACCCTAGCAGTAAGACCTGCATAGGGAAGGACAGGATAGCACTAGTCAATCTCCACTACAACTAAAGACAGATGGGATACACAAACAATTGGAATACTTAGCTTGAGTAGACTCAGAAACACAGATGTCCTCCAAACACCAAAGAGGAAGACAGCTGACTGCTATAGCTCCAAACCTCAACAGGGAAATGGAAATATCACCGGCAACTCCCAGCAGCAAGCTGGGAGTTATAAACACCCCGGTCCAAGTGTGTCAACTAGAGCCGGGTTAAGGTTGCGACTGGGTCCTAGATTCAGAAGAACCAGGAAGAAGTCTGCAAAGCATACTGCTGAGACCTTCTGCAGTCAGATGCAGAGCGACGGTCTTCAGCCTCTGACACATCCGTGACAATAACATGATGACAATCCAGAAAAGCTGCCATCTTCTCTGGGCTAAAACTAATTTAAAATTGATTAAGGCAAAATGGAAAACTGTTCTGTGATCAAATGGATCTAAATAGGAAATTCTTTATAACCACAGATAATGTGTCCTACAGACTTATTGTCAGGGTCCTGACAGCACCGGCGTACAGCCTCCGCTAAGCAGGGACTCACCCGCACCGTAGGGACCCCTGGGGACAAGAACAGCCAGAAAATAAAGATGCACAGGACCTGAATGTAGAAGTTTAGCAAGCCGGCACAGGACCTACGGTCATGTGATTGCAAGGGGGTGGGGCTTAGCGTCCTGCTTTCAGAGAAGGTAGAAATCTCAGAGTCAGGCAAAGCGGGGGTCAAGAACAATAGTCCCCAAGTATTGAATAGTCCCCTTAGTTGACTTTAGGCTGCGATCGCCTTATAGCTTGTTCTATACATAGCAATGCTTCAGCATTGTTATGAATAGCAGAAATCACGATCTACTATGAACGCCGGCCATGAGCCGGTGTTCACAGGAGTATCGTATTGACAGAAATGGGGGTCTTCTGCAGACCCCTGGCAGTCATGACAACCCTTTGGTGCCCCCCGAACACGTGACAGGGGCACAACTGGGTGGGATTTGTAACACGCTTCCAGCTTGCGTGTTTAAATCCCTCTGTAAGGTATTGAGAGCGGGATTTAACTGATTAACAGTTTGGAGTGGAGCTCCACTGCAAAACCTGTCTTATGAGGAAAGGTTGCAGGATTTGGGAATGTTTAGCTTGCAGAAGAGAAGACTGAGAGGAGACTTAATAGCTGTCAACAAATATCTCAGGGGCTGTCACATTGTAGAAGGATCATCTCTATTCTCATTTGCACAAGGAAAGACTAGAAGCAATGGGATGAAACTGAATGGGAGGAGACACAGATTAGATATTAGAAAAAACTTTTTGACAGAGTGATCAATGAGTGGAGCAGGCTGCCATGAGAGGTGGTGCGTTCTCCTTCAATAGAAGTCTTCAAACAGAGGCTGGACAGACATCTGTCTGGGATGATTTAGTGAATCCTGCTTTGAGCAGGGGGTTGGACCAAATGGCCCAGGAGGTCCCTTCCAACTCTACAATTCTATGATTCCACTCCACCCGCGGCTGTTAAAGGCACATCATAGTTGATTAAATCAGCTGTCATATGTGGGGAAACATGCAGGCTCTGGAGCTGAGTCGGGGACATGACATGCGACGTACAAATACGTCATGGGTCGTAAAGGGCATAAAGGGCTTTGCTACGCTAAGGTTAGAAGCTCGATACACATGTGTGTAAATATAGTGTACGGTTTGGCTTTTATCCTAAGTCATGTGGTAAGGCCCTTTAAAAAGTTGATATTGAACTTTTAGGATTGCTACTGCTTGTAGTTGGTGCTAGGGTTCCCATCCTATTCCTTTCTGAATGTTTACATTCTCAAGGGAACATTGCATGGCCTATAAGTCTACGCACGCTTACATAGTGCTCTCCACAAAGAGAAACTTTACCTCTTAGAATTGTTTAGGCCTGTAAAAACTTCATACTGACTTTTGTAGATGTTGACTGCGTTACTGAAACTTGTGTTTCTATTATATTTCTCTGTAGCTGTCCTAACAAACAAGACTCCACAATCAGTGTACTAGAAAATGGCGTCTCAAGAAAAGGTCGCCTGTCTCTGCAAGCGTTTAAATTTGTTGGCAATTATGACAAATTCTACGTTCACTGCGCTGTCAGTCTCTGTGACGTCACTAATGGATCCTGCACCCCTGTAAGTATGACTGTGCATTCTGGTGTTTTTACATTACGTTGCTTTATCTCAGTTTCCATTTTGTAAGGCTTTATAAAGTACGATTTTCTTACAATGATGTCATTGCTTTATTGCAGTCGTGTTCCGGAATTTTGTCCCGAAGTGCAGCAACTGAACAAAGCTACATGCTAAACGTTGGTCCAATAGGTGTTAAGGGTAAGAATCCTGTTTATATAAATATATTTTCAGCAGACCTAATCCATTTAGACCAAATACAGTTCTGTAGTGATATCCATTGTAATTATGCTCTGCAGAAATAGAACAAAATTAAATAATAACAAGAATAATAACCATATATTTGCTTATAACAGGTTGCCTGGCACTGATGTATTGATGTCTTATCCGTAGAAAAAGTCTTCAATATGAGACTGTTGGGGCTCCAACACCTAGCACATGCATTGATCATCTGAAATTTTCCCCTGTAGGGAGATGGACATATTGCCCTGTTCCCCCTTGAAGACACCAATGTTCTTGTGATACGTCATGTTTAATGTTGTGTGTCTTAATGATTTGTAAAGTTGATGTATTGTAATGTTTTGCACTGTGCTGTGAGAAAGCTGAGTTCTGCCTAGCAACAGACAGTGAGTAGGGACAGTTAGAGTTAATGTTTGGGATCGACCCATAGTGGGAAGGTTATAGTGCAAGGGACAGACACAGTTTCCTGCTAGCATATTAGAAAGCTAGCAGTGTGTGCAGAAAAAGGACCTAAAGTCCAGTGTGAGCAGTGCCGCATGCATTGGGTGTTCTGTGGCAAGAGAGAAAGGAGATCTGGACAGCGATACTGTGATTTTGAGGAAAAGATGGAGAGTGCTACAGAGACGCAGAGAGAAGGACAGTGCCAGCTCAGAGCCTTGGTCAGAGAGCAAAGAGAAAGAAAAATCATAGAATCATAGAATCATAGAATCGTAGAGTTGGAAGGGACCTCCTGGGCCATCTGGTCCAACCCCCTGCTCAAAGCAGGATTCGCTAAATCATCCCAGTCAGATGTCTGTCCAGCCTCTGTTTGAAGACATCCATTGAAGGAGAACTCACCACTTCTCGTGGCAGCCTGTTCCACTCATTGATCACTCTAACTGTCAAAAAGTTTTTTCTAATATCTAATCTGTGTCTCTTCCCATTCAGTTTCATCCCATTGCTTCTAGTCTTTCCTTGTGCAAATGAGAATAAAGTTGATCCTTCTACAATGTGACAGCCCTTTAGATATTTGTAGACAGCTATTAAGTCTCCTCTCAGTCTTCTCTTTTGCAAACTAAACATTCCCAAATCCTGCAACCTTTCCTCATAAGACAGGGTTTGCAGACCGGTCACCATTCTGGTCGCTCTTTTCTGAACTTGCTCCAGTTTGTTGATGTCTTTTTTAAAATGTGGTGCCCAAAACTGGACACAATATTCCAGATGAGGTCTGACCAAAGAGGAGTAGAGGGAAATAATGACTTCACGTGATCTAGACTGTATGCTTCTGTTAATACATCCTAGAATTGCATTTGCCTTTTTTGCTGCTGCATCACACTGTTGACTCATATTCAGTCTGTGATCTATTAGTATACCCAAGTCTTTTTCACATGTGCTGTCACTTAGCCCTATTCCTCCCATTCTATATATGCTTTTTTCATTTTTATTGCCCAGATGTAGTACTTTGCATTTCTCCCTGTTAAAAACCATTCTGTTAGTTGCTGCCCACTTCTCCAGTTTATTTAAATCTTTTTGAATCATCTCTCTCTCCTCTCTAGTATTAGCTATCCCTCCTAGCTTTGTGTCATCAGCAAATTTAATCAGTTTACCCTCAATTCCTTCATCTAAATCGTTGATAAAGATGTTGAACAATACAGGGCCCAGGACAGAGCCCTGTGGTACCCCACTTGAGACATTCTTCCAACTGGATGTGCAGCCATTTACGACCACTCTTTGGGTCCGATCACTAAGCCAATTATGAATCCACCTAACAGTTGCCTTGTCCATTCCATACTTAGTCATTTTTTCAATAAGGATTGTATGAGAGACTTTGTCAAATGCTTTGCTGAAGTCAAGATATACTATATCTACAGCATTTCCTTGATCCACCCAATCAGTGATACCGTCATAGAAGGAAATTAAGTTAGTCTGACATGACTTATCAGTTACAAACCCATGCTGACTCTGTTTAATCACTTCATTCTTATCCAGGTATTGACATACATGTTGTTTAATAATTTGTTCAAAGATCTTTCCTGGTATAGAAGTCAGACTCACCGGCCTATAGTTGCCTGGGTCCACCTTCTTCCCCTTTTTGAAGATAGGAACAACATTTGCTCTTCTCCAGTCTTCTGGCACTTCTCCTGTTCTCCAAGAATTTTCAAAGACATGTGTAGAGGTTTCCTTATATCTATATCCAGATGAAAGCTATAACTAGGTACGAGTTGATAAAACAAACATACTGAAAGTACAGGAACGCTCCTATAATCCCTTTGGTCCTTCATAATCCAAGGTCTTACTATACTAGTCACATCACAACTGTGTGCAAAATTTCTGGTGACAATCTATGGGCGTATATGGCCTTGTGATGACTGGTTGAAGACTTTCCTCATAAGTGAGGGGTGTGCGTGGAGAATGTATAGGGTTAAGGAGATCTGCAGAACAATTCTGTTTTGTCAGTTAGCCTCCATTATAACTATCTTTGGTTGTGACGTTCATAGAAATTTCATATTAGAAAAAGTAATTTAGAAAAAAATCTTGTAATGTTTATCCAGTCTGATCCCCATTTGGAATTGGGAGGACATATCTTTCCATTCTGAGTTGATTGATTCATGCTTTATGTTCTTTTTTTTACTTGTTTCTGTATCTATAGAAGGGTCTAAACAAAGGTATAGCCACACCCATTCTCTTAGTTCAAGTCTTATTCCATCCTTAGGTTGAAATTAATCATCCACTTCAAGAAAGAGCTATTTCCCCCTTTCCTAACAAGGGTCATTGAAATTATTTTTTATACAAGTGGTTTTAAAGTGCATCCATCGGCAGGATTTAACCACCCCCCCAAACTAGTCATGTAGCTCTTCCAAAGACAAATCCAACAATACCTGTATGCAGCCAATCCATTCCTCAGAAATCAGCGTTCGAACTGGAATGCAAATGAGGCTATCGATCAGAAGCCTCTGTCACTCCAGCTCTATTCCCCGCCCAGCGCCGCCGTTTCCTGCTTGACTGACAGCTTCTTTGCCTGAAGTCACACAGTGGCTGTCAGTCCAGCAGAAGAAGGTTAGCTTTTCATTTTTGATTGGTCATTCAAATAATTTTGCCTCCTTTTTCATGTTTCAAGTTTTTAGGTCATTTTAATATTTGATGGGTTTTTTTGCTGATAACTGGTAAAAATGTGAGTAAATATGTCTGATTTTCACATTTTTTTCAGTTTAGTAGCAGTGGTAATTTAGTAGTCAGTAATATAATTCTTTTTTCTGCCATTACTTATATACCCCCTGGTTATTCTACATATTTATTCTTTTACAGATTCTTCACCTACTTCCGGCTGCATTGGTAAGTTCGGCATTTAATGGTAAAAATTAATTCTTTAGTGATGTGTATTTTTACTTTATCGCTTTAATACAATACATTTACAATAAAATTCAAACAACTCTGTAAACAGTTTTGACTAAGAATATTCTTATACTTTTGTGTCATCATCTGTCCAGATGTATCTGATTCCATGGTCAAAGACTACAAGCATACCTTTTTCTATAGTCTAATCCTGCGTTTGTTGGTGCGCCTCTTCCATTTTATCCCTTCTATACAGGACTACAGTATCAGATTAGACAATGAATTTATTTGTAGTCTGTAACCATAGAGACGCATTACTCTGCATAGGAGCTGCATACACAAAACTACAGGGTGTTTGCTATAGATCAGATGCAGGCTACCTTGGTGAAGTCATGGTGTACTATAGTAATGCAGAGATGACTAATGGTAGTGACATCCTGATTTCATGGTGCCTGCCCTTTTCATGTGAAATAATGAACTGTGGCGCTATAGAAATAAACATTATTATTATTATTATTATTATTAAATATGCCGAGATCACAGATAACGACAGACGTCCATTTGACAGTATTATCCAGTGACAGCTTTCACAGACCACCATCGAAAACTTTAGGTCCCCTACAATCTGAATGGGACCGCATTACAGATAAATAAAAGCACCACTCCAGCATTTTTCCAGCTCTGGAGTGGAGCTTTAAATATAAGTCCCCTGCCCCTTTGTCATATGCTCACCCTATGGGTTCTTCATCGTTTTCTGGCACCACTCCGGTCCCGCTGTGCCATCTTGTGAGCGCAGCTTCTGACTGGCTAGAAGTCACAACTTTCAATATGATACAAGAGACGGAACGAGGCTCTCATAGTGATGTATTGAAAAGCGACCTCTGCTGCCCTCCATGAAATACTAGAGCTGCCGACAGGATGATGCTGGAAAATGATGAATACGGTGCCAGGTGAGTATAAGACAGTGTGCAGGGGAATTACATTTAAAGCACCACTCCAAAGGTGCAATAAAAAAAACCTGCTGGAATGGTGTTTAAATGGAGTGGTTCTTTTGCTGCTCCAATCAGACATGGTACTATGGAGCTTTATTATCAAGACTGATGTCCCAATGTGCACATGGATCACCTATGCTGGCTTGATACAATCTCTTTGAGTAATTAAGGTCTATTCTTAAAAGATTTTTGCTAATGTATCAGTTACTGGGCTGTTTGTTGTTGTTTTGGTAAAATTGCTGTTTTATCTGCTGCAAATCTAGCAGTTCTCTGAATGCTGAGCTCTGTATAACCCCGCCCACACTTCTGATTGGCAGTTTTCTGTGTACACTGTGCATAAGCAGGAAGCTGCCAATCAGAAGTGTGGGTGGGGTTATACTGAGCTCATGAATATGGAGGACTACAGGGCAGCAGGTTTACTAGTTCTCTAGTGATAAACTCCTGCCGATAAATCAGTGATTTTTATCAAAACTACAGCAAGCAGCCGAGTAAGAGAAACATCGTCCGAATCAAGATCTCATCCTCTACATGTAGGTGATAAAAAACTGGTAATTGTCACAATAGCTGTCTATCTCGGCTTTAGACCGTCCCCACAGAATCATTAACAAATATTTGATTTACTAGACATTAAACTATGTGTTATAATATACAATACTTTACGTTATGTTATGGATAGAGAAATATTGTATTACTTGGAAAACTCTTTTAAAACTGAATTCATTATTTAAATTCTTATTCAAAATGTTCTTCTTTTCTAGGCGCTCACGCATCTTCTGCCCTCCTAGGCCTTGTCCTCTTTTTGATGTCCCAAGTTTGGTCTCTGTAGACCATCAGTGGAGTGACACCCATGTTCTCAGTATCTATTATCTTCAGTATATTTATCTCCTACAGTAGTCACTTTATATAACCGCTATGTCTTGTCCATAGCATGGACTTCATTGTTCTTGATTGTTCAGCTGTATAGAATCATTTGTTGCCAATACTTAGAAGCAGATGTAGATGACACCAGAAGCAAAAGGCCTCTAGTATAAATACCCTTACTCATGTAATTTATGCAAAATTAGTGCTTTTTCTAAGTATTGTATCTTATGCATAATATACACTATAGTCAGGGGAAGACTGTATATATCCGGTAATAAAGCATATGGACAATCTTCAGGATCCCTGCTGATGACTCTCCTATATGAGCTAGAACAAAGTAATAAAATATTGGTCCTTAGCTGACTGTTTGTCATGGTTTTGATTGGTCCTATCTACCTTGACTCTCTTAAAGAGTTTTTTCTTTACCAGTACAACTCTTTTTTAAATTGAGTAGTCCCCCCTTGTAAAATAATAAGACCATATTCTCACCTCCTGGACCATTCCAGCTATGTCAGCGCCGGGTCCCCCAGGGCTCACAAGACATTATTTTGTCCTGTGAGCCTTGGCTTCAATCAATGGCTGCTATTGGATGCTATACTTTCGTTGCTTTTGCTTGTCCAAGGTTCATGCCTTCAGATAAACCTCAGACAAGAGGAAGTAGAAAAACCTCAGCAGCCCAATAGTGGCCAAAATATTTTCCCAGTACCTAAGTAGTCAAGTAGAGTCTCCTACTACTCACCATTACAAGACCAGGCTTCATATATAAACCTTCTGCAGATGTAAACTGGAGCAATAGTTTGCAGCAAATAATCAATCACTAATTTCATAGGTGTAACATAAGCAATTGCTCAACGGAAGACAATCTGTACTATCTACATTTCTTAATTATACCTTGTAAATAGAAATAAAGATTATGAAGCAAATTTTTGAATTTTGATTCAGTTCACCGTTTGTTGATTAATTTTCAAATTAAAATTTTGTTATCATGAACATTTTGTTTTCTGACCATTAACCCCTTTACCCCCAAGGGTGGTTTGCACGTTCATGACCGGGCCAATTTTTACAATTGTGACCACTGTCCCTTTATGAGGTAATAACTCTGGAACGCTTCCATGGATCCCGGTGATTCTGACTTTGCTTTCTCGTGACTTATTGTACTTCATGTTAGTGGTAAAATTTCATTCATATAAATTGCTTTTATTTGTGAAAAAAATGGAAATTTGGCAAAAATTTTGAAAATTTTGCAATTTTTCAACTTTGAATTTTTATGCCCTTAAATCACAGAGATACGGCACACAAAAAAGCTTAACAAGTAGCATTTCCCAAATGTTTACCTTACATCAGCACAATTTTGGAACCAAAATTTTTTTTGTTAGGAAGTTATAAGGGTTAAAAGTTGACCAGCGATTTCTCATTTTTACAACACTAATTTTTTTTTAAAGGAACCACATCACATTTGAAGTCACTTTGACTTTTTTTTAAAGAAAATACCCAAAAGTGATGCCATTCTAAAAACTGCACCACTGACGGTACTCAAAACTACATTCAAGAAGTTTATTAACCATTCAGGGACTTCACAGGAATTTTTTGAATGTTTAAATAAAAAATTAACATTTAACCTTTTTTCACCAAAAAAATTACTTCAGGTCCAATTTTTTTTATTTTACCCAGAGTAACAGGCAAAAGTTATTGCGCAATTTGTTCTGAGTACGCTGATACCTGATATGTGGGGATGAACCACTGTTTCGGCGCATGGCCTTTTGACTTTTTCAGCGCAAAATTGGCTGGAATTGACATTGGACACCATGTCACATTTGGAGAGCCCCTGATGTGCCCAGACAGTGGAAACCCCCCACAAGTGACCCCATTTTGGAAAGTAGACCCCCCAAGGAACTTATCTAGATATGTGGTGAGAACGTTGAACCCCAAAGGGCTTCACAGGAGTTTATAACGTACAGCGATACAATTAAAAAATCTTATTTTTTCCACAAAAATGATCTTTTCACCCCCAATTTTTAATTTCTCAAGGGAAACAGGACCCCAAAAGGTATTGTGCAATTTGTCCTGAGTATGCCAATACCCCATATGTGGGGTAAACCACTGTTTGGGCGCATGGCAGAGCTTGGAAGGGAATGAGCGCTGTTTGAATTTTTCAACACAAAATTGGCTTGACGCCATATCGCATTTGGAGAGGCTCTGATGTGGCTAAACAGAGGAAACCCCCCACTTTTTTTTTTTACTTTTTCAACACAAAATTGGCTGGAATTGAGATCGGATGCCATGTCACGTTTGGAGAGCCCCTGATGTGCCTAAACAGTGGAAACCCCCCAGAAGTGACCCCATTTTGGAAACTAGACCCCCAAAGGAACTTATCTAGATGTGTGGTGAGCACTTTGAACCCCCAAGTCCTTCATAGAAGTTTATAACGCCCGGGCTTGAAAATAAAAAAATCATATTTTTTCAACAAACATGATCTTTTAGTCCCCAATTTTTTTACTTTCCCAAGGGTAATATGAGAAATTGGACCCCAAATGTTGTTGTCCAATTTGTCCTGAGTACGCGGATACCCCATATTTGGGAGAAAACTACTGTATGGGCACACGTCGGGGCTCGGAAGGGAAGTAGTGACGTTTTGGAATGCAGACTTTGATGGAATGGTCTGCGGGTGTCATGTCGCATTTGGAGAGCCCCTGATGTGCCTAAACTGTGTAAACCCCCCACAAATGACCCCATTTTGGAAACTAGACCCCCCAAGGAACTTTTTCTAGATGTGTGGTGAGCACTTTGAACCCCCAACTGCTTCACAGAAGTTTATAATGTAGAGCCATAAAAATAAAAAAATCATATTTTTTTTCACAAAAATTATATTTTTGCCCCCAATTTTTTATTTTCCCAAGGGTAGCAGGAGAAAATTGGACCTCAAAAGTTTTTGTGCAATTTGTTCTGAGTAGGTTGATACCCCATATATGGGGGTAAACCACTATTTGGGTGCATGGCAGAGCTTGGAAGGGAAGGAGCACTGTTTGACTTTTTCAATGCAGAATTGGCTGGAATTGAGATCAGACGCCATGTTGCATTTGGAGAGCCCCTGATGTGCCCAAACAGTGGAAACCCCCCAATTCTAACTCCAACCCTAACCCCAACACACCCCTAACCCTAATCTCAGCCCTAACACTAACCCTAGCCCTAACACTAGCCCTAACCCTAAAATGGAAATAAATACATTTTTTTAATTTTATTATTTTTCCCTAACTATGGGAGTGATAACGGGGGGTTTGATTTACTATTTATAGCAGGTTTTATGTTTGGCAGCTGTCACACACTAAAAGACACATTTTATTGTAAAAATATTTTTTGCATCACCACATTTTGAGAGCTATAATTTTTCCATATTTTTGCCCACAGAGTTATGTGAGGTCTTATTTTTTGCGGGATGAGTTGACGTTTTTATTGGTACCATTTACGGGCACGTGACTTTTTTTAAATCACTTTCTATTCCGATTTTTGGGACGCAGAATGAACAAAAACCAGCGTTTCATAAATTTCTTTTGGGGGGTGCGTTTACACCGTTCCGCGTGCGGTAAAATTGATAAAGCGATTTTATTCTTCGGGTCAGTACAGTTACAGCGATACCTCATTTATGTCATTTCTTAATGTTTTGGCGCTTTCATACAAAAAAAACAATTTTATATAAAAAATAATTATTTTTGCATCGCTTTATTCTGTGAGCTATAACTTTTTTATTTTTTCGCTGATGATGCTGTATCATGGCTTGCTTTTTGCGGGACAAGATGACGTTTTGGTACCATGTTTATTTATATTCGTCTTTTTGATCGCGTGTTATTGTACTTTTTGATCGGCGCTATTGTTGTTTGCCTTGTTTTTTTTTAAGGGGTTCACTAAAGGGGTTAACTAGTGGGACAATTTTATAGGGCGGGTCGTTACGGACGCGGCGATACTAAATATGTGTACTTTTACTGTTTTTTTTATTTGCAAAAAAAAAGAATTTATTAGGGAATATACCGTATATTTTTTAAATTTATTTAGGAATATTTTTAAAATTATTATTATTTTTTTTTACTTTATTACTTTGTCCCAGTGTGGGATATCACTGTATAGTGTCAGATCGCTGATCTGACACTTTGCAGTGCACTGTGTCAGATCAACGATCTGACAGGCACTGCAGGAGGCTTTCTCAGCGCCTTCTCTCAGCAGGCACTGAGAAAGCCACCTCCCTGCAGGACTCTGAAGGCCCCCACGGCCATATTGGATCCAGGGGCCTGCAGGGAGGAGGCCCTCGGAACAACGAGAGCACATCGTAAAATATTGTTTTAAGTGTGTAAAATTAACAAAGCATAAAAAAATATATAAATCTGGCACCGCTGTAATCGTACAGACCCGACAAACAAATCGGTCTTATTGCCTTTACCACATGGTGAACGGCGCACAAAAAATGAATAAACACAATAACTAAACTGTTTTTCGTTCACTGTCTGAAAAATCTGAATAAAAAGCGATAAAAAAAGATATGTACCCCAAAGTGGTACCAAAAAATCTGCAACTTGTCCCGCAAAAAATAAACCTTCTTGCAGCTCTGTCCGACAAAAAATAAAAAAGATACAGCTCTCAGAATATTGCAACAAAAGACTACCTTTAATAATAAACTGCTTTTACTGTTTTTACTGTGATAGCAGCAAAACCTAAAAAAGTATATATAAATCTGGTAATATATAAATCACTGTAATAGCACCCACCCAAAGAATATATTCGCCTTATCATTTATACTGCACAGTGAAATGCACAAAAATTAAAATAAAAACTACTCTTGTACTGCTATCTACTTGTTTATTCTACCTCCCAAAAATCGGAATTAAGCTCGGCTCATGATTATCCTGCTCTCTCCGCTGAGCGCTTACGTCGGAGTTTCTGTGTAAATTCCCCAAAACCGCAATTCAGACAAAACACCGGACGGAACCACTCAAGTATGAGGCAGATGGAGTCACTTTAGACTAGTCTGGGTTCCGGCAGTTTCCCATCATGTTAGGCATCATTTTATTGCACAACTGTGGGCGACCACAGATCTGTTCACGCCTAAAAAGATGGATACCACCGGAGCAGACGCCAAATGGAGTCCAAAATGTCTCCATATGCTTCATGGTGGGTAGTTCCGTTGGAGGTTCAGTCTGAATTGCATTTTTGTGGGATTTACATGGAAACCCCCCACGCAAGTGCTTAGTGTAGAACACAAGAGTGTGATACCAGCCTTATACTGAAATCGATTGAAAAAAGTTATGTACCCCATTATGTTACCAATAAAAACTCTAACTTATCCTGCACAAAGCCAGCCCCCACCCAGGTCCGTCATCAGTCACTGGAACTATAAGGGATTCCAAAGTTACTGAACAAAGACTCTGGAAAAGCAACATGGGTCCCACCCCATAAAAAAAAACAGTGACTTTTGAGCTCCCAAATCCAAAGTCGTCATGCTCAGTAGAAATTGCACAACAAATTCTGGGGTCCACTTTATCCTGTTATCCTTGTGAAAATAAAACACTTTGTGGGTAAAATGTGATTTTTTATTTTCACACGTTTTCTATGTTATAAACTTCTGTGAAGCAGCTATCTAAATAAATTTCTTAAGGGGTCTAGTTTCCAAACTGGTGGGGGGTTTCCACTGTTTAGGCACATCAGGGGCTCTTCAAATGCGACATGGTGTCCACCCAGTTTGTTTAAGGATGTTTCTGCACCCAAATCCTGGTTGTCTACTCAGGGATTCTACAAATGTGCAGGTAATCGATGTACCGCATGCGCTTTTGCTTTAGACAAAACCAAAGAAGTTTTTTCTTGTTCCGTTCCTGCTTTTTCCTATAAGATTTCTTCTTCCATCAATTGCAATTCGCAGTTTGTTGTTTATTGCATCTGCTGCACGGCATGCAAAAAACAGTACGTTGGATGCACAACTAGAAAAACAAAAAACGCATCGCAGAGCGCCTTACTAATATCTCAAACAAAAATGCTAGTTATTCAGGTGCAGCAAAGCAATTTGTGAATGTGCATCAGGGAAATACTTCTCATTTTGTGTTTTTTTGCTTTTGAAAGAATTTTCCATCTGATACGAGGGGGTAACAAACAAAAAATGCTATTCACTTGTGAAACAGTTTGGGTTTTAAAGTTAGACACCAAATTTCCTCAGGGCATGAATTCCAGAAATGATTTGTTCTACATTTATTAAAGTTGGTTTCTTTCCAGAGTTTTGCAATCACACCTTGCGCATGTATAATTAATGATTGTCATGTTTTGAATGTTTTTTTCTTTGCATATGAGGTTGTCTTATTTTATGTTTTGCATCCTATGACTAAGGGTGCAATGAACGCACTCGAAATGCGTCAGGTTACTTGTTCTTAATATGGCTTGACTTGCCGCAATGAAGTTTTTAAATTTTATTTTATGGTGTGCCGTTCCCTCCTTTTTTTCTATGCTTGCTACGCCCAAATAGTAGTATTCCCCCACATATGGTGTATCAGGATATTCAGTAGAAATTGTACACCAAATTTTGGGGTCCATTATCTTCTGTTACCTCTGTGAAAATAACACATTTGGAGCTAAATTAACATTTTTGTAAAAACACTTTTTCCTTCCACGTTGCTTTAGTTCCTGTGAAGCACCTGAAGGGTTAATAATCTTCTTGAGTGTAGTTTTGAGTAGCTTGAGGGGTGCAGTTTTTAGAATGGTGTCACTTTTGGGTATTTTCTGCCATATAGGCCCCTCAAAGTGACTTCAAATGTGAGGTGGTCCCTAAAAAGATGATTTTGTAAATTTTGCTGTAAAAATGAGAAATCGCTGGTCAACTTTTAACCCTTATAACTTCCTAGCAAAAAAAGTTTAAAAAATGACGCAGATGTAAAGTAGACATGTGGGAAATGCTATTTATTAACTAAGCTATGTAACATAACTCTCTGATTTAAGGGCATAAGGATTAAAAGTTAGAAAATTTTGAACATTTTTTATATTTTTGCCAAATTTCCGATAATTTCACAAATTCACGCAAGTCATATCAAACAAATTTTACCATCATAAAGTACAATATGTCACAAAAAAACAATCTCAGAATCAGTGGGATCCATTGGAGCATTCCAGAGTTATTACCTCATTAAGTGACACTGGTCAGATTTAAAAATTGGCCCGGTCATTAAGGTCAAAAATTGGCCCGATCATTAAGGTCAAAAATTGGCCCGATCATTAAGGTCAAAAATTGGCACGGTCATTAAGGTCAAAAATTGGCCTGGTCACTAAGGGGTTTAATCTGTTGAGTTGGCAAAGAGACATATTGCTGGTTAAAACAATGCTTAAAGATGTATCTGTGCACATCAGATGTCATTAGCCTATCGTGGGTGAGCTCTTTTTTGCGCAGCGTATTATCAAACAGGTATACTTAAAATCTACACCTACTCAATAGGTTTAAAAATAATGCACTTTATACTTATTAAGTTCAAAGATGACGATACTTTAATCTTTAAATCATACTGTTTATCTCGGCATACTATAGCGATCTTCATTACTTGTGTCCAATGGTTTTTATAAGCGCAAGCACTTTATACTTAAAAAGTTTACTGCCATCTGCTGGCAACACTAAGTAATTACAATTACAAGTAGAAATTGAGAGCATTCTAAAACTAGGAGCTTGCAGTTCTTTTAGTGATTCCATAATTTATCCTTCATGCAAAAAATTCTCAGATCTACCAGTCAATTTTATGCTGATATTAGCCACTTGGTTGTGAATTGTGCGACCATACTGTTATTGTATATCTACATTGCTATCAACATTTAGGAGCTTTAGCCTTCCATTACTTCCAGTACGTATTCCTGAAATTTATATAAAAAATATTTTAAAATGATTTTTCCAATTAAAAAATTATATTTTTATTATCAATTATTTGTCACTTTTAGGCTAGTTTCACACTAGCGTTTATTTGACGCAGCACACGGTGCCGCTAAGCCCTGCCCCCTGCCGGCTCCCAGCCCGCCCCATCCGGTCATCGCCACCTACTATAACACATGGACGCTTGCGATCTGCACACCCTATCTTTAGCATAGGGTGCGCAGATCGTGCGCTGGCCGTGCGCTAGTAGGATTTTGGCGTGCGCTGCGCACTTTTGAAGGTGCGCCTGTGCGCGCCGAACACTGCATGTTGCATTTCGGTGCACACGGCGCACCTTCAAAAGTGTTATAATAAAGGAGGAACAGCGAGTAAATGTAGCCAAAAATTTGAAGAGATAATTATATTTATCAAACAAGTTAAACTTTAATAAATATTTATAATACAAGCATCATATATAGAACAACATGCATGGGCATATATCAATGTCATGTGACTGACTCCAAAGGTCAATGTAATGACCAAGAAAAACGGGACCCATAATGAGAATAACATATATATTATTCAAAGAGAAAAAAAATTTTTTTTTCTCAATTAGAAATTAAAACATATTTGTTTGTTATTCACATATTCTCCAGGGATGGGGTTTTAAACAGTGTAAACTTCCCCAAAAGCCCACTATTAGTATACCGCTAGATAAATACCTTCACATAGACACAAATTAGCTCCTTTATGAAACAGTGCACAATAAAGAGAGGTCTATAAGGAGATAAGTGCAGAGTAATTACCCATAGCGGTGTGTATGCAGTCCCGTCTGAACCTCGGTCAGATACCCCGACGCGCGTTTCACGATGTCGCTTCCTCAGGGGGCGTGGCTTAATCCCTGTCTCGGTCGAGCTTTTATGACAAGTGAATCTGGTCACGTGACTAACATGTGAAGTAAGAGGAATGCGCAGGTGCGAAACATAGATGTGCTGTCCACTGCTTCCAGGCCTCGGTCTCGGCACACATAAAATGGTCACATGATGGGGCTGGTACCAAGCACCCAGCACGTCACACACTTGTGGCGTCATACCGAGGGTAAATGCAATGGAACATAGTGAATGAAAATATAAAAGTAATACGCAAAATAAGAAATGTGAAAATAATAAGAACTAGTGCCGTGAATTAGAATAAAAGTGAGATGTGATTTTATTAATTATATAAAAAATATACAAATAAAACCCCATCCCTGGAGAATATGTGAATAACAAACAAATATGTTTTAATTTCTAATTGAGAAAATTTTTTTTTTCTCTTTGAATAATATATATGTTATTCGCATTATGGGTCCCGTTTTTCTTGGTCATTACATTGACCTTTGGAGTCAGTCACATGACATTGATATATGCCCATGCATGTTGTTCTATATATGATGCTTGTATTATAAATATTTATTAAAGTTTAACTTGTTTGATAAATATAATTATCTCTTCAAATTTTTGGCTACATTTACTCGCTGTTCCTCCTTTATTATAATATGATATTGAGTTGCCTTATAGCATGGGCATTTGACATCTTTTGCTGGTATTTCTATTTGCAACCTTCAAAAGTGTGCAGCGCACGCCAAAATCCTACTAGCGCACGGCCAGCGCACGATCTGCGCACCCAATGCTAAAGATAGGGTGCGCAGATCGCAAGCATCCATGTGCGATAGTAGGCGGCAATGACCGGATGGGGCGGGCTGGGAGTCGGCAGGGGGTGGGGCTTAGCGGCGCCGTACGCCGAATAAACGCTAGTGGGAAACTAGCCTTAGTTTGCACCAGGTGTGAATACCAGGCATCTGGTGTAAGTTTTGTGCTATCAATATAGCTGAGTAAGCAATTTAGGGTAATTTTGGCCAAGAGGATAACTGGTGTTATAAATGGTTAGTATCTAGAAGCAGCCCCCTTATTGGAAGTATCACAGCTTGTAAACACTTTTTGAAGCCAGCCAAGAGTCTTTCAGTTCATGTTTGAGGAATTTTCATCTATTCTTCCTTGGAAAATGCTTCCAGTTCTGTGAGACTCCTGTGTCGTCTTGCATGCTCTGTTATTTTGAGGTCTAGCCACAGATTTTCAATGATGTTCAGATCAAGGGACTGTGGGGGCCATTGTAACACCTTCACCTTGCGATTTACACATATATAGGGAACCTATATGGTATTTAATTGTGATATTTCACTATAATTTCTTTGCTAGGATTGGAGTTCCCCTTACTGGGTACTCTATTTTCAATAATTTTTGTTTTTGTGCTATTTTTAAATTTTTTTTATTATTCTATAATAAAGATTGAATTTTTATTCCTCATATATGGGTCACTTCGTTTGGCTAGTTGCTATATAAGTCTTAATTTGGTTGAACATTGTTAGAAGTGTCATACTTTGTTTATATATGGACACCTTTGGATAAACTTATTTTCTCCACTGTTTATATCTCTTCCAGCTGATAATATGTTGCACATAGAGATCATGGGTGTGTACTATATACATAAGAATCCTCAAATACAAACACGTGGGCCATACACACAGTGCACAAGTCTGTTGGACAGTGTTCACACCACCGACAGACTGAAACACAGAAAAGCACAGTAAAATAAACGTATAAAAATACTCTGTTGTAAAGATGTAACAGTAAACAGCAAGTGCTAGTAAAAAAATGATAACAAAACAAGGTAATATACTTTTTTTTGCAAAAAAAAATCAAGGTAACTCATATCAGAGCAGTCCCTCGTATAGGTACTATACACATGACCAGGTTTTTAAATACGACAGTTAGGAACTGCTCTGATATGGGTATACCTTGACGTTTGGTAGAGCGGCTTAGTATACATTTTTTGCAAAAAACATATCAACCAAATACCCTGTTTTTTGTCATCTTTTTTTCTACAGACTTGTTCACTGTTTGCATGGCCCATGTGTTTGTATTAAATTGATTTCTTGTTTTTGCAAGATTAGGGAGGTTTTCCACCCCTCCCTTGTGGACCATGCACATAAACGGCCGTCCTTTGGAGCGTGTCCACATTGGACATTACCTGTCTGAATCCTGCTCATACAGGTATTATAGACATGAGCAGGTTTTTAAATACATCAGTTAGGGACTGCTTTGATGTTTGGTAGAGCGGCTTAGTATACATTAATTTGCAAAAAAAGTATCAATCAAATACCCTGTTTTTTAACATCTTTTTACTAGCACTTGCTTTTTACTGTTACTTCTTTATAACAGAGTATTTTATATGTTTGTTTAAGGCTATGTGCCCACGATGCGTTTTGTTAAGTGTTTTTGCAGCGTTTGAGCCGGATCAGACACTGCAGAAACGCTTAAAAGATGCATCAAATTAATTAGCATGCGTTTTTGGCTTTTTATGCCAATGCATGCGTTTTTAACCGCTCAGGAATCGCTTAGCTGCTAAAAACGCAGCATGCTCATTAATTCCCGCATTGCTCAGCGTTTTTAGCCATCCCCAATGATCCCAGAAATCGCGTGTCAAAAAACGCGACAAAAATGCTTCAAAAACACGTCAAAAATCGCTCAAAAAATGCGCGGAAAAAGACGCGCGTTTTCTGGGAAGGGGATCCTTTTCCTGAGCATTTAAAAATGCTAGCGTGGGCACATAGCCTTACTGTGCTTTTCTATTATAAGAATACTCAAATGCAGCTGTAAATGTATTAAGGAAGGGTAGGGCTGCATTTGACCCCATAGCTGTACCTTTTCTCGGGATAAACAGTTGATCCTCAAATAGGAAGTAATTTCTTTTTAATATATCAAATATTTAAATATATCAAGACAGAATTATTTTTGCAGTGTGGAAAAAGAGGTAGAGGTGTTTAAGATGTGTTCCCCTGCCTGGAGACACTATGTGTGATCTACAGTAAATGTGTACATAAGTTATAACCATAGAATAATAGAATCATAGAATGGTAGAGTTGGAAGGGACCTCCTGGGTCATCTGGTCCAACCCCCTGCTCAAAGCAGGATTCACTAAATCATCCCAGAAAGATATCTGTCCAGCCTCTGTTTGAAGACTTCCATTGAAGGAGAACTCACCACCTCTCGTGGAAGCCTGTTCCACTCATTGATCACCCTTGCTGTCAAAATGTTTTTTCTAATATCTAATCTGTAAACTACATCCATAGTAACCAAAATGCTATCAGGGGATATGAGAACTAGCTGTGTGAGAAATGAAAGAAACTTTTAAGTGTCCTTCAGAAAGTAGCTAGTTTCCTACACCAAAAGATTACAAATTTGCTGTAGGACAATAACAAGAGATGATACGAAAAACAAAAGAAAAGGATGCAGGTCATCAGTATAAGGCTATGTTCACATGTCCAGTAGTGATCAGTCAGAGCAGATCCAGCAGCAATTCATTGGCAAAAAAGTTGTGCAGGCACACATAACTGATTTCTAGGATGGGCGAGCACCACTCGTTACTCGAATCAAGCAAATCATAATGCTTGGGTGCTCTTCTTGAGTAATGAGCATAATGAAAGTCAATGGGAAACTCAAATATTTTTCTGGCTGAAACTACTGTGAGGTCTGGCAGAGCAACAAAATCACCGAAATGGAATGGGAACAGCATGGGGAAGACCCCTGGATGCATCTCTCACTACCAGGTTGCTGCTGGGAACAATATTGTCAGAGTATTACACCACATTAACAGACTGACAATAAAACATATGGAACCAAAGATAAAATGGATTTTACAGGACAAAATGTTAGCAAATATTCTTTACCATATGACTTGTATATAAGGCAAAAAAAAGGGGTGCTTCGGCCTTCCAGGTACAGTATCTGCCTAGCAGCAGTAACCCTTTCCTCTCCCTCTCTGACTTATCTTATGCCATACTCTCTGTGAGCTGATTTCATGCTCTTACACACTGCACTATGCATTACTTTTTAGCATGTTTGCCTGGTGCACTATGCCTTTAGCTGGTATATACATACTTCTGCCATTCAGAGATTAGGAATCAGTTACTGCATGCCGTATCCTTTGTAGGTAGTTTTTATGCTTACATATTTTTGCACTAAGCATTTTTTAGCATGGCTATTTTCTACTTTGCACTATGCATCTGATTGTTATATGCATATTATTGCCACTTAGAGATTAAGGCTTTTGCTGGCTTTTGATGTGATGGGATCCGGAATATATATATATTTTTTTTGTCATAGAGATATATTTATTCTGGTAATAATCTTTTTTGGAAGCTTTTATGCTTTGAGCTCCACTAGTTACTCTGGTCTACTATTTTCATATATTATATACTTGATAAAACAACTACAAGAATTATATATATATATATATAAATATATATATATATATATGCATTTTTCTGGACCCTCTTGTACCTGGTGTATCGGCCATTTTTTATTTTGCATTTATTGCTCCCATATGTATGACTTTGTGCTGCTAGGCGTTTTAATTTGTTTGCACTACAACTTTGTTGATTTTATGGCACATGGTTACCAACCCCATTTTTTGTATGATTTAGTAATTTAGAGGTACACCTTTGGCGTATATTTACGATATGTCATGTCCCTCTGCCTTAGATAGGGACTCACACACCAAACCCAAATCTTTCCCCGCACATGACGACTCTTTTAATCATCATATTAAAGCCTTTAACAGCAGCGGGTGGATCGGTGCTCTGCCCGTTGTTGTTAACCAATTAAATGCCGCTGTCAAACCTGATAGTGGGATTTAACACGCGTTAGAAAGAAAGCGCGACAAACATCTCGCCATTCGACGTTCCTGTCACACGGTTGCGCGGCACTGATGGATTGTCATACCAGTCGGGAGTCTGTTTATGACCACTGTGCCTATTATTGCAATCCTCCTATGAAAGCAGGCCTGTGGCTGAACGATCGCAGCTTCTAGTTTCCTACGGTGACTATTGAAATCAGTCAAAAGTGAGAAAAAAAGTTTTTTAAAAATTTTAAAATTAAAAAAATAGGCTGTTTAATCACTCTATTGTTGGTTTTGAATTAAAGGTACTGTATATTCGTGTTTCACGCAGATATTGTGCCTCTAAGTGGATTATATGCAAACTGAATGAGCTGATAGGTTAAATTAATGGTGCCATAGGGTTGAGTTGCACCGACGCCATTCTAGGTGGGACCAGAGTTGTTAAAGATTCAGTAACAACAACTCATGGTCATAGTAGAAAGTTAGTCAGCAAGTGTATGACAGAGACTGTACTGTACAGCCACTATGTACTTATCATAGTACAATGAAAAGTTGTGAGGTTTGAGTAGAGCCTGTTTAGAGGCACTTACTATGTTTAAGTCTGGTCATATGAAAAAGCTTAGATCAGATGTCCAGATTGTGACTAAATGAAAGTTTGTTTATGTATATTTATCTATTTATCTATATATCAATAAATATACAATGATATACTGTATATATACATGCTCGTTTATAAGTATTTGAATATACAGTAAATATACACAGTATATCTACAAAAAAGGCACACTTCAACGCACAAATTGGCCGATTCATGTGAGCCCACCAGCCACGACAAGGTGTACCTTTCTCTTTCTTTGATGGGACCCTAAAGCTAATATTTATCAAACATGCCAATATATATGAGCTTCACTACAGCATATTTGAGTCTACACTATAGATCATAGTAAAAAGAGAGAAATATATATTTAGATTTATTGGTATGCAAATGAATTATTCAGCACTTTAAGATTAACAAAGCAATAAACTGATTATCACACCATAAGGAAGAACTTACTGTAAGTGCAGCAATAGCATTTTCCTTCCTTATCTTCCTTTTTTATTCTAGGTACAATTCTTGATTTAAAAATCATTATACTTTATCTTTGGAACAGGACATTGAGGTTTGGAGACAGCAAAATCAACACAATTTTCTGTTCACATAGACTATGGCTTCGATTCCTCAAGACTGGTCCTGATGAGGATAAGAAGTATATCGTGGCACAGCTGTGTTGGTGCTCAAATAGGTTCCCAAATCAATGGAATAACTAAATAAATTGGCACTCAACTCATGAAAGTTCGTTGCAAAAACTTTAATGCAGTCCAAATAAATGTTTCGGTCATCAATGGACCTTCATCAGTATACTGACTGCTTTAGCTGTATGATCTTTTTACGTTGTCTGTGGTAATATTAAGCAATCATATGCTGGCTGAAATACGGGGTATCCGGCATCAGCCGGTAAATGTAATCCTGTGATCCTGTAATCCTGTGTCACAGAAAAAGTAGTATATAATTTATATCCGGATCTGCCGGGTTGGGATATGGGGATATCGGTGGTGATGTGGACATTGATGGGTCCCTGTCATAGTAGAGCAGGGAATAGAGAAAAATCGATGGTGGGTGATGGCTCACGTGTCCATGTCCAAAGTCAATGTCTGACCTCACAAATGTTCTTTTGGATGAATGGGCAAAAATTCCCACAGATACCTCCAACATCTTGTAGAAATCCTTCCAAGAAGTGTGGAAGCTGCAAAGGGTGGGAGTGGCACCTCCATACTAATGTCTATGGATTTGGAAAGGGATGTCATAAAGCTTTGTAGGTGAACTACGTCTTTCATTGATTCACTATATCTTTCATAGACACTGAAGGAGGACGAATGTGCATGTGTGGGTTCCCATAACCCTGGTTTTAAGATTATAATCTCAAGGGGTTGGACATCAAACTTACTAAACATTTATTCCATAGAATGTTTCACAATTTACTGTAGGATTTTTGTGGATTTTCTTTTTACTTTGGGCTTGCTTCAATAGTCTCCATGGGAGACTAGAAGCTGCCATAACCCGATCAGCTCTGCTACATAGAGGCGATGATCAGATCCCCTGTATGTAGTAAAATTACTCACTTGCTATGAGCGCCGACCACTGGGTAGTGCTCACAGCAAGCCACCAGTGACAACTATAGAGGTCTCAAGGAGACCACTGGTTGTCATGCCAATGAACTGGTGACCCGCGATCACGTGACGGGGGTCACCGGTGGGCAGATTTCCGGCCCGATGACCAGAAGCGAGAGTTAAATACCGCTGTCAGCATTTGACAGCGGCATTTAACGGGTTAATTGCCTCGGGTCAACCGCGATTCCAACCGCAGCTATTGCGGGCATGTCAGCTGTTCAAAACAGCTGACATGTATCGGGAAAGATGTGGGCTCACCGCCAGAGCCCACATCAAAGAGAGGGAGTCCGACATCTGTGTAAATGTACGCCCGATGTCGGAAAGGGGGCGTCTACCAAAGGGGGCGTCTACCAAAAGTGATAAACTTTCAAATTTTAGTTACTCTTTAAGTGTCAATGTTGAAATCATAGAAGGCAGTATAAGGTGATGTTTGCTTACGTAATTGTATGTTCCCAAATTTTTGCTATTTTTGCAGTTAGTAGTGTGTCTACTTTACAATCGGTTGGCCAAAATATTCTAGGCACTTTCTGGTTCAAATAGACCCTGATATAGGAAAATGTGACTTTTAGCCAGTATGAAATGTATTGGTAGGGAAAGTTTTATAGAATAATAAACAAAGTCAAATGTAGTAATACTTTTTGACAGAATACATCAATAAAATAAGACAAATGGCATTTAATATCCACTGACACCACTTACGATACATGTGTTAGGCGTCGGATTTCTGCGTTTACTCCGCTGGGATCCAGACCCTCACATTCTGCAGTCTCCTGCTGTTTATCTACTGCAGAGGAGATTGCCTTGCAGTAAATTTCTCCTGAGGCTAAGTCCTTCTGTCCTCCTACTGAGCATGCTCATGGGACGATCTCCCATTGGAGATCGGGAGTCATGTGCTCAGGTCCTGCTCCAGATCACATTGGTCCATCTCAGAGATCTGGAATCTTGCGGAAGGTCCAGGCTACTATAAAAGGCACGCATGGCTGTTCCGCCATGCGCTAGTATAGACTTACTTGCTGCTGTGTGTATGAGGACAGATGTATGATTCTGGTGAATGACTCATTAAAAAACCCCTTCCCTCTGATATTACGTATGTGGTTAGGGACTGAGTTTTGAATCAGCGCCAGCGCTCCTCTGCTGCAACATCCACAGCTGCTAGCATCCGACATTGTGCTTGCGCCTTAGCCTTGTCGTTTAGCGGCAGTGTCCACTCCGCGCTGCTGTAGCAGCCCCTTTGCGTCCGCAGTTGCGACGCTCCGCACACGGTAGGTCTAGACGGACGTAGTGCTGCAGTCTTGGGCTACTCCTGTGACCTGATACCGTGTGTGCGTTTTTACTGAGTACTGTGACCTCAACAGGCTCAGTCTTTTGTGTTTGTACTTATTTGGCACCTCTGTGAATTAACTGAGATTGCTCTGCACACCTGGGTGGAGTTTAACCCTGTGTGCATTTCCGCCATATTGCTCCTGCCACCACTTAGCAGCGGTTATATCACCTACTGCACAGTGGACCCCGAGCGGCGAACGCACTTTATTATTATTTTTATTTAGTGCGTTCCGCCATTCCTAACAACATGTAGGACTATTTTTGTTTTACATTTTTAAAATACCACTGAGAAATGGAGTTTTGTGGGAATACACTCCTCTTGATTGTACTACACCACAAAGTATTTCTTGTTCTGGTGCAAATATGGCTTTTAAAAAGTAAATTGCAAATAGCAAATACTGGAATGCGCCTAAATACACATATAATATATAACTAAATGACATAGCTCTCCATTGGATTTTCTTTCTAGGAGCATGTAAATGACAAAGATTGTAATTTTTTATGATCTGTTTACTTACAAACTTCAACTGGTCCACCGGTGGGACTGGTGAATTCTCCGGTGAGCCCCTCTTCGCCAGTGTGTTCTTGACCAAGGGCATAAAAATTGCATTCATTCCATATGTGACCATAATAATTATGCCCTGAATCAGGGGGCAATAGGGAGCAGGGCCCGTGATAGAGGAGCGTCGGCAAATGCTAGCACTAGTTTCAGCTGAATGTACATCCTCATATGCACATCCAGTTGAAAAATATTGAGGAACAGAGAGCTATCAGCTCCCTGAGCCATAATACCTATATATTTCACAAGCGTAGAATCAGAACAGGGGCCAGACAGAGGGAGAATTATATTAAATGGGGCAAAGAGGGGCACATTATGCTAAATGGTGACTAAAGTGGAGGACATTCTACTAAATTATTGCAAATGAGGGGGCTATTTCACTAATTGGGGACTAAAGATGGGATGATTATAATAAATGGTGTTAGATTAAATGAGGACAAAAAAAAGCAGACAGTATACTTAATGGAGGCCAAAGAGGTCGACATTTAACTAAATAGTGGCCAAAGAGAGGGATATTACACTATAGAGGGGCCAAATTGAGGGACATTGTATTGTATGGGAACCACAGTGGGGAACATTATACAATGTTCAAGATGGGATAAATTAAGCTATATGGAGACCACAGAGAAAGACATTATTACTATATTGGGGCCAGATTGAATGACATTACACTGGGGGATTTTACTAATGTATGGATCACAATGAGGGGCATTAACAGTTCCCACATTGTCGATCCATGTACCTCCAATGCCTCCTTTGTGGCATCATACATTACTAAGCTATGGGGCCACAATTTTTTACATTCCAACTGTATGGGTACTACTGAAAGGGTGCATTATTGTTATATTATACTATATGGGGGGGAAAAGAAGAATTTTACTATTGTAAAAGAGACATATGAATTAATACTATATAGTGGCCACAGAAGAGAAATTTTTTACTGTGTGTGGGTTCATAAATAGAGACATCAGTACTGTATAGTATTTTATTTTTGGGGGATACTGCTACTGTGTAGGGCACCTAGCCCTAACGGGGGCATACCAAGTAACGGTTATGTGCATATACATATAGAGTGGGCCCCTTGAGTGAATGCTACCTGTGGGCTATTGGCATCCCAGTCTGACACTGTACACCTATAATACGAATATGGTAATTTTCTGGGAAAACCCCTTTAGTATTTTCCTGTGTTGTTTGTTCTTGAGATGGGGGTGATTATTGTCCTATCATATTTGATATCTAAACTTAAATCTTTGTGTTACTTATACAGAACTAACAAAATGAAGCACAGATTAGAAGATTAATAAGGAAAGGACCACTGCTAGAGATGATTCAACAGTGGAAAATCAATTTGAATAGAATTTCCAGAGTTTCTCACTTCCCCGTGAATTCGAACAGTTTGTTATTTGATTCATTAAGGCTAGTTTCACACTAGCGTTTATTCGACGCAGCGCACGGCGCTGATAAGCCCCGCACCCTGCGATGGTAGGCGGCGATGACTGGATGGGGTGGGCAGGGAGCCGGCAGGGGGTGGGGCATAGCGACGCCGTGCGCTGCGTCGAATAAACGCTAGTGTGAAACTAGCCTTAGAAAAACAAAAAAATGTCTGGTGCCGTTTGACACACAGGTTAATGAAATCAGGCGTTGCCAGAAGAACGTCTCCATACGTTGCATTTTTTTTTTGCAATGGGAGAATAAATGAAATAAAAAAAGGAAAATTGAACATAGAAACAAAAAAAAAGTTTAATTTGTTGCAACAATTTTATTACTTACATTTCACAATCGTACACACCACAACAATACTGATGGCTGTGGCTGCAAATGACCTTGTGTGTGCCTAATAAACAATGTGGGTTAGTTTTTTTTAGTTGGGGAGGATTATAACTTTTTAAAAGTCAAAAATATAAATTTTAAAGCCCTATTCACACAATTTACTTTGTGCATACCTGCTTGGATATTCCAGTTGGGCCTCCCTCTCACAAATGTATAACATGGCCGAGAGTTATCTTATGTTTGCTGCGAGCTGCTCCACAAATCGGATCACGCGCACCCATTCAAGTAAGTCTATGGGCGCATGTTTAACATCGGATTGGACTCTGATGTCATCTGGGTGCAGTCTAAATTTTGCAAACACAGACAATGGAGAAGATGGAGAAATTAGTTCTCCGTCTTCTCTGCACCTGTGATACGATTGTTTCCTTCCAGAAAATTGGATCACCGTAAACTGATATTCGGCTCATACTCTGATCAAAGTTTGAGCCGAATGTCATTAGCTTAATTCAGTCGATTCTATCGCATGAGAAAATCAGCGCTCGTGTGACCCCAGCCCTAGACAAACAAAGGCAGAGGGGCTGTCCGCCCTCTTCCGGCTCCCGGAACACTGCGATCTTGTTTGATCGTATTGTTCCGGGAGTTAAAGTGCCGAGAGCGGTCTGTGACCACTCCTGGCACTTAGTGTCTGGTGTCAGCTGTGAGAATAAGCTGACACCCGGCCGCGATCGGCCGCGCTCCCCCTGTGTGCGGTCAATCGCCATGACATACTATCCCGTCCATGGTCTAATTATGCCAGGGAACATGGACGGGATAGTACGTCAGATGGCAGAAAGGGATTAATAAAAACTTGTGGGGGCATCATAAATAATGGGGGGACTCTGAAACAGTGGGGGGACCTCATGCATTTTAGGGAGTACTGTGATGTGGTGGGATGGCTTTTACATTTTTTTAATCAATATTATTTTAACTAATAATAAATAATCTTTATATAGCGCTAACATATTCCGCAGAGCTTTACAGTTTGCACACATTATCATCGCTGTCCCGGATGGGGCTCACAATCTAAATTCCCTATCAGTATGTCTTTGGAATGTGGGAGGAAACCGGAGTGCCCGGAGGAAACCCGCGCAAACACAGGGAGAACATAGAAACTCCTTGCAGATGTTGTCCTTGGTGGGATTCGAACCCAGGACTCCAGCGCTGCAAGGCTGCAGTGCTATCCACTGAGTCACTATGCTGCCCATATATCATTTTCATGCACTATTGCTGTTTATTTACTTACTGCAGTGTATTTGCTTATTTTGTTTTTTATCTTGGGTTTTAATCTCTCAATGGGCCTCAATAAAATGGAAATGGCTGGTGGTGGCGCATGTAATGGCTGGTGGTGGCACATGTTCAGATCAAGATTTTGGCTCGTCAGTGACCCGAGATCTCAATCTGTACATGTGCTGCCACCGGCGCTAATTTCCCAAAGACTGCCAGAATATCAATCGGCGAATGCGTTGTGATCAACATTTTATTTTATAGAGGTTTTCCGATGCACAAAAATCACAACTTCTTATGATGATTTCATAAAAATCAGGCTATGAATTTCTTCACTGAATATATATATTAAACTGATATATCAGGGCCATTACGGCAACGCCTTTAGCTTAATATGTATAACTCTGATGACAAGTTCTCTTTAACACAGTGGCCATTATACAGTTTTGTGGCTAATGCTGCAGCAATTATTCAGTTTGGGGGCTAACATGAGGGCCAATACACAATTAGATTCTAATATGGGGGCTATTATACAGCATGGAAGCTAAAGTGGGGACCATTATACAGTTTGGGGGCTAATGTAGGAGCAGTTATACAGTTTTGACGCTAATGTGAGGGTCATTATACAGTTTTGGGCTTACTTTGGGGGTCATTATACAGTGTGGGAGCAAATGCATTTGCTATTATACAGCTTGAGGGCTGGTGTGGTGACTACTATGATGGCCGTTATACAGTGTGGGCTCTACTGTGGGGGCCATTATACAGTGTGAGGGCTTCTGTGGGAGTCATTATACTGTGTTTTGTGGAAGTAGTGGGGACATCCTACTGTGTATAGGGGAGTTGTGGACCCACCATACTATGCATAGGGGATCTGTGGGGACATCATACTCTTTGTAAAGGAGCTGTGGGCCCATTACACTGTGCATAGAGGAGCTGTACATTGGTGTGGATATCAGTAAATGTTAAGTGGGCACTTACAAAGCATTATTGCAATGAGGCAGAGTATTGTGGCAGGCAAAGGGGCAAAATGTGGACACTGTATTCTAGGGCATTTGCACCACATATTAATATTTTCTTGGGGGCAACTTTATCATGGCATGGCGGGCACAAAGGAGGCATTATTATTATATAAGGGGCACATTACTATGTGGGGCAGTGAGAGGAGCTCTGTTTTTGTGCCAAACAGCAGGTGCAGTAATGGAGACACATATGGCAGCAGTTGCTTAGTATCGGGGTATCAGCAGGATAGGGAGGTGGTGTATGTTGAGTATAGATAGGGACGGTGTTGGAAATGTGAGAAATCAAATGTGTCTTTGTTGTAATTTCTGCAGATGAATCCTGGCTGAAAAAAAGTTGTTTTGTCTCTTTGGCCCAGATGGAAAAGATGTGAAAAGTGAATATTTTCATCAGCTGTAAGTTACTATATATAACTGTACTGTAATCGTTTGTATGTTCTGCAGGACTGGTATATCTACCACTACTGTATATGTCACCATATGGTGGTAATATCAGTTTGCCACCATAGTTGTAATCAGGTTTACCCGTTAAGGGCACTCATAGATGTTTCGCCTCCCCTGAGTTGTACATCTAGCTACGCTTCTGTCCCATTCCATATCTGATTTGTTAAAATGTCCCACAATGGGAACACTTCCTGGTGTCTGTCCTCACCAAGCAATAAAGTCTGTCAAAGTGTTCGAATTTGCAAGGAACCGCAAATTTCAGGACATTAGACAAGAACTTGATCCTCCACAGTTTGATCCACTCATCTCTAGTTTCTATGTGACCCCTTTCTTATTAGACACATACTGTATGGCTTTACATACCTCCAGCTCATTTACTCCATACTGTAGTTATCTACTCTATACTACTGTATACACATACCTCTGCAGCTCTGCTCACCCAATCTGTAGACCAGTGGCGTATTTAGAGTCTGATGGGCACTGATGCAAAATTGGGGCCTGGGTCCCCACCTGCATGTTCATGAGCTGTATGGGCCCTTGTAGCATTCCAGATCCTGTGAAGACATACGTGTTCAACCCACCTTGCAACAATGTCCCCATCATGTAATAATGTCCCCGATACTGACACCTTCTTGTAAAAATAACCCACTATCCTGATCCCATCCTGTAATAATGTCAACCATCCTGGATCCCTTCCAGGTATAATGTTGTCCATCCTGGGCACTCAAGACTTGGGACGGGGTACAGGTAAGTCAAATGCATAGTCAGAATGTCCGAGGTCGGGGCAGACATTAATATTTGTCTCCCATCCTGGTGTACTGCCACAATCCTGGGCTCCTTACAATACTATATGTCCCACAAATTGGTGTAATGCCACTCAAATTGAACCTCTTCCTGAAATATATGTCCTTTATTATGGTGTAATTCCCTCATCCTGGGCCCCTTCAAGTAATATATGTCCACCAACCTGGTATAATGTGCCCTATTCTTGGTCCCTTTCAGTAATATATGCCCTCCATTCTGGCCCATTGCCCCTCATCCTGGCCCCCTTCCAGCAATATATATCTCCAAAACTGGTGTAATGCCCCCATCCTGGACCCATTACAATAATATATGTCCTTAATTTTAGTATAATGCCTCCCATCCTGAGCCCCTACAAGTAATATATTTCACCCATCCTGTAATAATGCCCCCATTCTGGGTCCCATCCAGAAATATATATCCCACATCTTCGTATAATGCCTTCATCCTGGGTCCCTTCCAGTAATATATGTTCTCAATCCTGGTACAATACCCCCATTGTGGGCCCCTTCCAGTAATATAAGTCCCCCATCCTGTTACAATGCCCCCCATTCTGGGTCCCTTGCAGTAATATATGTCCCTCATCCTGGTATAATGCCTCCATCCTGGGTCCCTTCCAGAAATATATGTCCCCCATCCTGACATAATGCCTCATCATCCTGAGCCACTTCTAGCAATATATGTCACAAATCCTGGTACAATACCCCATTCTGGGCCCCTTCCAGTAATATACTGTACGTCCCCCATTCTGGCATAATGCCTCTTCATCCTGGGCCGCTTCTAGTAATATATATCACACATCCTGGTATAATACCTCCATCCTGGGCTCCTTCCAGTAGTCACCTGGTAACTATACATAGCTTCAATAAAGCAGGTTGTTAAGATGATGATGATATCCTGGAGTCTGCTTCCTTACTGTGCACATACTACGTGATATTATATTTTGTGACTGGATTGTTTTTTGACAGTAAGTGAGTGGCAATCATTGCAATTTTTTTTATGACCAATGCAATGAATTTGGTATCTAGTGGTGGTACAACCCCTTTTATAAAAGAGTTGATTAACCTTGAGATATATGCAAATTTTTTATATATAACATAGATTACATAGGTAATAAGGAAAGAATCCCTACTATATATTGAAGCTAAAATCAGACTTTTAACCATATCCAGAATTCATAGCCACCGTGAATGCTTGACATCTTGTAGGTAAGATGCAAATTTTATTAATTTTGTGTTACTAATAATAAATATCAGTGCTAGTCTGTGCAGTACATTTTTTAACTTATCTGTAGTTTTTTTTTATTAAATTTCTTCTATTTTTTTGTGTAGATCACAACATGGTAGCGTTATTTTGTCTACGAGTCAAGTTTTTACTATTCTCTGTATTCCAATTGGGTCTTGCTTTCCCAGGTATTGCACCAAGTAAGTAAAACTGTATTATGTAAATTCAATATTATTGGGTGCTTAATATATAACATTGTTGTTTTATTATGCAAATATTCTATATTAAATAATATATTATTGCACAAACTAACATCAAAGTACAGTTTTTGTAGATGATGTTCAGCACTACAGTGTTAAATAATATAAGAGCGAGCATTTAAATAGATTTATTTTTTCTTTTACTTAAGTAAAGATTCTTTTTTCTTTATTTTTTTTTCTCTCTGTACCAAAAACTGAGCAACTGAAAATATGAAATACGAAATACATATAATTACTGGTATATGAAAAGTTAAGGCAATAATTTTTAATGTAAAAATACATATTCTTCTTTTTTGTTTATTTGCTAAAGCGTAATCTCTTTACTTTATTTTCGTGGATAAAAGAGATTGAAATCTGTAGTCCTGGAAAGTATTACACTGCTCCCACAAGGCACCGATGCAACAAAAATAACCGAAAAGATGAAAATATGAGGCACACAAAAAATGGAATGCAGAAAAGAAGAAAAATTAGGGCCTGTTCACCTTTAGTATTAAATTAATGCACAGGTAGCCAATATAATATACACGATACGTCAGCACACTGCGTCTGCGACTAATGAATACATGGACTCCAATATTTCTGCAAAACGTTAAAAATGTAAAGATACGCAAAAGCCATTAAACCACGTCAAGGTGACCTTTTAATATTGATGGTCCCTTGCCAATAAATGTTCTATCTCTCTATGTGCCAAAATAGCCTCATGTAAATAGGGTGTGAAAAGGAAACCAGGCAAAGCTTGCAATTAAAACCTTATGTGGGAAGGATGGGTGGATAAGGTTGCCGAGTCCTGGAGGGGACAACACCCCTCAATATGTACGGTACAAAAAAAGAAAAAATAGGGCCCGCACACTATTAGTATTAAATTAATGCAGAGGTGCACAAATACACTATGTGGCAGATATACTAACACATACATACACATTGCATCAGCACACTGCAACTAACGAATACATGAACATTAATAGATACAGCTGAGGAAATACCCACCAAACAACCGATGCGTGTTTCACTATTGCTTCATCAGGTGTGACGCTTAATAAATAGTGAAACGTGCGTCGGGTGTTTGGTGGGTTTGGTGGCCTCTGTTATTGATCATTTATATCTCTTACCAGTGATATCTGCTGTGGGTTTATTATTTATTGGCACCTTTGTACAGACATTACACATGTATTTATGCCTACATACCATTGAATACTTATTCATTTATACTGCTAAGCATCATATAAATAATATAATTATGTGATCTATACCTTCTACAATGGGGTTCTCACTGTTGCTCACCCACCAATTTTAGCCTTTGTCTGTACTGCTGGAATTTCACTGTTTTTAACCCCTTCCCCCCCAAGGGTGGTTTGCACGTTCATGACCGGGCCAATTTTTACAATTCTGACCACTGTACATTTATGAGGTCATAACTCTGGAACGCTTCCATGGATCCTGGTGATTCTGACATTGTTTTCTCATGACATATTGTACTTCATGTTAGTGGTAAAATTTCATTCAAATAACTTGCGTTTATTTGTGAGAAAAACGGAAATTTGGCGAAAATTTTGAAAATTTCGCAATTTTCCCACTTTGAATTTTTATGCCCTTAAATCACAGAGATACGGCACACAAAAAACTTGATAGCTAACAAGTTAAAAGTTGACCAGCGATTTCTCATTTTTACAACACCATGTTATTTTTAGGACCACATCACATTTGAAGCCACTTTGAGGGGTCTATATGATAGAAAATACCCAAAAGTGACACCATTCTAAAAACTGCACCCCTTAAGGTGCTCAAAACCACATTCAAGAAGTTTATTAACCCTTTAGGTGCGTCACAGGAATTTTTATGAATATTTAAAAAAAATGAACATCTAACTTTTTTTCATAAAAAAAATACTTCAATTTTTTTTATTTTACCAAGGGTAACAGGAGAAATTGGACTGCAAAAGTTATTGTGCAATTTGTCCTGAGTACGCTGATACCTGATATGTGGGGGAACGACTGTTTCGGCGCATGGCAGAGCTCAGAATGGAAGGAGCGCCATTTGACTTTTTCAATGCAAAATTGGCTGGAATTCAGATTGGATGCCATGTCACGTTTGGAGAGTCCCTGATGTACCTAAACAGTGGAAACCCCCTACAAGTGACCCTATTTTGGAAACTAGACCCCCCAAGGAACTTATCTAGATATGTGGTGAGAACTTTGAACCCACAAGGGCTTTACAGAAGTTTATAACGTACAGTGGTACAATTAAAAAATCATATTTTTTCCACAAAAATGATCTTTTCACCCTCAATTCTTATTTTTCCAAGGGTAACAGGACCCTAAAAGTTATTGTGCAATTTGTCCTGAGTACGCTGATACCCCACATGTGGGGGTAAACCACTATTTGGGCGCATGGCAGAGCTCGGAAGGGAAGCAGCGCCATTTGACGTTTTTGGCTGGAATTGAGATCGGACACCATGTCGCTATTGGAAAACCCCTGATGTACCTAAACAGTAGAACCCCCCACAAATGACACCATTTTGTAAACTAGACCCCCCAAGGAACTTATCTAGATGTGTGGTGAGCACTTTGAACCCCCCAGTGCTTCACAGAAGTTTATAATGCCCGGGCGTGAAAATAAAAAATTCGTATTTTTTCCACAAACATGATCTTTTAGTCACCATTTTTTTATTTTCCCAAGGGTAACAGGAGAAATTGGACCCCAAAAGTTGTTGTCCAATTTGTCCTGAGTATGCTGATACCCCATATGTTGGAGAAAACTACTGTATGGACACACGTCAGGGCTCGGAAGGGAAGTAGTGACGTTTTGGAATGCAGACTTTGATGGAATGGTCTGCGGGTGTCATGTTGCCTTTGGAGAGCCCCTAATGTACCTAAACAGTGGAAACCCCCACAAATGACCCCATTTTGGAAACGAGACCCCCTAAGGAACTTATCTAGATGTGTGGTGAGTGCTTTGAACCCCCAAGGGCTTCACAGAAGTTTATAATGCCCAGGCATGAAAATAAAAAAATCGTATTTTTTCCACAAACATGATCAATTAGTCCCCAATTTTTTTATTTTCCCAAGGGTAACAGGAGAAATTGAGCCCCAAAAGTTGTTGTCCAATTTGTCCTGATTACGCTGATACCACATATGTGGGAGAAAACTACTGTATGGACACACGTCAGGGCTCGGAAGGGAAGTAGTGACGTTTTGGAATGCAGACTTTGATGGAATGGTCTGCGGGTGTCATGTTGCCTTTGGAGAGCCCCTAATGTACCTAAACAGTGGAAACCCCCACAAATGACCCCATTTTGGAAACGAGACCCCCTAAGGAACTTATCTAGATGTGTGGTGAGCGCTTTGAACCCCCAAGGGCTTCACAGAAGTTTATAATGCCCAGGCATGAAAATAAAAAAATCGTATTTTTTCCACAAACATGATCAATTAGTCCCCAATTTTTTTATTTTCCCAAGGGTAACAGGAGAAATTGAGCCCCAAAAGTTGTTGTCCAATTTGTCCTGATTACGCTGACACCACATATGTGGGAGAAAACTACTGTATGGACACACGTCAGGGCTTGGAAGGGAAGTAGTGACGTTTTGGAATGCAGACTTTGATGGAATGGTCTGCGGGTGTCATGTTGCCTTTGGAGAGCCCCTAATGTACCTAAACAGTGGAAACCCCCACAAATGACCCCATTTTGGAAACGAGACCCCCTAAGGAACTTATCTAGATGTGTGGTGAGCGCTTTGAACCCCCAAGGGCTTCACAGAAGTTTATAATGCCCGGGCATGAAAATAAAAAAATCGTATTTTTTCCACAAACATGATCTTTTAGTCCCCAATTTTTTCATTTTCCCAAGGGTAACAGGAGAAATTGGACCCCCAAAAGTTGTTGTCCAATTTGGCCTGAGTACGCTGACACCCCATATGTGGGAGAAAACAACTGTATGGACACACGTCGGGGCTCGGAAGGGAAGCAGTGACGTTTTGGAATGCAGACTTTGATGGAATGGTCTGCGGGTGTCATGTGCATTTGGAGAGCCCCTGATGTACCTAAACTATTGAAACTCCCCACAAGTGACCCCATTTTGGACACTAGACCCCCCACGGAACTTATCTAGATGTGTGGTGAGCACTTTGAACCCCCAAGTGCTTCACAGAAGTTTATAACACTTGGACGTGAAAATAAAAAAATAATTTTTTTCCACAAAAATGATATTTTTGCCCCCAATTTTTTATTTTCCTAAGGGTAACAGGAGAAATTGGACCCCAAAAATTGTTTTGCAATTTGTCCTGAGTAGGCTGATACCCTACATGTGGGGGTAAAACACTGTTTGGGCGCATGGCAGAGCTTGGAAGGGAAGGAGCACCATTTGACTTTTTCAACTCAGAATTGGCTGGAATTGAGATCAGACGCCATGTTGCATTTGGAGAGCCCCTGATGTGCCCAAACAGTGGAAACCCCCAATTCTAACTCCAACCCGAACCCCAACACACCCCTAACCCTAATCTCAGCCCTAACCCTAACCCTAGCCCTAACCCTAGCCCTAACCCTAACCCTAATGGAAAAATGGAAATAAATACATTTTTTTATTTTATTATTTTTGCCTAACTAAGGGGGTGATAACGGGGGGTTTGATTTACTATTTATGGCGGTTTTTATGTTTGGCAGCTGTCGCACGCTAAAAGACGCTTTTTATTGTAAAAATAGTTTTTGCATCACCACATATTGAGAGCTATAATTTTTCCGTATTTTGACACACCGAGTCATGTGAGGTCTTATTTTTTGCGGGACGAGTTGATATTTTTATTGGTACCATTTTTGGGCATGTGACTTTTTTGATCGCTTTTTATTCCGATTTTTGGGACGCAGAATGAACAAAAACCAGCGTTTCATGAATTTCTTTTGGGGGGTGCGTTTACACCGTTCCGCGTGCGGTAAAATTGATAAAGCGGTTTTATTCTTCGGGTCAGTATGGTTACAGCGATACCTCATTTAGGTCATTTTTTTATGTTTTGTCGGTTTTATGCAATGAAAACTATTTTATATAAAAAATAATTACTTTTGCATCACTTTATTCTGCGAGCTATAACTTTTTTATTTTTTCGCTGATGATGCTGTGTGGTGGCTTGTTTTTTGCAGGACAAGATGACGTTTTCAGCGGTACCATGGATATTTATATGCGTCTTTTTGATCGCGCGTCATTGCACTTTTTGTTTGGCGGTATGATAATAAATCATTATTTTTTGCTTCGTTTTTTATTTTTATTTTTTAAGGGGTTCGCTAAAGGGGTTAACTAATGGGAAAGTTTTATAGGGCGGGTCGTTACGGACGCGGCGATACCTAATATGTGTACTTTTATTGTTTTTTTTTTTATTTCCAAAAAATGGATTTATTGGGGGAATATTTTTTTTTTTTCTAATTCATTTGGCGATTTTTTTTTAAATTATTTTAACATTTTTTTTTATTTTTTTTTTAACTTTATTAAATAGTCCCAGGTGGGACATCACTGTCCTGTGACAGATCGCTGATCTGTCACATCACAGATCACTGTGACAGATCAGCGATCTGTCACAGGCAGTGCAGAAGGCTTCCTCATGCCTGCGCTTTGCAGGCACTGAGGAAGCCAGCTTCCTGCAGGCCCCCGTCGCCATCTTGGATTCGGGGGCCTGCAGGAAAAGAGCCCCCCGCAGCAGCGCTGCACATTGCGCTGCTGTGGGGGGCTCAGGGAAGCACGGAGGGAGCCCCCTCCCTTCCGATGCTTCCCTTTAACCCCCGGTACACCGCGATCAAACAGGGGTTAACGTGTCGGGGGCAGTCCGTGACCGCCCCTGACACATTGTGCCGGGTGTCAGCTGTGATAATCAGCTGACACCCGGCCGCGATCAGCGGCGCTCACCATGTGGGCGCCGCTGATCGCGGTAGACGTATTATCCCGTCCATGGGCATAGGGGCCCAGGTCCCATGGACGGGATAGTACGTTGGATGTCAGAAAGGAGTTAAGGTTTTGCATTTCAATAAACTTTATTAGCTTTTTGATAACTTGGATTGTTATATTTTGTCCTGGTACATATTTATCTCTTTTGGGTTATCTTTGTGGATAGAACCATGAACATGCTGAGAAATATCTCTGTCCCTTAATATTTTAGCACCAATAAGAACACTTTTTTTATAAGTTTATGACATTAATCGTTTTATTGACACCCTTACAGTTCCCGGCATTGCTGACAACAAAAGGAGTTGTGCCACGCAGACAGGTAAGACAGAGCCAAAATTGCTGTAATATTTTTTTTTAATTTGCAAAATATGAAAATGGAGTAATGTTTGTAGAAATGTACCGTACGTGTAGCTTTGACACCATTATCGGGTGATAAAAGGGAAAAAAAACTGCTTATCCATACACAGTTTTAGCCAAGATGCACTGGGATCTAGTAGCACTGCAAGTCCTATAAGGATTATCATGGATAGAACAAATCCAGCATCCAGATCTTAGACTGAAAATTGTATTTATTGAAAATCTTTAAAAGCCACAATATCCAGCACCAATGAAAGTAGGAAGCACGTTTCAGACAAAGTCTTTAGTCATATTGGGCAGAGTGGGTATGTCACAGGATAGGAAGTGTGGAAGTCAGATGGCAAAGTGGTCCAGGAACTAATTAGCTTGGCCTCGAGGATGATACCTGACCACCACTCACAAAGGAAAAGGGGGAAAAGGGCTTAAAGAGTCTAACGGTATGGACCTCAAAAGAATCAAATATAAACGAGGGTACAGGGGAAATAGCCTGGAAAACACATTGTAAATGACAGGAGGAGACCAACACCTCCACCTTGTCTACTCTCAGGTCTGGTGGTAGGTGAAAATTGACTTAGCAGTTTAAGGATCTGTAGTCAATTTGGTAGAGGAGTGAAGTGTCCAAGTAGTGAGACGTAAATCCAGGTATTAGATTGAGACCTTTTGTCAAAGACATGAACATCCTTATTACCTAGTATTGCCAGATTTTTCTTTCTCTGTCGATTTTAAAATGACTTTTCAGTAGAGTTTTGTCTGTCATACTGAGAAAATTTTACCCCATAGATGTGTCCAGCTCATTCCTTATTGTGTGTCTGCACAGATTTATCTTCATCCACATTATGATGTACAGGAGAAGACATCCAGATTTTATAATCTTGTTGATGGGTATATTGACTGTGTTTGTTGGAAATATATGGGTACGAAGAACAAGAAAGAAAAATCAAGCTGATAAGGATGTTCAGGTCTTCGACAAAAGGTCAAAGTCAAGCACCTGGATCTGTGTCTCACTACATGGACCCACTTAACATCTCCACTAGACCAACTCCAGATCACAAAAATCCTAAAACCTTCCATAGATATGAGACTGATATTGCCCATTCCTGCCAAAAAAGATAGGTTTGGCCAGCACTTTAAAGTGTGTGGTGCTGGTCAACTGATGGTCAATGAAGATGTCAATAAGGCATGTCTGATTTTAGAGTGTTGACCAATGATTGATTTGTTCTACTTGGGTTAGGTTACAGGCAGAGATGTCTGAACATAGCTTTCTCATGGAGAACACAGCACTCAACTGAACAAGCCTTCCTGTGAATGGGAGAGTCGGCTGAGATAGCTGTTGCTTGAGTGATCGACTGAGGCATTGTTCGGCCTACAACCATTTAATGTGTATTGTGGTCTTCAGTCATAGGCCCCACTACATCTGTAACATAATCCTTGGTTTTATGATATTGCCTTATGTTTAGGAGGCATCACCTCATCCACCCTAGGTACAAATGTCTTGTAACATTTTTTAAATGTTGTGCTCTTGTCTTAGTCATTAATTTGTAGACTTGCCTGATGAATGGGTCTCTGTGCTACAAATCCTCACAAATATACTCGCAAATATATTTTTTTCTGGTTAGCCAATAAAGTTATCCCTTCTAGATTTGTTTTATCTTTTTAGCATACAACTATTTCCAAATTTTTTTTCTGATTAAAATAGTAGCACAACATCATGTTTTAGTTTATATCTTCATAATAATATTAAAATTGTTAAAATAAAATGTCAATTTTAAGAGATCAAGAGATCTAGATTGCAACATTTTGTTTTTGCAGTATAAATTTATTGTATTCTATTGGTTTCTACAGAATCATCATCCCTGACTTACCTGGTGGACACCACAGGGTCGATGTATGATGATTTCATAGAGTTGAAGGCTGTAAATAGTTGGCTCCTGGAACGAGTGACTGCCCAATTCCCTTGTGGTGTTCGCCAATATACCATGGTGGAGTTTAATGATCCAAGTATGTTACCATGATTGTAATTGGGATTACATTGCATTGCTGGATTTACATTCTTATTTCTATCATAACTTTGCAGTCAGTTCATTATTAGCAGTACTAAAAGAGTTTAACACCTTCACGACATATGACATATTGTACATTTACATCATATGTTGTACCCTTGACTTTTACGTGGGTTCACACACTGATCCTGCATCTTTCCTGACACTTGATTTAATCAGTCATCATGTGCCTTTAACAGCCGTGGGTGGATTGGTTTTCCATGCGTGGCTGTTGACTCGTCAATTTTCGCTGTCAATCTATGATAAAGGCTGATAAGAGCGAGTGTCATTCCACGCTACCATCACCATGCTCATGGTATGATAGCGGGGCGCTGATGGGTTGTGATGACAGCCGAGGTCTGCTGATGACCCCTGTGTTTGTCATTACGATCCTCCTGTGAACGCTGGCTCATTTTGGGCATTCATAGGAGATCGTGACTCATGAGTTCTGCTGTAAATAGCAGTGCTGAAGCACTGCTATGAATAGCACAAGCAATCAGACTATGGCAGCTTCAAGTCCACTAAGAGGAGTATTATTTAAAAAATATGAAAAAAAAAAAAAAAAAATGAAAGTTCAAATAACCTCCCTTTTGCCCCTCTGAAAGTAAAGCAATAAAAAAATATACATATTTGGTATCGCTGCATTCAAAAACACCCTATCAATCGGTAAACGGAGTAACAGAAAAAAAATCAAACCACCAGAATTACTTTTTTGGCCGCTGCAACATTGTAATAAAATGCAATGAGAGGCGATCAAAACATTGTATCAACACTAAAATGGTATCAGTAAAAATGTCAGGTCAGGGTGACAAAAATAAGCCACTCACAAAGCTAGAGGTCACCCGATCAAGCCCGGAGTCGAGCCATGACACTAGCCCTTAACTAAAGGGTGATTTACTCGCTTCTTTACCCAGAAAGTTTCTGGAACTTCTAATAGTGCTTATCGACCATACTGAAATTTGGACTGTACATACTTTGGTACATGAGAAGTGAGAGTGCAATGAACCTCAGGGATGAGAAAGATCATTACGCCGAATGGTTTTGCTGACTTGTTGCTCCGCCGGTCGTCTCCACTACGAGAGAGACTTGCCGCACACCTTTCTGTGCATCGGTAGTTTTTGTGTGGTACTTGCATTTCACTCATGCTGAATTCCCTCTTCATTTGCTAACAAAGTACAGATACTTTTTGGAGGAGCGTGCTTTCATTGAAAACTTATTAGAACACTGAGTCTCTAAAGAGCTTCCATAGTGAGCTTCCAAAGAGGTTTGGAGGTCAAAATCCACCAACCAAACCATGTATTCTGTCATTGGTGAATGAGTTGGAACGTACAGGAACATCACCGGATAGGTATGATGGAGGATGTCCAAAAATGTCTAAGGAAAAGATTCAAGATGTGAAACAGTGACTTCTGGCATCTCCATGTAAATCGTTGCTCATGCTTTCCCAGGAGACAGGCATGTCGTATTCCACATGTCAACAAGTGGCCAAGAAATGTCGTGTTCGCCTATACAGAGTCACTGTTGTTCAGGAATTAAAAGTGCTCAATCAAGTGGAAGCATTAGCTATTGCCATTTTTTTCTTTTGGCGCCATTTCAAGAATCAGGTGTACAATAACAAGCCACAAACATTACAGTCACTCCTAGAGAACATACAGCGAGAAATTCAGGCTATGACCCCAGAAGTGCTACGGAATACAGTAAACAATATGGAATAGCGCGTGCAGGCTTGGATGTGAATGGTGGACATTTTCAACAACTGTTTCAAAACACCAGTGCAAATTTCAATACAATAGATTGTCTCTTTTAGAACTTACAGATATTTTTCCAAGTAGCGAGTAAAACACCCTGTACTATCTTGATAAAACAGTGAAAAAGAAGGCATGAAAGCGACTGGACTGCTCGTCCTTTGCCGAGCCCTTAATTATATCTACTTCATTGCAGGATCATTTTATGTGACCAATAACTTTCATATGAGTCAGATACAATTTGTGCAAGGTGGGGATTCCTCGTATTGATATTATAATTGTTTTTTTTCTCATTGATTTCCTAGCTGTTGGACCTGTTAGGATAACCCAATCAAGCAAAGAATTTGATGAATTCTTTAACAGTCTGGAAGCCACCGGAGGTGGTGACTGTCCGGAGTTGGCCATGCAGGGACTTAAACTGGCATTGGAAAACACCCCACCCAATTCTTTCATTCTGGTACTAACAGATGCATCTGCTTTAGACTATGGGGATACAGACCTAATAAACCATATATACTCACTACTAGCATTCTCAAGATCTCAGGTACAATAATAATATTGTATTACATTGTCGATAATAATAGATTTGCTCTATCTTTATAAAGCAAATTACAATGCCTCTTTAGATAGGTAGAAATGTATTAAATACAGTTAAGTTAGGACTCGGAGTGTTGTACATGAGCTTCTGTCCTCAGTCTGTTTTATAAATATTCATTTTCTTCAGGTGTGGTTGGGCTTTTCCTTTTTGCTTTGATCAGTTAGATGACCCTCCTTCCCACTCCCCCAATGCTCCTCTTCCTCTCATAGCATGAGTCTCACACACAGGCTGATGTATAGAGACTAGAGTTGAGCGAATATGTTCTAAATTGGTCGCCGAATCTGAATTTGCCATCTTGATGCCATATTGGTACCCTATTTATGTTTGATGATCAGTTCCGAACATAATCGGTCATTTCTACTCCCATTGACTCCAATGAAGTTTGGCTGTGTTTGGCGAATTCTGCAAAATTAATATTCGCCGATGATGGTAATGAGAACCGAATTTCGAAAAATTTGCTCAACTCTATTCGAGACCACTCCTTCTCTCGCATCTTTTTTTTGTGTCTTTATTAAAAGGATTACACATGGATTTAAAACACATGACTGCTTTCTTTCATAAACAGTGACACTTTTGTCCAATTATTGTGTCTAGTTCAATGGAGCTAAGATGTAATACCTGACCCATTCTATGGGCATGTGTAGTGCATTTTTTTAGAAGAAAGCTGCCTAATTTTTCCAATTTTGTAAATCTCTTTTCAAACATCACCTTGGGGGGATCGATTGTCATTATACTGACCATTAAAAATGGGCGGAATTGAAATTTATTGATAATGCCGCTGATGATTTTTTACAGTAGAAGAATAAAGATCATCAATAAAACCTGAAACTATAAGGGTTTACAAATATAGGGCTTTTATAATTTAATAAATTATGTTTATAAAACTCTTCCAATCTTTTTCTTTTCAGGTATTCTTCCTTATAACTGGCCTCTGCGGATCCATAAATAATCCAGATTTTCTTATCTATAGAGATATTTCTGCTGCCAGTTTTGGACATGTCTTTCAAGTTTCTCTGTCTGACCTGAATAAAGTAAGTAATCAATTTATAAGTTATATTCGTTAAGGGTAATTTAGGCGTCTTTCCCATGTCCTTTCAGATATTCCGCTTGTCCATTCCATTTTAGGGACAAATGGGATCAGTGATTAGTTGAATCATTTATCCAAATGGAAGCAGAGGGGCTACACTGTGTGTAGAGTGTATGAAGCATTGATAGTGCTTTCTTCTCTAGACCCAGTAAACATGTGCCCCTTGAATATGGGGAGAGAACAGGAGCTGCTAGGACAAAGGATGCCAAGTTAGATCTGCTATCTAGGCAAGAGGCCAAATTTTCTGTAACTGGGTCAAATATACTCAGACTCAGTTACAGAGAAAATCAGCAGCAAAATATTACAATATGTGTAAAATATGTTAAAATGCTGTGCAAAAGGATTTTTAAGACCATTTAAGGGGCAGAGAAGTGGGGGAAAATGGCTTGAACTGGTTGCTATGCATAGTAATTGCCCAAAAATGTGCACATACACCTAAAATACCAGTAATATAAAATCCTGATTGCACTTTCACTTTAAGCCTCATTCAGACATCTGTGTATCATGGTCGGTGTATGGGTATGGACTGACAGTGGGTCAACTGACCCAAACTTGACAGCCTCATAGGCATGTATGAGAGTGTCAAGCTTGGGTCAAGATACCCACAACCAGACTGTGTACGGACCGTGATACACGCACGTCTGAATGTGGCTTTAAAATTCTTGTTTAACAAAGACCTAATTACCAACTTTAGCTAAGCTGCCTATTAGACCACGTACACACATTGAGTATTTGGTGAGTTTTTACATCTGTATTTGTAACAAGCCAAAACCAGGAGTGGAACTGTAAGGGGGACAAAAAGGTAGCGTGTACCTGCGTGACGGGACCGGAACTTGAGAGGCTGCATCCACTGTTCCTAGGGGAAAGCCTGAGTGAGATGGACCTTCCCCTATGGCTTGAAGGAAGCACTAGGGTGGAGGACCTTCCTGCTGTCCCAGGAGGGTGGGGAGAGTCGAAGGAAAGCGCGTGCAGCAGCAGGGATATAAGAGGAGAAAGTGTGCAAACGTAGAGCATCACACAGCGGTGAGTGGCGCGTTCTGCTTCCCCTGTCCCCAACACAGAGTATCGGTGCTGTAATAGGCCGCATAGAGAGGGCCCCCATTGCCTGCAGAGTTGTGCACACAGAGCAGAGCCATGCACACAGAGCAGAGCCAAGCGTGTCCAGCAGCAATCTGGAGACTAGGGACCGCTGCAGAGAGTGCAGAGCCAAGTGTGCCCAGCAGCCAGGGAGTGAAGTGCTCCATCCGGGGAGCACCAGCATTGTGCAGGCCAGCGTCCACCATCCCTTGCTGCCAGCAGTGGGGACCAGAGAGGGAGAGGAACGTGCAGGGTGTGCCGGTGACTAACAGAAAGCAAGGTGCAGAACGTTCCGTGTCCGTGAGTACAACACACGTGCCCCGTAAGAGTGACCGGGGACAGGACAGACACTTGCATCCTGACTGTGCCGGTAAACAATTGCCGAGCCACTGTGGGCTCATACAGAATTGTGACCCATATTACCGTCAGCAAATTTGGGCTCGCTTGACAAAGGCTGTGAGGAGAGTTGTGCAGGACTCACGTCAGGCTTAGACAGTACCATGGTCCGTACCCTTGTAGGCCACTTCAGTATATGGACTAGGGACAGTGGGAGGAACCGGAGACCGACCACTGCTGCCAGAAGATGGACCATTGTGCTACAATGTTTTACTGGAAAGGACACCGTGCCAGCCGTTGTCGGTGCTATTGAGTCCGCAGCAGGAGCTGCAGTTTAAGGTCTACCTGACACAAGTGCTAACGAACTGCTATTATCTGAAACGTTGTGTGGTGCCCCCCGGGGTATGGTCGCCACACTGGCTTTGCCTTCCTCCAGGGGATGGTAATGCCAGGCTTGGAAGCAGTGATGGGTCTCTCCAGCAGTTTACCTATATATGCAACACAGTTCCACTCCAGGCCAGCAGGGGGAACTCTGAACCAGAATTGAGGAGCAGAGTGCTCTCTAAGGGTCAGGAGGAAGGAGTAGTCAGATTGTGTGAGGAGGTCAACGTGTGCAGACGTGTGTAGCGGGGTGGAAGTTGAGCTCCGGGAGGAGAGCTCCCTCACCGCAAGAGCGCAAAGACTGGAGCCTGGTCTCCACGGTGGTATGAATACTAACGGTCCTGCCACAGATACCAGAGGAGGAGGCTGTAAATGCCCTGCTCCCAGCAAAGACTTGGGACACAACAGCAATTGAATAGAGAGCCAGGACTCAAGAGAGGAGTCCCCGAGAGAGGCTACAGCTGTCTGTCATACAAGTATAGTTCTAGGAACATCTTAAGAGAGTCATTTGAGAGTAACTAAGTACTGGAGTGCTTCACACTACAAAGCGTTAGGAAGGAGACTGCACAGCCCTTCTGCTGAGAGAGAATCCTGATCTGCTTCCAGGCTAACCTGCTCCAATACCATCTGTAATCAGGACTCTGGACTGCATATACTCAGTAAAGGTACAGAAACTGCAACCGCTGTGTCTTGTCTGTTCCCTACGCTTTCGGCACTGCTACATCCCCGTGCCAGCTACATCTACACTGCCCTGGGACTACAGCTCCACCTGTGGGGAGCTTTACCATCTAAGCTGCACATACCATCAGTCCCAGTGGATCTGTATGCAGCGTTGGACTAACACCATATTTGCCAAACACCACGGGTGGCGTCACAAACTTTTCTACCAATAACTACATCTCCCCATTACTTGGGCGCCCAGGGCCACGGACCGGGTCACTGCTGCTGTGACACATCCCCCTGACACTGGCCCGCTACCGAGTACCCCACAGCCCTGGGAGGGCGACCCAGTTGTACTCCACTTCACCATATCCTTTGCCTTTTATTCTGTTTAATCCACTGTTTAATACTTTTCCTCCCTGCTTGGAGTATTTCCCTGTTAATAAATCTGTCAACCCTTGCTCTGCCTCCTGTCCATCACTGCATCCCGCGTTCCTGCTAGAACCTTACAGAACAATCAGAGGAAAAGTATAATAGAAACACATCACCACATCTGTATTTATCACCCACTACTGGTTTTGGCTTAACAATATTGATGGAAAATACTGACCAAATACTAAACGTGTGAATGTGGCCTTATTCAAACTTGACTTCACTCTTTATTGTGTCTCATTTTCAGGTCTTTCACTACTTGGACCTCACCCTTTCAAGACCATTAAACAGCTCGGTGCGCCTCTACTCGGGGGAGTATACAGTTGGATATAATTATGTCGGCTTTGCTGTAGAAGACAATTTTACATCCTTAATAATAACCACAGATGGAGTGATCTATTCCATACAAATATTGGGGCCTGATTGTAAGTACCCTATGGACATGTAAAAATACTACAACACATGTACAGCACCATGTATTTATGGTGCTCTAGAAGCAAATAATAAAAATAATAATAATAATGCATGGTGCTTCTGGTAGTTTTGATAAAATCACTGTGCATAATGCTGATCACCAATGTGATAGCAAAAACCTCTTGACAAGTTCCCTTAAAGAATTGCCTGGGGACTTAATGTCAGAGATGGGACTAGTCCGGCACCGCCCCCGACTGGCTTTTCCCAGTGCTGCTTGAGGTGATTGACAGGTCTCTAACTGTGTACAAACATGGAAGAAACCTGTCAATCACTTGGCATGGTGCAGAGAGACTGACCAGGGGAGGTGCCGGACTTGTCTCTTCTCTGGCTATGGTCACCAGCCAAATCTTTAAACGATATTTTATCTGAAACTACAAGTTTCCGCCCCGATTTGCAGATCTGTCACATGTTAAAAGTATATAAAAATAATGTACGTATTCTTAAAATCGATTTAAAGCAAACAGCTGGAGAACAGTTTTTAGGAACGGCTTAATCAATGATTACTGGCCTTTAAGACATTCCTGGCAAGTCTGTTGTGGCTGTTTACATCTAGAAAAAACCTCTACATCATTGATAAAAGGCATGAATCCTGAGATAAGCACCTCATGCTGTCTCATATGTTTAAAAGAGAAAGTATCACCAGGATTTTGCTTCCCCATTTGATAGCAACATGATGTAGGAACAGAGACCCTGTTTCCACCGATGTGTCACTTAGGCTACTTTCACACTTGCGTTTTTTTGCTGCACGTTTTTTGCGCACACAAACGCATGAAAAAAACGCATCATGCGTTTGGGTGCGTTTTTGCGGGTTTTGGTGCGTTTTTTTAAAAAAAAGCATGCTTTTTTTGCGCATACGTGCGCATTACAATGTGCACGTATGCGCACCCATAGACTATAATGGGTGTTTTGCTGTAAAAATACGCATTGCGTGCGCATGCGTTTTTTGGGGGCAAGTCAGACGCACAAAAAATGCAACAGGATGCATTTTGTGCGCCCGAGCGCACACTACAAAAAAACGCATGCGCATACAAATGTGTACAAACGCATGTGTATGTGCACCTATGAGCACCCATGTTAAAGCATGCGGAAAAAAACGCATGCTTTTTTTGCGCTAAAAAACAGCGCAAAAAAACGCAAGTGTGAAACCAGCCTTACTAGGCTGCTTTCTGCAGTTTTGATAAAATCGGTGTTTTCTTTAGCAATTCTCTGAATGCTGAGCTCTGTATAACCCTGCCCACACCTCTAATTGGCAGCTTTCTGTGTACAAAACGCGTAGGCAGAAAGCTGCCAATCAAAGGTAGGGATGGGGTTATGCAGAGCTCAAGAATATGGAGGACTATATGGCAGTGATATCTCCTGATGATAAATCAGTGATTTTATCGAAACTGTAGTAAGCAGCCCAGTAAGTGGGACATCACTAGAACCAGGGTCTCTGCCTCTGCACTCCAATTATGTATCAAAAATCTGGATTCCCTTCAATCTGTTTATACTGTGGTTGGAGTAGGACCATAATTGCTAAGGCTGCGTTTGGTGTTGCATTATGATGGCAGCACTAAGCCACATAGTTTCATTCACTTTTCGCTTACTGTACATGTGAGGTAGTGAGGGGGATCATATGCAAGGGTTGATATGGATCCCCCAGTACGCGGATGGAGTCCTATTAGACCCGCTGGATCTGGTAAAACCCGCCTTGGAGGGAGTGAACTGCCCCACTATCATCCTGTAGTTCACTCCAAAAATAAAAGCCCTTAATGGGTTTTCCTGAACATTGCCTTGACCAAATAGCTTGACCCGGGTCCACGCTTACATCCTGCTAGTTATTGTACCTAGGTATTATGACTCTGCCCAACCGTGGCACTAAGGTGTCACTGCCCTTTGAATTTTATATAGTTACGGTATACTTATGTTTCTTTATTTTTTTATGTAAAATTGTTATAATAAAGTTACATATATTTTTTACATTATCTGCTCTGTTATCCATTTCATTCTGTTATTTGCTCATCCTAAACGCATCAATGAAATGGAGGCTGAAGCAGCTTTTAAACACAGCAACGCCAGGCTACAAGTTGTAGAGCATGTTCTACTTCGAGCAGCCTAACCGTGCTACCATGGCCTGAAACTTCTCCTGACTTGTCTCTCACCAATAACAGAAGGGAAGTCACTGGTTGACAATCACAACCAGAGCTGCCAGCAGTGTATCTTGATGATTTGTTAACCCCTTAACCCCTGGAGCTTTTATCGGTTTTGTGTTTTCATTTTTATTCCCCTTCTTCAAAGAGCCATAACTTTTGTATTTTGGTTTTACCATGTCGTGTACTAGAAAACGGGAAAAAAATTCCAAGTGCGGTGAAATTGTAAAAAAAGTGCAATCCCACACTTCTTTTTTGTTTGGCTTTTTTACTAGGTTTACTAAATGCTAAAACTGACCTGTCATTATGATTCTCCCGGTCTTTACGAGTTCCTAGACACCAAACATGTCTAGGTTCTTTTTTATCTAAGTGGTGAAAAAAAATTCCAAACTTTGTTAAAAAAAAATTCTGTCATTTTCTGATACCCGTAGCGTCTCCACTTTTTGTGATCTTGGGTTGGGTGAGGGCTTAGTTTTTGCATGCCGAGCTGACGTTTTTAATGATACCATTTTGGTGCAGATACGATCTTTTCATCGCCCGTTATTGCATCTTAATGCAATATCGCGGTAACAAAAAAAAACATAATTCTGGCATTTTGACTTTTTTTATCGCTACGCGGTTTAGTGATCAGTTTATTCCTTTTTTTATTGATAGATTGGGAGATTCTGAATGTGGCCATATAAAATCTGTGTATGTTTGATTTTATTTTTATTGTTTTATTTTGAATGGAGTGAAACGGGGTGATTTGAACTTTTATATATTTTTTATATTTTTTAAAACTTTTTTTTTACTTTTGACATGCTTCAATAGTCTCCATGGGAGACTAAAAGCTGCCACAACCCGATCGGCTGTGCTACACAGAAGCAATGATCAGATCACCTTTATACAGCAGATTTACTCACTTGCTATGAGCGCCGACCACTGGGTGGCGCTCACAGCAAGCCGGCACTGATAACCATAGAGGTCTCCAGGAGACCTCCGGTTGTCATACCAACACATCGTTGACCTGTGATCACGTGACGCGAGTCACCGGTGTGCGTATTTCCGGCGTGATTGCAGGAAGCGCTTGTTAAATGCCGCTGTCAGTGTTTGACAGCGGCATTTAGCTGGTTAATAGCTGCGGGTGGATCGCAATTCCACCCGTGGCTATTGCGGGCACATGTCAGCTGTTCAAAACAGCTGACGTCCTGGGAAAGATGTGGGCTCAGTGCCGGAGCCCACATCAAAGGGAGGGAGTCCGACATCGGCATAAATGTACGCCCGATGTCGAAAAGGGGTTAAAGTGCATTCAGAATGGCAGAACATATCTCAGACAAACATTTATAACCTCATTGATAGCAGCCAAGGCTATGAGCGTGGAGATTTCTCTGTGTGGCGCTCATACTCCATAATGAATTGAAATGTTTTGAAAAATTTGTTTCAGGCTATCATCATTTGCAGATTATTGACATGTTTATCGATCTAGTGATTTTCACATCTTCACGACTTTTCCTTCTTGGAGTTACAATTTCAGTCTTGAGAAAGTGTATCTGTGCTATTGTTGTGTGAAAAAAAGAAAAAAAAAAACAACCTTTCTGTCTTTTTTTTCTTTTTTATTGTTGTGTGAAGAAAGAAGTAAAAATTGTCTGTTTTAGGGCTCATGCAGATGTCCGTGCCAATTTGTGCATTGTGGTCCAAGATTGGACAGACTTGGAAGTACTAAGAGGCAATGGCACTTCAAGTAGACATGTTAAACCAAATTTTGGACTTGTTGCTTACCAAAAGAAGAGAACCATTAAATGATTAAAACAATAATATTTTATTTCAATTATTTAAAAATGTATAAAACAATGTAAAAAAAGATATCACAGAGTGCCCAGAAGGGGGAACCCCAATCCATTCCGATTCAGGAATATATAGGATAATGTTCAATATCATTATGATAATCACAAAATGATACAAGTAAATACATGTGGGATATAAAGGAGAGATCGAGGCCCAGTGACCATACAATGAACAGGAGATGTAACAACTAGATAAATACAGTAGAGATATATCAACTTAAAGATTCCACCTATACATATAAGTAAAATCTTGCCACTGTAAAGTACAATAAAGGGATACAGTCCCTATCTAGTAATTGCTGATATAGATCCAATGTGGTAAGACAAAATAAACTCCCACTATCTCTAATCTCACAGAAACACAGAAACAGGGTGGTATCATAAGTATAAAAGATTCCAATGAAAGAAGGTATATCATACCACATAATCAGGGTGTCATAATGGAGGTAAGAGCAATAACCTTAACAATGAAGCAGACTGAGTGTCCCCTCTCACCCCAACGTACGTTTCGCTTTTAGCTCCTTCTCAGGGCGAGGAAGGACGTCTGCATGAGCCTTTAGCCAACAGGGAATGCAATTGATTCTTTTAGAGCGACTACTCTTTCACAGACAAAATACTTGCTGTATTGTTATATATCTATTTCTTTTATGTGCAGCTCTTGAACCTCCACCTAAACCAATCATTTCAGAACTTTGGGGATCAATGTATCTGCTGAAAAATCCAGCATATGGAGTATGGACTATAGTGATACATGCAGGAAGTCGATGTTCTTTACGAGTGGAGGGGTTGACAGGTATTTTACTATCTTTTACCATTAACTATAAATCCATCCGTTACTTCTTGCAGTTATAAAAATTTGGAAAAAACATTTTTATTGTGTCAAAACCATGCCACAATTGTCAAAGCTACGCAATGAATATTTGATGTATGAATCCACCCTTAGCATTGTGGATTGATATTGATCACATACTAGTGAGTAAACAAATGTATTCAGATTTTAATTTAGTAAATATTCTGCATATATTGCACTAAAGATTCAATCAAATCAGGGAGAATCTGTCAAGATGATTTTGCTACTGAAACTGATGTCATGATTGTACAAGACTACGTTCCAAAGATGAGCTTTGGGTGAGTTTTTATGTTGCATATTTTTGAAAAATTTTACTTAATAGGTTTAAAAGTGGTGCAGAGAATCTACAACAATAAAAACTCACCAATTGCTGATCGTGGGAATGCAGCATTAGTCGTACTACAACGTTAAAAATCATGTCTGCCTTGTAGTAATCTGATGTGCCGGAGCTGAAAAATCAAGAATTGAAAATAAATGTAAATGAGTAAAATCTTCCTGACAGATTACATTTAAGGGTATGAACAAGAAGATTTTTTCAGCTGGATTCTGCCTGGAACACACCTAAAAAATGCACTCAATACAATTAAAAAAAAATTACCACATGCACAGCCATGTCAAGCCCTAACCATAACCCTAACCCTAACCCTAGCTTCCATCTTTTCTAACTTCTTTAAGCCGATTAATGTTTCTAAAGCCATATAGAGACTAAAAACGTGATCAGATAATTATTTTTGCTTGGCAACTGATAATATCTTATATACTAAAGGAAAAACAAAAGACATCAATGGCAAAGGTGCCACAAGAACGACAGAAAAGATGACAAAGAAGGATTATACCCTTTAGAATATGTGCACGAGGTGTCTTATAGATGCCGGCACAAGACACTTGAAGAAAGTTCTGGTGGAGTTTACCATGAAGCATCTTCTTTGTCTCTTTGTCATTTTCCTCATCATCCTTTTGCGAGTTGTGATGTCTTTTTTTTAGATTTTATATTTGATAGTGTTGGCGTTTGAGTCAGGTCAGTTCTTTTAGACGCTCAAGCAGTTAAAAGAAGTTACAAATGATGGAACATGTGCACAACAAGTTGTTTTTACAGTGCTGTGTAAATGTTCATTATTTTTAGTGTTAATTTAACTCTTTTTCAGGGAGAATCCAAATCAAAAAGATATTGTAGGTGGAGATGAGCGAATATGATCGGAAAACAAGCGCCGTATCCGAATTTACCATATTCGCACCATATTCGGACCCTATTTGTGCCGAATTTATGTTTGACGATCGTTTTCAAGCACATTCGCTCATCTATACGCCCATTGACTCTAGTGGCGTTTGGCTATGTTCGGCGAATATTGCAAATACTGTGATCGTAATCCGAACCAAATTTTGAAAAATTGCTCATCTGTAATTGTGGGGACATACCCTAATACTGCGATAACAACTCATGGGCAAAGGTTGGGAACATTCATGGAAAAAATGCCAATTTTAACAACCCTAGATAAGAAGTCTTTGTATTTACCATCTATTTAAAACAGATCATCCCTACAGTTGCCAAGGCTATTTTCTGTTCCTTATACAGTATATTTATCATATTATACACTAATATACCTGAATGTACTGATTATTGTTCTTTTTGTTTCTTTTTCAGCTGTGAATATTTCATGTAAGTATCACAATTATTGACTTTAAGAGCCAGGGCATAGATAAGAGGGAAGATGGGGGAATGGAGGAGGCGTAAAGAGGATGTTCTATATTTTCCTTTTTGGTGAAAAGAGGTGCACTAAAGTGATTTTCTTGATTGTGTTTTGTTTCTAACAGCCGCAAGAGATTGCTCCAAGTGTCTTTCATATGCTAATTGTGAAGAATATTTTGGCTTTGTGGAATGTAACTGCAAAGATGGATTCATTGGAGATGGATTCACATGTGACGATGAAGATGAATGTGCCTACTCTTGGTCAAATAATTGCTCTACAGGCATGTGCCAAAACACTATTGGGTCCTATTTTTGTGTTTGTCCAAGTGGTTTCACTGACAACTTAATGGGCCACTGTGTTGACTTAGATGAATGTGCCAGTCCGGAACTAAACAGCTGTCATTCATCTGCATCATGTATTAACTACTACGGCTCCTATTCCTGTGTCTGTAAGGACGGTTATTATGGAGATGGTTTCCATTGTGAAATCGATGAATGCAAAAATGGAGCTTGTGGCCTTGGAAATGAGTGCACAAAATCACTCGGGTCTTACGCTTGTTTTGATCCATGTTCAGACCACACTGTTCTCGATGAGCCCTGGAGAAGTACATCCAATATGCATTATTACCCAATTAACTGTGACGATTCGAAATATGGATGGTATCGCTTTATTGGCAGTGGGGGTGTTCGCATGCCAGAAAGTTGTGCACCACAAAATGGTTGTGGCACACATGCCGCCATGTGGTTAAATGGCAAACATCCAATGCTAAGTGATGGTATTGTGAATCGCATAGCTTGTGCCAGCTATGTAGGATCCTGCTGTTTATGGTCATCATCGGTCCAGATAAAAGCCTGTCTTGGAGGATATCATGTATATAAACTGGAAGGAACCCCTGCATGTTATTTATCCTATTGCACAGGTAATAATAGTTTCTTTTTTCTTTAAAGATTGTGAGATAATTCTTTAAGATGTTTATACCAGAATTTTGATGTAAAACACTTTAATAAGTCACAATATTTTAAGCCCATCTCTGAAGTTATACAAAAATAATTGTGACTTTTGGCATTTTCACGATAGCTTTTACACCTAGACCAATATGGGTGGAGCATTTATTGGCAGGGGGTATCAGTATGCCAGAAAGTTGCGCACCAGAATGGGGTTGTGGTACAAATGCTTCAATATGGTTAAGCGGCACACATTCAATGCTAAGAAGTGGTATTGTGACTCAATCAGTGTGTGCCAGTGTATGGTCATCATCTCTCCAGGTAAGAGCCTTTCCTGGAAGATATCATAAATATAAACTGGAAGGAACCTCAAATAGCTATTGCACTTTTGTCAGGAACACCGCACTGCACTTGCTCACTGAGCCAGTGCGCATGTCCTGAGTACAAAAGATACCTGTGGAGCGGGGCAGCAGTGGTAAGGATGCGTGCTTCAGACTAACAGGGCCTGAAGCACGTGACTGCTGGGGGCGTGGCCTAAGCTCCACAGACCTAGGAGCTGAAGGAAAACTCCTAGAAAGGTAACTACGGGACAAGTTACCAAATGGGCATAGGCAGAGACGTAAACCAGATTTAGCCGGGTCAAAGCACGAGATAGCACGACAATACGAAAGGGTTAGACAGAGCGGATAATCAGGACGTAGCAATAGATCAGAAAACCAGAACGGGCAATAGACGGTACAATAGGGCCAAACTGTAACAGAGTAACGATAGCCAAGCCAGGAGGTCAGAACCAGAGAAGACGATAGTACCAAAATGTGAGACAGAGAACAGAGTGAGGGGACAGACCGGGTCATACACGGGAAGCAAACAAGCAATGCAGTATACACGCACACCAGGGGTCAGACACACAGACAGAATAACAGTATAGCTGACAGGGAATCCTAGTCTGGAGTGAGTATAAATACCCCTCCCAGATCCAAAGAGAGGCCGGCAAACGTTAACCCTGCGAGAACAGGACATTAACCATGTCCTAACCATGACAACTTTATCCTATTGCACAAGTAGGTGATGGTTCCTTTTTTCATAACAAATATTGGGTCTTGATTCATTGTTGCCTTCTGGCCTATTTTTGTCTAGTTTTGCGCCTTTTTTTGTTTATTATTCTATCTGTGCCTTTTTAAAGTTTATTTTGTATGTGCGCGACTGATTTTTTAATTTTTCCTGCTATGTAGGTGGAGTCTAGAAATTCCTACTGCTGTAATCTGATTCATCAGTTGTGACTTTTTAACAAGTAGTAAAATTGAGCACAATTCTATTCCAGTTTCCCCTAGTGTGATTTTATACACTTACATCAAAAGTTGCATCTTTTGTAACATTTTGAAAAAGTTATGTGATAAAATGATAAGTGACAGCAAAACAGACCATTTTTTAAATTAATCCCTCTACTGTGATGTCAGCTATGGTGTGAAGTTCTCACTACCATTCAAAGTACCCTCAGGCGTTAACTAGCGAATATAGAGGGAGTCACTCTGACAGTGACTTGAGCAGTCACTTTCTCTGACCTGGCACCTTGCCACTGCAGGGCCTGCTTTGACTTACGGACAGGATTAATTTTTTCTTACTTCCCAAATCTTTATATAAACTACCCTGATGAATCCCCACCATTGGGGAAGAAACGCGTAGGGAGCATTCAACCCCATATCATTGGAGGTATCACTATAGGGTCCACGTGGGGCCTGTCCTTGTTAGGACAGGAGCAATACTGGGGCACAACAGGGAGTCTAGGAAATTTTTTACATACCACTTACTTCTTTCTCCCCATATATATTCCCCTGTCCCTTGTTTGGATCCATCTCCCGGCAAGGTACTTCCGGAAGGCGGCCTAGATCTTTTGTCCGTCAACAGTGGTAAGACCAAACAATTTTTAAATGAGCACTGGTTTGCACGAGCACTTTATTTGGTTTGTTTGTGATTTTTGTCTTTTTAATAATTGATTAAAGGATATGTTTTAATATTTGGAGACCCCTCCAGGCTATATTCGCTAACCCCTTTACTGCCAGTAACTCTGGAATGGTTCCATGGATCCCGGTGATTGTGACATTGTTTTCTCATGACATATTGTACTTCATGATAGTTGTAAAATTTCTTTGCTATAACTTGCGTTTATTTGTGAAAAAAGCTGAAATTTGGCGAAAATTTTTAGAATTTCGCAATTTTTCAATTTTGAATTTTCATGCCCTTAAATCACAGAGATATGGCACACAAAATACTTAATAAATATCATTTCCCACATGTTTACTTTACATCAGCACAATTTTGGAACCAAATTTTTTTTTGTTAGGAAGTTATAAGGGTTAAAAGTTAACCAGTGATTTCTCATTTTTACAACACCATTTTTTGGGGGACCACATAACATTTGAAGTCACTTTGAGGGGTCTATAAGATAGAAAATATCCAAAAGTGACACCATTCTAAAAACTGCACCCCTCAAGGTGCTCAAAACCAGATTCAAGGAGTTTATTAACCCTTCAGGTGCTTCACAGGAATTTTTTGAATGTTTAAAAAAATGAACATTTAACTTTTTTTCACAAAAAAATTATTTCAGGTCCAATTTTTTTTTATTTTCCCAAGGGTAACAGGAGAAATTGGAACCCAAAAGTTATTTTTCAATTTGTCCTGAGTAGGCTGATACCCCATATGTGGGGTGATCCACTGTTTCGGCGCATTGCAGAGCACGGAAGGGAAGGAGCGCCGTTTGACTTTTTCAACGCAAAAATGGCTGGAATTGAGATCGGACGCCATGTCGCATTTGGAGAGCCCCTGATGTGCCTAAACAGTGGAAACTCCCCACATGTTACCCCATTTTGGAAACTAGACCCCCAAGGAACTTATCTAGATGTGTGGTGAGAACTTTAAACCCCCAAGTGCTTCACAGAAGTTTATAACATAGAGCCATAAAAATAAAAAATCATATTTTTTTCCACAAAAATAATATTTTTGCCTCCAGTACTCCAAATACTCGGAGATCACCTGAGCATGCGCATACTCGCTCATCACTATTCTCAATGCTTTTTTTGCAACCCTGTTGACTGTTTAAAACATAACTTTTGCTTGATCTGTGATCCCCCAATATCTTAGCAATTTCAAAAGTATTGTAAGACTTAACATTTTTTTATTTTTTCAGAGTCAGATAAATTTCTTTTTGACCCATTTTGCCTGAGGAAAACAAGCTACATAATAATTTTGCCCACCTTGATGAAGGGTGTGGCATCCTTACGCTGCACCCTCATCACCTCACAAATACACATCACCTGATTCGCTCCAGCCAATAAGCATTCATGTTTATACAGCTTGTATAAATTGTGGTCAAAATAACTGTGCAAACAGTTTTTTCCTTTTTTTGCATTTTCTGTTTAGTGTCCCTTATAGCATAACCATTTATTTTAGTATTGTTTAGGAAAATAATCTGTAACCATTATGTCTCCAGTATGTGTTCGCCAAACACCTCACATAACTGTGTCCTTGATTACTATAACTGTGTTCTTGATTACTAAAGTTGACCATGCAAGTAAGGCTACTTTCACATATCCATGTTTATTTTTACATCCCTGTAAATGGATTGTTTTTCTCTCATGTGTCATACGTGCTGCCTTCATTTTTCACCTGTGTTGCATCTGTTTTAAAAAACTGTAGGAGATAGACTGTCCAAGCCTAAAAACTGATGTAACTTGAGTGTAAAACTGAAGTTCAAAGTATATTTTCAGTGTGTCATCCATTTTATACATATCTCCATAGATTTTAATGTATGAGTCTGATCATTTAAACAGATAAGAACAGGATACAATCTGAGTCTCATGGACTGGAGACATGTATCTGTTTTCAAAACAGATGTATGTATGGCGTAGTGAAACCTTAGGGTCTGTGTGCTGCCTGAGAAAAAAAAGGACAGCACTAGGATGTATCACACAGATGTGAGAATGTGGCCAAAGAGAAAAGTCATCATCAAGATTTGGACAAGCCCCGCCATCACGATATATACATATATGTCTCCCATCCTGGTATATATATATATATATCCCCCATCCTGGTGTATATATATATATATATATATTCCTCTTACTGGTATATGTCCCTTATCCTGTGCACCATCTGGGTAATGTGTTCCTTATCTTGGTATATTTCCCTTATCCCGGGCCCCATTCTGGTAATATGTCCCTTATCCCGGTAATATGTCCTTTATCCTGGTTTATGTCTCTTATCCTGGGCCCCATCCTGGTAATATGTCCCTTATCCTGGGCCCCATCCTGATAATATGTTCCTTATCCTTTGCCCCATGCTGGTATATGTCCCTTATCCTGGGTCCCATCCTGGTAATATGTCCCTTAACCTGGTATATGTCTCTTATCCTGGGCCCCATGCTGGTAATATCTTCCTCATCCTGGGCCCTATCCTGGTAATATGTCCCTTATCCTGGGCCCCATCTTAACAATATGCTCCTTATCCTTTGCCCCATGCTGGTATATGTCCCTTATCCTGGGTCCCATCCTGGTAATATGTCCCTTAACCTGGTATATGTCTCTTATCCTGGGCCCCATGCTGGTAATATCTTCCTCATCCTGGGCCCTATCCTGGTAATATGTCCCTTATCCTGGGCCCCATCTTAACAATATGCTCCTTATCCTTTGCCCCATGCTGGTATATGTCCCTTATCCTGTTTCCCATCCTGGTAATGTGTCCCTTATGCTGGTATATGTCTCTTATCCTGGGCCCCATCCTGGTAATATCTTCCTTATCCTGGGCCCCGTACTGGTAACATGTCTCTTATCCTGGGCCCCATCTTGATAATATGCTCCTTATCCTTTGCCCCATGCTGATATATGTCCCTTATCCTGGTTTATGTCTCTTATTCTGGGCCCCATCCTGGTAATATCTTCCTTATCCTGGGTCCCATACTGGTAACATGTCTCTTATCCTGGGCCCCATCTTGATAATATGTTCCTTATCCTTTGCCCCATGCTGGAATATGTCCCTTATCCTGGTTTATGTCTCTTATTCTGGGCCCCATCCTGGTAATTTCTTCCTTATCCTGGGTCCCATCCTGGTAATATGTTCCTTATCCTGGTATGTGCCTCTTACCCTGGGCCCCATCCTGGTAATATCTTTCTTATCTTGGGCCCCATACTGGTATATCCCTTATCTGGGTATATGTCTCTAATCCTGGGCCCCTTCCTGATAATATGTCCTTTATTCTGGTATATGGCCATTATCCTGTGCCCCATCCTGGTACATATGTCCTTTATCCTGGGCCTCATCCTGGTATATATATCCTCCATCCTGGTATATGTCCCCCTTTCTGCTGCTCTTTTATTTTATTGCATAGACAAAAATAAACCATTATACTCATCTTCTTTCATCTCCCTCGTTGTGCGGCGTCCTCTTCTGAAGCCAACAGCTGACTTCAGCGTGCAAGCGATGGGAGTGCATTATGTCAATACTGAGAACCCCCAGTCACATGCACACCGACACGTTAGCTGCTTGGCCTCTGTGTTCTGCAATAAGCTTCGACTGGATGCCTGAGGTCGAACATCCAGTTGAAGTTTCTCCTGGCGCCCGCGGTCGTTACACATCAGGTTCCCATATATCCTTGTCTTTGCTCCTTTTTGAGGAATGTACAGTGCAATGGTTCTAATTGTGACTTTTCTATTTGCGCCTTATATATTATTTCATTTGATTTAGTTTTATTTGGTTTCATCCTTTTTTTGTTCAACTGCTTCGGCATGCTTTTCCTTGTGTTGATGTTTTACCATAATTCATCATTTAAGCTTTTTCGAAATGTTGAAAAATTTTTTGCTCTGTAGTGCTTCAGTGCCCTAGTAAAGCACAAAGATCCCAATTAATTAATGCCTTATTATTTTTGTCTAGTTTTGGTGTTTTAAGACAGTTTTTAATTTGCACCAAAATCTTCTTTTAATTTGTTGCTTTTTAAAGTCTATTTTATATGTGCTTACTATATTTTTTATGTTCACCATTGTGGATGTGGTTTTTGTTTTTCAACTATGTGAAGTTGATTTTTTAAGTGCGACTAGTTGCAAAACTTCTGCATGGATGTTGTTTGTACTCCTAAATTTTTTTGTGCAAATTTTGTCACATTTTAGCAGATAATACAACTTTTTGCACTAAATGAGTGCCAAAAAAATAGAAGACAAAAATAAAAAAGCATTTTTGATTTTGCACAAACTTCAAAAACCTGCGTAAGTCATATTAAAGAATTCTTTAAAAAAATGACAAGGAATATAACAATACCAAAAGAAGTCACTTAAAAAGCTACTAATGATAATTTTTGGGTCGAAATTTGTCTAAGTTTACTTTATGCAATTGGAGACTAACATCCAACATTTTACATTCACAAGGTAAAAGACCAAAAAAAATCATCATTGATTTTGCAAAATTCTTCAAAATGCTTACAAAATTTTGAAGATTTTGTCGCAAAAAAAGCAAGGGATATCACAAGACAAAGATAAAAATAAAAAAACAGTCAATAATGAATCAGGGTCTTTATGTTTTTTCTTAAGAGGCTGTAAATGATTACACAAACATGACTTATTTCAAGAACAAATAGATCCATAAGTGTCTAAAAGTACTAATGACTGGCACTTCAAATCAAATAATCACAATTTTCAGACTTACATCACAAATTGCTGAATGAAGAGATCCAGAGGGTAAGTAAAATTCCAATGCTTTATTTAGTCAAGTTTAAAAAAAGGGGATACAGGTATAAAACAATATACTAACATAACATATAAGATTGCCCTTACCAGGAGGGACACTGTGCGATAATCTATAATATACACAGTTAAAGGCCCATATCAGAGGCCGACATGTATCAAATCCAGTATTTTGATCAAAAAGGTTAGTAGGCAAACATCAGGTCCATGTTATCTGGCTAAAAAAAGGTAACTAACGCTCTGGTCCAAGAGGACTAGGCTTGCGCTTTCCCTGCCAGACAGATAAGACTTAACTGCGCTCCAGCAGCACACTGACATTTGGCTTTACAGGGACATACAAAAAGCGCCCTCCAATCTAAGTACACACAATCTTTGAGCACGTAACTGATGAAGGTCTGCACTGACCGAAACGTTTTGTTTGGTACTACAAATAAACTGTTCCATTTAAGCATTTAAGTTGAGTGCCAGGTTTTCATTAAACCATCAGCAACCTGACATGGACAACTTCCTCTCCACTGGCTCAACAAAAACCAATGGGTCTGACTCAATACCAGATGTGTTATTTCTTTTAGGTGAATCACTTATTTGCCCATGTTACACAGTGATAACTGCTGTTTTTGGGGTTACATAAACAACCCTGTGTGAATGAGATACACTGTTTCCATAACTCCCGTAAAAAGTCATGATTTTCTGAGTCATCAAAGCAGAGAAGCTCAGCCATAGCTGGATGTTTTGCTTGCCTCACCACCTTTAGACAGAACCTGAACAGAGTTATTCCTGTCTCAACTATGAAAGACTGAGATGGTAATCACTAGGATTATTTCCATCTTCAGAAGGTATTCCATATCTGTAGGATAGAAGATACATTGCTGATCGGTGGAGGTCTAAACAGTGGGAACCCCATCGGAAAGGAGTGGTGGTAGGCCATGTGCAACACCACTACATTGATTCTCTATGTGACTTCCAGAAAAAAGCTGAGCACTTTGTTTGGCTATCTCTGACCGTCACATAAAGCAGTATTTCCCAAACTTCTGTCCTCACAGCCCCCAACAGGTCAGGTTTTCAGGATTTCCTTAGTATTGTACAGGTGTTATCCGAGCATGCTCATGTGCTAACAAAGGGTCTACGGCATGCTAGAAAAATTTGTTTGAGTCCATGCGGCTGCATATCTCGCGGCTGTTAGACATCCTCAACACATGTAGGGATTGCCTAACAAACTGACATAGAGAATGAATGAGTAGTGGTGCAATCCCCTGTGAGATCAGTGTAGGGTCCCGAGATCTGTCCTTCACCAATCACTAAGTTCCATAGAAAAGTAATAATTTCTAAACATGGGAATAACGCTTTGAAAAGTAAAATACTGGCTGTCTGCGGCCAACAATTTTTTTTTAAACACTTATGAGTTTCAACAGGCAGTGATGACCCGAATCTTACTATATATCTTTATGCAGGTGAATTGTAATAGAAAAATGCAACTGCAAAAAACAAACATGAGAATACAGTCATTTTCAAACAAACTGAAGACATATGTAGTTTTAGTTATTAATTATTAAGCACTGAGTAACTGTTTATTACTCTATTATAAAAAATGGGTTAACTATGGGTAAAATACAGTATATTAGTATTTTACTGTTATATAAACTTCCGATTCATTTGTTGGTTATATCTTATATTTCTGTAGAAAAATGGAACCCATGTAACTTATAAAAGCACAATGCAACTTTTGTTGGAATCTATTGGGATAATAAAAAGAGATGAAGAAGTGACTGTGACAATATATTGTGTGTACCCGCTGGATATGATGGTCAGTCTGAACATGGCAGTGAATCCATTCTTTAGGTAACTAATTTACTACTTTTCTTTATTTGACCTATTTAAATTGCATGTGGTCCACTTAGTGCAAGTTAAGGATGTAGTCACGCGTCACACATTGTGGTTGGGGTGAGTGCATCTTCTTGGGAAAATTGGCCTCATTTTTGTAATACAGTTCCCATAATATAGTACTTTGTAAGTCAAAAAATTGTAGCAAAATGTGTTCAGTCTGTGTAGACTGCATAACCAACAAATTGACCAGACAAGATGTCTTTTGGAATTAGAAATTGCAAATCTTATGCTGGCAAAACAAGTGTATAGGGAATGTAAAATTGCTTATCTCTTATAGGAACAAAGAATCCAGAACATTTAATTCCACCATGTGATGGCCATGCAGAAACATTATCTAATCATACCACAGCTTCTGGGCAGGGGAAGACGCAAAAGTGTATACAGACAGGACAGCACAGGATCACAGCTGATTTTTTGTGAGACAAAACGTTTCACTGTCTGTTTATAAGCAATGTTTTACCTCACAGAGAACAGCAGCTGTGATCCCCTCCTGTCCTGTCTGTATACTCTCTTTTGCTTCCTCCCCTGCCCAGGAGATGTGGTATGATCAGACCATGTCTCTGTATGGTCAGACACGGCCATTACACAGTACACAGCAGGAGCACATTTATAAGATTATCTCAGCACAGGAACATCTATTTTAAACACATCCAATTGCAGAAATTATTATTGTTCAAAGATCTATTGAGTAAAAAAATGTGGGTTAAAATTAAGTTTGCTCATGGGAAACCCCCTTTAAGGCTACTTTCACACTTGCGTTTTTTTGCGCTACACTGTGTGCGCAGTGCAAATGCGCATAAAGAACGCATCATGCGTTTTTATGTGGTTTTTTGTGCATGCGTTTTTTTGCGCTAATGTGCGCATGACCATGCGCACGTCAGCACACCCATAGACTTTAATGGGTGTTTGGGTGAATTTTGTGCGCATTGCGTGCGCATGTGTTTTTTTGAGACAGGTTGGGCGCCCAAAAAATGCAACACAAAATGCATTTTGTGTGCCCGGGCGCACACTACAAAAAAAAGCATGCGCATACAAATGGGTCGCCCTCCCAGGGCGGTGGGGTACTCGGTACCGGGCCGGTATCAGTGGGATGTGTCACAGCAGTGGTGTTCCGGACCGTGGCCCTGGGCGCCCAAGTAAAAGGAAGATATGAATGGTGGAATGTAGTTAGATGAATAGTTTGTGACGCCACCTGTGGTGTTCGGCAAGGGAGGTGTTAAGCCGAAGCTGCACACAGATCCTGCGGGACAGATCGTGTGGTGCAGCAATGATGTTATAGCCCTCCACAGGCAGGGCAGTTGTCCCAGGGCAGGGTAGGTGAAGGGACACTTAGATGGTGTAGTGTTTGGCACAGGGGATGTAGCAGTACCAGGCGGACGGTCGCAGGAAGGAATGGAGGACACCAGGGCATGTAGTTCCAAAGCTTTACTCACAGTCTGTAGTGTCCGCTTCTGTGCCGTGTCCTCTGGGTCAGGGACTCAGTCAACCTCCAGGCAAGATGGAATGCTCCCTTCCACACTTCGCCAACTTATGTGCCTTTTCTGAACGTCTCCTCTATAGCGCCTTTAAGTGTGAAGATCTCCTAGTACTGAGTTACACTGGAGTTCCACCTGACAGATGTTCCCAAGAACTCTACTTGTACGGCAGACAGCTGTAGCCTGCTTCGGGGACTCTCTACTCCTGAGTCCCTGCTCTCTATCCATGTTGCTGTTGTGCCCCAAGTCTTAGATGGGAGTAGTGCATTTACAGCCCACTACTCCACCGGTGTCTGCTGCAGAACCATTAGTGTCCATACAACTTCGGGGACCGGGCCCCGGCCTTGCGCTTAGAACTTCTAGGCAGGGTTCTTCCTCTAACCCACATCCTCTGTGTTCCCTTTCACTCCTACGTTCCGTACTTGTCTTTCCCTCCTATGGAAGCTCAGGCTTCAGTTCAATGTCTTTCTCCTTCTCTCCTTTCCCGTGCCAGCTGGCTCAGATCACTGAGGCAGCTGCAGCCCTCCCTCTTCCAGGGATCCCCACTCCTCTCCGAGTGGCTTCCTCTCTCAGCCTGACTGACCTCAGACTGACTGACATGAATCCTAAAACCTTCCCGCTCTTTTATATGTATTCTCAACTCCACCCACCTCCCAGCACGTCTAGTGTTCCAAGCAGGGAACCACCAAAGGTGCTCTGCTTATCTCTAAGCAAGGAGCCGCAATGTGGTTTTGCTGAACTACTCTATTGTGTGGGGTGCGAGTGTTGGAGCGTGGTCAGGAGCCTCCAACTTACCTGGATGGTGGGGCACCACACCTTAGGAGAAGGTGCAGTACCTCTGTGGCAACTGAGCCTCAGGGGCACCACATAAACGCATACAAACGCATGCCAATGCGCACCCATGTTATTAATAAGGAAAAAAACGCATGCCTAAAATTGCAGCGCAAAAAAACACAAGTGTGAAACCAGCCTAAGAAAGGATCTCGTAAAGAGTATGCTTTTTCCAGAAATAGTTCTATTCTTCTCTATGTCTTGGTCTCCAATTAAAATTCTAGTATGTCTGACTGAAATGAAATACCACATGTAGGTCATAAATAAAAGTAATGCTGTTTCTAAGCAAACCACACTTTTTCAATTTTTCTATTTCCATTATTGTTTTAATACACTTACATGTGGCAGAATTCACATGTTCACTTTTTCATACCTACAGCTCCACAAATATCACTGTTGGAGGGACGGGACAATTCACAGCATACATGGCTCTTTATAAAGACAGCAGCTACGTGACTCCATATGAAGGAACAGAAGTTATGCTGTCTACCAAGTCAATGCTGTACGTTGGAGTCTTTGTTCAGGGAGGAGATGCTTTTGACTACGTTCTTGTAATGAGGACCTGTTATGCAACGCCTTCACCAAATGCAGATGATCCCTTGAAGTATTACATCATTCAAGACAGGTATTGACTGATAATATCTTAGATAATTGATTATTGCAGAAAATGATTAGTTTACATTACTTAAAAGAAGTTTCTGGAAATAGAATAAAATAAATAACTAAAGGAAGATGTCTATACCTTGTATCATTCAGAAAGACAGGGTAGATAGCAGTGTGAGCGGTATCTTCTTCCCTCAATACCCCAGGTATCTCCAGTACTAGATCAAACAGATAGGGTGGACACTAGTGTGAGCAGCATATTCTTACCTCAGCATCCCTGGTTTCTTGAGTATTAGATCAAATAGACCAGGTGCACAGTAGTGAATAAGACAGACAGTGTGAGCAGCCTCTCCTTTTCTCAGGTGTGCTGTTATCTCCACTATTAGATAAGATAGACAGGGTGAACAAGTGTGAGTAGCCACTCATCATCACAGCTGTTCTGGTATCTAAACTAATAGATCAGATTGCCAAATAGCCAGCAGAGTGAGCAGACTCTTCTTACCTCAGCACTCACAAAATCTCCATTATTAGTTAAGAAAGAAAAGGTGGACAGCAATATGAGCAGACTCTTCTTAGCTCAGCACTTCTGGAATCTTGAGTATTAAATCAAAAAGACAGGGTGTACAGTAGTATGAGCACCATTCCTTACCTTAATACCATTGGTATCCCCAGTGTTTGGTAAAAAGAAAAGGTGAACAACAGTGTGAGCAGCTTTATCTTACCTCAACATCCCTGCTGACTCCATTATTTAATCAGAAAGTCAGGGTAGGAAGCAGTGTGAGCAGCTCATTCTTAACTCTGTACCCTCAATATCTCCAGTATTACATCAAAATATCAAGAGAAAGCACATCGACTTTCTACAAATGAAGGCGAATGCACTTCCTACTCAGCAGCTCTGGTAGCTCAAGTATTAGATCGGATATATAAGGTTGACAGCACTATGTGAAGCCTCTTCTTACCTCAACAGTCCCAAAATGTCCATTACTAGCTTAGAAAGATAGGGTGGACAGCAGTGTGAGCAGCCTATTCTTATCTTGGCACTCCTGGAATCTCAAGCATTATATCAGACTGACAGGGTGAACAGTAGTAGGAGCACCATTCCATACCTCTGCAGCCCTAATATTTCCAGTAGTAGATAAAAAGGATGGACAATAGTGTGAGCGGTCTTTCCTTATCTCAGCACTCCTGGTATCTGCTTTATTAGATAAAAAAAGTGTGGACAGTAGTGTGAACAGCCTCTTCTTACCTCAACACCCCTGATATCTCTAGTATTAGATCAGTAAGACAGGGTAGACAGCAGTGTTAGCAGCCTCTTCTTACCTCAGCATGCCTGATATCTCCAGTACTACATCAAAATATAGGAAGCACATCATCTTTCTCTAAATGAAGGGAGGGGAAGGTACTTCACACTGCACATGCTCCCAGACACCTGTCCTAACATTCTAGGACAGTTTTCTACCAGAGTTAAAAGGCGGCAGCAACTTCAATTTTATACTGATTACCACGCTAGATAAAACAATTATGATTTGTTAATTAACGGCATTTATGAATTAATTTACAATGACATTTCCTTTAGCTATTATATTTTTCTATTCCCAAAGCACCCCTAAAAGGCATATTCCAATTGTGAATATATATGTAAAGATTGAGAGAATATGTCATAAATGTCTCATAGATGCCTTTCTCACTGGTGGGTCCCATATTTATCTAGAGAATGGGGCCTTATCTTGCATTGCCAAGATGAAAAGATGGATGTGCATGCTTTATCTATCCCCATTTACCCATATGGGAATTTCAATATTTGTCTGAAAAGTGGACTCCAGAATACATCTGTATCAAACATGTCATGGAGTGACTGGCCAACGGTGACACAACCCAACGATTGGTCGGTAACCAAAAAATACAGCAACTCAATGCCAATGGAATATGGGAGAGGAGGGCCCTGACAATAGGGAACCAGGGACGGTCACCTCCTGAGCTCCAACCTGAGCCTGTCCCTCCTCTCACCTATCACCCTATGCAGGTCCTTCCGCCTGCTGACATCAGGATACCTCATCCCTAAACTGTCACCTCAAACTGCCCTTGCTAGTGCACTGGGCAGCTTAGGATGCTAGCCTAGCCACTGCTGCTATGAAACACAAGGGGAGGGAAACAGACACGGTAAGGACGAGGCAGCAAAAGTACAGCACTTAGCTTAAGCACCGCTGCAAATTCCACACCACAGATAGCACAGCAACAGGACTCCAATACACCAGACTTGGCAGAACACCAGAGAGCTGCTCCTGCTTGGTTTGTCTCCAGAAAGGACCTGTATCACCAACAGTCAGCTGACCTTTTGAAGGAAGATGGGAGTGGTCACCACAGACAACAGCAAACCCAGCAGCAATGTAATTACACCAGCAGGCCACCGGGGGGGAGGGAAACTGACATTATCCCCTGATGGCCTGAAAGGAAAAAAGTTTTAATATGAAAAGCCAGATCTGCCACAGATCCAAAAATGGATCGTGACAAACCATTAAACACCAAGCGCATATGCACTATAAAGGCTGACTGAGGTCACTGTTGCAGCTTTAAAAGAATGGAGGCCAGCCCTAGTTGTTTCATCTATTTGCTGTTAGATGGTGAGAGCCTGTGCAGAACTGTCTTTAGAGGAAATGCAATGTGGAAAGCATGGGGGGGGATATTGGCAAACACCATGCCCATATGTGCTGGAAGCCAAAACTGTTAACCATAATTGGGTGCTTATTATAAGTTAAAAGAACCCTTCAGTCAGAAAATGGTATATTCTATTAACAAATATATAAAGAAAATATATATTTTTTAGAATTTTTGACTGCATTTATTTTGAATTTTTGCTGTACTACACATTTACAAATTAGATGTAAAACATTGTTTTCCTCTAGCAGGAATCAAAAAGAGATATAAGTCCTTAAAGTGACAACATTATTATAGTGGGTGAAGGTTTTGAATGATTGACAGAAGAATAGTTTTATTGTTCTCTTGATTAGGCTATAGACAGATAGGGAAAAGATAAGTGAAAAATACAAAAGAGGAAAAACACAGAATCAGCACAAAAAAAGTCTAGTAGGCTAGAATGGACAAAAGCTGAAGACACCCAGAACATTAAGTAGTTTACATGATTGCGAAAAATTACTTGACATATCGCAGATTGCTGGCTATGAGATAAAATTTTTTTTATGGAAATGTCCACTAAAGTCTCTTCTCTTCTTTATATTTCACAGGGGAATGGTCCTAAGAGACATACCGATTTAGACATTTTACATTTTCATAATGACTTTTGAAGATATTGATTGTATTATTGGTATTTGTATTATTTTCCTCTGTAGCTGTCCTAACAAACAAGACTCAACCATTAGCGTACCAGAAAATGGTGTCTCAAAAAAAGGTCGCTTATCAGTTCAAGTGTTTAAATTTGTCGGCAATCATAGCTATGTCTACATTCACTGCGCTGTCAGTCTGTGTGACGTCACTGCTGGATCCTGCGCCCCTGTAAGTACACCCTGTGCATTATTGTGTCATGCAATGTTTTACCTCTTTGTGCAGTTTGCATTTCGTATATGTTTATATCTAAAAATTGCCTTGTAATGATATAATGCTTTTATTTCAGTCGTGTTCTGGAAGTCGGTCCCGAAGTTCAGCAGCTGAAAAAAGCTATCAGCTAAGTCTGGGTCCAATTCGTCGTGAAGGTAAATACCCCAGTTTTGTGATGATAAAAAAAATGATCAAATGCTAAAAAGTGTTGATTCTGCTTAAAATGTCTTTTTGTGCAACTTTGCAATTACCATGAGCAATACTACAAAGGGAGGGTGTGCTTCAGAATGCAGTCTTGTGAAAGCTGTAGAAATGTTTCCATATATTAGTGTTAGCCAAGGGATGAACGGAGAAGATAGAGGCCAGGGATCAGATAATCAGTTTTATTATGTATAAATATGTTTGATAAAGGAATTTACATGGGCTTCATCTAATCAACCAAAAAAATAAAAATAAGCTTTACTAGGGAATGTCAGAGCATAATCCTGAAGAAAGAGCCTTCAGAAGTCATCTTTCCTGAAGGAATTCTCTGTCCTGATACAAAGATCTTTTCAGTGCACTGGTCATTTCTTTCTCATGTTTGGTAACTTATTTCCATTGTTTTACAGATGAATTAATAGTAACTCCACCTTCCGGCTGTATTGGTAAGTATGACATTAACTGGCACATATTTATGAAGAGTATATGCACTTTTTTGACCAATTTCTCTTTGTTATCGTACTATAAGTATGTATAAATTTTTTACACTCTTCTTGTTAACCCCTTCACTACCAAGGGTGGTTTGCACGTGTTACCCAGGCCAATTTTTACAATTCTGACCACTGTCCTTTTATGAGGCCATAACTCTGGAACGCTTCCATGGATCCCGGTGATCCTGACATTGTTTTCTCGTGACATATTGTACTTCATGTTAGTGGTAAAATTTCATTCATATAACTTGCATTTATTTGTGAAAAAAATGGAAATTTGGCGAAAATGTTGAAAATTTCGCAATTTTCCAACTTTGAATTTTTATGCCCCTAAATCACAGAGATATGGCACACAAAAAACTTAATAAGTAACATTTCCCACATGTTTACTTTACATCAGCAGAATTTTGGAACCAAAATTTTTTTTTGTTAGGAAGTTATAAGGGTTAAAAATTGACCAGCGATTTCTCATTTTTGCAACACCATTTTATTTTTACGGACCACATCACATTTGAAGTCACTTTGAAGGGTCTATATGATAGAAAATACCCAAAAGTGACACCATTCTAAAAACTGCACCCCTTAAGGTGCTCAAAACCACATTCAAGGAGTTTATTAACCCTTCAGGTGCTTCACAGGAATTTTTTGAATACTTAAAAAAAAATGAACATATAACTTTTTTTCACAAAAAAAATAATTCAGGTTCAATTTTTTTCATTTTACCAAGGGTAACAGGAGAAATTGGACTGCAAAAATTATTGAGCAATTTGTCCTGAGTATGCTGATACCTGATATGTGGGGGGGAACCACTGTTTCGGCGCATGGCAGAGCTCAGAAGGGAAGGAGCGCCGTTTGACTTTTACAATGCAAAATTGACTGGAATTCAGATCGGACGCCATGTCACGTTTGGAGAGCCCCTGATGTACCTAAACAGTGGAAACCCCCACAAGTGACCCCATTTTGGAAACTAGACCCCCCAAGGAACTTATCTAGATATGTGGTGAGAACTTTGAACCCACAAGGGCTTCACAGAAGTTTATAACGTACAGCAGTACAAATAAAAAATCATATTTTTTCCACAAAATGATCATTTCACCCCCAATTTTTATTTTCCCAAGGGTAGCAGGACCCTAAAAGTTATTGTGCAATTTGTCCTGAGTACACTGATACCCCACATGTGGGGGTAAACCACTATTTGGGCGCATGGCAGAGCTCGGAAGGGAAGCAGCGCCATTTGACTTTTTTGGCTGGAATTGAGATCAGACACCATGTCGCGTTTGCAAAGCCCCTGATGTACCAAAACAGTGGAAACCCCCCACAAATGACCCCATTTTGGAAACTAGACCCCCCAAGGAATTTATCTAGATGTGTGGTGAGAACTTTGAACCCCCAAGTGCTTCACAGAAGTTTATAACGCCCAGGCGTGAAAATAAAAAAATCATATTTTTTTTCCACAAAAATGATATTTTTGCCCCCGATTTTTTGTTTTCCTAAGGGCAACAGGAGAAATAGGACCCCAAAAGTTGTTTTGCAAATTGTCCTGAGTAGGGGGTAAAACACTGTTTGGGTGCATGGCAGAGCTTGGAAGGGAAGGAGCACCATTTGACTTTTTCAACGCAGAATTGACTGGAATTGAGATCAGATGCCATGTTGCGTTTGGAGAGCACCTGATGTGCGCAAATAGTGGAAACCCCCAAATCTAACACCAACCGTAACCCCAACACACCCCTAAGCCTAGCCCTAGCCCTAACCCTAGCCCAAACCCTAATGGGAAAATGGAAATAAATACATTTTTTTAATTTTATTATTTTTCCCTAACTATAAGAGGGTGATAACGGGGGGTTTGATTTACTATTTATGGTGGTATTTATATTTGGCAGCTGTCACACGCTAAAAGATGCTTTATATTGCAAAAATAGTTTTTGCATCACCACATATTGAGAGCTATAATTTTTCCATATTTTGACCCACCGAGTCATGCTTATTTTTTGCGGGACGAGTTGACGTTTTTATTGGTATCATGTTCGGGCATGTGACATTTTTTGATCGCTTTTTATTTAGTTTCTTGGGACACAGAATTTACAAAAACCAGCGTTTCATGAATTTCTTTTGGGTGGTGCGTTTACGCCGTTCCGTGTGCAATAAAATTGATAAAGCAGTTTTCTTCTTTGGGTCAGTACGGTTACAGTGATACCTCATTTATGTCGTTTTTTTATGTTTTGGCGCTTTTATGCAATGAAAACAATTTTATATAAAAAATAATTATTTTTGCATCGCTTTATTCTGCGAGCTATAACTTTTTTATTTTTTTGCTGATGATGCTGTTTGATGGCTTGTTTTTTGCGGGACAAGATGATGTTTTCAGCGGTGCCATGGATATTTATATGCGTCTTTTTGATCGCGCGTTATTGCACTTTTTGTTCGCCGGTATGATAATAAAACATTATTTTTTGCTTCGTTTTTTATTTTTATTTTTTAAGGGGTTCGCTTAAGGGGTTAACTAATGGGACAGTTTTATAGGGCGGGTTGTTACGGACACGGCGATACCAAATATGTGTACTTTTATTTATTTATTTTTTATTTCCAAAAAATGAATTTATTGGGGAATATATATATATATTTTTTAATTTATTTAGCGATTTTTTAAAAATTATTTTTACACTTTTTTTTTTTTACTTATGGGGACATAACTTTCATGTGACAGATCCCTGATCTGTCACATCACAGATCGCTGTGACAGATCAGCGATCTGTCACAGGCACTGCTGCAGGCTTCCTCATGCCTGCGCTCTGCAGGCAGTGAGGAAGCCAGCTTCCTGCAGGCCCCCGGAGGTCCCCGTCACGATATTGGATCCGGGGACCTGCAGGAAAGGAGCCCCCCACAGCAGCGCTGCACATTGTGCTGCCGTGGGGGGCTCAGGGAAGCACAGAGGGAGCCCCCTCCCTGCCGATGCTTCCCCTTAACCCCCGGTACACCGCGATCGTGTTTGATCGTGGTGTGCAAGGGGATAACGTGTCGGGGGCGGTCTGTGACCGCCCCTAACACATTGTGCCAGGTGTCAGCTGTGATAATCACGTGGGCACCGCTGATCGCATTAGACATACTATTCCGTACTTGGGACTTAGGTCCCAGGTCACATGGACGGAATGGTACGTCCATTGTAGAAAAGGGGTTAAAGAGAATGTGTGATTAAGAAATTACTTACACATGTCCACCAGGACCTGCTCCTGCGACGTTCGCTTCTATTGCCAGGAGCCACCATATTAATTTTGCCAGTAGCGCTGGAGATAGAGATGTTTTAACCAGAAGCTCTGGATGGCATAGGCTCTGGCCAGCCACTTAGATTTGGGTAGCTGGAATCTGCAGTGCTTTCCAGTATAGCAGTATGGGTGTGTGTTTTGTGCAGCTGGAGTTATCAGCCCCTTAGTCCAGACAATTGGAGAGCACCATAACAAACTCAATCTTCCATCTTACTGCTGGAAGCTGCCAGATGTAGCTTGGTGTTCCCTGGTTTGATCTGTGGTTACTGTTCTTGTGTTGTATTTGTGCCTTCCTTTTTTTGACCTCGGCTTGTTTATTGACGTTTCTCCTGCCTGATGATATTTTATCTTTGTGGCCCTCTTGGTTTTGACCCAGCTACCTGACTGTCCTACTAGCCATCTTGCACCACTGAACAGCAGCTGACTCTGTATCCCTTGCCCAGGGACCCCTGTGTAACTCCAGATCCCTTTCTAGGGGTTAGGGAGTGAAGGTCAGGGAATTCCCAGGTCTCTGGGAAACATAGCTTGTGCCAGTCCTGATCATGGTAGCCATGTTAAAGCTGCCAGTTGAGCACTGACAGGTTCATTACAATTACTTACTGTTTAAGTTATTTTTTTATGTGTATTTCAAAAAATTATAATTTTTTTTATATATCTTTCATATTACTATGTCAAAAAAAATCTAAAATTTGTAAGAAAAAAATAGCAATAGACTTTCTCATAGCCCATTTATTGTTTATAAGCCTTCTGAGCTTCTAGTCTAAAGGTACTGTCATGCTTAGCGATGCACCAGCGATCCCGACCAGCGATATGACGTGACCAGGATCGCTGGTGCATCGCTAAGTGGTCGCTAGTGAGCTGCCACACAGGCAGATCTCACCAGCGACATCGCAGGGGTCAGGGGTCGCTACTTACCTGTCACACTAGGCGATCCTGACGTCCTCCCGCCCGCGTCCACCTGTCGCTCGTCTCCACAGTAGGAAGCTGACGACGAGAAACGGTCCAGGACGTTCTCGCGCGATCAGCGATAACCAGCGGGGGAGCGGTCGGCGGTAAGTACAAGACATAGCGATATCGCTAGCAATATCTCTATAACGTCCCAAAAACCAGTGACGTTATAGCAATATTGCTAGCGATATCGCTTAGTGTGACAGGCCCTTAAGCATGCTCCAATCTGGGCAAAGGTCAGTGTGAATAGTGTATCCTGTGTTATCTACTGTATATAGAGGTGGCACCTTTCATCTTGTCTGTAGTGCTAATGAAACTGCCGGAAAGTATTCTGTGCAAAATAAAGAGCGTGAGTCTAGCATAAGGTCTAGTCTAGAGGCCAGTGTAAAAATGTAAGGAGGTAGCGGGGACCCTCATTGGCCTCCTCTCTCCTTTACACTGAGCCCATGCGACCCCCAATGGTTCCTTTATGTTTAAGCATTTTAATATGTCATGTTTCGTATGTACTGTGTTATATGTAAAGTGTAATGTGTAATGTTTTATATGTCCCATGTCATTGTGCATTCTGCATCATTGTAAAAGTGTTAAGTTAGTTTAGGGACAGTACGAGTAAAAAAAAGGGGCCACTACAGCAGGCTGAAAAGGCAGGAATTTCCTGCTTCTGCAGCAGTAGCCCGGCAGGCTACGGGTCCTAGCATGGAGGGACCGTCTCTAAAAGGACTTTTGTGGCTTCCTAAACCAGATGGAAGCTAGAGCTGCTGGAAAGGCTCGAGAAGTTGCAGGGACAGAGCAGGAAGCATTGTTTCATGTACAGTTGGATCAGAACTGTGCCTGTGGTGTTTTCCTGAATCCTCATCCCCAGCGGCTGCAGTGAGCGTGTGGAGAAAGTAACTGACTGTGTTGTAGGACTGGGACCGCACCTGTCTTTCCATGTGCAAGGGGCCGGGGTGCTTATGGACTGTTGCTTTAATGGACTCGGTCATGACTACCACTCCGTGCCTCCTTGTTACAAAACTTACAAGATTTCTTCTTTTTTTACTTAAATAATATGAATAGTGATATGAAAAATTGAAAAAAAAATCTGTTTAAAAATGCATTTAACATAAAAACCTGCTTTATTTTCTGGTAATACATTCCCTTTAAGACACTGGAAGGGAAGTCAGATGGAAGGGATTAACTCCTGAGTTCAGGATCAGATTATAACCAAGGTTTGTTCTTTAGTCGGTAACCATGAAGTCAAGTAGGTCATCGTAGGCACTGCACACAAAATATAGTAGGATATTTTTAACCAATGTAATATTTTGTCATATTATGGATAGGCAAAAAATGGGTTTTATTGGCAAACACATTTGAACATGAATTAGATATTACAATTCTTATTAAAAAAAGGTTCTTTTTTTTCCAGGCACACATGAATCTCCTGCACTCGTTGGCTTTGTCCTCCTGCTGATGACCCAAGTTTGGTTGGGTTAGATCTTCAGATGAATCATTGATTGGAGCGACAACTATATTCTCATCATGCTCATTTCTTATGTATAGTACACTTATATTTTCTAGGAAAAACTTTATATTATTGCTATGTACTAGTCTGGGATATTATTTAATTTCTTTGGATCATCTGAAGCCAGTACTATTAAAGATCCTTTACATTTGTTCGCCAGTTAGAGATTTTGCATTGAGGCACTTGAGATTCAAGTTCCACCACAGATAACCATCATAAGACAAGGCATCACCGATTTTATTTTCCAAAATGCTTTAATAAATCTGTGATCCGAGTCTCTGCTTTTCAGCTGATACTATGTAGTGTCAACTTTTCCAATTCATAAGTTGCTAATAGAAATAAAAAGTAAGGAGCAAATGATGGGATTTTGTTTCAGTGTATGAATATTTTGTAAATGTGAAAAAATTTTAGAATGTAAAATTTGTTTTTACGACTAATAAACTTTTGTTGGGTTCAGTAATTGTGTTTTCTTTATTGGAAATACTGACCTTCTTGGTTTACAACCAGACACAGGGATGGAAGAAGCAGTAGAGGTTATTGATTGCAGAATTAAACAGAATCATAGAAAAGAGAAAAATTAAGGAAGAATTAGTCTATTATGGGAGCAAAATCATCTGTAACATTATCTCTCTAGTTTGATGACCCTACAAAACATCTTCCAAATCTGTGTCTTAGAATGCTAAAGTTGGCCATACACTTGAAAGAAAATTTGCCTTAACCCACCAATATTAATATGGTTGGACTTAACACGTTGAACCGCTGTTTCCAACACCAAATAAGCCATTGTGAGACATGTCTGGTAACGGCCACCAATTCCTCTCCACCTATTGACATAAAGTGCATTCGGTTCTGAGCCTGAAAATTCCTGTAGACTAACCTATTTCTGCCATCAAAATGTAAAAGACACGAACATAAACCAAATGCTGCGCATAGAAAAAATGTTTAGCTGATCGGAAGGGTTGCTGGAGAGAGTGAGGGATATATAAGGATAGGCTGTAGAAAGGTAAAGCACAGAGTAAAAAAAAAATAAAAATTCAGCTTTATTTTTCTAATATTGGTCAACCCCTTTAAAGGAAATGATGGTGGACTGTGGCGACACCCTAATTTAAGATGTGGATCCTGTTTTATATACTATATAAAAGTGTGTTACCTCTCATTCACTGGCAGATAAAGACAGAAAAGGGCCCCTGTGCAAAAACAATATATGGGCCCTTTGCAGACTAAAAACTCATCATAATGCACTATTCCACTTGTCTTGGAGGTAGTGGAGGCCCCCTTACCTCTTGCACCTCTGCTCTTGCACCCATGATATGTCCACCCCCTCTCTCATTGTAATTCTGTCAATGATGATAATGAGACTGCTTTAAAGTCTTCTGTAAAGAACAGGAAGTTCAAATCTAGCAAAATTTCAGATTTTTTTTAATATAGATAGAGATACATAAAATTGAAGAATTTTTTTTTTATATTTTTTAAGTATACTTTATGTAAAAATTTTCAAACAGTAGTACACAAAAATCCCTCATAAACCAGTGAACCACCAGGATACATTTCACAAAATTTTGTGGCATTGTTGAAGACTTTCATATCAATTGGGGTTGCGATGCTCCATGATCTCCTGTGTAAGTTTGCGTCAAGCCACACCACATGCCTCTTTCTATTGATCCACACTTCCTTTTAAACCGCCCCTTTCCTAGATGACGCCGCTCCCTGATGAAGACACCGAAATACGCATCAACTTCAGGATGTTACAGATAAACGAGTGTTGGGTGTGTGCATGTGCGACGGTACTTTGGTTTCTGAGATCTCCACAGTCCACTCTGATGCACTTGGTCCAGTATCATCCCATTTAACCATTGAAGCAAAACCAGCTTTTACAAACAATGTCCTTTTTATGCATAGCCAAACTGCTGAACAGAGAGTAACAGGTTGTGCATTCTCCATCGCCTTCCATACAATACACAGGCTCCTTCCCCAGAGTTACAGTTAGCATATTGTTCCTGGCAACAGGTACAACAAAGGAAGGGGGGGGGGCATTTGGAATGCCTGCATTTTCCTAGGTGTAGGATCATACCAGTCCAGGTGTGTCGCTATGAACGTCTTTCCCTGTTTCTTTGGTTAGTGTAGCCCTTAGAGTTGTTGATCCCCATGTCAGTACCCACAGCAGGGTGATACCTTTTCCCTTAAGGTCAACTTTCCACAGGACATGTTGAGATGCAGGGAGAGGAACGAAGGAGCTTACCATGCTAACCGTTAGCCTATGACTAAGGGTGTGTGTACACCTGAAGCGCATGAGGTACGAGGCTTCGCCTTTTAATGTTTTAACTACGTTTGAATAATGATAGGTTGTGCCGGAATCTTTCCCCATTTTTCATCTACTTTCCGCTGGACAGTACGATTTCCTAACTTGTAAGCCTTTTCCTTGCAGGAGTTACCCACTTACCTGTGATGTCCTTCCGCCTCTGTTACTATTCCATCTTCATACGAGCCCAGTATATCGCTCCACTGGTCCACCTGTCCTTTCACTTCACTTACTCACAAACACTACTATCTCTTGGAAATAGTCTCCAGTTTGTGCCCTGTCACTCTTCCCTTCTCTGGGTGGCTCATCCCTGAACACAGGATCCTGCAGCCCATAGGGAAATCTAAACCTATCAAAGGGAAGACCTCTTGTGTCTGGTGGTTATTACACTGGTCAACAGCATTTTTGGTGCCAAAGATATTTCATCGAATTTAGGGTATTTTTGGGGTGCTGATTCTGAATATGTCATCAGTTTTGCCAGATTGGCTCAAGTTTTTGAGATTTTTGGTATCTTATTTATAGCACTTGTTGGTAAATGCGACGCATCATCTCATTAATTTCTTTGGATTAGTACTTGAACTGAGCAGTTCTCAATATAGTTTTGTGTTAATTAGTGTTCTAAAAGTTTGTTCATAGCTTGATTTTTGCACTAACTTTATGTTGTTGTCTGTTTTCCAGTGAAAAGCATGAACTCATCAAGAAGAAGTTGTCTTAACGATCCAGACTCATTCTGTTACATTTGTGGTGAATACACACTGCCAAAACATAGAAGAAACATAACAGACTTCGTAAAAAAAGTGTATTTTGCCTATTTTGGGGTTATGCTTGGGGACCAAGACAAGTTTTGGGCACCACACATAGTGTGCAAAGCATGTATCGAATTATTACGAAAATGGAGCAAAGGACAAAGAAAAAGCTTCAAATTTGGTGTTCCAATGGTGTGGAGAGAGCCAAAAAATCATCATGATGACTGTTATTTATGGTAAACACAGGTACAGGCACATCTTCACAATGAGGGACAGGCCTTCTTGCAGATTCCATGTTACTCCCATTTTCGTTTCTTATGCTTATTGAATCCTTGCACTTGCACTGCACAGAAATAACAGTCATCATGATGATTTTTTGGCTCTCTCCACACCATTGGAACACCAAATTTGAAGCTTTTTCTTTGTCCTTTGCTCCATTTTCGTAATAATTCGATACATGCTTTGCACACTATGTGTGGTGCCCAAAACTTGTCTTGGTCCCCAAGCATAACCCCAAAATAGGCAAAATACACTTTTTTTACGAAGTGTGTTATGTTTCTTCTATGTTTTGGCAGTGTATATTCACCACAAATGTAACAGAATGAGTCTGGATCGTTAAGACAACTTCTTCATGATGAGTTCATGCTTTTCACTGGAAAACAGACAACAACATAAAGTTAGTGCAAAAATCAAGCTATGAACAAACTTTTAGAACACTAATTAACACAAAACTATATTGAGAACTGCTCAGTTCAAGTACTAATCCAAAGAAATTAATGAGATGATGCGTCGCATTTACCAACAAGTGCTATAAATAAGATACCAAAAATCTCAAAAACTTGAGCCAATCTGGCAAAACTGATGACATATTCAGAATCAGCACCCCAAAAATACCCCAAATTCATTAAAATATTTTGGACACCAGAAAAAAAATTTTTTTTCGTTGACCTGTGTTATTGCAGCAACATAGCAGGTGTCCTAACATGACTACAATACAATAATGTTATTCATGTCTTCAGGGGGAAATACAACAACCCGACCACCTCCTACAAGAGCATTTTCCTTTGGATCACTTAGTGGTACCTCATAGTGGCTTTATGTATCCCTATTCAACTCAAGTAGTCTCTGGTAGTTTTCTGGAAGTTGCCTTAAAAATGTGTTGTAGTTGAGAGAGGTCATGGAGTGATGCCTACATTGGTTCTTCTTGTAGGCAGTGGTTGGTCGTGTTCTGTGTGTATTCTGACATGATGAAATTTAGAGCTCTGCAGTTCTCCACCATGGCTCCAGACTGTCTCCTTGCTTCTTTTATTCATATAAAAGTTCATCTGCTCCTTCGTTACTCCATAGTGGGATGTAAAATATTTTTTTCTGGGTTCCTTCTACTTATTTTACTTCTCCCTATCATTATTAATAAGTAATAAAGGCTTAATACAGTTCCCTATTTTTATCTTTTTAATGTATCCATGAAAAATGCATGACAAATGGTATCATTTTTTTAACTCAGTGATAGACTAATAATGGGCGAATCTCATCCAGAATATGGATCAAAGCAGTATATGCTGCAATTATTTACACGCAGACCATGAGTCTGTGTGTAAAAACATTGATGTGAACTAGCATATTGATTTGCATTGGTTATTATGCTGTCCATATGCATAGGCAGATTAAAATGAGTGCAATCTGGCTTACCGTCCTGGGTCCAAGGCTCTAGGGTGGAGCCAATGTCCAAATTGCCCTCATTAAAATGCATTTTTTTGCCATCGGTTATGTGCCTGTGTGATAATGTCATCAGCCAGTGTGATGACATCAATATGCCAGCATGTGTGTGCCAGCTACAAGAAGTGGAGCTGCAGCAGGTCGTATGGTGAGGTATGTATGAAAAACTTTTTTTTTTTCAATAAAATAAATGAAATGGGGGTGGGTTGTGGAAGGGGGAAGTATAATGAATAGAAGGTTGGGAGTTGGAGAAAGGAAAGTATAATGGCCTGAAGGTTGGGGGAGGTGCTAGAGAGGACATTATATTCTAATTAATTGAAGAGGGGGCATGTAATTATAAGGAAGCGGGGGTGACATGTAATTATAATGAATTTATTGATCTCTATCATACAATTTTCTAGTGTAACACCATCAGTCTCCTACTTGTAACCAGGTCACAGTAGCAATGATAATACAAGCCCTAATGGGAGTCAGTGATACTACTCTGTTAGACCCCAAGTCTCTTAGCGATCAGTCTCTTCAATGATGCGTTTACTCTGGCCGCCTTTGTCTCCTGAAGCATGGCCCCAGTCCCCTCTATAGTGTAATTTACACCGCAGTCACAGCGCACACGATTGCTTTTATTCCTCTGTGTGGTGGTCTCTCACAGTTCTGGTTCCGCTTGCTTGTCTCTGGTTCCGCTCACTCGTCTATAGTTCCGTTCACTTGGCTCTGGCTTCACTCACGTGACTCTGGTTTTTCCTCTGCTAGTAATTCTGACTATAAACGAGGTCAGCTTCTTCTATATCATGCCCACCTGGGCTTTTTATAATTCCTAACTGCGATACAGCTATCACCTTGACCTGGTGTCTCCCCTAATCTGCCCCCTGAGGGAACATGCACTTCTCTCATCAGTTCCTGCCCATGGAATTCTCTCTGTTTTCCCCTTTCTGATAATCTTTGACCAGCAGATGCAATGACAGTGCGTTCTGTTGTTGGCTGGTCATTTCTGATGAGAGCTGGCGAGAGAGTACGTTGTCACTGTGCACTGATAAGAACAGCATCTACTGAGCATCCATCAGAATTGATGACCAGTACTTATTCAATAGAGCAGGGACTAGCCCAGCCCCTGAAATGGACCTCACCGATGATGCTTACTTTCAGAGTGGAGGCAGAGGCGGCAGCAGTGACAGTAGCCTCTACCTCCTGATGACTTGTTTAAGTATCCCAGCATGCACTGCACTTTTCATGCTCAGAATCAAAGAGGAAGTAGTAGAAAAAGAAAATAAAACAGATAGATTAGTTAGGAAACGATTGGGAGATTTTAATTAAAAAATAATAGAAAAGAGATTAGATTATGACATTAAATAGAGTTCAGGATGAAAATATAATTTCGTTTCGGACAACCCCTTTAAACGATGAGCCAGGAGTGGGTGATAAATACAGAAGTGGTGAAGTGTTTTTATTAGACTTTTTCTGTGATTGTTCCTCTCCTGATTTTGGTTTACAAGTACTGAGGTAAAATACTGACCAAATACTGAGGGTGTGAATGTAGCATAAGTGCAACTCACAGAGTCAGTTTTTTTTTGTTTTGCATGGACCAGCATTTTTACCCAGCTGTTTTAAATTAGTGAGAGGGTGCAAAATGGGTTCCAACTATTTTTGGAGGCTACAAAAGGGGTTCCTACTATTTTTGAAGGCTATGAAATGGGTTCCAACTACTTTTGGAGGCAACAAAAGGGGTTCCAACTATTTTTGGAGGCTGCAAAAGGGGTTCCAACTATTTTTGGAGGCTACAAAAGGGTTTCCAACTATTTTTGGAGGCTACAAAAGGGGTTCCAACTATTTTTGGAGACTGCTAAAGGGATTTCAACTATTTTTGGAGACTACAAAAGGGGTTCCAACTATTTTTGGAGGCTACAAAAGGGGTTCCAACTATTTTTGGAGGCTGCAAAATGGGTTCCAACTATATTTGAAGGCTGCAAAAGGGGTTCCAACTATTTTTGGAGGCTACAAAAGGGGTTCCAACTATTTTTGAAGGCTGCGAAATGGGTTCCAACTACTTTTGGAGGCAACAAAAGGGGTTCCAGCTATTTTTTGAGGCTGCTAAAGGGGTTCCAACTATTTTTGAAGGCTGCAAAAGGATTTCCAACTATTTTTGGAGACTGCTAAAGGGTTTCCAACTATTTTTGGAGACTGCTAAAGGGATTTCAACTATTTTTGGAGGCAACAAAAGGGGTTCCGACTATTTTTGGAGACTGCTAAAGGGTTTCCAACTATTTTTGGAGACTGCTAAAGGGATTTCAACTATTTTTGGAGACTACAAAAGGGGTTCCAACTATTTTTGGAGGCAACAAAGGGGTTCCAACTATTTTTGGAGGCTACAAAAGGGTTTCCAACTATTTTTGGAGGCTACAAAAGGGGTTCCAACTATTTTTGGAGACTGCTAAAGGGATTTCAACTAATTTTGGTGACTACAAAAGGGGTTCCAACTATTTTTGGAGGCTGCAAAAGGGGTTCCAGCTATTTTTTGGTTCAAAGTCTGAAAACATGTAGAAGATGTGCTTTTTTAGCTCCTTTCACATGGTGCTGGTGCTTTGTAGAGACTATTGCCGCTGTGAGGATGTGCCTGTGGAGTGGTGTGACTTTGAGCTGTGGGGGCTTTTCCTTGCAGCATGGATGAATTGTCAACTGCTGGTGCGCTGTCATTTCGGTGGTGGTCAGTGTATTGTAATGTGGAAAATGATAGCCGTGGCTTGCATAATCTGTGGCCACCACCCTACAGGAAAATGAGGGTCCTAGCCAGGTGTGTGTGCTGCTGTTACCTTGGCAATACACTGAAACAGACCACATCCTGCCCCTTGCTTCAGGAGGCCAGGACCCAATAAGATGAGGTATATGTGAATAAGGTAGACTAGAGTCCAAAAAGAAAATTTTACTGAACAACATGTTGAGAAGTATAAATATCAGATAGCAGGCACAACACTTTAAGAAAACATCTTCTATGCAATCCAGAAGCCGGAACAGTATGGTTACATGTGGCAGTACTTTATTTCAATTACATGTTACATAAGTTCAGCAAACCATTATGGGAAGCTTCATCTTTTCCTTTGAGGACCGCACGAGTTGAGGTGTGCGATTGCAGCATCTCACGGCTTGTCTAAGTTGATTTGTGAGTACCTCACTGGCTGAGATGCGTCAGCCTTGGCAACACTCTAATTTCTTATCTAGTATAGATAATTGTTTGACTAAAACCTGCTTTCTTGAGATAAGGAATCCTTCCTTCTGTTTAGTTCTGTGACGGACTCAGCTCCTGCTGAGCCCATTTTTTGAGAGGACCCTCTGGGTCATGGCACCCACCCACTGAGGGTGAGCTGACCTTGTGAGAATCCACCCCCTATACAGGGAGTGTCAGGGGCCAGACCAAGGGCGTGAGCCACCACGACTGCTGGGACCAGACGGCCGGCTCAGGGGGACACTATGGGAGTGTCTGACGACCAGGGACAAGCAGGAAGCAAGACAAGACAAAACGTAAGTGCAAGGTATCTTCATTAAGATCTTCAGGATTACATTCAGTGCAAACGTGAAAACAAGCAAAACGTGCAAGGTGCGCGCGTGGGCATGCCAAGGTCCATAGCATAGTATGTGCCAGGTGGCACGCCTAGGTACAGGTAAAGGCACAATGGCATCGGACTCTGGACCGCTGGCGACAATCGACATGATCAAGGCATCAGGCTGCGGACATCAGCTCCGGACATCAGTCCGCAGTAATCCAGCTTACGATCTCTGGCAGCGATCGGCAGGTTCCGGGCATCCGGTAGGCAAACCAGGGTTCAGGCAAGGAGGCACGACAGATATCCAGGCATGGTGCGTGTTAGGGAACACGCCAAGGTCCAAGGCTAGGTGCAAGACAAGGTGCGTGTGTAGGGGACACGCCAGGGTTCAAGACTAGGTGCAAGGCAAGGTGCGTGTGTAGGGGACATGCCAGGGTTCAAAGCGAGAAAGGGTGCATGTGTAAAGACAAGCCAGAGCACAAGGTACAATGTACAAGACAGAGTGCGTGTGTAGAGACATGCCAAAGCACAGGGTACAAGGTACAAGACAGAGTGCGTGTGTAGAGACACGCCAAAGCACAAGGTACAAGACAGAGTGCGTGTGTAGAGACACGCCAAAGCACAAGGTAGAAGACAGAGTGCGTGTGTAGAGACACACCAAGGTCACGGTTCAAGGCAGGGTGCGTGCTAGGAGCCACGCCAGGGTTCAAGGCAGGGTGCGTGCTAGGAGCCACGCCAGGGTTCAAGGCAGGGTGCATGCTAGGAGCCACGCGGGATGCACACCTCACTGGCCAGTGCACACGGCTGTAACGCCAGCACGAGGCATGACCTTGGCACAGGAGGCGGGCAAAGGAACCTTCGTGCTAGGAGCCACGCCAGGTTCAGGGCAGGGTGCGTGCTAGGAGCCACGCCAGGGTTCAAAGCAGGGTGCGTGCTAGGAGCCACGCCAGGGTTCAAGGAAGGGCTGCGTGCTAGGAGCCACGCAGGAGGCACGCCACACTGGCCAGTGCACACGGCTGTACACAAACACGAGGCACTTAACACGGCACAGGAGACGGCCAAGGGGAACCCACGCCAGGGTTCAAGGCAAGGACAAGGAAAGGAACAAGGCAAGGAGCAAGGTACGGAACAAGGTACAGAACTCGGAGTGGAACATAGGCAGAAACAGAGCCAGGTCAGAGCGAGGACAGAGTCTAGCAGCGGAGCATAGGCAGAAGCCCAGAGCTGGGCCAAAGGAGAACCTTGGGACTAGACTTGGAAATGTGCAAGAGAGCACCAGAGGACAGAGTGTGAAAACCAGGCTGAGACAAGAACATGAGAAGTACTACAAGGCTCAGGATAGCAAAGACCAGACATGGCGAAACAGGCAAGGCAGAGAACAGAGGAAGGACTATAAGTCAAAGAATAGCTAAGGCGAGACATAGCAAAACAGACTAAAGCAGAGAACAGCAGAAGGACTACAAGGCAAAGCAAGGCAAAGACAAACATGGCACGAGAGACAACACAAGACAAGAGACGGAATACGAGCACAGAGCGTGTGCAGAGAAGCACTACAGAGCAAAGTGCAAGGGCACAGAATAGAGGGAGCAACCCCACAGACCAAGAGCCATGCAGGGAAGCAACACAATAATCAGGCCCTGAGCAAAGGAAAGGGTGGTTTGATATAGGGCACAGCACCTCCTCTTCCGGGTCAGGACCAGGGGAGAACTTCCTAGTTCAGATGCTCCAGGATCACAGAGCGCAGTCACATGATCAGGGTTTCCGACATGACGAGATGATCACCGAACCAGACAGTGCAGGATCCTAGGAAGGACACATAACCAGGGATTCTAGACATGACGAGATGATTGCAGAACCAGACAGTGCAGAATCCTAGGAAACGTCACATGATCAAGGTTTCAGACATGACGAGATGATTGCAGAACCAGACAGTGCAGGATCCTAGGAAAGGTCACATGATCAGGGATTCTAGACATGACGAGAAGATCACAGAAGGCAAAGCAGGAACGCAGGCATCTTGCAGCTCAGCAGACATGAGGTGAGTGTGCACACTGCTGTAGGGAACAAGCAGGGTAGCAGACACAAGGTGCGCGTGCACACCGCTCCAGGGGTTCATGAGGCAAAACAGACATGGCGGACGTGACAAGTTCTTGCTTTAGGACTCCTGGCCTGAAATAAGGAACCTGACCTCCTTTTAAGGTGCTTTTGTGGTTTGAATGTATGTGCTGACTGGGCCACAGACTATAATGGTGACGGCAGAGCGAACGTGCACTTTGCCCTGCATCATTTTCGGGAGTGTATGCCTACTGGAGGCAGACACTCAGACGCAGTCTACTACGTTTTGTGGAAGTTCTGATGTAATCCCCGACGGGGCCATGAAATGGATACCCGAACGCAATGTGAAAATACCATAAGTCCTTGCTAGGCCCCCTCACCTGAGATACGGAATCCGTCTGCCATTTAATCTTTGCTTTCCTTCAGAACATGCTATTTGATGTGGCCTCTTTTCTTGGTAGACAAAAACCCATTCACATGCAGGTCTGCGTGCAACAAGACCACAGGTCTACTCAATGCTTTCCCTCTCTATCTGATAACAGGAAATTGCATTCTCTTGTGCCCATTTAGCTACTCTCATCCTGGGCTGGTCCCAATAAGTTAATCATGTCAGTAGTTAAGACACTGTTGACGAGCACAAACCAGGTCAAGGACTCACTGAGAGGTTCATCATGATGTGGTAGTGGTCTTCATACAGTTTGATCAGAACGTTAAAACTTAGATCCTCATGTTCAGTTTTGTAAATTATTGCTTAGCCACAATAGATCAACGTATGATTTTTTTGATATTTGGTCCATGACTTTTTCTGCAGTTATAACATAGCCTACCTGTAGTTTTGATATATGTTTCCTACCCCCATCCATTTAGTTGTTGACTTTGAGAGGCAAGATATGAAACCCACATGTTAGGTGTTGCAACTCCCCCAGAGATATCATCATTTTACAAGTGTTCTAATTCAGTTTTGGCTTGTTGTTTTTTTCATAGGAGGGACACACAAGGCTATGAATTTTATGGAAATACCTCACTGGTATCCATATAGGATTACTGTGAATTATACAGTATATAAAAGCTATGACATTAGTATCATTTTAATTAAATTGTCCCTACCTATAACACACAGAGCCAATTTATCCTGGTCACAAATATATCTAATAGTGGGGCAAGAATTCAATCAATATAATATCAATATAACACTGTGGTCTTTTTGTAATGTTAATTCCAAAATATTTGAATTTCATAACCACCTTTATCTGTGGATGTGCCATGAAAGCCAGTTCGGATATTGGATCCACCAGTTGTAACAGCGGCCATAGATAGATTTCTGAATATCTCTAATATAGAGCAACATGTTGTTGACGTATATAGACCCATTCCTCAATTTTGCCACAGCTAAACCAGACAGGTTAGGGGAGGATCCCAATAGTTAATTAAATGTTTGACCAAACATTGCAGGCTAAATTTCAAGTTGATAATTTTGTATGGCCAATGTATGATGATATAAATATCCCAATGTCCCCTAGCAGAAAAAAGATACCCCGCTGCTGCTGTTAACTATTGGAGAAGTATGGTCACCTCTCATCCAACTCTCTTTTTGACTGGCTACAATCCTATTAGCAACAACTTGCCACAATTTATACTATGTACAACATAAAATAATATTGTGGTACCATGTTAGCCAGAAAAATTGATGTAAATACTTAGGTCACAAAAAAATGAGAAAGGTATTGAAGAAGTGATACCTTTATTGGCTAACTAGAGAAATTATATTTGTGAGGTTTCAGGGCTCGGGCAGCCTCTTCATCAGGCTGCATTACAAGTGAAAAGTGTTTATCAGTATATCAGTAATGTAGCCTGATGAAGGGGCCGCCTGAGCACTGAAAGCTGGCAAATATAATTTCTCTGGTTAGCCAATAAAGGTATCACTCCTTGAATACCTTTCTCATTTTTTGGGGACATAAGTATTTACACAATTTATACTAAAAGACTATTTTTCTTCCTATCAGTAACCACCAAGCTTTGTGCCACAACTGATGTGTAACTGCCAGGTTCTGTGCACTGATTTTGACCTGTGACCAGTAAGGCCTCTTTCACACTTCAGTTTTTTGCATCAGTCAAAATCCGCCAAAAGGACGGATGGCGGATCCATTTTAGTACTGATGACAACGGATGCCACCCGTCCGTTTTTTTGATGGATCCGACAAATGAAGAATTTTAAAGGAATCGCAGCCTGGAAAAGGAGGGAGAGAGAGAGAGAGAGAGAGAGAATTTTTTTTGTCCGGCACCCAGAAAGAATTTCGGGTTAAATCAGTGTCTGGAGGATCCGCCAGAGAATAAAACGTTGCAAGCTCCATTTTGAAATCTTTGAGGATGGTGACGGACAGCAACTTTTGGCGGATCCTCAAAAAAAACGGATGCAACGGACGGCAATCCGTCACAATCCGCCAATAATGGAAGTCAATGGGGAAAAAAACGGATCCTCAAAAGAAAATTGCGGATCCGTTTTTTTCAAAACCTGGCGGATTGTGACTGATTGTAAAAAACTGAAGTGTGAAAGAGGCCTAAGCCTTGTATCATTATTTGCTGTGTAACCCCCACACTTTGTACAACTATTTAGTGTAGAACTGGCCAGTTTACCCCTGTTTGACAGACTATAATTGCTACAATGACTTGAAACCTCCTCTATTTAGTACCTCCTTCAAATGGTGGTTTTACACTGATTTGGACAGTTTTTATTCTTTTTTGGGTCCCTGCTTTCCAAAATTATGTTCACTGGTAATAAAGATGCAACTTTTCCCTCTAATTATCTGGGCTTATACCACAGAACTATCATCATAGAGGTTATTGATGGCAGCATTAAAGTTACACTGACAGCATTGCAGCGAATCAAGGAGCTGCTCAAGTAGACGCCACTTAGATCAATGATTGGCTTCAGAGCTAGCAACATGATGTTAGCTTTGGAAACTATTACAGAGACCATGGTTGCGGCAAAGATCTGGGAGGATGAGTAAAGAACAGTGTTTTTTTTAAACAAACGGTAACTGGGAACACAACCTTCCTGAAAATGGAAAACCCCTTTAACCAGTGCTGGATTACCAATTAATTATAGTAGACACCAGCCTATGGGCCAGGTATTCTTTGGAGCTCCTGTGCATTGAACGAAAAATAATAAGGATTCCTTATTAAAAGAAACTTACTATCAGTGTTCCGACCTGATCGCCTCACATTGGAGGCCAGCGTTTCTTTTCAAAGTTACACACTTCTCCAAGACAAACCACAATCACGCTGTAGTTTGTCCTGGAGAAGTGTGTAACTTCGAAACTCACTGACAAATAAACCATATTTTCTTCTACCCAGGTCTCTGACTCCATTTATCAGTGGTCTTCTTTATCTGAGCAGCACAAGGATTTAATGAATTTTTCTCCACCATTGTTCGTTGACTTGACTTTGACACATATGAATTTTACTGAAAACTCACAATAATGTGTAAAAGTTCAGGAAAGTTTAAGGCTAAGAGCACACGTTGCAGAAATTTTCTGCTCAAAAACCTAACTCCCTTACCAGAAACCGCACCTATTTTTCCACGGCAGTTTTTGCGTGGTTTTGATGTGTTTTTGATGCGTTTTTTTCCGCAGCGGTTTCAAAACGCATGGAAGAAGCCAAAACCGTGGAAAAATCCGCAAAATTAATGAGCATGCTGCGTTTTTTACCGCGATGCATTTTTTTCGCGGTAAAAAAGCGTATCAATGTGCACAAAAAGTGCAAAATGCATAGAAATGACTGGGAAGCTTATTTTTAGCGGTTTTATAGTGAAAACTGCTAAAAAAAAATGCTGTGTGTGAACACAGCCTAAAATCACACATACACGTATGTGCAGTGCTGGAGTCCTGGGTTCAAATCCCACCATGGACAACATCTCCAGGAAGTTTGTATGTTCTCCCCGTGTTTGCGTGGGTTTCCGCTGGGTTCTCCGGTTTCCTCCCACATTCCAAAGACATACCGATAGGGAATTTAGATTGTGAGCCACAATGGGGACAGTGCCGATAATGTCTGTAAAGTGCTGTGGAATTAATGGCACTATATAAGTGAGTAAAATAAATAAATAAATAAAATACAGTATAGCGTATACTTATGTTTGCATCATGGCATGTGGAGACAGCAAAAGCAACACAATTTCTTGTTCACATACATTACATAGACCAAAGTATTAGAACACCCGTCTTACTCACTGAATTCTGGTGTTTCATTCATTCCCATTGTCCCCGGTGTATAACATCCGGCACCTCGCTGTGCCTTTTGCCTTTACTAATGTGTGCGATGGAATGACTCATTCTACAGATATCTCTGATGCTAGCATGGCGTTCACCAAGATGCCACTGGTATAACAAGTCAGTTCTAGACATTTCTCGCCATTTTAGTATCAACTGTGACTGGAATTATTGAAAAGTGGAAGCATTTAGGAACTGCAGCGACTCAGTCATGAAGTGGAAACCATGTAATGTGACATATCGGGATCACCGAGTGCTGAAGAGTAAAGTGCATAAAAGTCATCAATGCTTTGCTGACTCCATAACTGCAAAAGTCCAAACATCATCTGGCATCAACATCAAAGCAAAAACTTAACTGCATGGATTTCTATAACTGAGCAACTGATTGCAAGTCTTACATCACCAAGTTCAGTGCCAACTATCAGATGAGTACTGGACTCTAAAGCATTAGAAACATGTTAAGTGGAGTTATGACGGTCTAAGGAGTAACGTCTCCGTGTACACCTTGTATATTTATAATGACCCCACACTGGCCTCCATATACTTGTATTGTTCCCAGTGTTGGACTTGGTTGACAAAGGCCCACCAGGAAATTTGATTCTCGGGGCCCACTGTTCAGCTACCTGACCCTAGTACATACAATTACTTTTGCCTCTATGTAATAAGAATTTGTCTAGCTTGTTTATTGAATGATTACATAGTATCATAGTAACATAGTTTTGAAGGCTGAAGGAAGACCTTATGTCCATCTCCTTCAGCCTATTTTTAGTGCAGCTGTTCTGCATTGTTGATCCTGGGGAAGGCAAAAAACCCACAGAGTAGAAGCCAATTTTCTCCATAGGGAAAAAAATTCCTTCCCCTAAGCTGGGTCAACCATCCACCTATAATATTCTGTTACTCGTAACCTTCTATACTGTTACTCACAAGAAAAGCATCCATTACTTTCTTAAATTCATTCAGTGAGTTGGCCATCACCACTTCCTCAGGAAGAGAATTCCAGAGCCTCACTGCTCTTACCGTGAAGATCCCTCTTGTATGCTGGTGCAGAAATTGTCTTTCCTCCAAACGAAGAGAATGCCCCCTTGTTCTTGTCACAGTCCTTGGTACAAACAGTTCACTGGAGAGATCTCTGTATATATATTAAGTCTCCCCTAAGTCTTCTCTTTTCTAGAGTAAATAGACCTAATTTTGATAACCTTTCTGGGTATTGTAGTGAACCAACTCCATTTATCATTTTAGTAGCCCGCCTTTGAACCCTTTCAAGTTCAGTAATGTCTTTCTTGAGCACGGCGTCCAAAATTACACACAATACTCCAAGTGTGGTCTGACGAGTGATTTGTACAGAGGGAGAATTATGTTTTCATCTCGTGTCCCCAGACCTCTTCTAATGCATCCCATGACCCTATTTGCTTTGGTGGCAGCTGCCTGACACTGGGCACTCCAAGGAATTAGATGATTCCTTTTTCTGCAAATTGTGAGTCAAGTGTAATAGCATTACTCATTAGCACTTCTTCATAGAGGCCCACCAGAGGAGTCTCCTGTTCTCCTGTGGGCCTGTCCAAGCCTGATTGTTCCCGATTCTGGCCCCCGTACACTTATAAGTGGTGGTGATAAGTCCAACGTGTCTATTAAGGGCGGCAAAATGCTGCCTCTTTGTACCTTTACTTAAAGGAGTGGTCTGTCACCTAAAATGTATTTTCTAACTATCTATCCTTACACCCTAAACACTTTTGTAATCTTCTTTATTACACAACACCCTACACTTCTCCCTATCTACGTTATCTCTAAATGTTTTTTAGAGATTGAGAATAAGATTTGAGGTGTAAGGAATGCCACCGCCCATGATGAAATTGATGAGAGGTAGACACCACGCCACATCTCAGCTCCACACACTTTGTTTCAGCCTGGCAAAATGGGTAAAAAAAGGCAAAATTTGCAACAATTTTGCATAGCCTCGTGTGGAGCAAAAATTGTTCAACTTTTCAAAGCTTTTTATGGCAGAATTCTGACGTAAAAGCTTCAATAAATCGGGGCCCTTGTCTTTTATACCCCGTCTCCCGATCTCATCATGTCAATAGGAGTGGGTGGTGAGGGTGTAGTATTGCTCTTATTATAAAATTATCAATTTTATGCATTTAATTTTTTTTTAAAAGAACCTTAAAGCAATGCTGGAATAGCTCTTTTCTGAGCAACCCGCCATACAAAAGCTTGAAAAAAAATAATTGGAAAGCAAGAAAAAAACATCCCTGTAACAGAAGCCCTCACACAGCAATGCAGAGAAAATTTTGAAAAAGTTTGATTCTTATAATTCCGCAACACACAAAATATATATTTTATTTCTATTTTCAGAAGAGATGATGTGATATCACATGAAATGCTAAACTTCGGGCCGCCTAAGCTCTATCGAATAAATAATAAAATTTTAATTTTAGGGACTTTTTTCTGTTTTCTGTTAGTAATAACCCAAAGATTAGTGAAAAGAAATCCGAGATTACAATTGATAATTGTCTATAAGTCTTAGTTTTATTTTAATTTTGCAAATGTTATTTTTAAGCCATATCGAACACTACTAGTTTGGCCATAGTTTGTACCACCTCTTCCTTTTTTTTAAGGCAATTTTGCGGTAATTGTGGCAATTAGCCAAGATTTGACCTCACCATGTGACTACGTCCTTAATACTATACAACTGGTCATAGCAAAATGGATAGATTTTTGTACCCTATTGTTTTCCATTGACAAATTATTAGTATCCATTTAACGTATTATCGAGGATGAGCACCATGTGGCAGCTTTTTACAATGTTTGCCAGAGATATTTACCAGGATTCCCTGCTTACCTCCACTCATGCACATGCTTGTTTTTTCACCTGACTTTGAAATCTGCAGCATATCAATTCTTTCAGTCTTTTTGCAGTGTTTTTTTTCACCCATAGAAAGCAATGAAAAGGTGAAAAAAATGCTGCAAAAAAAGCAACAGCATTTGTTGCTGAACGATTGAAGCTTTTCTTGGTGAATAAAACTAACTTTGTTAAAATTGTACTGTAGACAAAGTACACATGTAATCTGCACCCAAAAAGCATGTCGAAAATGCAGTGAAAAAGTTTGCTTTAAATGCAGCATTTTTATTGCCAAGAGGGCAGGTTTTGGCTGCAAAAACGCTGTGTGTGATCATAGTCTTAATGTGGTTTTATGGACACGGGATTTAGGTACAGGTTGCCTTATCTGTATAGGGCACCAAAATACCTTGTGGTAGCCCTGAGCTTAGCTTTGCTACATGATGGATGTGGAGCGCCCCAATGCCAGGGCTGGTGGGGTACTCAGAGCCGGGCCCGTTGGTTTCAATGGAAGTTGTCACAGTAGCAGTGACCCGGTCCGTGGCCCTGGGCGTCCATTGTAAAAGGGGAATGTCGAGCTTGTGGGTGATGATTAAAGTTTATGAGTGAATGATTCGTGACACCACCTGTGGTGTTCGGCAATGAAGATGTTAAGCCGATGCTGCAGGGAGATCCTCTGGGACAGATGGTGTGGTGCAGCAATGATGTTGTTGCCCTCCACAGGTGGGGCAGTAGTCCCAGGGCAGTGTAGGTGGAGAGGGGAGAGACGTGGATGGTGCAGTGTTAGGCACAAAGATGTAGCAGTGCTGAGTGCGTTGGCGCAGGAATAAGTGGAGGACAGGGCCGGCGTCAGCACCCGACGCACCCGAGCAAGTGCCGGGGCCCTGGCGAGATGGGAGGGCCCACTCATGCTAGGCTTGTGGTTAGGGTTAGAGTTGGGATTAGGGTTAGGGTTGTGTTGGGGTTATGGTTGTGGTTAGGGTTATGATTAGGGTTGGGATTATGGTTAGGGGTGTGTTGGGGTTAGGATTGGAGTTAGAATTGAGGGGTTTCCTCTGTTTAGGCACATCACGGGGTCTCCAAACGTGACATGGCTCCATTTATTCCAGCCAATTTTGTGTTCAAAAAGTCAAACAGTGCTCCCTCTATTTCGAGCCCTGACGTGTGCCCAAACAGTGGTTTACCCCCACATATAGGGAATCAGCGTACTCAGGGAAAATTGCACAACAACTATGGGGGTCTAATTTCTCCTGTTACCCTTGGGAAAATAAAATATTGGGGGCTAAAAAAATTATTTTTGTGGAAAAAAATGATTTTTTATTTTCACGGCTCTGCGCTATAAACATCTGTGAAGCACTTGGGGGTTCAAAGTGCTCACCACACATCTAGATAAGTTCCTTGGGTGGTCTAGTTTCCAAAATTGGATCACTTATGGGGGGTTTCCACTGTTTAGGCACATCAGGGGTTCTGCAAACGTAACATGATGCCCGCAGACCATTCCATCAAGTCGGCATTTCAAAACGTCACTACTTCTCTTCTGAGCCCCGACGTGTGCCCAAACAGTGGGTCCACCCACATATGTGGTACCAGCATACTCAGGACAAACTGGACAACTTTCGGGGTTCAATTTCTCCTGTTACCATTGTGAAAGTAAAAATAGCGGGCTAAAAAATAATTTTTTGTGTCATCTGTATACTCACTTATCATATTTGACTTCTGCTTCACCACCCTGGCCAGGGTATGTGCTTACCATTAACTGGAGCAGTTCTACATGGTAAGATACAGCCATTAACCAGTACATAGCAGGGGCACATTTATAACATTATCTCAGCACAGAAAGTTATTTTTAACACATTCATTTGTGGAAATTATTTTAATTCCAAGATCTATTAATGGTCTGGGGCTTAAGTAGCTGGCTACCAAAGCCAGGAGTGTTCAGAGGTCTAGAAAAGAAGCACTCTATGAAAGTGTTTGTGCCCATGTTAAAGGACCTGAACCATGGACATTGCTAACCTTTCCCGTCTTTTGCCCTTTCAGTAGTGCAGAACAAATACTATTCTCCTGGTATATTATTTGTTGAATTTTCATGGATGCTGCAGCAGCTGTTATCTTTACTCTATTACTGGTTGTGTCACACACAAACCCCATCAGGGGGAGTATACATATATTTACCCACCTTGCATAACCTGTATAAGACCTTATTTGCTGTTTGCGCTTCTTTCTTGCTTCATACACTCTACAGGAGAGAGGACTTTGCTGACCATAACAGCTTACAATCTACAGGAGAGAGAGGAGACTGCTGATCATAAGAGCTTGCACTCTACAGGACAGAGAGATGATGCTGCTGATCATAAGAGCTCACACTCTATAGGAGAGAGAGAGGATTCCGCTGACCATAACAGCTTACATTCTACAGGAGAGAGAGGAGACCGCTGATCATAAGAGGTTACACTCTATAGGAGAGAGAGAGGACTCAGCTGACCATAACAGCTTACATTCTACAGGAGAGAAAGGAGACTGCTGATCATAAGAGCTTTCACTCTACAGGACAGAGAGATGATGCTGCTGATCATAAGAGCTTACACTCTACAGGACAGAGAGATGATGCTGCTGATCATAAGAGCTTACACTCTATAGGAGAGAGAGAGAGGACTCAGCTGACCATAACAGCTTACATTCTACAGAAGAGAGAGGAGACCGCTGATCATAAGAGGTTACACTCTACAGGACAAAGAGGTGATGCTGCTGATTATAAGAGCTTACACTCTACAGAAGAGAGAGCTACCCAGTGATTCTGGAGTTGGAAAAAACTGTCGTATAAACTGTGCTCTGCAAGGAACAGTTGATCTGAGATGGCTCTGGTATTGACCACCACTGTACTAGATATGATAATCTGTAAGATGTCATAGCTGCAAGACATCATGGGGAGGCTTGCGCAGCAGCACAAAATGACATTACCCCAATTTCTGGTGTTTCAGTGGTGTGGGAAATTGTACTGAGCAAGTTTTTTATTAGCAAACTGCAAACCGAATCCCAAAATGTTCGAATTCGCATGAAATCATGAATTTCATTAAATTGAATGCAAGTCGATCCTTTGCAGATCAGGCCGCTCCACTTTTGACTGCAGTTGTTGTAATTACACCTAAGTACAGGTAAGTAAGTTTTTTCTTTACATTTTCCCAAACATTTTGAGAAATGGAATTCTTTGTGAATACATTCTTGATGAATAATGCAAAAGCCCGAAAACGTTTCTTGTTTTACTGATATAGCTTCAATAAAACAAATCATTAAGATAATATCCTTGAATTTGTCTTCGCACTTCATGCTAAGTGCGTAAAGATCATACGTTGGCTTGTTTTTCAACAGCAAGTGAGTTGGCAAATATTGCAAATATTAATATTGCAATAAATTGATTTTGATAAGAGGTTTTTTCTTTGATGTTTATGCAAATTTTGATATATAATGTAGATTAATACAGTAATAAGGAAAGAGCCACTATTATATATTGAAGTTAATAGCACACAGCTAACCATACGCAGAATTCACAGCCACCTTGAAAGTTCGAGACCTTGTAAAATGTTCCTTTGCCTTCGACACAGTCAACCACTCATTCCTACTACAAATCCTCTCTTCACTTGGCATCAAAGACCTCGCTCTCTCCTAAATCTCCTCATACCTTTCTAAATGCATATTTAGCGACTCCCACTCCCATACTACCTCCTCATGTCCCCTGTTCTGCTGCTTTTCTTTAATGCATGAGAAAAAAGAAAAGATTATACTCACTTCCCATCCACTTTCCCGCTATGCGGCCTCCACTTCTGAAGCCAGCAGCTGACTTCAGGGTGCAAGGGATGGGAGCGCATGGAGTCACTGACATGAGCCCCTAGTCACGTACACATTGATGTCAGTTGCTGGCCTCTGATTGGCAGGCAACATGTATTGCCGTGCATGGACCTCATAGGTCTGTGCCCCGCAATACACTTCAGCTGGATGTACGTCCGAGGAAGCACATACAGTTGAAGTTCTGCGGTATCGTCGGGCCTCCAGGCACACAAGCACACACCCACAAAGGGCAAGTCGTGACCTCTGCAACCGCTGTCATTACGCCCCTGGTGCAGACCACTGAGCCACTGTGCTGTAGTAGGTAATCATGGAGACATATAGGAGCTGCACATAAAGTATAGTGGGATGTTTTAAAGCAAAATAATATTTTGAATATTACAGGTATGAAACAATGTGTTTTATTGGAAAGCACATTTAAAACTGAACTAGAGATTACAATTTTTATTATTAATAAGGTTATTTTCTTTCCAGGCACACATGAATCTCCTGCTCTTGTTGGCTTTGTCCTCCTTCTGATGACCCAAGTTTGGTTTGGTTAGATTTTCAGAGGAATCATTGATTGGAGCGACAACTATATTCTCATCGTGCTCATATCTTATGTATAGTACACTTATGATTTATAGTAGTAACTTTATATTATTGCTATGTACTAATATAGGACATTATTTAATTTATTGCTATTTTATTAATCAATATTTTAAAGCAGGTTCTGCATATTATACATTATGCTAAGTACTTAGCAATGCATACTAATCAACCATTAAATCCATTAAAAAAAAATTTGGATGTATCTTTGCATAAACTGGTACAATATAATTGAAGGGGTTTACATATGAAGAAATCCCTTTTCCATATTCTCTAATGAAGCATATAAATATTATAAAGCAGTACCTCCCCTTCCCGCTTAGAACCATATTCTGTCTCATCAAGTCACAACTGAGAGACTTGGCATGACTGATTTCTGCTTTGATAGACTCAATCCCAAATGGTCTTTTTGGATCAGCTGAGGAGACCAATACTATTAAAGATTCTTTACATATGTTGGCAAGTTGGAGATTTTGCCTTGATGCCCATGAAATTCAAGTTCCACCACTGATGACCATTAGAAGACAAAGCTAGTCATTATGGATTTTATTTTCAAAATTGCTTTAATAAATCTGTGACCCTGCATTTCAGCAAATAATATGTGGTGTCAATTTTTCCAACTCTTAAAAAAAAACATATACAGTATAGTCAGCTCACACTTTGCTGAATGTAGATTTCTCACCGCTGACCAATGCCCTACATGTATCTAAATGAGTAAACAGAAATATCAGCACAGGAAGGAAGGAACCAGCAATGTCAGATAGAGGTTACAAACAATGATATTTATTCCAAAGAATATTCAAAACATATTCCGGCACATAATGTCGGGCAGGACTGCATTGGCAGACAGATCAACGCGTTTCGATCAAAGTCTTTTTCAGGATCTAACGCCAAACGTGCTGAACAATATATTGATGCTATAGCCAACGATGTAATTGGTTGAACAATTAAGTATTCAAAATATGAAGTCAAGGAGAGAAAAAAGAAAAAAAAAAGAGAGGAAAGAAAACAAAAATCAAAAGAAAAGAAAAACGTGTAAAAACATGATACAAAAATTAAATATATTACATGTCATATGAAATCTCATGTCAAATGGAATCACAATTTTAGTAATGTTTAATAAGATCTTGTCTGGCATTTAGACCTAAAGGAACCCTGGTGTTTAATGTGAAAATCCAAAAGGATTCTCTGCCAAGTAGTTTATATTTATGGTTTCCACCTTTTCGAGGTTTATATACCTTCTCTATAGCATAAAACAAAAATGATTTAATACTGCTGTTGTGGCAAGTGATAAAATGTTTTGAAGCTGCAGAAGGGGACAGTGCATTAGAATTCGTTCTATCCACTAGATGACGTCTATTGCGGATTTTGAGAGGACATGTAGTACATCCTATACATTGGACATTGCAAATAGTGCATTTTAGTAAGTAAATAACAAAATATGTATTACAATTGATAAAGTCATTAATAGGGTACATAAAAGAATCATGGACAGAGCTGAATGTATCTGTTTTATATGCAAATTTGCACGCTTTGCACTTATTAGCTCTACATTTGACAAAACCTAATTTGCAAAGCGTGCAAATTTGCATATAAAACAGATACATTTTTATTTTATGCTATAGAGAAGGTATATAAACCTCAAAGAGGTGGAAACCATAAATATAAACTACTTGGCAGAGAATCCTTTTGGATTTTCACATTAAACACCAGGGTTCCTTTAGGTCTAAATGCCAGACAAGATCTTATTAAACATTACTAAAATTATCACAAACTCAAGATAAAAAGCGGACGGCACCGCTGTTACCGTGTAACTTCAAATGATGTGCGGCATACAGAAGACCAGCAGCTGGGAATCTCGGGTGCCAGACCTGGAAACAGTCAATCCTGGGAATCCATGCAAAGAGAAAAGGTCGCACTCATCGAGATGGAAGTTTCACTGATTTATTGACATATCATGAACATGTCAAGTCGGGGGAGTGACATAAGGAGTGCAAGAAAGGCTGACAACGGCCATTTTGCGCTGCTCGAGCGCTTCAACGGGTCACGTTGACCCGTTGAAGCGCTCAAGCAGCGCGAAACAGCCATTGTCAGCCTTTCTTGCACTCCTTATGTCACTCCCCCGACTTGACATGTTCATGATATGTCAATAAATCAGTGAAACTTCCATCTCGATGAGTGCGACCTTTTCTCTTTGCATGGATTACTAAAATTATGATTCCATTTGACATGAGATTTCATAGGACATGGAATATATTTAATTTCTGTATCATGTTTTTACATGTTTTTCTTTTCTTTTGATTTTTGTGTTTTCTTTCCTCTCTTTTTTTTTAATCTTTTTTCTCTCCTTGACTGCATATTTTGAATACTTAATTGTTCAACCAATTACATCGTTGGCTAAAGCATCAATATATTGTTCAGCACATTTGGAGTTTGATCTTGAAAAAGACTTCGGTCGAAACACGTCTGTCTGCCAATGAATGCCCGACATTATGTGCCGGAATAAGTTTTAAATATTCTGTGGAATAAATATCATTGTTTTTAACCGCTATCTGACATCGCTGGATTCTTCCTTCCTGTGCTGGTATTTCCTATTCTTAAATTGCTAATAGAAGTAAAAAGTAAGCAGCAAATTATGGGATTTTGTGTCAGTGTATGAATATTACCTAAATGTGAAGACATTTTAGAATATAAAATTAGCTTTTTTTAACCAATAAAATTTTTGAGGTTGAATATTTGTGTTTTCTTTATTGGAAATACTGACTTTGTTGGTTTATGCCCACCAGACACAGTGATGGAAGAAGCAGTATTGATTGCCGAATAAGACAGATTAGAATCAGAGAAAAGACAAGAATTAAGGAAGAATTGGTGGGATAATGTTTTCCTTTTTACGCTACCATTTATTGGTCCAGCAAAGTTCAGGTGATGCAAATTCCCCAGCTTTATAAAAACCCAGCTTCCTCTAACCTTGTGCCAAAAAATAGCAGCCATGGGTTCTTCTAAACAGCTGCCTAACACTCTCAAAATGGTGGAGGCTCACAAAGCAGGAGAAGACTATAAGAAGATAGCAATATATATTTTTTGGCCTAAAATACAAAGGGAATGCGTCATCTTTAAATTTACTTTAGGCCTTTTACAGATCATTCCATCTTCTCCTTGCTTAACTGTTCACAATAACAGTAATTTTGACCTGGGGTGCCCAATCCTTTACATGTCACTGTACTGTGTTATTGCAGTGTATAGTACTAGCAATCAGATGATTGCAAACTCAAGAGCCCTAAGAGGATTAAAAGCAAGTAAATAAATTAACCCATTCACCCAGAAACCTGTTTTCACCTTCCTGACCAGGCAAAATTTTTCCCTTTCTGACCTGTGTCAATTTATGAGGTCATAAACCTGGAACGCTTCAATAGATCCCACTGATTATGAGAATATTTTCTTGTGAAATATTATACTTCGTGATAGTGGTAAAATTTGTTCAATATGACCATACGAAATTTAGCCATTTTGAAGGTTTAAATTTTTATGCCCTTAAATGAGTTATGTCACTCAAAACAGTTACTAAATCACATTTCCCACACGTCTACTTTACATCAGCACAATTTTTGAAACAATTTTTTTGGTTATGAAGTTAGAAAGGTTAAAAATTGACCAGCAATTTTTCATTTTTCCAGCAAAATTTACAAAACTATTTTTTTTAGGGACCACATCACATTTCAAGTCACTTTGAGTGGCCTATATGACAGAAAGTACCCAAAAGTGACACCATTTTAAAAATTGCACCCCTCAAGATGCTCAAAAACATTTTCAATAAGTTCATTAGTCATTCAGGTGCCACACAGGAATTAATGGAATGCGGAAGGAAAAAATGAACATTTTAACTTTTTTCCGCAAAAATTTTACTTTAGACCAAAATATTTTTATTTTCACAAGGGTAACAGGAAAAAATGCATGTACAATGTGTTGTGCAATTTCTCCTAAGTACGCCAACATTCAATATGTGGGTGAAAAAAACCCAGCAGGGCTCAGAAATGAGGGAGAGCCATTTGACTTTTTGAATGCATACTTTGCTTGCATAATTAATGGATGCCATGTCACTTTTGGAGACCCCTGATGTACCTCAAAAGCGGAAACCCCCCAAGTGACCCCATTTTGGAAACTAGACTCCGAAGGAATTTATCTAGATATGAACCCACAGGTGCTTCACTGAATTTTACAAAGTTGATCTGTGAATATGAAAAAAAAATACACTGCTCAAAAAATAAAGGTAACACTAAGATGCTACATCATAGATAATACTGAATTAAATATTCCAGCTGTAAACCTTTGTTTAGAACATGTTGAGAACAATAAAACATAAAAATGATCAATGTAAATCAAAGTTAGTATCACATGAAGGACTTGATTCAGAATGATGCTCAAAATCAAAGTGGAAAATCAAATTACAGGCTGATCTAACTTCAGTGGAAATGCCTCAAGACAAGGAAATGATGCTCAGTAGTGTGTGTGGCCTACACATGCCTGTATGACCTCCCTATAATGCCTGGGCATAGTCCTGATGAGGCAGCGGATGTTCTCCTGAGGGATATCCTCCCAGACCTGGATAAAAGCATCAGTCAGCTACTGGACAGTCTGTGGTGCAACATGGCGTTGGTGGATGGAGCAAGACATGATGTCCCAGATGTGCTCAATTGGATTCAGGTTTGGGGAACTGGCATGCCAGTCTATTGCATTCATGCCTTCATCATGCAGGAATTGCTGAAACACTTCAGCCACATGAGGCCTAGCATTGTCATGCATCAGAACTAACCCAGGGCCCGCTGCACCTGCATATAGTCTCGCTATGGGTCTGAGGATCTCTTCCTGGTATCTAATGGCAGTCAAGGTACCTTTGGCTAGTACATGGAGGACTGTGTAGCCGTCTAAAGAAATACATCCACCCACCATTACTGACCCACTACCAAACCGGTCTTGCTGGTGATGTTGCAGGCAGAAAAGCATTCTCCACGGCATCTATAGACTTTGTCACGTCTGTCATATGTGTTCAATGTGAACCTGCTCAAATCTGTGAAGAGCACAGTGCACCAATGCTGAATATGCCAATCTTGTTGTTCTCTGGCAAATACCAATCAGCCTCCACGGTATTGGTCTATAAGCACAATACCCACTTGTGGACATTGGGCTCTCATACCATCCTCATGGAGTCTGTTTCTGACAGTTTGAGCAGACACATGGGTGTTAGTGGCCTGCTGGATGTCATTTTGCAGTGCTCAGGTACTGCCCCTTGTGTTCCTCCTTGCATAAAGTAGGAGGGAGTGGTCCTGGGTTGTTGCCCTCCTACGGCCACCTCCACATCTCCTGGAGTACTGGCCTGTCTTCTGGTATCTGTCCAATGCTCTGGACACTGTGCTGACAGACACAGCTACCTTTCTTTCCACAGCTCGCATTGACGTGCCATCGTTGATGAGCTGCATTACCTAAGCAACTTTTGTGGGTTGTACTATAGACACCAACTCATGCTACTGCACCTCTAGGGGTAAAAGCAATGACAAAATGCAAGCATGACCAAAACAACAGCCAAAAAGGATGAGAACAGAGAAATTCTCTGTGGTCATCACCTGCAGAACCACTCCTTTAAATGGGTTGTCTTGCTAATTGCCTATCCTTTCTACACATTTTCTGTTCCATTTGCACAACAGCAGGAGAAATTGATTCACAATCAGTGTTGATTAATAACTGGACAGGTTGATTTCTAAGAAGTGTGATTGACTTGGAGTTATATAGTGTTGTATAAGTCTTCCCTTTATTTTTTGAACTGTGTATTTTTCCCACAAAAATGTTGCTTCAGCCGCAATTTTTTCATATAGCAGACGAGCAGGAGAAAATGGACCCTAAAATTTGTTTTGCAATTTCTCCTAAGTACATCGATATCCCATCTGTGGTCAAAAACCATTTTTGAGGTACAGTGCAAAGCGCAGAAGGGAAGAAGCACCATGTTGAAGTTCAGATTTTGCTGGATTGGTTTGAAGGTGCCATGTCACATTGGCAGAGCCCCCTATAAGTGACCTAATTTTACAAACTACACCTCTCAATTAATTCATATAGGAATGCAGTGATCTTATTTTCACCACAGGCGTGACGCAGCATTCTATACCATTGGGCAGCGAAGAAATAATATTTACATTTTTAGTTTTAACAGTTATATTGAAATGAAAACATCATTTAACATGAGTTACATTCATATTAGAGTACAAGGATCCCCTCGCAGAGGGAAATACGTAGAAAAAAAAAGGCGCTTAAGGTCATACGGTATCCTTGACTACAAAATCTTCGCTTAGAATATGTGTAGTAAAACAATTATAACACAACTAAGTTAGACTTAATGGGATGGAGAGGGAAAGTGGGAGTTTAAAGTGAGTGTCGATAATGCGAGATATACAGACGTGGGGCATCAGTGTACCTGTTTTAAAGTTTCTAAATGTAAGAAGCTACTACCGTGCCAATATATTATATAGATAAAGATATAATTTTGGAAAGGTCATCATCTCTATGTGCCTGAATCCAAGATCCCAGATACCCCGAAAGTTATCGAAAGAATCAGATCTAATAGCGTCTATTTTCTCGTATAACATTATCAAATTGACCGTTCTCTTCACCTGTGTTAAAGAGAGCGTACTGGTTTTCCATCTGCTAGCTATGTGGTTTCTCGTCGCCACTGCAATAAAATCAACAAGACGACAAGTCCTATTGTTAGCATTGGTTGGTCTGTCCCCCAGCAGAAGAACTGACGGTGACAGAGGTAGTTTCCTATCCAAGATATTATCAATTAATTTTACTACATCTTTCCACAGTGACTTTACTATCGGACATGTCCACCAAATATGGAGAGTATCTCCATCGTCAGTGCACCCTCTAAAACAATTGCCAGGGACGGAATGGTAAATATTGTGCAGGAAGCTAGGTACATAGTGTATTATAAAGAACAATTTAAGAGATGTCTCAGTAAGTGAAACTTGATTACTACCCCTCATTATATTTTCATAACACCTGAACCACCTTTGAGGTGTGAGGGAGATTCGTAGATCTGCCTCCCATTCCTCCATGGTCTTCAATTTCAGGCCATCTCTGGGTTTGTTAAATATAGAATAAAGATGAGATATAAGGCCATTGCCCAGTGGGTCATATAGACATTTTAATTCTTTCGTTGTAGGTTGTACGTTTGAAGAGCCAACCATTTGGTTTTGCAGGAAATGAAAGATTTGTTCAAGTCGGAATGTCTCAGACCTCGGGACTTGATATTTTGTGATGAACTCTTGTTTTGACATTAGGTTAAAGTGAGTAGTTAGATTTTGTAGCCTAGTTAGCTTATTCTGCTGCCACCATACGTGGTTTCGAGATGTAACTCCTGGTGGGGACATGGGACTATTAAACAGGTTCAGAAGAGGAGAGGGATGAGACTGCAGTGCAAATTGGAATCTATTCGATCTCCAGATTCATAGGGAGTGAAAGGTATACAGGGAATGTAGAGCCAGATCTTTCGGTATAGACCCCGTGGCCCAAATTAGACTCTCCAAGGAGTAAGGTGCTATTTGGAAATTTTCTATTTGTGGCCATATGGGTGTGCGTTGTTCTGCGTTTACCCCTGCCAGCTGGGCGATCTGAGCTGCCCTATAATAGACAGTAAAGTTTGGTAGCGAAACTCCTCCCTGTCTTTTGTGTCTAAACAGGATTTGCTGGGAGATGCGAGGCTTTCTATTATTCCAGATAAAACGTATTACGTGCGAGTGTATCATTTTGAATGTCATCAGAGGTATTGAAATAGGCAAGGATCGGAACAAATATAGAAATTGAGGTAAAGTAACCATTTTAATCGAGTGCACCCTTCCCAAAAAGGAAAGAGATGTAGAGGACCATTTTGACAAAGATTGCGTTAGTTTTTGGAGGAGGGGAGCGTAATTATATTTAATTAGCGTGGATTTAGATAATGTAAGGTTAATTCCTAGGTAAGTAATATAATGTTTTGCATGTCGGAAGTGAAAGTTCTCTACCATTGAAGCTTGTTCAACAGGAGGGGTATTCAGAAACATAATCTCTGATTTATCGATATTGACATTTAAGCCTGAGATTTCCTCAAACGATTTAAGTGTCTTTAAAAGATTAGGCAGGGATATATGGGGGTTTGTCAAAGTCAAAAGGAGGTCGTCAGCAAACAGACTAACCTTGTATTCATGTCTACCTATTGTTTGGCCTGTGATATCGGGGTGCAGACGGATCTTCTGCGCCAGTGGTTCCATCACCAAAGCGAATAGGACCAGAGATAGGGGGCACTCTTGCCTGGTTCATCTGCTGTTAATTATTGGTTCTGGAGTAGTCGAAGGTAATTTTAAATAAGCAACTGGAGTATTGTATAGAAGTTTAAGTGAGTCGATTAATTGTTGTGAAATCCCCATTTTGCGCAATTAAACATGTATGTCCAAGTGACGGTATCGAAAGCTTTTTCTATATCTAAAGCTAGCAAAGTTAAGGGGGTTTTACGTTTGTTGGCATTATGTATGAGGTTTAGGTTTTTACGGATATTATCCGGGGCTTGTCTAGTTGGGATGAATCCAACCTGATCTTTGTGAATAAGACTAGGCAGGCATTTATTAATTCTATTGGCTATTATGGAGGAGAAAATCTTGAGGTCCACGTTCAAAAGGGATATTGGCCTCTAGTTTTTTGTGAGCAATGGGTCTCTCCCTTGTTTTGGGATGACAGTGATATGCGCCGTATAGAATTTTGGCGGCATTGTTTGGCCTGTTAGCATATTATTGCAGTATGTTTGTATATGTTTTAATAAGATATTTGAAAATTTTTTATAGTATAATGCGGTCAACCCGTCGGGGCCCGGAGCCTTCCCAGCTTTTAGATGGTTTATAGTAGATGTGATTTCATCTTCAGTGATAGGAGAATGTAATGTAGCAGCGTAAGCCAGAGTTAGGGAAGATAGTGGTACATTAGTTAGAAAGTCATCCAATTTGGGGGATGAAAAATTCGTGCTATCAGTGTATAGTTTTTGGTAATAAGTTTGAAATATTTTGTAGATTTTGTTCGGGTTAAAAGTAGTTTGGGACTGTTCATCTTTTATGGAGAAGATAGAGTTTAATTGCTCTTTCTGTTTTAATTTTCGGGCTAGCATTCGATCCATTTTATTAGAGAACGGATAGAATGTCGCTTGCGTCCACCTGATTGCTCTTTCTGTATGGGTTGTTAGCAAAGTATTTATTTGTAGTTTTAAGTCATAGATTCGTTTAGTTAAGAATAGGGAGGGGTGTGACTGATTGGTGGTTTCTAATTTATAAAGCTCATTCTTGAGAATCAATTGCTCCTTAAGATGATTCCTCTTTTTTTGAGTTGCCACCCTATTGAGTACACCAGTGATATATTTTTTATGGGCCATCCATATATTACCCATAGAGGTGTCAGGGGTGATATTAGAGAGGAAGAAGGCATTGAGCTCTTGTTCGACCATTATTCGCGTTTGAGGGTCAGAAAGCAAGGATTCATTCAATCTCCACGTATACAGGCATGCAGTCTCCATGCTTAATTTAAACACAGAAAGTACGCTATCATGGTCGGACCAAGAGGAGGGGACATGTCTGGAATACATCAATGACGGTATGTTTTCTGAATTAGTTAGAATCCAGTCAATCCTGGAATATGAATGGAATGCTCTAGAAAAATAGGTATAACCTCTGGATTGCTCATGAGATTCTCTCCATGTATCCACTAGATGATGAGCTTGCAAGATACCATCAAAGATAGTTTTTTCCCTCCTTGTCATGTCAGGTCTCCCCTTATTAGATTTATCAAAGTTTGGGTTTACAGTCAGGTTAAAATCGCCCACCCATATAATAGTATCATAGGATATAGACCTTAGGGATCTTGCAATAGATTTAATTGTTTTCATTTGAAATGTCGGGGGTGCATAGCAATTCACAAGACAGAATCGCTTCTCCTGGACCGTGCCCCAAAGGATTATATATCTACCTTCTGTGTCCACAACCAAACCCTCCTGCACAAATGGAAAAGAATTATGCAGCAATATGGCGACATCTCTCGTTTTTTTATCATGAGTAGCAAGAAAAAATCTTGAGTAGAGCTTATGGAAAAACTTGGGAGATGAGTTATTAGAGAAATGAGTTTCCTGTAGGAATAGCACATCAGGGGAATGTTTCTGGTAATCAATAAAGGCACGTTTTCTTTTTATTGGGGAATTGAACCTCCTAACATTGTGTGATAGTACCTTATATATTAGGTATGCATAAAGAGATTCTAATGAAATTTCTAATTAAACTACCACCTGGAACAAGCATTTTCCCCTTAATCACATATGCAAAAATATTTTTACATCTTATCAACACTCTTGTAGGGAAAAGAGGGAAGGGAGGGTAACAGAAAATACAACAAGAAAAATGGTCACAACCAATGACCAGTTTGTGGGCTACAGTGTGCTGGTTCACTATCAGTAGGACCAGAGGCAGTAATAGCCCAAAATGGAGGGGCATACTTACTCCAGGGGCACAACACTCCACTAGTAGGAAAAGGAAACAATATTATTCATAAATTGTCATTAGAAACATCAAATAGTAATACTATCAGAACGATATCTCAGCATTTTGGCCGTTCTTTGAGAATATTCCAGCACATTCATCGATAGTGGACTCAAGAAGTAGACTGTTTGTTGTGCTGTGATTTATTGAGTCTGGTATGGCGAACTTTCATCCACTCTTTGCGCGGTCTCTGTCTCTGTGGTAGGGCTCCCGAATCAGAAATCGGGATGCCTGCCTTCTCTAGTGCTTTTCTCCCTTCCTCGTGATTTCTTGGAGAATAGGTGGAGTTGCCATAGGAGAAAATTAAAGCATGTGGGAATCCCCACCTGTATTTAATCTTTGCTTTTTATTAAGGCCAGAGTTATAGCTTTCATGGCTTTTCTCCTTATTAGGGTTGCCGGGCAGATGACAGGGAACAGAGATGCGGTATCTGGGACACCTGGTAAATTGTTCAGTTTATGAGCAGTGGATGGAATCAGGTCTCTGGATTCCTCATGGTGCATTTTAAGGACAACACCCCTAGGTGAGGCATCAGATTTGGGACCTCCCAAGGCCCTGTTGATTCAGGTTATTTTTAAAGAATTAGGATCTGCTTGGGGCGGGAGGGTGCAGAAGAGATTTGAGGCAACCTCCATTAGATTGGAGCTACTTTCCAGTAGTCCTTTAATTCTAATATTACCTCGGCGAGAACGATTTTCCAAGTCTTCACAGTTTCGCTCTAGGAACTTGAGTCTAGCATCTTGTTCCTGTAGCTGCTCACTATTATGTTCAGCAGCATCTGCTGTGTCATCCATTCTTCTTTCCAAATCATTGGTTCTTTGAGCAATATCCTGAATTTGCTGCGTGAAGTTGCTTACAGCAGAAGATAATACGGCTCTGAAAGTTTTCTGAATGGTAGCCAGGAGGTCCTCCATTGTCATTGGAATCATGTTTGTTGGAGTAGCCAAGTTAGTTTGCTGTGACCTCTGGGGGGAGCTCCCGGTGTTCAGTGAGGTTGATTGTGACGCTGACATAGTGTGACTAGCTGATTTTGTACGTTGAGTCATCAGTTGTGTGATCAGATGGGTATTGTTTTCTGACGGAACAGATTTTTTGGGACACATTGCTCAGAGACCTGCGTTCTGAAAGTTATCGCATGACAATTACTCATATAGGTGGGTGCATATTTGTGCCCGTGGTGACAGATCTAGTGTTCCATAATTATAGTCCACCAGGATCATCCATTCCCTCCGTGTTGGATTTTAGCAAGATATGGGGTAAATTTTATAGAACAGAGTATGTTTCTGGTGCAGTTCTGCTGTAATACCCCTTTAATATCACAAGAGTAAGGGAGCATGTGAGCCTGTAAGTTAGAGTAACATCCCAAAACAGGGAAAAAGAAAAAGTGAAATACTCTCTCTTCCTCCTTTTTAAATATGGGCGATTGCGTCAGATAGCCAGCAGGTGGATTCCCACACCTTTATACATAAAATAAGGTATTTATGGAGATTGTATTAACTCTTACAGTCTCATAGCTTCTCCTTTAGCTGGGGACAGGGTAGAACACACAGCCCTCTGACAGTCAGTGCTGGGATACAGCAAGGCTCCTGCAATCCCCTCAGGCAGTTTGCTGATCAGGGAGGATACTACATGTGGACCACAACATGGCTCCTGCTGTCCTCCTGCAATCCGGGGTGGTCCCGGGCGTCCCTACAGACCCAGCAAGTCACCTACCTCCAGGGCAGAACATGCAGCCAACAACCTCCTCGCCGCACTCCCGGCGTCACCTCCGAATCTGTCACCGCTCACGTCGCGGGTCGCCCGTCCACTCCAGGCCACGGCTCCGCCAGATGTACATGCCACAGCAAGCCCAGCGGTCTCTCTCTGTGCGCCCGGCGTCCAGAAGAGAGCCCCCTCCATGCCACTGCCAGATAACAGCAAGGGGTAAGTGGCCGGTTTTCTCCCACTGTCGGTTCCCTGTCACAGGAAGGAGGCCTCCGGACTCGCCGCACCGCAGCGGACACGATGTGACCCAGGCAGGCCCCAGGCCCGTAGCTAGGCCGCAAGTGTCTTCCTCGCCCTGAGGCACCGGGTGGGTTCAGGGTCAACGGTGATCATCCTCCAGGTCCTTTCAAATACACGCTGGCTCCCAGTGAGGGCAGATGAGCTATAGGGAGCCCGGACTCAGGCAGATTATTATTTTCCTGAGAGGAGTTCAGGCCGGCACGTTCTGCTCCTTCAATCGCTGGCCACGCCCCTCAATAATTACATTTTTACCATCAAAATGTTGTTTTAGCCCCAGATTTTACCTGTTCACAATAGGAAATGGTTGAAAATGGAACTAAAATTTGTCCCACAATTTCTGCTAAATGTAGAAATATCCCATATGTTGCTGTACAGTGCTGTTTAGACACAAGGCGAGACTCGGGAGGGACCGAGTGTCTTTTGCTTCCTGGAGCATAGATTTTCCTAGAATAGTTTGCTGACTCCATATACAGAGCCCTAAGGACTAGAAGAGCAGAATCCACTCTCAAGTGACCCCATTTTGAAAATCATACCTTTTTGGGAATTTATCTACAGGTGTAGTGACAATATTGATTCCATGGGTGTTTTCCAGAAACAAGTAGCAGTGGATGTTGCTGAGTAAAAATGGCAAACTACCATTGTAGTGCCCAGAAAGTTGTAGTCACCAGTACATTGTAGTGCACAGCTCATACTTCTGGAGACATGCACCTGCAAATTAGATGCGTTGTCATCACCACAGAGATAAAAAAAACATGTGTACTCTAAATGAGGTTTAGGCACATTGGGACTCGGAAGGGAGAACAGCATTTGGATTTCGGCGTGTAGAATTTGCTGAATTTCTTTTGAGGGTCAAGGAGCCGTAGCTCTTTTCCAGAGCCTTTGTATTACCAGTAATGTGGAAACCCCCTATTTTTCATTTGACAGATGATGGACCTGAGTGGGGACTTGCATTTTTGTGGATTGAGATGAAGTTTATATTGGGAACATTTTACATAACATTTGGGATCACATCTATGCTGTTCCCTACATTGAGCACTTGCATCAGGGTTTCCATCTAAATGTCCAAGTGACGTGATCTAGATGAATCCCCCGATGGGTCAATTAACTATAATGAGGCAGCAGAGTTACTCTGGACTCCACCAGGTCTCTGTTCATTGGTGTTTTTCTTTTAATAAGTGTACAAAATTTTGGCCAACGGCACTTTTATGCACACCTAATAAAAAGAACATCGCCGGATCACAGGTTAGATGGCGTCCACAGTGCCTGCATCTACGTTCATTATAGGGAATCTTCCCCGGGAGTTCCATCTGAATCACGTATTTCAGAGATTTCCATGGAAACCTCGCTATAAGCGCTCAGGATAAATGTGAGCTGAGCCTGACTGCAATCTTTGGGAAGCAGAATGAACAAACCAACAGCAGGTGAATTGGTTTTATTTATTTTTTACACCATTCCTCATGTGGATTAGATGACTTTATTCTTCGGGTTGGTGCGATTACAGCAATACCAGATTTACAGCGTTTTTTTCTGCTTTGCTGCTGTCACACACTAAAAGACGCTTTTTATTGTATAACCTAGGTTTTACTTCTCCATATTTTGAGAGTTATTATTTTTCCATACTTCTGTTGACAGAGTCATGTGAGGGCTTGTTTTTTGCGGGACAAGTTGGCGTTTATGTTGGTAACATTTTTGGACAAATTACATTTTTTGATTGCTTTCTATTCTGATTTTTGGGGAGGCAGAATGAACAAAAAAAGCAACAATCAGGAATTCTTTTCTTGTTTTTTTTTATGCCGTTCTGGGTGTGGTAAAATTAATAAATCAGCTTTATTCTTTGGGTCAGTATGATTACAGCGATACCACATTTTAATCTTTTTTTATGTTTTGGAGCTTTTACAAAATATAAACTATTTCATAGAAAAAAATAATTATTTTTGCATTGCTTTGTTCTAAGAGCGGTAACTCTTATTTTTCACTGACGGTCCTTAACCCCATTGAAAATCTATGGGGTATTGTCAAGGGGAAGCTGAGAGACACCAGATCCAACAATGCAGATGAGCTGAAGGCTGCTATCAAAGCAACCTGGGCTTCCATAACACCTCAGCAGTGCCACAGGCTGATCGCCTCCATGCCATGCCGTATTGATGCAGTAATTGATGCCAAAGGAGCCCCGACCAAGTATTGAGTGCATATACTGAACATTTCAGTAGGCCGACATTTCGGATTTTAAAATTATTTTTTCAAGCTGGTGTTATAAAGTATTCTAATTTACTGAGATAATGGCCTTTGGGTTTTCATTAAATGTAAGCCATAATCATCAACATTGATAGAAATAAACAAGTGAAAAAGAACTCTATATAATATATAAGTTTCACTCTTTGTATTGAAGAACTGAAATAAATTAGCTTTTTGATGATATTCTAATTGAGTGATAAGCACTTGTACTTCCAACCATGGTAACATTGAGTCGCCATTGCAAAAACATTAGCAGCAGCAGTGTTAGTGGCAGAGGCAGCAGGGTGACTTAGTGGTTAGCACTTCAGCTTCGTAGCACTGCAATCCTGGTTAAAATCCCACCAATGACAATCCCTTCAGATGCTCCTTTAACCACTCCACACCCCCTCCCCTCTTCAATAAAACCCAATCCCCATTCCACATCTATTAATGCTGTTTATATTTCAAGCCTGTGATTAGTTCAGGAACCAGGGATCTCTATCTGCAAACTCAGACACTTTTTAATAATTACCTTAAGGGCTGCTACCCTGGAAAATTAAAGGATCCACACATATTAAAACGATTTAAACTTTACCTCCCTGATACTCAAATAATTCCCAGTGCTCTGAGGAATTAAAGGTACAGTGTTCAAAATCTCACAACATATTCGACTTGCTGTGTTTATCAAGTCCACCGTTCAAAGTGCTTCTGTAAATAAGTCCTACAATCTCTTCTCTCCATGTTGATTCTCTGAGTTGAAGATAATCAACTACTGATCCCCATCATCATCAACTTCAGTGAATCCTTTCTGCAGCTATTACAAAGGATAAAAGCAGCACCAAAACCAAATCTTCCAATATTAAGGATAACAAATCATCAATACTAAATTGGAAACTCAAAGAGAGAGACAAATCCATTCTCAATTCCACTCCTCTGCTTCCACCTTACACTCTCTGGAAGACTCCCCCATTCTGTTTAGCCCTTTAAAGTTAAGAAGTTAAGATCACCCATAAAAAGATCTGACACAAACGCAGAATCCTCAAAACCAAAACAATTCTCTTCCTACAGTGAGGCGACCAAAGAAGACAATTACCAAACAGCCCTTTCTAAACCTGTTTCAGACAAGCTACTTGCCACCACCGAGACTCCCTCAACTGAAGACATGGATCTGTCATAATCAACAAAAAGAAAGGAACCAGGTGATTGGGGCTTCAGGGATTCATTCTTTCAAGACGACTCAGAAGAAGAGCCAGATGACTTCTCTCCAAACCAGAGTCCTGACAAACATGGTCAAAGACGGGAGCATTTAATCCCTACCACTCAAAACAACATAAAGAAATCCTCAGTGAGTGCTGAAGTTCCTAAGTTCCTAATATATCTAACAGAAACATTTCAGAGAATTTCATGAGAGACCTCACAAAGGAGTTAAGCGATAAAATGGATCTGGGGTTCGAAAGACAAGCAAAACTTATGCAGTCAACCTTGGGTGCAATCACCCATAGAGTTGAAGAGAGTGAGAAGAGGATTACCACAGTAGAAAAAAGTCATGTAATCTAGATAAATCACACCAGGAAATGCAGCAGGAGATCACAAAATTGAGAGCTAAACTGTCCGATCTGGAAGATCACAACAGGAGGAACAATATCAAACTCCGAGGAATTTCTATTTTCCCAGAACAACCTAGAACACTTTGTTAAAGACCTTTTCAAGAAGTCTATTCTAAATTTCACAAACCTGGAGTTATCTAGTGACAGAATCCACTGTCTTCCTCATCCTTTAGCTCTATCTCCAGAGAGATACAATCTTGCATATACATTTCTACAATACCAAGGAGAGGATCCAAAACTGCATCAAGGAAAAGAAATCATTCCCGGATCCGTATTCCCATGTCAAGATGTAAGCAGACTTATCAAAAGACACTATCAATGCAAGGAAAACATTCAAAAAATTATCTCATCATTGAGAGATTTGGAAATCTCCTACAAATGGGATTTCCTGAATAAACTTCTGGTCTTCTTTAAGTGGAAGCCTATCCACATATCTACTCCTTACTCCTGACTCCTTACACAAGGTGAAATGCTGAAGGAAGCAACCTATTTACCTGTTATGGGTTTGGATATGTTCCTTTTCCTCATTCCTTCTGCCAATTCTGCACAAGTTACAGTTAATTGCTGCAATGTTTCATGCTTAATATGCTAATTTCTATACAGCTTCTCTTTCAACAGGTCTATCCTCACATACAATCTTTGATATACAGTATCTGTGCCATATAATACTCTGATTTTTTTCCACAAGTCTTCTGAAGCTTCTTTTGGATGTCTCACATGGTTCTCTTCATCAAACTTTCCTCCCATTAAAAGGAGACAACCCTCCTTCAGTTTGGCTCCTTCAGGAGAACTTTTTTGCTTTTCTTGTTGTTGTTTTGTAATTTCCACAAGGACCAACACACAAAAGGACAACACCACGACCATAAGTCCCAATATAAAGTTCAAAGTTTATTATTACAATCAGATAAAATCAGGTATTAAAACAGGTATCAATATATGGAATATGACAATTTTTGTACATATATTTGAAGAAATATACAAATATTTAAAATTATATCAGAGATATGGGCAGTACCATCCCTATAGAACATACAATCACCTGTCAGTATTAAAATTGTGAAAAATGTGCATAAATTTAATAATGAAAATGTAACTCCATAAATTTGGGCAGGGCGTCTATCCCAGGAGACCAGGAATAATCCATATAGCACACTTTGTAAGTCATATATTATATTTTTTTAATTTGGTTTATGGTATACCGTTTTCCTGGTCAGCAGACATACAGATTATTTTGTGCCACTTTTGTGCCACTTTTTCGCGAGCAGCGCAAAACGGCCGTTGTCAGCCTTTCTTGCACTCCTTATGTCACTCCCCCGACTTGACATGTTCATGATATGTCAATAAATCAGTGAAACTTCCATCTCGATGAGTGCGACCTTTTCTCTTCGCATGGATTCCCAGGATTGACTGTTTCCAGGTCTGGCACCCGAGATTCCCAGCTGCTGGGCTTCTGTATGCCGCACATCATTTGAAGTCATACGGTAACAGCGGTGCCGTCCGCTTTTTATCTTGAGTTTTGAGACATACAGATTATTTTGTGCCACTTTTTGCGGTTTTTTGAGTATCACTTGTATGGTCTGCATAGGCATACTGACATTTTTTCAATCGCACTGAGCACAGCACTTTATTTAATGATTCACATATGATATATTAGCACTGATTGTTTTATTGTAATAAATACACAACACTTTATTTTATATGCACTTTATACATTTATGGAGTTGCATTTTCATTATTAAATTTATGCACATTTTTCACAATTTTAATACTGACAGGTGATTGTATGTTCTATAGGGATGGTACTGCCCATATCTCTGATATAATTTTAAATATTTGTATATTTCTTCAAATATATGTGCAAAAATTGTCATATTCCATATATTGATACCTGTTCTAATACCTGATTTTATCTGGTTGTAATAATAAACTTTATACTTTATATTGGGACTTATGGTCGTGGTGTTGTCCTTTTGCGTGTTGGTTTAGTGAAATTTACGACTGTCCCTATATTAGCTCCATCTTACTGGCAATAATCATACTTGTAATTTGAATTTATAACGTATTATATAATAATTTTTTTGATTGAATTTCAAGTTCTCCTTACCTCTTTCTTTGTGTGGTGGTTAATTTCCACAAGGAGCATATTCCAAGTTTTTTATTGTTTTCCCTCATTTGTGCCTACATTTGCATAACATACTATAATTACTGTTGTTTACTGAGTTTTTTTTAGTTTATTCTTGTATGCCTACAGTCATCAAAACTTCATTTCACTTAAGTTAGGACTTGTTTATGTTTATTTTTAGTGTTTTATCTGCCCACGAAATATAAACCTCCAACATGAGTTCCAAATGTCTTACATACAATGTAAGAGGTCTAAACAATCCCATGAAAAGATTTACAATTTGGAAAGAGCTTAAAAACAGCCAAGCTGACCTAATTTGTCAACAGGGATCACATTTTGTAAATAAGAACACCCAAAATTCCAACATAAAGACTCTCCCCACATCTTTGAAACTCTCAATACTAAAAAGAAAGGGTGGGTGTGGGTGGCAACAATTATAAAAAAAATACCCTCCCATTTGAAATGATAGAAGAAGTAGGAGATGAGTTGGGAAGATGTCACATCCTAGTGTGCCATCTCAACAATTGTCTCTACACAATCATTAATATCAATGCCACCAATATTTTTTTTTTAATTTCTGGACAAACTGATTTACAAAATTCAAAAAAATCAGGAAAGGCGAATTAATATTACTTGGTGACTTCAATATGGTTATTTATAGGCATATTGGCGCATCTTTCTCAAAAAGACTTTCTTACCCCAGTTTAAACACTTGGTTAACAAAAACTGAACTCTATGATGCCTTTTGTTGCATTAACTCATCTTTCAGAGAATACACTCACTATTCTGATGTCCAAAAATCCTCATCTAGAATCAATCTTTTTTGTCACAGATGTGTTCTCAATATCCCAATTCAAGGAGATCTTAATTTTGCTCAAATTCATCTCTGATCATTCACCAGTCAAAAATTATAGACCAATCTCACTGATTAACTCAGATGTCAAAATTTATGCTAAGATCCTAGCAAACAGATTGGAAACCATTTTACCAGTCATTAACAATGACCAGATAGGTTTCATAGCAAGCTGTCAGTCATCTGATGGAACCAGGAGATTTCTTAACATCATAAATAAGATTAAATCCACAAACCTCCCTTCCATCCTCCTCTTCTTGGACACTGAAAAAGCATTTGACAGACTAAATTTGACATTCCTTAAACTTACACTTTCCAAATTTGGGTTCTGTAACCAAATCATGTCCTCCATCTTGGCATTTTACTCTTCCCTGAGAGCTAAGGTCTATGCAAACAATCACCTTTTAAATTCCATCCAGATATCTAATGGCAACAGACAGGGCTGCCTCCTCTCCCCCTATTGTTTGTCCTGGCTCTCGAACCCTTGCCTCAATCTATTAGGGACAATCCCTCCATCAAGGGTATACAGTTCCCCACTTGCCACTTTAAAATTGGACTCTTTGATGATGACTTAATCGTCTCCTTAACTGACCCTGTAATCTCCTTCAAAGAACTGTTAGTCTCTCTAAAAAATTTCTCCGAGGTCTCATGCTTCAAAATTAACCATGACAAATTCCAGATTCTCGAGTTCAACCTAAAAAACACATCTTTTGATGCTATAAAAAAATTTTTCTTTATTTGAATGGGTGGACAATGAGTTAACATATCTTGGGGTTATTCTAATCAAGAATTTGTAATCCCTTCGCCCTTTAAACTTGGATACAATTACAACTGAGAACTCAAAAGATCTATCCTCAACAGGCTTCTCTGAATTATCTTGGGTAGGCAGAAAAATGGCTATCAAAACATTTATTCTCCCAAAAATTTTCTACATGTTAATACTCTCCCTCAATTCTACCTTACTAAGTTACAAAAATTAATCAATGACTTCATCTGGAAATCTACAAAAGCTAGAATTGCAACTAATGATCTCTACAAAAATAAGTTTCACGGAGGGCTTAGTCTCCCCAAACTTTCAGCATACTATTTTGCTAACCTAATAAAACAAAGCAATAGTTGGCTCAGTTCCAACTATTACAAAGCAATAGTTGGCTCAGTTCCAGACATCCTCCAGCCTCGAATTTGACCACAACAATTTTGATCCTGTTAGAGATCTCTTATTCAAACACCTTTTCTGTCTAAGATTACCTGAACCGAATCACCCAATCTTTCAGGCCATCACCTTAGCCTGGAAAAATCTAGTCAAACTAAGGGTAAACTACTTTCCCCTTCCTTTTTGATGATGAAACCTTCATTACAAATTCTCCTTTATCCCCTCCCCTTCTTGCCTATGTTAAATTTTAAAAATCTCAATAAAAACTTTAAAAAACAATAATAATTTCGCCAGACAAAGGCATTGCTCTTTGCCCCTCAACTGACAAAATGTTACCATGTAAGTTTTTATTATTTTGCATTGCGTGGTACATTTCATATGTTTACTTTTGGATTTAATTGTATAATAAAAGTTAAGCATTAACTTTTGGACCAAAAGAGCTCAAGCCTTGTAGGTTACTCATTCAGAAAATATGCAGTGTCCTAGGGCTTCATGATGTTGAAATATATTATAACTCAATACACATACAACGCTGGCTAGACATAGTAACCTCAAAAGAACTGCACTGTAATAATCTAGAAAAAGCTTTATTAGGAATAGACTATCTTGCATAGGTTTTTCTATACTTAAAATTCCCTTTATAAATATCTATTTTAAATCCTTAACCCCTTTATCAATTTACTTTATTTTAACATACTTTACTCTTCTCCTCTATAGATAATACCTATTACTACGTGACTGCAGACTTGTGAATCCTCACAGCGTGCACAATGCACGCAGTCAGGATTCTCCGGTGCCAGTACAGGGAACATGAGATCATCATGTGACTCCAAGTGTGTGATTTGCAGAAAGATATTATTTGAAGGCAGTTGACAGGCCTAGAATGAAGTTATAGAGTATTGCCTTTTTAGCTTTGATGGTTAGTAAGTTGTTAATGGAAGAAAATAATGGGGAATACCAGCTCACCCTGAAGTTGGCTGAATTAGCATAGAAGCTCGCTATCAAGAATGCATGGCGTGTGGTGAATGCAAGAGAAGAAGAAATGATCCAGCTTCTGATCCCAAGACATATTAAAATATGGTCCTTTATTTTCCAAAGTTTAAAATAGGCAAAAAAAGAGAGAAAAGATACACACAGACAATTTAAATGTGTGGGAGGGGGAACATGGGGATAAAATAACAAAAAAATATTGTGGAAGCCTAATAGAAGATGTGGACATTTAGATATAGATGTGGATTTAGATGATTCAGCAATTGTCAATTTAAGTTCGATCACACTTTCTGTGCATTACAAAGAATTGTTAAAATTTGCTTCTACTCAAACGTTATATAAATTTGAAAAATACATTGATATAGAGCAATAAATACACAAATTATGCCTACAAAAATTTTACATAAAAAAAAATCACCTACAGCAGCATCAGGATTTGCAATAGCATATATAACATATATCCATAGTGGGCTTAGATTGAAATCTAAAAGGTGCCCTGGACCGACGATTAGTGTAGATATTGCAGCATTCCAACAAAGCATGGAAAAAGATTTGAGGGGTTTGAAAAATAGTATTTGCAGTAAAAATGCCACTGATATGCAAAATTTGCGTTTAAGAAATTTTTTTCAAATCTAATGACTGATCCTTATGTTTTCTTATGGCCTTACCTAAAAATCCCTTCTATTTTTACCTATCACATATGGATTTAGCACAAAATGCATATGTAACTATATACAAGTGAGATGAACGTGAAAAATCTTTATTGTAGCCAAAAATGTACACAATATTATATATAAAAAATTCTTGAACATTCATTGGAAATTAATTATTGCTCTTCAAAGCATCTTTTGATACCTTTTCTCTTACAGAAGGCCTGCGGATTTTCTTTGTGAAGAATCCAGCCATAGTCCCCTACCATATTCATGTTCAATTTACCTTGGTATTGTCATTACATCTCCTTGATATCCTGATGAAATCTTTCTCCTTGCTCTTAGTTATCAGCAACAAGGTATTCAATAAAGAAGTCCAAATGGGGATGTAAAAAAAATGTAACTTCTAATTCATCATCAGGATTTGAAATGTTTTAGCATTTTCTTCATGATGGACCTAAATTATGGATCTTTGTTGTTACCTAGAAATTTCTTCATGACTTCTTTAAAAGAATCCCAAGTCCTTTTTAAACAACTTTAATTTTTCTTTCGTCCTTCATGAGTTTCCAAATATCCATACCAACAAAAAATGCTTTCCTTCAGTTTTGCTTCTGACGGTTCCTGAAACTTGGTACTTAAGGGGGTTTTCCTCCCTAACAAAGTTAATTTTAATCAATACATCTTTGGATAATAATAAGTTCCACAATTGGATGTGCTTAAAAACCATGTTCCTGTGCTGAGATAATCTTGTACATGTGCCCCTGATGGGCACTAATTTCCTTATTTTTAAGGGTGAATCCTACTCCATTGCACGCACTAAAGTAGCAGTCATCACTATGATTTTGTGGTTCCTTTCAGATCATAGGCATGCCAAAAAAAAAAAGCTTCCTTTTTTCCCTTCCCTTTTCTTCCCTTTAGACCACTGTTATAGTTCTTCTACACAAACAGAACACACTTCATGTGGAGCCCACGAATTGTCCTGATCACCTAGTTTTACACCAAAGTATGTATAATACACTTTTCTAACAAAGTCCGTAATATTTCTTCATTGTTTATTTACTACAATACAACCTCAAATATGGCAAAAGTTGTCGGTTGAATTACGACACCTCATTTTAATCTTTTCGATTACGTTGTTAGAAACAGAAGCTTAATCCAATACAGCCACTAAGTTCTAAAAGGAATTGTGGTAAATACGCCATCATACTCTTATGAATTTTGTCTAAAAGAAAACCTGTCTTTTCTCCTCATCGTGACCAAAAGATAACTCCAGAAACATCTTACCTGGGCCAAGGAGAAAAAGAACTGGACTGTCGCTCAGTGGTCCAAGGTGTTGTTTTCAGATGAAAGTAAATTTTGCATTTCATTTGGAAATCAAGGTCCAAGAGTCTGGAGGAAGAGTGGAGAGGCCACAATCCAAGCTGCTTGAGGTCTAGTGTGAAGTTTCCACACTCAGTGATGGTTTGGGGAGCCATGTCATCTGCTGGTGTAGGTCCACTGTGTTTTATCAAGACCAAAGGTCAGCGCAGCGTCTACCAGGAAATTTTAGAGCACTTCATGTTTCTCTCTGAAATTTCATTCTCCAGCAGGACTTGGCACCTGTCCACACTGCCAAAAGTACCAATACCTGGTTTACAAACAACAGTATCACTGCTTGATTGGCCAGCAAAAAACTCGCCTGACCTTAACCCCATAGTGAATCTATGGAGTATTGTCAACAGGAAGATGAAAGACACCAGACGCAACAATGCAGACGAGCTGAAGGCTGCTATAAAAGCAACCTGGGCTCCATAACACCTCAGCATTGCCACAGGCTGATCACCTCCATGCCACGCCGCATTGATGCAGTAATTGATGCCAAAGGAGCCCTGACCAAGTATTGAGTGCATTTGCTGAACATACATTTCAGTAGGCCAACATTTCAGATTTTAAAATCATTTTTTCAAGCTTGTGTTATAAAGTATTCTAATTTACTGAGATAATGACTTCTGGGTTTTCATTGGCTGAAAGCCATATTCATCAACATTAACAGAAACAAAAAACACGTGAAATAGATCACTCTGTGTGTAATGACTCTATATAATATATGAGCTTCACTTTTTGTATTGAAGAACTGAAATAAATTAACTTTTTGATTATATTCTAATTTTGTGAAAAGCACCTGCATATAATGGAAATAGTAAATAGTAAAGAATAATTGTACAACTCATACCTTGTACAATGCTGATGCATTAATAGGTAACAGCTCAAAAAATTTAAATCACACCTTGAATTCATGGAACGGAATGAACGTGACTCCATGGTGTGACTGAAATCACGACTGTACTGTAGATCAGTATAAAAAATGCAAAGTCTAATTACATATTTATTGGGATGTGAATGCATTATACAGTCCTTTCTCATGTCATAAAAGTAAAACAATAAAGTGATGATGAACATACTAAATGTGCAAACGTGACATTTCCTTTTCCACACATTCGTTTTTTTTTAGTTAACCTTTTTAAATCTCTTGGCTGTCAACCACTGTGATCAGGTCTCTAAGACCGAGGTCAGACTAGCGTATGACATCCGATACGAGAACATCGGATGCGATATGCTAATGACCCTCAGCTCCTGCTTTGCTGCGAGTGGGAGCCGAGTGTCCTGCGTCTGTGCTCCGAGCCTCTCGCACAGAGAGGATCAGAGCACCGCTGCGGAGGAGGCGGAGAAATGAATTCATCCATCTCCTCCATTGCTGGGGTCAGCATATATCCAACAGAACTCGCATGGTGTGAGTGCTGTGCGTTTTTTTTATCGCACCCATTGACTTCTTGCAGGATACAATTTGTGATTACAATCGCAGCATGCTGTAATTTTTTTTCCAGTTCGGTCAGGATCTGAACCAAGCTGGAAAAAAACGCAGATGAACACACCATCATAGATTAACATTGATCCGAATTCAATCCGACTTTTTATCAATTGAATTTGTCCAATTTCATCGCAAGTGGGCATGAGCCCTAATTCTCAAAATAGGAACATATATCAGTATGTGTATTAATATTAGCATTTTTATCAGATTGCCCCTCCTACAGATCTAACAAAGGTTACCTCGACTCAAATAACACCGAATAGGGAAATCTCAACACAAAAGTGTAATTCTATTGAGGAGTAAAAGCTGCTGCTGGTAAAGTAGTTGTTTCACGCTATGGTAGTATTTAATAGTAGCTTTATTACCGTATGTTTCCCAAGTTCATTCCAAACTATTTTTAAAAAAATTATTACATACAGAGATCAAAGCAACAGTGTATGTAGTCTTTTTTTTAAAAAGAACTTGAAATGCATAATGTGTTGGGTCATTGTCTTGCTGCATAACCCACATTCTCTTCAGATTCAGCTCATGGACAGATGTCCGGATCATTTTTACTTTTGAGTTTGTTGATGAAATTCAGAATTCATTGTGCCATCAATTATGGCAAATTGCTCTGGCCCAGAAGCAGCAAAACAGGCCCAAACCATTATTGAGTTTCACAGATGGTAAGAGATTTCCATGTTTTAATGAAGTGGTTTTTTTTCTCCACTTTCGGAAGAAGCAGTGCGAAATGCGCGTCGGCGCAGAAGGGACGTCCCGGGACCTCCACTAGCTGACATTAACAGGTATTAAGTTCTTTACCACTCACCCTACCTACGGTTAGCACCGTTAGGAGGAGAAATATAAGAGGGGATTTTTATACTTAGCTATTGAATCTATATATGCCTGTCATTGGCAACAATATTTATCACATTACCTAATTGGTTGTGCTCTGGTTGTTCTCCATTAATAACTATTGAGCTTGGACATATAAAATGGGTGTGTGAAAATGTCTATGACAACTTGCTGTGGTAGGATTTCCTGATGGACTATTTAGGTCCCTTTTTCCAATTGTTTGACACCTTTCTTTTGTACTTGTGTTTTTTTATGTCAAAAAAGATGTGGTTTTAATTATATACCATTGTGTGGTACCAGATCTCTTTCATACTTTTTGGTTACGATAAAAGTGAAATTATTAGTTGGTGGTATATTACCCTTCATTGGGATTTTGTGATTTACTGGGCAATATCTTTGTGATTACTTTGCCTATTTTCCTGTAGCCTATCCCAGCCTTGTGCAGGTCTACAATTTTTGTCCCCGGTGTCCTTAGACAGCTCTTTAGTCTTGGCCATGGTGCAGAGGTTGGTTTGTGATTGATTGAGTGCAAAGTAGGAGGGCTTTTTTAAGAAAAACTAACATGTCTGTGAGAGACAGAATTCTTGCTGGTTGGTATGTAATAACCTGCAGGTATGGAGGATGTCACCACGGATCTGAGGCAGACCAGGAGTTAAAGGTTTATTTACAGGGATATTCACTCCACACAGGGAGGGGCAACAAGGAGGATAATAGCAACAAGTAAACGGTCATAGGGTGGTTAAAGAGATAAATGTAAGCAGGAATAAACTTATCAGTCTGTAGAAGGCTTGATTGAAGGGTCTACTTCTCCAACGTTGGCACTGTCAACAGCGGCACGTGCAGACTCTCAAGTCTCTGTCCACAATGAAGAAATGGCCTCCGGTGAAAACAGCAGGATACTGGGTGGTGAGAGGGGGTCCTGCTCTCACCACTCTTAGTCACAAGATCACACTCAGTACATGTCACCGCAGGAACGATGCTGCGCTCCTCAGTTAGTCCAGCTACTTCTCTCAGGGGTTCTGGCCTGTCACTGTGCACGCCGGGCCTGCATGCACTAGCGACTGTCTCTGACTTGTCAGGGGAGTATTCTCCAGTCAAGGAGGCTGGCGGGTCCACGTTCACACAAAGGGCGCTCACCGCGTACTGTCAGTCTGTCTCAGTCCTCGGAGGGCTCTCTCTCTTCGGGAATGCAGTGCAGCTGACAGCTTTCTCCTGCACGCTGTCCTTTCCCACTCTGACTCTTCTTTAATTCCTGCGCACAGCCCCTTCTAACAGGTCACCACCCCCGCAGTCACATGGAAGGGTCAGTCCAGGTCTAATAACCTTCCCCCAGGAAAAGCTGCTGCCTGGTTAGGTGGTTACGGACACAGAGCAGGAGAGGTAACCCCATTTAAGTTTGTCCTTCTTTTCACCCCTTACAGGTAGGTGATCAAATACTTATTTCATGCAATAAAATGCAATTTAATTATTTAAAAATCATACAATGTGATTTTCTGTTTTTTATTTTTAGATACTTTCTCTCACAGTTGAAGTGTACCTACGATAAATATTACAGACATCTCCATTCTTTGTAGGTGGAAAGAAGAGCAAAATCGGCAGTGTATCAAATACTTATTTTCCCCATTGTATATATATATATATATATATATATATATACCCCTATAGATAGATTTCCTTTCTGTATTAGGCAAATATACTGTATAGTGTTGGCTGATTACAACTGCCTCCTTATTGTCTGCGCTGTTGCACCCAACCAACCTGTTTACAATCTCATAGACTATTGTACCTGTTTCTCTCAGACTAATCTTTGTTAGTCAGTTATGTGGCGCCACTGAGGCTCAGTCGCCACAGAGGTACTGCACCTTCTCCTAAGGTGTAGTGCCCCACCATCCAGGTAAGGTGGAAACTCCTTTCCACGCTCCAACACCCACACCCCCCACACACAGGGTAGTTTTGCACAGCCACAAGCGGCTCTGTACTTAGAGAGTAGCAGAGCACCTTTGGTGGTTCCCTGCTTGGAACACTGGACGTGCGGGGAGGTGGGTGGAGTTAGAATACATAAAAGACTGGGAAAGTTTAGAATTACAGGTCAGTCTGCGGGGGGCAGTCTGCGAGAGCACTCCCCTAGGAAAGTAGGAGAGGGAAGCCACTCAGAGAGGAGTGGGGATCTCTGGAAGAAGGGATGGAGGAAGGAGTGCTGCAGCTGTCTCAGTGACCTGAGCCAGTTGGCACGGGAAAGGAGAGAAAGGAGAAAGACGTAGAACTGTAACCTAAGTTTCCATAAGAAAGAGAGTCAAGTACGGAACGAAGGAGTAGAGAACAGAGAGAAGTGGGTTGGAAGAGGAACCCTGCCTATAGGTTCTCAGCGCAAGGCCGGGGCCCGGTCCCCGAGGATGTATGGACACTTATGGTTCTGCAGCAGACACCGGTGGAGTAGTTGGCTGTAAATGCACTACTCCCATCTAAGACTTGGGGCACAACAGCATCTGTATAGAGAGCCGGGACTCAGGAGAAGGGAGTCCCCGAAGCAGGCTACAGCTGTCTGCCATGCGAGTAGAGAACACAGGAACATCTGTAAGGAGGAACTCCAGCGTAACTTAGTGCTAGGAGATCTTCACACTTAAAGGTGCAATAGAGGAGACGTTCAGAAAGGTACATGTTGGCGGAGTGTTGGAGAGGAGCCTTCCATCTTGCCTGGGGGTTGATTGAGTCCCTGACCCGGAGGACACAGCACGGAAGCAGGCACCTGTGTGCCCTACTGACTGTGAGTAAAGAGTTGGAAATACAGACCCTGGTGTCCTCCATTCATTATCGTGCCTACACACTCAGCACCACTACATCTGGGTACCAGCTCCTACACCGCCTGTGCCTCTCCTCATCTATTAATACTACACTACCCTGGGGCTACAGCTTCACCTGTGGGGAGCTACACCATCTATGCTGCAACACACCACCATCCCCAGAGGATCTGCATGCAGCGTCGGCCTAACATCCCACTGGCCGAATACCACGGGTGGCGTCACGAACTATTACACCACAAACCGCAACCGCCATGGATTTGGGCGCCCAGGGCCACGGACCGGGTCACTGCTGCTGTGACACATCTTACTGATACTGGCCCGGTACCGAGTACCCCACGGCCCTGGGAGGGTGACCCAACTACACCTGAGAAAGTTAATAATGGTTTTGAATTTTCTTCATTTATACACAGTCAATCTGACAGTAGATTGATTAAGTCCAAGCTCTTTAGAAATGGTTTTATAACCTTTTATGACCTAATTAGCATGATCAACTTTTTCTGAAGTCCTCAGACAACGCATTTTTTAGGTGCATGATAAACTTCCACATACGTTTTATGAAGATTAGACTTAAAATAAAACATATCGGCGACTCACACCTGATTGTCTTCATGATGACTGAAAACATTAGGCTCTAATTTCACCTTCATATTGTCTTTTAATCGTGATTCTCCATATACTTTGTCAGTCACAGAGGTGATATTAGACAATTTCTCCCACATATAAAAAAGGCAAATGCTAATATTTTTGAGTTATTTGTTTGATTTATTTCTCTATGCACTTTTAGGACTGAAATCTGATGCCGTTTTATGCCAAATTTATGCAGAAATGTGAAACATTCTCAAGAGTTTAACAAACTTTGAAATGCCACTGTTAAGCTATGTTCACACGCTGCATTTTTGCAGTGTTTTTTATTGCAAATTTTCAGCTGCGTTTTACAGTACCAGCAAAATCTGAGATTTCGGAAATCTCATGAACACAAGTTGTTGTTTTTTTACTGACTGTTATATCAAATAACTTGTTTTTTGCAAAATGTAGTATGTCACTTCAGCCTTTTTGCAGCAATTGTCACCCATTGAAAGCAAGAGTGCAAAAAAAGCAGCAAAAATGCAGGTATCAGGTTTTGCTGCGTTTTTGGTGCCAAAACCTGATGAAGTTGAATGAGAGTATTTTTTAATGCACTAAACTTTATCAGCATCCACAAGAGACAAGTGTACACTGACAAAAACACAATAAAAACGTGATAAAACCTAAGCAAAACTTGCATTTTTCTGCTGCTTCTTTACTGCCAAGAAAGCAGAAAAAAACTTTTCAAAACCGCAATGTGTGAACATAGCTTAAATCTGCAATGGGTGCTAGCTTTCAGAAAAAATACAGGTTAAAATAACACCATCAATTTTTCTTAACATTTAGCTGAAGAAATTTGAAAAATGGAATAGTCTTTAGAAACGCACTTCTGCTGAATAGTGCTAGAGCCCATTTTTTTCTCATTTTATTGATGCATATATAGGTTCAATAAAATGAATCACTAAGATTCATATCCTGGAATGTGTCTTCTTATTGCGAGTAAATGCCATGCCTCTTTACTAGATTATTTTTTAACACCATGCATGTGTCAAACATTGTGCATTTTTTATGATCAGTGCAATGAATTGGCTTTTTAATGGTCACAAAAGGGATGTTCGTCATTGAGGTTTATGCCAATTTTGGTATGTAACTTTGATTTATAGCAAGGTAATAAAGAACCAATACTATATATTGAAATTAATACGGCACACTTAGCCTTACCCCGAATTTCCAGCCGCCTTGAAGTATTGAGCCCTCGTAAGACCTACTGTAAAAGTAATTATATTTTTTTGCTACTTCAGTGCTGGTTTGTACAAGAAAGTTTCTAACTTATGGATCACTATATTTCTTTTACACAAAAATGCTTTAATATTTTGTTTTTTTGTAGATAAAAGATAGAAATGCAAATTTATATGCCAGCTACATTGTTACTATTCAGTGTATTCCATTTGGGCCTTGCTTTAAGTTCAAGTAAGTAAAATATGATATTTTTTTTAAATATATATTATGTAACATTTTTGTTACATTATGCAAAAGTTATCTGACTTAAAAAAAATTAAGCTAACTGAAAAGTATAATTTTATCATTGAAATCTGGCACTATAGTATTATATTTTCTAGGAACATTTATATAGTTTTATTTTTTATTTTTCTAAAGGAAAATTTCTTTTATTTCGTGCTTTTCACTTTATGTCAAAAAGATAAATAAAGATACCTAAATGCAAAGAAATATAATAAAAAATCGAGACTATAATTTATATATGGTAATATGTGTTTTTTTTTTTTAAATCACTAAGAAAATTTTTGTAGTTTTACCTTTATGGATAGAACCATAGATGACTGAGAAATGCATCTGCTCCTAATACGTTTCATAAGGAAGTTTTTTTTGTAACTTTGTGGCATTCACCGTATTATTAACAGCTATTGTCGTTATATAGATACTACGGTTACAGTCACTACTGATGTTAAAAGAAGTTGTGTCACGCAAACAGGTAAGACAAAGTCACCTGTTACTGTAATTTTTTGTTAATTTACAAAATTGGAGAACAAAGTAATGTGTATAGAGATGTTCCATATGTTTTAACAAATGATATCCCTAAAAACCAAAAACAATGTGGAAGATTTTTTGCTGACATAAAAGCAGATCCCTTTCATGTTAGACGCATTTCCTGATGATAAGATGCTGATGATTCCTCCGTCTTTGACCAGTTGACTGATTGGCAACTATGACTGTCACTTATTAAATGAATCCTTCTAATAACACCCAATCTACTATTTCAAATATTAGGTGGGGTAACAGCATAATCACAGGCATCATTTATTTTGTTCACTGACTTTTTCCATTAGTAATCAAGGACTCACAATCTTCTGGAGAAGGAATCTACATTTAAGACACTGAGCAAGAAGACACCAACCTTAGAGGGAACCTGTCACCAGTTTTATATCTTATAAACCATGTCCATCACCTTTAAAAGCATGTAAATAGGGTTCCTACATCCCCTTTTAAACATCATAGGCACCCCAGTCCTTTCAAACGAGAGTGGATGATGCCTTTAGGCTATCTACAGAGTGCATGAAACTCGTGCCGGTGCAGTGGAATCAGAATTCGGCAGCACCAAATCATATAATGTGCAGATTATTATTATTATTATTATTATTATTTATTTATATAGCACCATTGATTCCATGGTGCTGTACATGAGAAGGGGTTACATACAAATTACAGATATCACTTACAGTAAACAAACTAACAATGACATACTGATACAGAGGGGAGAGAGGACCCTGCCCTTTCGGGCTTACATGCTACAGGATGGTGGGGAAGGAAACAGTAGGTTGGTGGGTTGCAGCAGTTCCGGTGTTGGCTGAGGTGATATCACTTAGACATCACCAGATCCTTGGCTGTTCAAAAGGGTACAGTGAGGAGCACCTGTGCAGGTCTCTGCTACCAGTGTTTAGGCACGGGACTTCGAGCAATGTGTGGATGAAGTAGGAGACATCATCCACTTCCATCAAGATAGAAGAGGCAGTGTTTGAAAGGACTTGGGTGCTGCTGATCACAATGTGGATGGATCAGACCACACATGCAAAGCGGGACATGATTTAAACAATTTTTAAGGGGTATGAAGGAGGACCTATGAGGACATAAAGGTGTTGTAGGAAACCTATTTACCTGCTTTTAAATGTGATGGGCATGGCTTGTAAGGGTGGTGTCAGGTTCCCTTTAAATAGGGTCACAAGTGTTTTGACACATATATAAGGATGAGCATCCGCTCGGTTGCCTATTTTGCTTGTTTTTGTTTATTTGCCAAATATCGAAGTATTCTGAAGTCTTCAATCTCCCTAAAACAATGTGTGCAACACTCTGTGATCTCCTAGCACTTTACTTAACACTTTTCAAACTCTGTAACTAATTTGGGAATGGACAATTTTTCATTTCTTTGGTTTTGCTCTCCCTTGCCTTTTTCAATGAGCCATAACCTTTTTTTTATTTTTCCATCAATATTGCTGTTTGATGGCTTGTTGTGACGAGTTGTAGTTTTGACATATAATTACTTTGGAGGAACCGGGCACTACCAAAATAGTAGTGTTGTCATTTTCAATTATATCATTTATAAGTTCCTTGCACATTGCAAATGCTGCTACCGCTTTATATAATACCCCAACAGCTGCAGCTTTCTAATCTATTCTAAGGGGTGATCAAGAGATCTAGATGACATTGCATATTCTGAATTTCACATTCTGCTGTTTCCTCCAGAATCCTCATCCCTGACTTACCTGGTGGACACCACAGGGTCGATGTATGATGATTTGACAGAGCTGAAGGCTGTAAATAGTTGGCTCCTGGACCGTGTGACCGCTCGATTTCCTTGTGGTGTTCGCCAATATACCATGGTGGAGTTCAATGATCCAAGTATGTTACCATGACATTCATTGAGTTTACAATCTATTACTGGATTTAGATTTATGTTTTAGATCAAATGTTTTCTGGTTGTTGTCAGTAGTGAAACATATAGGGCCTACTTGAAAATATCACAATCAAAACAATAGAGGATGATCCAATAATGGTGAAAAATACCAATGTTCATTTATAAATTAAATGTAAAATTTCATAAAATAGAATTTTCTAAAGGAAATTTAAAAGGAAATAAAAGACAGAAAACCAAAACCATAAACAGAGGAACAAGAACGAGAAGAAGGTCAAAGGGAAAATGAAAAAAGATAAGTGGGAGATACAGCATGGGCCCTTTTATTTGGTGCAATTTTTATGTTTTTCTTTACCAAGGGTTTCCTGGGTTCATATCTTTAGGCTGAATTGCAAAATTACCTGGTGAGGGGTGCCTCCATAGTAAGAACAACAAAACATTTGTAGTACATATAAAGCCCCACAATTTAGGAAACATGGCAGATTTGTAAAACAAATAATAATAATAGGGGTAGCAGTGGAAGTAAAATAAGAGTAGCAACTTGTGAATTTTGACGGGTCCCGTTTAAGGAAGCACTTTTATGATCTGAATGTCTGCCATTGGTATTTGGCACAGCTTACTCTTATATCAATCCTCAATGTTCACGTTTTGTTTTATCCAAAGAGAATCCTCCTTGGGGCATCTCTTTGCTTGTATTGTACTGCACTTGCCTACTTTCATATGTGTGCGATAACATGGTGGTGCTAGTTTAGTGGTTACTTCTATCTATGGTTTGTGTTTGCTTCTTGCTGAATAACCCTCGGCCAAGCATCTGCAATTTAATTTGCTGGATCCCTGTTCCACATTGCTAGTTATTAGGTTCAACTTGACCTAGTCATATCCCCGTTGTTTTCTCCTATGGTGCTATTTTGATCATTCTGTTTTGTGACCTTGGCTTCTGACCACCCACTTATTTTCCAATTCTGTCCTCGACTAGACCTTTTGGTAGATGTACCATGTGATTCCCTTATATTGCCACCAACTAGCTTTACTGGCCAGCAGTCTACTCCATAGCCCCAACCCAGGGGCCCCTTGTGTAAGTCCAAATTACTCTACAGACGTTAAAAGGATGAAAGCCAGGGCAACCTGGCAGATAGAGTGTCTAATGCTAAACCTTTTCATGGAAACCCTATTAAGACCTGTCAGGATACAATCAACAGTACCCTTGTCACATATCCATAGTTCATACTGGTGCCTAGATTGATATGGTTTTATTGGTTTGCTTTTGCAACCCAAAACATTGCTGATAACTATGTGATCACAGTGGTGTTATGCATGATTTGGAATTTTTTTCCTGTCATCCACCAGATACTTGCACACTAAGAATAGCAGGCCTTATCATTTCTTTGGACTTGTGCTTATTTTGTTTTTTTCCTTAAATATATGGAAATTGTAAGAAGCACCAATACATAGGCAAGGAGGAAATCTAAAGGGTTAAACTATGGCAATAACCAAAGCAAAAGGGTAAAATCATGGCACACCAGCTACAAACTCTATCTCTAATAACATATTGGAAAATAATGTATGTATAGCCAGTGTTGAGCAAATGTAAAACTGTCAATTATTACTATTTTAGAACAATACATTTTCACATGACAAGCCACTCTCAGATGAGTCAGATATGATTTGTGACAGGTCAGGAAGGACTAATGCTCTTAATGATATTATCAATGTTTTTATCTTATTGATTTCACAGGTGTTGGGCCTGTTAGGAAAACCAACTCGAAGAATGAATTTGGTTATTTCTTCAACAATCTGGAGGCAACCGGAGGTGGTGATTGTCCAGAGCTGGCAATGCAGGGACTTAAACTGGCATTGGAAAACTCCCCACCAAATTCTTTTATCCTGGTACTAACAGATGCATCTGCTTTAGATTACTGGGATACAATCCTAATAAACCGTATCTACTCTCTAATAGCATCATCAAGATCTCAGGTATAATAATAATATTGTATTTAATTGTCGATAATATTAGATTTGTCCTATCTGTATAGATTGCATTTCTTCCTTACATAAGTAGAATTAATATATTGCAATCATCACATTATATAGCACTGTGTACTTACAATTGCTCATTGCTCAAAGGGGGTGATTTGAATTTTTATATTTTTTTACATTGTTACAGTGGGAAAATAAAAGCATATTTAGTCAGCCACCAATTGTGCAAGTTCTCCCACTTAAAAAGATGAGAGAGGCCTGCAATTGACATCATAGGTAGACCACAACTATGAGAGTCAAAATGAGAAAACAAATCCAGAAAATTAACTTGCCTGATTTGGCAAGATTTATTTTGCAAATTATGGTGGAAATTAAGTATTTGGTCACTTAAAAACATACAAGATTTCTGTCTCTCAAAAACCTGTAACTTCTTCTTTAAGAGGCTCCTCTATCCTCTACTCATTACCTATATTAATGGCACTTGTTTGAACTTATCAGTATAAAAGACACCTCGCCACAACCTCAAACAGTCACACTCCAAACTCCAGTATGGTGAAAACCAAAGAGCTGTCGAAGGACACCAGAAACAAAATTGTAGCCCTGCACCAGGCTGGGAAGACTGAATCTGCAATAGGCAAGCAGCTAGGTGTGATGATATCAACTGTGGGAGCAATAATAAGAAAATGGAAGACATACAAGACCACTAATAATCTCCCTGGATCTGGGGCTCCATGCAAGATCTCACCCCATGGGGTCAAAATGATCACAAGAATGGTGAGCAAAAATCCCAGAAACATACGGGGGGACCTAGTGAATGTGTTAGGCGTCAGGTTCCTGCCACTGCACAGCAGGAATCCAGAGCCTTGCACCCAGCTGTCTCCCATTCTTCTTCAGCCACAGTGGACCCTGCTCAGCAGATTCATCGGTCCCGGCGCTCTGCCCAGGCCAAGTCCTCTGGTTTGCTTGCTGCTGCCACCTCTGGTACAGCTATGACAATGCATGCTGCTCAGCAGCGAGATTCTCCAGGGACTAAGCACTCATGTTGGGCGACTCTGTGCATTAACAGAGTTCGCACCTGTTCACATTGGGTGACGCAACCCACGTGTGACTGTTTTTACGCCGCTCTATTCTTCCGCCATTACTTAGCAGCAGTGTACCACCTCTGCACGGTGGACCCTGGGCTGCGAACGCACCTACTATTATTTTATAATTTGGTGCGTTCCGCCAGCCCTAACATTATCCTAGCGCCATGGTCTGGTTAGTAATGGCAGATGAACAGCGACTGCTGCAGTACATCCAGCAGCTGCAGGGCAGGTTGGCGGCTCTCGAGCGTTCAGCCTTAGCTGCAGCTGTTACTGCAGTCGCTATTCAGGCAGCCACAGAGGCTGTCTCCCGTGTGACCACAGCCATCCCTGCCCCGACTTTGTCCCACCTCCCGCTGCCCGAGAAGTTCTCGGGTGATAGTGCTTCTAGTAGGGGTTTCGTAAGCCAGTGCTCTATACAGCTGGAGCTGCTAGCCGCGCGATTCCCCTCTGAGCGGGCTAAAGTGGGATTTATTATTTCCCTCTTGTCGGGCATGGCTTTGGAGTGGGACACTCCGCTGTGGGAGCATGGTGATCGTGTGGTGCAGAGTGTCTCGCGGTTCTTGGACACTCTGAAGCAGGTCTTCCTGGGACCACGAGTCACCCATGACACCGCGCTCCGGATGCTGGCATTGTCACAGGGCTCATCCATGGTCAGCCACTTTGCCATCCAGTTCCAGACGCTGGCTTCAGAGTTAGAGTGGCCAGTTAAGGTCCTCATTCCGGCATTCTGGAGAGGTTTGACTGGCCATGTGAAGGACGCTCTGGCCACCAGGGAGATTCCCGCTACACTGGAGGAGCTTATCACTGTCTCCACCCGTATAGATCTTCGCTTCGCCGAGCGAAGGTTGGAGCAGGACCAGCGTAGGCAGAGGTTTAGGTTGGCACCTAGTTTTGCTAAACCTCTGGAATCTTCCGATCGGGCGTCCGAGTGTCAGGGGGCTTCCCGTAAGGGATCCAGGCCCCGGTCCGCTCGAGCTCCTGAGAGCTGTCATGTTTGCCGGCAGTCCGGTCACCTTGCCAACCGGTTCCCACAGCAGCTGGGAGAACACTCGCGCCTAGTGGCCGTAGGAGGCGGTGCTCTAGAATCAGCGACGTTTTCGTCCAAGCTGTCCTTTAAGGGGACACTTGAGTTTGATTCTTCCACGCTGGCAGTGGAGATTTGCGTGGATTCCGGGGCAGAGGGCAATTTTATGTCGTCAGCCTTCGCTCAACGGCACGCTATACCCCTGGTTATGATGTCTACACCAGTCACCGTTAGAGTGGTGAACGGCGCCACTCTATCCTCACAGATAACCCACCAGACTGTCCCCCTGTTACTCTCAGTGGCTCCATCTCATCAGGAGGTGATATCCCTACTCGTCATGCCCGAGGGTCTTGTCCAGGTACTTCTAGGGGTCCCCTGGCTGCGGTACCACTCCCCCATATAGAGTGGTCCTCAGGGAGGATTATTGGGTGGAGTAAATCATGTGAGGGTAGATGTCTGAGGGAGTGCATTCAGATTGCCTCCACCGAGGTTCCCGCTGATCTCTCCTCGCTCCCCAAACACTATCGACAGTATGCGGACGTGTTCTCCAAAAAGGCGGCGGAGACCCTTCCACCGCATCGCTCCTATGACTGTCCTATTGACTTCTTGACTGGTGCTCAGCCTCCCCGGGGTCGAGTCTATCCCCTATCTCTCCTGGAGACAGAGGCCATGTCTCAATACATCAGAGAGAATCTGGCAAGAGGATTCATTAGGAAGTCAGTGTCACCAGCGGGGGCGGGATTCTTCTTCGTCCAGAAGAAGAGTGGGGAACTACATCCTTGCATTGATTACAGGGATCTTAACGCCATCACCATTAAGAATAAGTATCCTCTGCCCCTGATATCAGAGCTGTTTGATAGGCTATGGGGAGCGAGGGTGTTTTCCAAACTTGATCTGCAGGGGGCTTACAACCTGATTCGCATCCGTGATGGGGATGAATGGAAGACAGCATTTAACACCAGGGATGGGCACTATGAATACCTGGTGATGCCCTTTGGCCTCTGTAATGCCCAGGCCGTCTTCCACGACTTTGTGAACAATATCTTCCGGGATATGCTTACCACCTCGGTTGTAGCCTATCTGGATGATATTCTCATCTACTATCCAGATATTGACTCCCACGGGAGAGATGTTTGCAAAGTTTTCGATCGCCTGCGGGCAAACTCCCTCTATGCCAAGCTGGAGAAGTGTGTGTTTGAGTAGGAGTCTTTGCCTTTCCTGGGCTATATCATCACTGCCCGGGGATTGGCCATGGATCCTGCCAAGCTATAGGCGGTGATGGATTGGCAGGAACCTCATTCTCTCAAAGCGGTGCAGCGCTTTATGGGGTTCATAAATTACTATCGCCAATTCATCCCCCACATTTCGACTTTGGTAGCACCCTTGGTAGCCCTCACCAAGAAGGGTGCAAATCCCAAGTTGTGGTCGGAACCAGTCTCCAAGGCCTTCTCCTCCATTAAGTCCCATTTCGCTATCGCTTCAATTCTACATAGCCCCAATGTAGATAAGCCCTTCATTCTGGAAGTGGATGCCTCTTCCATTGGTGCTGGAGCAGTCCTGTTTCAGAAGGACACGCAAGGTCAGAAGCACCCATGCTTCTTTTTCTCCAAGACCTTCACACCGGCGGAGAGGAATTATGCCATTGGGGACAGGGAGTTGCTAGTGATGAAGTTGGCCTTCTCGGAGTGAAGACACATCCAGGAGGGGGCTCGCCACCCTTTCCAGGTGTTCACTGACCACAAAAACTTGGTGTATTTGCAAATAGCCCAGCGGCTAAACTCTCGCCAGGCCAGATGGTCTTTGTTCTTTTCCCGGTTCCACTTCACCCTCCAATTTCTCTCCGGGGAGAAGAACGTCCGGGCCGATGCTCTCTCCCGCTCCATGGTGTCATCGGAGGAAGAGGAGGAGGAGCCTCGGTTGATCGTCCCATCCGAGAGCCTGAGGACTGTGTCTCCGGTTGCCCTTGAGTCAGTACCTCCGGGCAAGACATTTGTCCCTGCCTGTCTGTGACCGGAGGTCCTCTCTTGGGCTCATTCGTCCAGGGTGGGTGGACATTTCGGGACAAAACGGGCCTCTGAGCTTTTGGCGAGAACGTACTGGTGGCCTCATATGGCCCGTGACGTCAGGGACTATATTCAGGCGTGCGTCTCTTGCACCCAGAATAGGTCCTCTCGGCTGCGGCCGGATGGGCTTCTTTTTCCTCTGCCGGTAGCGGACTGGCCCTGGGAGATGGTCGGTAAGGACTTTGTGGTGGGGCTACCCAAGTCCAGTGGCAGCACGGTCATTTGGGTTGTCACCGACCATTTCTCTAAGATGGTGCACTTGGTACCTCTCTCCCGGTTACCTTCTGCACGGGGCCTGGCAGTGTTGTTCATTAAGCATGTTTTCCGCCTGCATGGCATGCCGGACAAGATTGTCAGTGACCGGGGTCCTCAGTTTGCATCCCGGTTTTGGAGAGAGCTTTGTTCCCTGCTCAGCATTGAGCTGACTCTCTCCTCGGCCTATCATCCCGAGATGAACGGGTTGGTAGAGAGAGCAAACCAGACCCTGATCACATATCTCCGACACTTTGTCTCGGCCAGGCAGGACGACTGGGCATCCTTGCTGCCATGGGCAGAGTTTGCTTTGAACAATGCTATGGCCGACTCCACCGGTCAGACCCCATTCCTCCTAAATTACGGTCAGCATCCGTGCGTCCCTGTGCCCATGCCTGTGGCTATAAAAGGTTTGCATGGCCGCTCGCCCATGCGCTAGGATAGACTGTATTTACAGACTATGTGGAGTGAGTGATGTATGCATGTATGAATGTCTCTGGTGAATGACTCATTAAGAAACCCCTACCCTTGGTACGCATGAGTTGCGCAGCCTAGCCTGCTAGCACCCAGGCTTAGGTGTAGGTAGGACAGAGGTTGAGTCAGGCATCAGTCCTCAACAGGGACTCGGCACGCCTCAGTGCACGTGCTCCCCTTCATAGCCAACGTCTATAGCGGCGCTCGCGGCAGCGATGCAGCGTGCTCAGTGGGCCTAGAGGGACTCTAACCCCGTGTCCTTGGGGTAGAGTTCTGTGGCCGTACACTGTGCGCTCTTTTGGCCGGGCTCTGTGAGCTAAACAGGCTCCGGCATCTACGTTCAGCGGTTGTGCGACTCTGTGCATTAACAGAGTTCGCACCTGTTCACATTGGATGATGTAACCCACTTGTGACTTTTTTTACGCCGCTCTATTCTTCCGCCATTACTTAGCAGCAGTGTACCACCTCTGCACGGTGGACCCAGGGCTGCAAACGCACCTACTATTATTTTATAATTTGGTGCGTTCCGCCAGCCTCAACAGAATGACCTGCATAGAGCTGGGACCACCGTAACAAAGGCTACCATCAGTAACACACTACGCCGCCAGGGACTCAGATCCTGCAGTTCCAGACATGTCACCCTGCTTAAGCCAGTACATGTCCAGGCCCGTCTGAAGTTTGCTAGAGAACATTTGGATTATACAGAAGAGTATTGGGAGAATGTCAAATGGTCTGATGAAGCCAAAGTAGAACTGTTTGGTAGAAACAAAACTCGTTGTGTTTGGAGGTGACAGAATGCTGTGAAGCATGGGGGTGGCAACATCATGCTTTGGGGCTGTTTCTCTGGAAAGGGACCAGGACGTCTGATCAGTGTATGTAATAGAATGAATGGGGCCATGTATGGTGAGATTTTGAGTGCAAATCTCCTTCCATCAGCAAGGACATTGAAGATGAAACGTGGATAGGTATTCTTTTTCAAAATGTGGAGCCCAGAACCGCAATATCGTAATGTCAAGGTCAGATTTTAATATCCTACATAGTTTGGTGTTGTCAGCAAAGACTGACACTTAATTCTCAATCCCATCCACAAGTCATTAATAAAGAGGGTAAAAAGAATCGGTCCTAGCACCGATCCCTGAAGTGCCCCACTGCTGACCAAATCCCATTTAGTGAATGTAACATTTATGATGACTCTTCGCTTCCTGTCATTTAGCCAATTCATTACACATTTGCATATAGTTTCCCCAGTCCTTTCTTTACCTTCTGTATAAAGTTGTAACGTGGTACACTATCAAATGCCTTTGCAAAATTATATTGTTCTTTGCAATATATCTCTGCAGGTCATCTCTTTGCCCTCAACAATTTTGCACACTACTGATGTCAGACTTACTGGACGGTAGTTGCCTGGATCCACCTTCTTACCTTTCTTAAATATCGGTACCACATCGTCCTCCAATCCTGTGGCACCACCCCTGTTACAAGAGAGTCTAAGAATATGACTACGTTTGTTACCCAGTCATGACTTTCATCTAGCCAAGTTTTGTATTCTGTAACCGATGAAAGAGTATCCAGCTCATTCATTTTGTTTGCCAGTAGACATTTAATACTATTAGTACATTTGTTACTCCTGCTCAGCTCCCTACTTTCCTTGCATATCCCAGCCCCCTAAATCCTCATTGACCCCTACTGTCTCACTCCCTTTGTCTACTCTTTTTCCTTAATAGCACAACTATGCCCCCTCCCCCAGATCTTAGTTTGAAAGCTTCTCCATCCATCTGACCATTTTTACCCCAAGGACAGCAGCACCCTCCCCACTGAGGTGCAGCCCATTCCTAGTATAGCGCCTGTAGCCGACAGAGAAGTTAGCCCAGTTCTCCATGAACCCAAACTCTTCCTTTTTGAACCAATTTCTATGTCAATTATTTATCTCCTTAAGCTCCTGCTGTCTTTTTAGTGATGCTCGTGGCACTGGCAGCATTTCTGAAAACACCACCTTGGAGATCTTGGCATTCAGCTTCTTTCCTAGTTCCCTGTAATCATTTTTAAGGACCTTCTACCTCCCTCTAACTCTGTCTTTGATACTGATATGTACCGTGACAGCTGAGTTTTTCCCTGCACCTTCCAGCAATCTATCTGATCCACAATATGTCGAATACGAACACCCATCAGAGAACACACTATTCGGCATTCACGGTCTCGTCTATCCGCCTAATCATAGAGTCCCCCCTACCACCATCTGTATGGCCTTTGCTGCACTCCTATTTCCCTCCTTCCTACAGCAGTTGTTTTCCTGGATGCTATGAGCAACGTCCTGCTGTAGTGATCCCAATCCTGGGCTTGCATTCCTAATATCAGCCAAACTGTCATATTTACTAGGTTGTGCCAGATGAGGACTGGGTTTCCTGGCACTTTTCCCTCTACCCCTTCTTGTAACTGTCACCCAGCTATGTACTTCTGGGTCCTGATCTTCCCCACCTCCACCCTCCTCCATATCACTGGCACCAGCCAGCTCATGCTCAGAGAGCTCTAAACTCCTCTCTGGGTTTGCAATGCTCCTGAGTGTTGCCAGCTGCACATTTAAATCCATTACCCGGGCTTTTAAACATGTAACTCACTGACATTGAGTGCAGACATATTCACCCTCAAAGGGCTGCTCAAGACATACATAAATCTCACAACTGGTAGCATTGTCCATGGACCACATATTAAATGGGGATAAACAATACAAATATAAGCAGAAATAATTAAGGAAAACACCAAACTATAATATTGTGCTTTACTATGAATTTATCTGCCACCTCTGCAAGTTTAATGCTGCCTCCGCTTCGCTCAATAGCCTCGCTTAGACTCACTGTCATTTGTAGTCCTCCACACAGCACAGCAGAATTTTTTTTAATTTTTAATTTATTTATTATTTTTCAAAACTTTTTTCCCCACTTTTTACATGCTTCTATAGTCTCCTTAGGACTATTGCTACTATGTGTAGCAAAAATCATCATCAGCTCTCATGTGCTGAAAAACATCCGGGCTCAGCACCAGAGCTCGCGTCAAAGAGGGGGAGGCTACCTTATATCCATCATAGGTTGTTAAGAATGTTGTACATAAGCTTTATATCCTCAGTCATTTTCTTCTGTAAAGGTATGTGCACACGTTGCGGATTTGGCTGCGGATTTTTCCTAATCCGCAGGTAAAACGACCTGCGTTTTACATGCGCATTTAGTGCAGATTTACTGCGGATTTTGCCTGCATTTTTACACCTGCAGATTCCTATAATGGAAGAGGTGTAAAGATGCTGCGGATTCCACACAAAGAATTGACATGCTGCGGAAAATAAACCGCAGCAAATCTGCGCAGTTTGTGCACAGCGGATTTGGTTTTCCATAGGTTTACATGGTACTGTAGACCGCACGGAAAACTGCTGCGGATCCGCAGCCAAATCTGCAATGTGTGCACATACCCTAAAAGTTCACTTTCTCCAGGTGTGGATGGGCTTTTCCTGCTATGGAGCTAGATGTCTGCTCTATGTGCTTCAATCAATTAATTGTTCCCTCCACCACCTTCTGATGCTCCCCTTTCCTTCCACGGCATGAAGCCATGTTCACATATTCAGTAGAGGTAAGCGACTTTGCCTTTTTTCGGGTCGAGTCGGGTTTCATGAAACCCGACTTTCGCAAAAGTCGGGTCGAACGCAATCGGCCGATTATCGTGAAAAGTTGAAGGCCGACTGAAACACGAAACCCAATGCAAGTCAATGGGGAAGATAGTCGTCAGTGAGTGGAGGACAGGAAACACACCTACAGTGCCCATTTTAATGCCAAAAAGATCAATTCTTATTACTTAAGCTTGTCAACCTTAATTTACTTTATAATAATAGTTAGGCATTGAAAACTGGGGGTTATTTGGCTAAAGTTGTGGGGGGGGCGGGGGGTAGGGCTGGCTCCAGATTTTCGTGGTCCAAGGCCAAAGAGTGTCACTGGACTCCTTTAACACATGCCACAATTCATGATCCTCTGATACGGCAGAGAAATAGCGGTATAGTACAATGAAAAATACTTCACTTCTTACATCACATGACTGATTTCCATTTTAAATTCTCCAATAGCTCCAAAAATGGACAGTATATTACTCCATACAGTATTATGGCCACCACATAGTGCGCCATACAGAGTAATGAGGCCCATATATTTCTCCATACAGAATCATTGGTCCCATATAATGTTCGATACAGTATATGATGAGCTCCACATAATGCTACCTACAGTATATGTTGGTCCCCATGGATGAAGCTCCACTGTCTTATGGGCCCAGATAATGCTCCATATATAATGGGCCCCATTTCTAATGCTCCAATGTATAATGGGCCCTGTAAATGCTGCTCCAGTGTCTGATGTCCACCTTTGGAATGTTCCAGTGTATGGTGGGCCCCATATATCATTCTCCAGAGTATAGTGCTCCCCAAAAATTGCTCCCAACATTTAAAACAATTAAATAAGTCTCCTCGCTAGGGAATCCCTGTACTCTGGAATCCTCATCGTCCCCATCTTCCATCTCTCTGCACTTGGACTGTTTAGGCAGAGGGCGTACAGACGTGATGTCATCGCGCTCTTTGACCAGAGTGTCACTGTCAGGAAACGCGGAAGACATCACAGCGGTGGAGCAGGGAGAGGTAAGTATTTCAACTTTGCAAGTGCTGTGATCCTGAGCAAGCAGGGGGGGCCCACTCGTTGGTGACGTCACTGGCACAGGGTCCCTCATAGTACGGCGGTGTGTCTGATGGCGGTTGGGCCCTCCCACCAGCAGAGACACTTTTGTGTACTATGAGGGGCCCTGTGCCAGTGCCGTCACCCATGAGTATGCCCCCCCACATGCTCCAGGAACCTGCATTTTCATCTGCACCTTCCTCTTTGTCACCGTGTAAGGTGGTATAGTATGCGGGAAGGGGAACCTGAGTTTCATCAGGGTCAGATTCTGGCTGTGTAGAGTGTGAGGGGAATGTAGTGGTCTGGCTCAATGTACCAGCAGAATCATCAATCAGTGGCTGGTCATCAGTGCACTTGTGGCGACCCCCAGGAGTATGGCCGCCACAGTGGCATTACCTTCCTCCTAGGGAGTGTGATGTCATGCTTGGGAGCAACAAAGGATCTCTCTAGCAGTTAAGCCAACACACAACACAGTTCCCACTCTAAGCCAGCAGGGAGAGCTCTGAACCTGACTGCTGAGGAGCTGCTCTCTGTGGTCGGGAGGAGGGAAGTTAGGGCAGTCTGTGAAGGGAAGGGGAAGTGTGTGGACGTGAGAAGGGGAGCTGGAGGATGAGCAGAGTTAAGGCTCACTCCTAGCTGGAGCGCATGGTCCGGATTCCGGTCTCCGAGTTTGTAGGGACACTGATGATCCTGCAGCAGAAACCGGAGGAAGTAGCAGCTGTAAATGCTCTGTTCCCAACTAAGGCTCGGAGGCCCCAGCAGCGACGTGTGTGAGCCTGAAGGAAAAGGCTACGGCTGCCTGCCATACGAGAAAGTTCCAAAAGAGAGTCAACAGGGGGAACTTCAGAGAACTCAGTACTGCGAGTACCTCAGATAAGCGCTAGAATGGAGGCCACACTACCTATCTGCAGAGAATTCCTAATTTGCTTCCAGGCTGACAAACTCCTTCTCCATCTGTACTCTGGGTCCTGGACGGCACTTACCAAGTACAGGTAAAGGAACTGCACAACTGTGTCTGTCATCTTTCTCCTGCACCGGGCGCACGGCTCTGCTATGTAGAGAAGGTGACCTGATGGACGGACGGACTTGTCAGAATAGAGAAAGGAAGGTTTGCACAGTTTAGACAGGTGTCAGTTACTACAGTGGGGAAACAGCTGAGAAAGTGTAGTGGACGTGCAGTACCTTGGGTTGACCATTAGAGGGCAGGGAGGAGTGTGAGCAAAGGACTTGACATCAGCTTAGGGCTTAGGAAACCGTTGGTCATGGGGGGCGGAGTTACAGGGAACCAGGAATGATATAAATGCTGAGGTAAGGTTCCAGAAAATTCCAGTCCCCAGGGGGAGCTCAGGTGACAGGATGACTACGACAGTCTGTGCACTCTGAGGAGAACCGAACCAGGGGGACTGAGGAGAGAGAACGTCAGGGGGGTGGTCCTGACAGGAAGAACCGCAGTGGAGACGAGACACCGGGTGTAGGACACCGTATTTGACACGATGCCTGACCAGTAAAATTGCTGTTGGTTTACGGGCCTAAGGCGGCCACAGTGACGGACCTGTCAGGAGCGTCAAACAGTGAAGAAGGGACGGTACATGCATGTACGTCCCTAGTGTGAAAGTACGGTGTGTATAACAGGCCCTAGAAATGGAGGGCCGTGAGGTGAAGAGAAGTGCGGTGTACTGCAGAGGCCATCAGGCGGACGGCGAGTGGAATAAATTTGGACCTGTTGCACCCAGAACCTGCCTCCATCTTGTCTCTGTTTCGTCTCTGCGCGGTATATCGAGGGACCACCCCCCAGCCCAGCCCACGACCCTACACTTGGCGTAGTCGGCAGGATCGCCGCCGCTAATACGTCATCTTCTGTGGCAGGCCTGCCCTAAAGAATGGAGAAAGACTTGGACTATACTGCTTGGATTACAAATACCTGTGGAGTACAAATTACCCACCTGTGGATTACAATTTGGGAGCGCTGTGGCGTATCTGCGTCACTAGCAGAAGATCTGGGGAGGTACCAGGACTGGTGCAAGATGGCGGTGATGCTTCAGTGCAGAGGAGAGATCCAGGTGTTTGCTGTTGTTCCCAATGGACTGGGGCCCCCTCCTATGTACCCCGGGGACCAGCGCTGTGTCCCGGGAGGCCGATGCTCCCCCATACTGGACCCTGACAAGTGTGTGGAAAGACCTGCCAATGCCCCACCCAGCAGAGGGAGTGGCACAGAGCAAAAGTTTGGCTGCAGCTGTCTGACGCCATTCGAGTTCTGCCTACCGGATGGTATGAGACACTGCGGGTGTCTGGGCATCGGCCGCCTGGAGTGGCAATGGCGGCGGGATATCGAGCTCCACCAGAAAGTGACATCTTCTGAACTAAGAGCAGGCAGCAGGATGGTGAGCTGGGAAGCGGAGCCAGTGCGGAACCAGCGGGAGCGGCTACAGAAGTTGCCAGCGGAGAGCCTCCCTATGGAACCCATGAGCCCGGAGGTTAGCCCCGCCGGACAGTGGGGTGAAGAGAGGAAACTGTGGAAGGAGCCGCGTGATGACGTAACGGAGGCCACGGCGTCGGGGAAGGTGAGAGATCCTCCGGCCCCGACAGTGGCTCCGCAAGCGGCCCCCACCATTCGGCTGCAGCATGCGGCAGCCTGTGTACCTGAGAGACCGGACACAAGAGGCCCGCCCCTCTATGCTGAATTGAGCGGCACCCCCACTCCGAGTCCTGCACCACCCCGCCTGAAGACACCACGCACGGTGCCACCAGAGCAGAGCCTGATCCCAGAGGGCGCTGTTGCACTTCCCCTGCTGCTGGTGACCCCAGCTCTAAAATCGGTTACTACCCCGGCCCCGGCTGAAACGTCAAGTGCGGCCTACCCAGCGGCCACGGTTAGGCTGTTACTGGAACCGTGGTCCTATTTGGCCGACCCGGTGACCCAGCATACCGAGAACATGGCTGTTCCCACCCGCCATTCGGCTCCAGCGGCTGCTGGGCCGCAGAAACCATCGGCTGCCTCTGCCCTGCCCTCTTCTTAGGCATAGCCCCACCCATCAGACTCTAGAGCCTGCGCTGTACCCTCCGTTTGGGTTGCGGAGGTTATTAAGGGGAAGAAGGCACGAGAAAAAGCGATATGGAAACAGCTTCATGAAAAGGGAGAGGCAGGTATGGCAGCTAAGAGATCGAAGGGACGGCTGGTGTACACCAACGTCACAAAAAGTTACGGTTTCATCCTGACAGGAAGAACCGCAGTGGAGACGAGACACCAGGTGTAGGACAACGTATTTGAAATGACGCCTGACCAGTAAAATTGCTGTTGGTTTACGGGCCTAAGGCGGCCACAGTGACGGACCTGTCAGGAGCGTCAAACAGTGAAGAAGGGACGGTACGTGCATGTACGTCCCTAGTGTGAAAGTACGGTGTGTATAATGGGCCCTAGAAACGGAGGGCCATGAGGTGAAGAGAAGTGCGGTGTACTTCCGAGGCCGTCAGGCGGACGGCGAGTGGAATAAACTTGGACCTGTTGCACCCAGAACCTGCCTCCATCTTGTCTCTGTTTCATCTCTGCGTGGTATATCGAGGGACCACCCCCCAGCCCGGCCCACGACCCTACCGCTACATCCTGCACTGCACACCATCTACCAACTCTTTGATCTGCCCTGCGACTACAGCCCTACCTGTGCAGGGCTTCTACATCTTAGCTGCACCACAACATCTGTCCCAGAGAAGTGACACTGCAGCGCTGGTCAATCTGATCAGAAACCACAGGTGGCATCACGTATCATTCACCTATAAACGTTATTCACCCCTTTGTATGGACGCCCAAGGCCACGGACCGGGTCACCACCACCGTGACACATCCCTCTGAGACACCGGCCTGGTACCGATTAACCCCACTGCCCTGGCTGGTGACCCACACTCCATGTCAGATTCATCTTGGACTGGGGAATTCACGATTTGACTTGATAACCCAGGCATGGTATGTGAAAAGAGCTCCATGGAGTAATCTGTAGTGTGGCCTGCCGCATCCTTCACTTTTGGTGGGGGTGAAGGACACAAGGAAAGGTGTTGCTCCTGACCAGGAGCCTCCACTGACGACTCAGTGCTTTTATTTTTTGAAACTTCAGAAGAGGAGGCGATAGAGCTGGAGGCTGTGTCAGCAATGTAAGCCAAAACTTGTTCATGAAGCTCCGGCTTTAAAAGCGGTTTACCTACTCCCAGAAAAGTGAGCTGTAATGTAATGTCTGCAAAATATGATGTTTACGGTTGTAACCTTCCAGAATCTCCCCTTTCCTTCTGAGTTACATTGTACACTGTAAGCTTATAGCAGTCCCTTCCCCCAAGTCTTATCAGCTTGGCCAGCATCTGAAACCAGATTGAGCATTTCTTCTTGAAGTCTCCCCCCCTCCTTGGCAATGCCAGGACAGGAAGTCCTTTGTCTCTAGACATGTGCTGGGATCAATTTGAGAAGTATTAAAACACCCGGCTTCGCTACGGTGCCTCTTGCGTAGTTCTATCACCGCCAGAACCTGAAATATGGATTGCTCCCAAACAGAGTGTGTTAAGTATAGCATGTTTGGTGTCTTCGGGTTTTATTCGGTAAATCACAAACAATGATGCCCTATATGTGTTGGTACAGGTTTTTCTCGTTTAGATATAGGTATTCTAAGTTTTGTAGCCAAATCCTAACTTGGAGAGAGGGAGGTTGGACCTCTCCAGACCATCCCTTTCATGAGGTCACAAGCCCTAGTCTAAGGGATTCCCTCTCCAAACTCAGTCAGTTGGAGCTGAGTTTTGATGCTGAACAGACCTACTCCCATGTCTTGGGACGTCTGGCCCCTTCCCCCCAGCCACATGGGATGCCTAAAGATTCATAAGCAACCGTGAGTGTACTTTCTGGTTTCATCCACTTTTGTTTTATACTTGTATCTGTACATATTTTATGTCTCAACTTTATAGCAACTTTTATCTGTATAATCACTGCCCACATTTTGGGAATAAATAGTAAAATTATCAGTTTGTCTCCATGCTCTAAGAAACGAACTATACGCCTTGTTTAGATAATCGCTACTAATTTGTGGGGTTTGCCACGGACCCTCTTAATTTAACTCTGTGAATTAAGTAAAGCGTGGATGGGGATGGTGGCAGCGTGGTGTGTGCGATTGATTAGGCTAGTTGGCAGGACAGAAGGGTCTTATATTGCTAAAGGGGGGCTGCGGCCACAGCATTGATAATTCCCTTACTGCGGTAGCCTAATTGTCCATGCACAACAAGCAGCCCGTCCGGCGACTAATTATCCTAGGTGCAGTTCCCTGACTGACCTGAGGGTAAGGGGGGCGCCGGAGAGCTGTGAGTTCCAAAGTGGAACTGAGAAAGTGGGATATACATAAATCCCCGCAGTTCTTGGAAGGTTGTTAGCAGTGGTGGGGCAAGCAAAATACCCCCCGCGGTAAATTGTTAGAGCAAGGTTAGCTTGCTGCATTTTTGTCACATGGTGCCAGTGGTGGGATAACTAAGATAAGCCCCCACTGTGCCTGTGATAGCCGTGTGCCGGCATTGTGTCTCGTCCCTCCGTCCGCTGATACGCCCGTGTCAGTGGTGGGATTGTGACATATTGGTGACACAGGGTCCGCTGTCCATCGCGTTTTGGTGGCAGCGGGACCCCCATTCATCACATATTGGTGGCAGCGGTGGGCTGTTCATCACAAGAGCCTTCGAGGCCTTGTGGAGCCAGACAATGACGCAGGCTCAACACCTCCTGCCTTCGGTGCTATTGTGCTTTTGCCACTACCAGTAGATGCACCTCCACCACCACCACCACCATCAGTACCAGCTGGCAACCCCCGCCCATGTTCACAGCCTCTTCCACCATACTTCCTCATTTTTGGGAAAATGTACCCAAAATACCACCAGCTATATGGTACTGTAAAACAAGGTGTATATAGTATTGGGGAGAATTTGAATCTCCCTAGAGATTTTAGGAGGCTGAACTATTATCTCAGGCCCACTATAGATTACACCTCAATTTAACAGGCTGAAATTGGCTGGTGTATGACAAAGTACAAGGTGTATATAGTATTGGGGAGAATTGGAATCTCCCTAGAGATTTTAGGAGGCTGACAATGATGCTCTCAGTCCAAGTATGGACGCAGGCAGCCTAATAAGCAGGACTGCTGCACACAAAAGTGTGGAAAAATGAACGCTTGGTAACTTTGCAGAAAAGAGGAAGAAAATAATTTTTGCTTTTAAAAAAGCAGTTTGCACAGTAGTGTGCAAACAGCATTGCAGCTATCAGGGAGCCTTATAAGGCAGCCTAATAACCAACAGAGCTGCTGCACAAAAATATAGCCTCCCCTGTCACTGCACACAAGCTGTTGTGTTGTAAGTGGAAATCGCTACCAGCAGAAGCAGTTTTTTGGTTCTTCTTCCCTGCCTAACGCTCTCCCTTATTCAGAATCAGCAGCAGCAGCTCTCCCTATTCTGAGATCAGCAGATGTAAGATGGCGGTTGGCGTGCACGCCCTTTTATAGCCCCTGTGACGCCACACAAAGCCAGCCAATCACTTGCATGCCCTTCTCAAAGATGGTGGTGACCGCTGCCCATGTCATCGCGTTGCCCACAGTGTGCGTCCTCCATCATTGGCTGAAAAAGGGCGCAGGAAGCATCATTTAAAACGCGACTTTGGCACTCTGGTTGCCGACCTCATGCTATACTTTAGCGAAAGTCGGCGACTTATTAATTTGACCGACCCGTTTTGCTCAACTCCAATATTCAGTACTTGATCAGTATTTTACATCAGTATTTCTAAGCTAAACTTAGGAGTGAAACTATCAGAGGAAAATAAATTATTAAAGGGAGTCTGTCTTAGCTCTTTATAACAGTTTAAAAGGTCCTTTGTGATTGTAAAATAAAATATGAAAAATAGTCACAGATTTTTTTATTTTTCTTTCTATTTTTCTCCAACACCAGCAAAAAAAAAAAAAAATATAAGAATGACTGTAAAAAATAAACCTTGTGTATTATGAGGAAAAATACTGTAGCCATTAAAATTATAAGTTCAAAAATAAAACAAAACAAAATGTGCCTGGTCAGGAATGGAGCAAAATGGCCTGGCCCTGAACTGGCTAAACTGAGGTAAAATGAAAGCTAAAGGCTGATTGGCTGTAATGCACAAGGGCAGTTTTGTAAAATTGAAGGAGTACTAAAGGTGGGTCAATCCATTGGGCTACTGCAAAGAAACATGTCATGGGGTATATGCTTGTTTACAATGAGTCCTGGAGGTGGATGGATGGCAAGTCCTCCATCATGCCTATGGACACTATCGAGCCACGTTCACATGTTCAATATTGGGTCAGTATTTTACCTCAGTATTTGTAAGCCAAAACCAGGAGAGGAACAATCAGAGGAGAAGTATAATAGAGACACGTCACCACTTCTGGATTTATCACCCACTCCTGGTTTTGGCTTACAAATACTGAGGTAAAATACTGACCAAATACTGACTGAACGTGGCCTAAGACTTGCACACAGGCTGAAGAGAAAAAATTTGAGTCTGGGCACCACTATTAAAATAGACCCGGGGTGCTGCAATATGTAAATTCAAAACATTTAACATACCGTATATACTCGAGTATAAGTCGATCCGAGTATAAGTCGACCCCCCTAAATTTGCCTCAAAAATCTGGGAAAACTTATTGACTCGAGTATAAGTCTAGGGTGGGAATTGCCGAAGATACTGGTAAATTTAATGCTGCACAACATACAGTATGCCCCCAAAATGCTGCACAGTGAAAGCTGGCCCAAATACCGTAATGCTGCCCCCAAAGTGATAGGATTACTGGTAATCCTATCATGTTGCTGCCGCTGCTGCTGCCCCTGCTGGAATTTAAAAAAAAAACAAAAAAAACCCACTATATACTCACCTACGTTGATGACAGCTGCTCCTGAGCATCGCCGGCTCTTCAGTGACTCAGGCAGAGGGCGCGTGCTTTCCACGTCATCGCGCCCCCTGTACATCACTGCCGGAGGACGGGAGAGAGCGGCGCGCAGAGATTTTGAATGCCGCCGCGGCCCTATCATCACCCGCCGCCAGGACGCTGCAGGGGACCGCAGACGAACACCGGGGACCGCGGAGACGACTGGGACCACAGAGATGACGGGGACCAGGTAAGTTGGCACCGTGACCCGAATATAAGTTGAGGGGGGGTCTTTTTCAGCCCCAAAAGGGGGCTGAAAAACTCAACTTATACTCGAGTATATACGGTACAAAACATAAAAATTCACATACGAAGATATAGTCCAAATTGTGTCATACATTTATTTGATCAAAAAATACAAAATAGGACACAAAGATTAGAAAAGCTTAAACACAAACCATCCCCCATATGGTTAAAGGAGGAAACCTTTGTATCCTAGCAGCAAAATATGAGACCCTCCACTATAACACCTCAAAGCTAAGTCGATAAAGGTACAAAATGGCACAATAGTAAGGCAGTAATAAAAAGTGAGAGCATATAAATATATACAGTAAATATTACATGCAGAACAATAGAGATCAAAAAAACTAACTATGCATATATCTAAGTAGCAGAGATAATACAGATTCACAAACTAATCATTCCAGAACGGTAGGTAGGGTCAAACAATGCAAGAAAAAAGACTCCACACAAGTACACTTTGATCAGATGATCAGATGACCACCCCTTCTCTGTTCTCTTTTCTGCGTCTTTATTAAAAGTGCTGTAAAAGCTTGGAAAAACATGACTAATCTCTTCCACAAATAGTGCCACCCCTGTCCATAGGCTGTGTCTGGTATTGCAGTACTATTCAGTAAATCTTTTAGATGTAATACCTGACCCAACCCATGGATAGGAGAGGTGCTGTTTCTGGAAGAGAACTGCCTTATTTTTCTATTTCTTTAAACCTCTTTTACAACATCAGTTGGGGATGGATTGTCATTGCTGCTGATTGACCACTAAACATTTCAGATTTTACAATTAGACGATTTTTTTAAGGATGAAATTATAAAGATCCATGACAAACACTACCATCCTAAGGATATGCCATCAATATAAAAAAACATGAAGATTCAATGATTTAATCTCTTATAGATATATAACTATTAACAGAATATTTTTTATTTCCTTCTCAGGTTTTCTTCCTGATAACCGGCCTTTGTGGGACCATAAATGATGCCGATTTCCTTATCTACAGAGATATTGCTGCTGCCAGCTTTGGACATGTCTTTCAAGTTTCACTGTCTGACCTGAATAAAGTAATTCATCGTTTTATAAATTATATTCTATATGGGAGATTTATTCTTAAATATGAGTTATGGAGCCTTCAGATCAAAATTAGACATGTTTACGAGACTTTCTACAGAGCGAGAGGTCCAGGAAAAATCCCAGGCATGTGAATGGCCCCATAGAGTATCACCTATGATACTAATGAGCGCTATCCGTGAAAACCAGAGATAGCACTCGTACGGGAAAATAGAATGTTGGAATGAGCCCCGAGGGTGAAGGATGAGTTATTTCTATGATGTACAAGATTTGAATTGGCTGTCTATGTGTTCTGTTCCGACTTAATTAATTATCGAAACTCATCAACACTTGTTTTGTCACTTCCCCTCTCAGAAGCATCTTCTACTAGAGCAGAGGTATAAATTAAGTAGTTCTAGAAATGCTCCAAATTTTTATCATTTTGGGTTAAAGTTCTCCTTACACAATTTCCTAATGACCTGATGACCAACTTGAGACAAAAAAACTGACTGGCACATCCAAACTAATGTGAATAGGTGCATACCAAGAGGAGCTACCCCCATATACAATATACAAAGAATGGTTGCACTCTATCATGCTAAGGCATGTCAATGTGGAATATACGTAATTAGAATTGCAATACAGCTTTAGAATTATAGAAAAAATATATGAGACTCTTAGCATTGGTGACAGAGCTGTCCACATTCACCCAGGAATTCAGATATCAGCCTTAAGGTACTGTCACACTTAGCGATGTACCAGCGATCCCGACCAGCGATATGACGCGGTCAGGATCGCTGGTACATCGCTAAGTGGTCGCTAGTGAACTGCCACACAGGCAGATCTCACCAGCGACATCGCTGGGGACGGGGGGGGTCGCTACTTACCTGTCACACCAGGCGATCCTGCGTCCTCCCGCCCGGCTCCACGCGTTGCTCGTCGTCACAGCAGGAAGCGCCGCAGGAAGCTGACGACGAGAAACAGTCCAGCCTGTTCTCGCGCGATCAGCGATAACCAGCGGGGGAGCGGGTTGTAGGTAAGTATCACACATAGCAATATCGCTAGCAATATTGCTATAACATCACAAGTTATAGCAATATTGCTATCGATATCTCTTAGTGTGACATGCCCTTTAGAGAGGTATTCACACAGTGTAGGTACCCATCAGATTTGAGGCCACCTTGACGTTGGCTGGTGGGCAGATAATATTTGGCCAAATTTTATGCTAAGAGTCTCATATATTTTTTCTATAATTCTAAAGCTGTATTGCAATTCTAATTACATATATTCCACATTGACATGCCTTAGCATGATAGAGTGCAACCATTCTTTGTATACTGATGACCAACTTGGTTTGGCTAAGCTTCCTATTACATGAACTTGACGTCTCCCTTTAACGTGTCTCATTTTCAGGTCTTTCATTACTTGGACCTCACCCTTTCAAGACCATTAAACAGCTCAGAGCGACTCTTTTCTGGGGAGTATGATGAAGGATATAATAACAAAAGTTTTGCTGTAAAAGACAATTTTACTGCCCTAATAATAACTACAGATGGGGTGATCTATTCCATACGAGTATTGGGGCCTGGCTGTAAGTACCCAAATTATGGACATGTATGGTGTGTATGCATTCTTCTCTTCCCCCTACAGCCGATCTGGCATGTTTAAGAAATGAGTGTTCTGTTTTTTTTTTTTTCATTTCATTGCTTTTGGTTTCTACCTGTACATCATGGTATGGCACAGTATGGGGCATTCAGCTCAGGATTTAAAGGGAACCTATCACCATGAAAATGCAGTCTTATCTGCAGGCACCATCATACAGGGCAGGGAGCGCTGAGCAGACTAATATATAGTTTTGAGAGAATAGATTCAGTATAAGGCTGGGGTTACACTTGCAACTGCAATGTGAGAAACTCGTGCCTGGCACTGCCGCTGGCACTCGGGAGCATTCAGCTGCATAGAAATACATGCAACCACTCACTCCGGTCCCGAGTGTGAACATGGTCTTATGTTAGAAACTGTGACCATCAAATATATTCGTGCCATTATTGCATGAAGAAAAAAGTGAAACTCTTTTATATTAGTCAACTAGCTGAAGAGCCCGGCGCTGCCCTGTCATAGTAACTAACTGTGGTTAGTTATAGCAAATTATAATTATCCTCCATCCCGTGCCCATATACCCATCATACATATCCACGATCCAATAGGCCCATGCCCCATATACCCATCGCACATCCTCCATCTCATAGTCCCATGCCCATATACCCATCACACATCCTCCATCCCATAGTCCCATGCCCATATACCCATCATACATATCCTCCATCCCATAGTCCCATGCCCATATACCCGTCATACATATCCTTCTTTCCATAGTCCCATGCTCATATACCCATCATACATATCCTCCATCCCATAGTCCAGTGCCCATATACTCATCACACATCCTCCATCCCATAGTCCCATGCCCATATACCCATTATGAGATCATCATCACCATGGCAACCGTTATGACATAACCGTCACCATTGCAACCTATGATGAATCAGCGTCGCCATGGTAACAATTGTGACATCATAATGAAGGGCGGGGCTTGATTCACACACACTTTTCCCCATTATGTAGATAGGGGCAAAATTATTTGGTGAATTGGAACGTGCAGGGTTAAAATTTCGCCTCACAACACAGCCTAGGACGCTCTCGGGGTCCAGATGTGTGACTGTGCCAAATTTTGTGGCTGTAGCTGCGACAGTGCGGATGCCTATCCCGGACATACACACACACATACACACACATACATACATACATACACACACTTGAGCTTTATATATTAGATTAAATGGTAGTCAGTCTACAACAGCTTTTTTAAAGTGGGTCTGTCAACCCCAGTGGGGTGGACACAGTGTAAGTGACGGTGAGTAATCAGTTTTGGTGCAGATGTACTCTGATCCCTGGCTCCTATTAGAGTTTGTCAGTGTAGTGGGTGCAGCACTTTCAGTGCAGTGGCCAGGCTCCTTTATAATGATATTAACCTACACATTGACCTTATATCTGCTGGTTAATAGTGTTATCTAACCTGACACATTCCCTTTAAGTAGTTTAATTTGCATTTCAGGGTGACAGACTACCTTTAAAATCAACTACCAAAATGCTAATAATACTTACCCCACTTACTTGATGTATTGTTACATATAGTTTTCGACACTGTTGACCACAATCTTCTACTCTCTAGGCTCCAGTCACTAGGCATTAAGGACACTGCTCTCTCCTGGTTCTCTTCCTATCTTTCTCACCGCTTCTTCAGTGTTTTGTTTGCTGGCTCCACTTCATCTCCTCTTCCTCTCACTGTTGGGGTACCTCACGGCTCAGTCCTTTGCCACTTCCCTTCTCTCTCTACATGGCCCCAATTGGACAGACCATCAGCAGATTTGGCTTTCAGTACCATCTTTATGCTGATGACACACAACTATACAAGTCATCCCCTGACCTTACCCCCGCTGTACTACAGAATGGCAGTGACTGTCTGTCCGCAGTCTCCAACATTATGTCTGCTCTCTATTTGAAACTCAACCTTTCCAAAACTGAACTTCCTCTATGTCTACCAACCTCCCTAAATCTGACATTTCCCTCTCCATGGGTGGCACCATAATAACACCCCCGGCAGCAGGCACGCTGTCTGGGTGTTATGTTTGACACCAATCTCTCCTTCGCATCACATGTATAATCTCTTGCCTGCTCTTGCCGCTTACACCTAAAGAACATCTCTAGAATCTGCCCTTTTCTCATTGTGGAAACAACAAAAACCCTCACTGTTGCCCTGATACACTCCCGCCTGGACTACTCACTCGACTTTCCCCTCTCCAGTCCATCCTTAATGCTGCAGCCAGGGTCATCCATCCGGTTAATCGGTACTTGGACGTGTCCGCTCTTCGCCAGTTGTTACATCGGCTGCCTATTCATTATAGGATCCAATTCAAAGTACTTGTTCTCACCCACAAAGCTCTCCATGGTGCGGCACCCCATTACATCTCCTCCCTCATTTCTGTCTATCAGCCTAACCGACCGCTGCGCTCTGCAAATCACTTTCGACTAACTTCTGCACAAATCCGTAACTCCCACTCCCGACTCCAAGACTTCTCCCACGCTGCGCCAAGCCTCTGGAATGCTCTACCCCAAGAAATTAGGACCAGCCACAACTTTCTCAGTTTTAGGCACTCCCTCAAAACACATTTGTTCAGCGCACATACCCTAATCAGTCATTTTATGTGTAAGTGGCATGTGTAGCCCATTCACTATCACCATCTATCCCCCACTCCCTCAAGATGGCTGGACCATCAATGTAAATACATCACTGTAAATACACACCTGTACTTTGTATCTCCCCCACCCTATTGTAGATTGTAAGCTCTCACAAGTAGGGCCCTTTTATTTTGCTGTAATCATTGTATTATTGCTAAAGTTGTTACTTTTGACTGTTATGTTTGAAACTGTTAAACTGTAAAGCGCTGCGGAATATGTTGGCGCTATATAAATAAAGATTATTATTATTATCTATTTTACTTTAATCAGCAGATATTGAATTTCCACTAAAACAGATAGTATCAGAACTTTGGGGATCAGTGTATTTGCTGAAAAATCCAGGACATGGAAAATGGACCATAGTGATATATGCAGGAAGTCGATATTCTTTACGAGTGGAGGGGTTGACAGGTATTTTACTATCTTTCATTCTTTCCCTAGCAATGAATAAAATTTGGGATGAAAATCCAAGACATTTAGGCTTTGCACTGAGGAGGACTAAAATCCTAAAACACACGTCTGCAAATTGGCATTCTGGTTTTGCTTTTATCCTAATGTATATGGCAAGGCTCATTATAGGGTCAATATTTACCCTTAGGATTTCTACTTCCAATAGGTGGCAGTAGAGTTCAAGTCCTCTTCTTCTGAATAAGCAATTTGAATATTTAATTTCCCAAAGGAGCACTGCATTTCCTATAAGTCTCCTTACTCTGGCATGTCACTCTCCACAAGGAGAAACATCACTCCTTAGATCTTAGTTTAGAATGTGAATGTCTAATTGCAGCCACAATGCACTTCAATTAAATGGATTGCAAAATTTGATTTCTCAGAGCTGACACATCAGATTTCTACAAAACAGGACTAAGGACTAAAACTAAGGATGGTCAAATGTCGAATTCAGCACATTAGGCCAGTAAATTCAATTTACATCAAATATATATATTCCATGTGTATCAAATGTTCAATCTATTGTTTTGAGTTCTAACCCCAGAAAAAAGTCTGCATATTTGTATCTTTATAAATTAGCTAGTTTACACAATTGCTGAGGCTGTTCTCTGTTCATTGTGTCTTTACCTTATCATTATACATTAATATACGGTAACTTGAAGTACTAAATAAATATATTTTTATGTTTCTTTTTCAGGTTTGAATATTTCATGTAAGTATTACAATAACTCATAATGAGAGCCATGATATAGACACAAGTGAAGATGGGGAATGGGAGGAGTTAGATGTTCAGTGGCAAAAGGAGGATGTTCAGTGGCGTAACTAGTGTCCGATGGCCCAAAGTTCAATATTTGGACCAGCCCGCCAGATCCTGGTATATATATATACTGTACATATATTTATATCCTCTATCCTGATATATCTGACCTCTATCCCAGGCTCCATTCTGGTGTATATATCCCCCATCCTTATACATGCCTCTTATCCTGTGCCCCATCCTGATATATATATACTCAATCCTTGTAACAAGTCCCTTATCCTGAACCCCATGCTAGTATATCTCCCACGTTCTGCCGCTGTTCTTTAATGCATAGAAAAAAATAAAACATTGTAGTCACGTTGTCTCGACGCCCTCGGGGCACAACGTCCTCCTCTGAAGCCAGCAGCTGACTTTTGTGTGCAAGCGATGGGATAACATGACGTCACTGCCGTGCACGCCCCAATCACCCCCAACACGCCAACGTTAGTTGATGGCCCCTATTTGGCTGGCAGCGTGTAATGCGGCTCATGGACCTGTTGGATCTGTGCACTGCAATACACTTCAACTGGATGTACATCTGAGGACGTACATTCAATTGAAGTTTCTGCTGGCATCGGCGAGCCACTCACCTGCATGGGATCGATTGCATTTGTGACCCGTGCAACACCCATGAATATATTCTATATGTTCCTTCTGGAGTATATCTATGCATTATAGTGCTTTTTTTGTTACAGCTGCATGGGATTGTTCCAAATGTCATTTAAATGCTACTTGTGAAGAATATTTTGGCTCCGTGGAATGCAACTGTAAGGAAGGATTCATTGGAGATGGCTTCACCTGTTCTGACGTAGATGAATGTGCCTACTCTTGGTCAAATAATTGCTCTTATGGCATGTGCCAAAACACTGTTGGGTCCTACACTTGCGTTTGTCCAAGCGGTTTCATCTTCAGCTTAATGGGCTACTGTGTTGACTTAGATGAATGTGCCAGTCCTGAACTAAACAGCTGTCATTCATCTGCATCATGTATTAACTACTATGGCTCCTATTCCTGTGTTTGCCCATATGGGTATTTTGGTGATGGTTTCCATTGTGAAGTTGATGAATGCAAAATTGGAGTTTGTGGCCTGGGGATTGAGTGCATAAAATCACTTGGGTCTTACCGCTGCTCTGATCCATGTTCAAACCACACTATTCTCGATGAGCCCTGGAGAAGTACATCCAATATGTACGATTACCGGTATAACTGTGACAGTTCCAAATATGGATGGTATCGCTTTACTGGAAGTGGAGGTGTTCGAATGCCAGAAAGTTGTGCACCAGAAAATGGCTGTGGTACTCATGCCGGAATATGGTTGAGTGGCAAACATCCAATGCTAAGAGATGGAGTGGTGAATCGCACTGTTTGTGCTAGTTGGAGTGGATCCTGCTGTTTATGGTCATCATCTATCCAGATAAAAGCCTGTCCTGGAGGATACCATGTATATAAACTGGAAGGTACCCCAGATGGTGCATGCTATTTGTCCTATTGCACAGGTAGGTAATAGTCCCTTATTTCATTAAAGACTATTTGTTTGTGATAAAGTCCTATACCTATACCCATCTTCCCATCTCACACACTGGAATTAAGGCTAAAATATGAAGAATAGGATCATAGAATAAGAGATTCTGGGATATATTTGTGGGCTCTTTCTTTTCTCCTTTTTTTGTGTGTTTTCTTTGATTGTATTGTTTATGAGACCTTGCGCTACTAGTAGAACAATGACATTGCAGCAGGGTCAGGTGTGTCTGGAATCACCCCATAAAAAAGGAAAATAAAAGCAAATATATAGAAAAACACTATCTCCAGTGCTGATGTTTCTAGAGTGCAAAAGGTATATAAGGCCAAGTGCACATGTTGAGTATTTGGTGAGATTTCCATCTCAGTATTTTCAAGCCAAAATCAGGAGTGGAACAATCAGAGGAAAAGTATAATAGAAACACGTCACCACTTCTGTATTTATCACCTACTCCTGGTTTTGTCTTTGAAGTACTGAGATAAAAAAAACTCACCAAATACTCAATATGCTTTTGGCACACATCAGGGTATCTGTCTAAGCCCTAAATAAGGTAATTTGGCCAAGACTGGTGATTGGGGCCATACACACTTTGTGCCCTGTCTAACCTCCTTTTCAGCAGTGTTCGTCTTTTTTAGATAGGTCGAAAAACATGGTCGACTGCGCTTTGGTGCCCTCCCCAAAAAAGGCAAACACAATCGAAAAGAAGGTCAGACAAAGCCCAAAGTGATTTCAGTTTTGCCGAAACACGTTTTCCAGGGCTTCAGAAACATCAATGGAGCCCCTGACGTGTAGCCAAGATGTGATGTGAACATGCCCCTAGACAAATATGATTACTTTCAAGAAAAGCCTCACACCCATCCACATACGTTATCTGGTATTACAGCTCAGCTATATACATCTCAGTGGCTATAAGCGTCCATAGCAGGCACTATTCATGCACAGGTTTAGCACGGTCTTAAAAAGAAACAGTAATGTTATTCCTAAGCCTGGACAAAATCTTTAAAGCATCTTTCCACTGTAAATAATATAATTGTATGTAATTTTCACATTCAAAAAAATATCATCACATTCTGGGGTTCAATGGCGTTTCCAAAATTCAGGCACAAAATTATAAGGTCATCATGAAGTCTACTCTCTACCAGTCCATAACCTGAAAACTGAGGCAAAATTTGTAATTTTTCTCTTAGATCCATCTACAGCATTAAATAACTCGATCTGTGGAGCAGATGAAGAATGGAAACTAAAAAATGGAGTCTTTGGATGTTACTGCATAGATAAATATGAAGTCGCTGGTAAGTCTATCATTGAGACTATGATACATGTAATGTGCATCCTGGACAAACATCTCTTCTCTCCTCCATAAGATGGGAAGTCACTGAGCAATTGATATAATTGACATAATGATAAAAAGTGTCCTGAGATAACTAAAAATAATTTTAAAATGTTATTTTGTTAAAGAAACCTGCCATTAGATTCATGCTGCCCAGACCACTTAATGAATTAGGAGCCTCTGACTCTCTCATCAAAACCAGTGTGAAAATCGCTGGTCTTCATCAACCGATGCCATAGTCTTTAGATGCCTTTTCAAAGTATGTTTGCTCTGAAATGCCACAGTAATTCAACAGTACCTGAATTTTTAAGATTAAATCTTACTGAAAAAAAACATGATATACCTGTAGCCATGAGGAGAACTTTTTAAGAGACGGTCACGTACCTCAATTCTATGACATTACTAGGCAAACACAATCTCAGGTAGTAGCTAAAAAACATTCAGTAACAGGGATCCTCTATACACCCCAATATTTCACATACTGTAGGACTAAAATTCCCAACATACAGTATTAACATTGGTGGGTAGATGGTACAGTTTATAGTTTAAGTATATATGATGCTTTACAATGCTTACATACAGTACATGCTCACCTTTAAATATGCAAATTCACACCTCAGTTTATTGACTTAATTTCAAATCCTAGCCCTTCCTTGGTTTCCAGCTATGACCCTATGTCTCCCATGCTTTTCGTTGCATATATACGCCAGTCAGGATATGAAGGAAAGGATATACAAAGGAAACATAAATTCTTTTTTGGAATCCTGGGGAAATCTTACTCAGGGCGACCATTAATTATTATTATTATTATTTATTATTATAGAGCCATTTATTCCATGGCGCTTAACATGTGAGGAGGGGTATACATAATACATACAAGTACAGTAATCTTAAAGGGAAGGTGCCATCCAAAAAAATTTTTTTCAGCAATTGAAAAAATGTAAAGAATTAATGTTTACATTTTCTTAAAAAATATTATCGTTTGTTTTTAATTTTGCAAAATATGAAAAATAATTTTAAAAAGTTTGGCATTTCCACTTGTTAACACTAGGGGGAGCAGCTACTGAAATCTGGCACAAAAACCTATGACATCTATAGACACAGTGAGCAGCCATTTTGATGGGGCTTGCAAAGTTACTGACTGTCTTTGCATGTAAAGTCTGGATCAGAACAGGCCATCAATCAGCAGACATGTTTCCTGGATTTCTGTGGAGCAGACAAGCAGACGGTCCATCCATGTGAATAAAACACAGCGCTCTTTGTACAATCCCTGGCACCGAACAGGGCGCCCCCCACAGACCAGCACACTGCTCTCCTGAAATACTCTGTGCTGCTGTCGCCCTGCTCCTTCCACCATATATCAGGCCCCTGTCCCCTCGGTTTCACACATCGCCAGGACGGGATCTGAGGAGAGGAATGGGGTCTTTGGTCACCGAGGATGGCAGGCAGCAAGGATTCTGGGAGCAGAGTGACAGCAGCACAGAGTATTTCAGGAGAGCAGTATCACACGGGATAGGATTAGATACACGGCTCAGCAGGCAGCATCACACAGGAGAGGATTAGATACACGGCTCAGCAGGCAGTATCACACAGGAGAGGATTAGATACACGGCTCAGCAGGCAGTATCACACAGGATAGGATTAGATGCACGGCTCAGCAGGCAGTATCACACAGAAGAGGATTAGATACACGGCTCAGCAGACAGTATTACAGATATGCCCACACTGGTGAAACTTCCAGCCCCCCCCAATTATACACAAGACTATGGGCTGTATAAGTCACTGTCCTCCTCAGACAGCCATAAAAGCAAAGGTGTCAGATTACCGGATCATTGGGGCTGTGTGTGAGGAGGCGGAGACAGAGCAGGAGGACGCTGGAGCAGGAAGCACAGGGCTGAGCCTGGAGTAAGCAGTACAGAGGAGCATAGATGAAAGTCACCCGCACTCACCAGTCTCCATCCTCCGGCTCCAGTGAGCGCTTCTCTCCTCTGCTGACCACCTTCTCCATATCTTCAGCCTCTCCTCACAACACAGGACCCGTTATGCCACAAGTGGTCCTGTGATAGAGGGTAAGTGGAGCTCAGCAGATAGCACTGGGCTACAGTAAAATGGCGCCCAGCCACACCTACAGCAGTGAATGGTGCAGCCCACAGGGGCGTGCCCAGTTCTCTGCTAATGAGGCTGCAATGTTAGAGATGGGGTCGGGAACCGACCACAGTTTCCTATGTCCAGGGACGGCCATATTTGCAGACTGTATGAGTCCTCCACAGATCTGCAAATCAAGATGTCAGCGCCCAGTGGCTACATGAAAACATTATTACAAACAAACCATAAATCCTGGTTAGTACAACATTTGCTGAAACAACATGTTTTGTAACTTACTATTTTTTTGCAAATTATATAAAATTGAAGCACCTTCCCTTTAAACAATACAAGTCACGACTGGTACAGGATGAGAGAGGACCCTGCCCGTGAGGGCTCACAATCTACAAGGGATGGGTGAGGATACAGTAGGTGAGGGTAGAGCTATTATTATTATTAATTATAATTCTTCACAGTAGAGGGGAGGTAATGGTTTACAGGCACACAGCTATCATGCATTTTTAAGCTGAAGTTGATCACAGGGGTTTTATTCAAGCTTCTTTACAACACACAGAATCACTTCTCTTTATGCAATGTTTCATCAACAGATAATTTATTTGTACAGATAATTTCTCTTCACACACAGTGTTTTAATCTGAGCAGAACTGTACCTTGCTCATGCAGTAAGGTGGGGGGAGGGGGGGAGTCCGGTGCTGTAGCTCTCTCACTTCTATCTTTATGTAATTATGATCCTCCTGGCTGTCCTGACTGCTTCTATGATTATAGCAATCACTTCCCAGTAAGAACTGGTCTACATGGCCTGACTGATTTCAGACTGACAGGAGACTATCTAGCACACACCATACTCCCGGATGTCCTGGACGCAATAACAACTTTCCCAGTATCCCCTGGGGCTGAGCTAAACACCCCCTGTCTGCTATAATTTTAACCCCTATAGTTGCTGGATGATTCTAAATCAACAGTGCAGCTTCTATCTGTCACTATCTATCTGGCTATGAAAACCTTCTTATGTGTACAATATACTATGATATGTACCTGGGAGAGTCTTTGACAGGGTGATATTTGAGCAGGGAGTTCTGTTAAAATCTGAAGTGATCTTTTAAGGGTGTGTTATATACAGTACTAGCTGAAGAGCCCGGCGCTGCCCGGGCATAGTAACTAACTGTGGTTAGTTATAGCAAGTTATAATTATCCTCCATCCCATAGTCCAGTGCCCATATACCCATCATACATATCCTCCATCCCATAGTCGAGTGCCCATATACCCATCACACATCCTCCATCCCATAGTCCCATGCCCATATACCCATCACACATCCTTCATCCCATAGTCCTGTGCCCATATACCCGTCATACATATCCGCCATCCCATAGTCCCGTGCCCATATACCCATCACACATCCTCCATCCCATAGTCCCATGCCAATGTACCCATCACACATCCTTCATCCCATAGTCCCATGCCCATATACCCATCATACATATTCGCCATCCCATAGTCGAGTGCCCATATACCCATCACACATCCTCCATCCCATAGTCAACCATTATGACATCATAATGAGCGGCGGGGCTTGCAACCTATGATGACATCAGCGTCGCCATGGCAACCATTGTGACATCATAATGAGGGACGGGGCTTGATACGCACACACTGTTTCCCCATTATGTAGACAGGGGCATTATGACATCATAATGAGGGGCGGGGCTTGACACGCACACACTTTTTCCCCATTATGTAGACAGGGGCAAAATTGTTTGGTGAATTGGAACACGCGGGGTTAAAATTTCGCCTCACAACATAGCCTAGGACGCTCTCGGGGTCCAGACGTGTGACTGTGCCAAATTTTGTGGCTGTAGCTGCGACGGTGCGGATGCCTATCCCGGACATACACACACATACATACATACATACATACATACATACACACTTTGAGCTTTATATATTAGATAATGGGGTGTGATTAATATCAGACCGAGTCCAGTCCCCTTAATTTAGTGACTGCTGTGTCCATTAACATTCCACACAGGAGTGTAGCATCAGTAATGATCTGATCAAAGGATCTCAACAAGATGAACTTGTAGTTCTGTCTATAGCATAACATTGAGACCAGCTGGGTAGAAGACTAAAACCCAGCTGAAGCTCCATCAATGGGCAATAAAACAAAGGGCATGTGACCAAAAAAATATTTGAAGTCAGTACCATGTTTTGTGCTTCACTGCCACAGGTTATTCTTATAGTTATAAACAAAGTCAGTTAAAATTTCAAGTTTGCATATTGCTTCCTAAGTTCCTGTGGCCTTGATAAGAAATATTTTCATTGTTGAATTGAAAGAAAATAGCATCTATGTTTTTTATATTTTAGATCTTGCAGACATCCATCCTGAGCTGACCTGTGATGTCTACGACATGAGAGCTGTTTTTCATAAATGTCAGCTGACGAGTCTGGGCTTCAATGCCAGTAGCGTTGCCCTGAATGATGCAAGTTGCTTTGGATTTCGTGATGATGCAAGCACAAACACCTTTACTGTAACATCCCCAATCCATGCAGGAGCATGTGCACTTCAGATAATTGTATGTGACCATCCTATTACCTTTCTGCCCGCCCAGAGACAAAATGGTTTATACCGGACCATATCCCTATACAGACCATGCCCATCTCATAGAAAAAGAACAGCATTCTAACTTTCAGTTATGTTCTTCATTCCCCAAATTGCTAATGTTACTTTGCCTTTGAAGAAGGGAAGGCCTGTGCATACTTGGTAGACCTCGAGACCTTACTCTCCACTACTGGTCTCATTGAGCTGTCTACTGCAGCATTTCCAATACTGCTGCATCCTACTGCTGCTGGTGAGTCTCCACCTGGCTGTAGGGAGGAGTGCCCAGACTTTGCAGGAACTTAACCACTTGCTTCCTGCAAAGTTTAACTTCCTCAGCCTATCCCTAGGCCACAGCGGGTTTATTAGGCAGATCCTTCCACCACTCCTGGCCTGAATGTAGGTTCCTAGTTGCTTGTCTCTAGATCTTGTTGGAGCATATTTATTCTGTCTCTCCTGCTATTGACCTGGCTTATTTACCATTTTTCCTGATCTCTCCGCTACTGACTTCAGCTACGTATAGTGAACCTGTGCTGGATGTCCTGACCTCAGATTGTCTGACAAAGTATTTGTCTTCATCCACTTGTACCATATACCTGTGCCTTTGACTCTCAGGTCACCTGTTGCAGACCCAGGGACTGTCCTGGAGTGGTACTTGTTGACTACCTATGGACAAGTCTATCCTCACCATCAGAGCCTCTAATAAATACCCGGAAGTCATTTAATTAAGCCCCTCCAGGGTACGCCTGGCCAGTGGCTCAGTAGGTCCACACACACCCGCATTACAAGGTGGGGCTGCAAAAAGAGAAATGAGCAACTAAGTTACACTTTTTCTGTAAGGCCCCCTTCACACATCCATTTTTGTGTTCGTATGCAGTGCATTTTTAATGATCGAAAATGCGGACACACGCACACCCATTATATTCAATGGTGGCGCCCACATGTCAGGTTTTTTACACGGACCTTGTATCTATGTGGAAAAACCCGCTGACATGTCAGTTTTTTATCAGCAGCATGGACAAAACACATGCTGCACACATGCACTCTGATGACACACGGATGATAACGTGTGTCATCAATGTGACACATACCGGCAACTGTGAAGAAGCGGTACAGGTTATGCTGTTCCCAGGCACCAGCTGCTGAAGGCAGCTCCCATCATTGTCGCTTGGTCTCCTTGTAATTAGCGAGACCGGGTGACAATGAAAAGAGTTGTATTCAGCACCCACTGCGTTTGTCTTTTGTAAAATTAGGAATTAAATTTAAAAAATGGCGTAGGCTCCCATGTAATTTTCCTAACCAGCAGAGGGAAAGCCCATGGATGGAGGCTGATCAAACAACAATGCGAACTGTGTAACGGGGACCAGGGAGGTAGTCGCAGCAGAGGGTGGCAATACTGGCACACCCTGGCCCTCCGTCATATAAATACGTTGGCCCATTGGTTGTGCATTCTTTGGTTCACCTACTTGCACATGAGAGTCCTCTCCATTCTGCTGGGGGTTTCCTTTCCCAAATACCATGCAAAGACAGGCAGAGTCCAGATCCAGTTTTAAACAAACAACTTTACTCAGTTCTTGTCTCAGCTCATCCAGATTAGTCACAGGTACAACACAGGATCCATCACAAATCATAGCCTTTCCTTTCCCTGTGCTGTCCCTTACACCTCCAAGAATTTTGCAGGGTCATACCGTTATCTCTGGTACCGCAGCGTTGTGTCTGGCCAGCCTAACTACCTTTAGGAGTTTCCTGTCCGCTTCGCCACGGGCATTTAGGTGTCTTCCCACGTAGCTTATTGCAACCATGTTGAAGCTGTCCTGTATTCCTTCACCTCCCAAGTGACCATTACTCCTAGGCCCTGGACGAGCTGGGCTCCTTTACTTGAACATTGCGTGGCACAACTTCCCTGTCCGGGCTTCCAGGCCCTATTGACCAAATGCAGGAAACTCTCTATACCTTACACCAGTTGGCCCCTCCTAATTAACTAGTTCCTATCCTATTGCTATCTTATACTATTGTGCCCCTCTGTAGTGGGCTAATCTAAATACTACACTTTCCCTACACAATAACACATGTATATTGCGTTACGCAGCATAGCAATCTTATAATACACATAACATTTGACAGTCATATACAATATAGCTGCATTATACAGTTCACAGCATAATGTAATAAATATACCAGCTTGTCAGAAACGTAAAAACACGAGCAAGGGAGAGTGGGCACAACTAGTCCTTGTACACCCCTTACAACTGCACTGCTTTTCCCAGGCACATGACATATGGACGGACGTGAAACACGGACAGTAGGATACACAGATATCATTTAAATGTCATATACCACATACGGATGGCACACGGCCACGATCCACGGAACTCACCAGTACTGGTTTTTCCTGTACAGGAATCAACAGGTTGTGTGAAGGAGACCTAACTCCCTTGGAAATTAATGAATTTCTGAGTCACATAAGCAGCTTAGCTCTGCCGCACTCAGCTTTTTTGGTATCCTCACCTTCTGTAGCTGGCACATGGACTGGACAGAGTTATTACCATTTTAATCTCCAGCAGTCTTATAGATAATGAATAAGTGATGGTGCGCACCATGTACAGAGCTAAGTTATCGCCTATGAATAAACCATAACTTCCAAAGTAGGGAATAACCCTTTAATTTCTAAAATTCTTAATGTCTGACGCCAACGATACTTTTTTGATTTGCTCATGAATTTCAACTGCTGACGATGACCCAAAATATGTTATTTATCTTTGTGCAGGTGAATTTCAGTAGAAAAAAGAACCCGTCAGTAGGGGTTATAGACTTACAATTTATAGGAAGATGCAAATTCAATTTAAAACAAATTGAAAACCAAGTAGTTTTGTGCAAATTTGGGAAAGTGTAGACCTAAAAATTGAAAGTTTTTAATTTTAGCTGTAATCTACTACCAATTTATTTGTAACTTTATTTTAACAAATTGGGTTAAATATTTGTACAGCATATTAGTCCATGTAACATTTTCCTTCTGTATAAGCCTCTGATTCACTTCTTTACTTTATATTTATGCAGAAAAATGGAACAGATGTCACTTATAAAAGCAAAATGCGTCTTTTGTTGAAAGCTACTGGGTTAATAGCAAGAGACCAAGTTTTGACTGTGACAATATTTTGTTCGTACTCACTGGACATGATGGTCAGTCTGAAAACAGCAGTGAAACCATTCTATAAGTAAGGAATATATTCAATTTCTTGTCTACATTTGGGCCATTCACCTTAGGCCCCCTTCACATTTACGTGTCTCCAGTTTGTGTATCATCCATTCTTACGAATACCGGAGACACGTATCTACACATATCTATTGAAACCTATGATGATCTTCACATGTTCGTCTTTTTACATGGAGTGTGTGTTCATGTGAACCTCATGGACACATGTCGTTATTTTTTAGCAACACGGATAACAATTGCCAATACAAATCAATGGGTTAGTGTAAATACATACAGCACATCCGTGTGCCGTCTGTGTAACGCGCACTTGGATAGATAGATAAATAGATGATAGATAAATAGATAGATAGATATACGTCACATATATAATTTGTGCCTTGAATGTGTTGCTTACTATCCTTCTATTAACCTAATAAATGAAAAAAATGACGTTGGGTGACCTTTTTATTTCTACAGCTCCACAAATATCACTGTTGGAGGGACGGGACAATTCACAGCATACATGGCACTTTATAAAGACAGCAGCTACGTGACTCCATATGAAGTGTCAGAAGTTGTGCTTTCAACCAAGTCAATGCTGTACATTGGAGTCTTTGTTCAGGGAGGAGATGCTTTTCACTATGTTCTTGTAATGAGGACCTGTTACGCAACGACTTCACCATACGCAGATGATCCCCTGAAATATTACATAATTCAAGACAGGTACAGGCTGATAGTCTCTCTCATTTAGTAGGTTCAGGAAGTGATTACCATATTATTATTATTACTTAATATTATTTTATTATATTATTATATTGCCTATTATTAAAAAGAGAGGTAACAGTATATAAAGTTATGAAACAGTTGACAAAAAAAATCATCTAATTGTTATGGTGAGCAGCCTCTTATTATGCCACCACTCCTAGTATATTTGCAGTATTACATCATATAGTCAGGGTGAACAGCAGTGTGAGCATCCTCTTCTTACCTGAGCACCCCTAGTAGTATCTCTAGTATTATATCAGATAGTCAGGGTGCTCAGCAGTGAGACCAGCCTCTTCTTACCTCAGCACTCCTCTTATCTCTGGTATTTGATCAGAAAGATGACAGACAGCACTGTGAGCAGACTCTTCTTACCTCAGCACTCCTGGTACAGTATTTCTAGCATTAGATCAGAAAGACGATGGACAGCAGTGTGAGCAGCCTCTTCCTACCTCAGCACTCCTGGTATCTCTAATATTAGATCAGAAAGACAGTGGACAGCAGTGTGAGCAGCCTCTTCTTATCACAGCACTTCTGGTGTCTCATGTATTTGATCCAAAAGACATAGTGGCAGCAGTATTAGCACCTTCTTCTTACCTCAATACTTCTGATAGCTCCAGTTTTAGATAGAAAAGGGTGGACAGTATTGTGAACAGCCTCTTCTTATTTCAGCTTCTCTAGTATCTACTTTATTAGATCAGAAAGATGGTAGACAGAAGTGTGAGCTGCCTCTTCTTAGCTCAGCTCCTCTGGTATTTCCAGTATTACATCAGAATTCAGGGTGGTCAGCAGTGTGAGGAGCCTCTTCTTACTTCAGCACTCCTTTTATTAATTTATGTATTTCCAGTATTAGATTCGATAGACATGGTGGACAGTAGTGCTAGCAGCGTCTTCAGATCTCCAAGATTAGATCAGAATGTCTACAAGCACATTTTTGTGTACATGAAGGGAGAGAAGGAGTTCATACTGCACATGCTCAATCATCTGTCCCCAAATTCTAGGACAGGTTTTCGTCAGTGTAACAAGATGGCGGCCATTGTAATTCTATAATAATTATGTCCCTAGAAAAAATTATTATGATTTGCTATTCAAAAGAATCTAGGATTTTATTTTTAATGACATCTATTTTAGTTTTTTTTTCTCTTCCCAGAGAACCCTTTTAAAGGGGTATTTAAATCTTGTACATTTATGGAAAAAAACGACAGAATATGCCACAAATATCTGCTATAACTGCATATCACACTGGTGGGCCCCACATCCACCTTGAGAATAGGGACCTGCTTGGCACTGCCAAAATGAAGAGATGTCTGCGCATGCACAGCTTTCCCCATTTACTTGTCTGAGAGTTTGATAATAGTCTAAGAGTTGGACCTCAGCATATATCTTTTTGAAACAACAGGTGTATTTGCACAATAAAGTCTAACTCTGGGGTTGTTATTGGAACTTTGGAGAAGGGGAACACAGCCCCAGTTTCATCTATTTGCTATTGGATGGTGAAAACTTGAGACGAATCCTGTCCAGAGGTAAACAAGTGGTGGAGGTTGACATCCATGCCCATATGTGCTGGGTGTCAGAACTAGGCACCATAATAGTAGGTGCTTATTAGTGATGAGTGAGCACTAAAATGCTCTGGTGCTTGTTACTCGAGTCGAGCAAATGGTAATGCTCGAGTGCCCGACATGAGTAACGAGTATAATGGAAGTCAATGGGAAACTCAAGCATTTTTCCGGCAGACCCACCCCCCCACCCGTAGGTCTGGAGAAGTCTAAAAATTGATGATTTCAATGGAAATAGTGCAGAAATGACATGGGAACAGCATGGGGGAAGACCCATGGAAGCAGTAGCGTAGCTACCGGGGGGGGCAGAGGGGGCGGTGGCCCCAGGCCCCGCGTTCTGATGGGGCCCACCCGAGCTATGCTATGTAAATATATCGGCGTGTAGATCGCGCCGATACAATTACATGCTGCAGCAGGGAGTGAGTCATGTGACCGCTCTTCTGCAGAGGAGAGGGGGAGGGGAGGTCACTCACCCAATCCTGGCTGAGCGCACTCTCCTTGAAAGCTCCCTGCCGCAGAGAAGTCGTCAGCTCCAGCAGCAGCCTGGACGTAGGGGGCTCTGCCTCTGCCTGTGAGCTGAGTTCACTGTCTGCTCTGCACTTGATTGCTTCTGACTGAGAGGAGCCTGAAAGCTGAGGAGCGTGCTGCTCCAGGACCAGTGGACACTGCACACAGCATGGGAATTGATGAGTATCTATGTTTATTACTATTTGAAGTGTCTAATCTGTTGCTTTGGATATATACATACAACTTACTGCTATTTGGGTGTAATATTCATTACATGATGCTCTCCTTACGTGTTACATAGTTTTCAGGCACTTTGCAGCGGTCACTGATGCGCCATATGGCGATGCTTTGTCTTGGCCTGGGAATTTACTGCACTTTGGGACTGAGAGAAAACCAGGAAAAGTGCAAACTAGAGATCGCACTGCTGGCTGCAGTCATTGAGCTGTGCAGAGAAAGTGGCACAACCTCCCTGGCAGGCAGAGGGAGGGTTAAACCAGTGTATCGATCACCTTATCTCGCTGTTTGTGCTGGCGTGTAATTATTAACCTACCCGTTACCAGGCTGACAGCGAGTCCTAGAGGATTAGGGTATGTGCACACGTTGTGGATTACTCTGTGGATTTTTCCGCGCGGATTTGGCCAAATCCACAGGTAAATCCGCAGGTTAAATGACCTGCGCTTTACCTGCGGATTTAGTGCAGATTTTGTGCGGATTTCCCCTGCGTTTTTACACCTGCAGATTCCTATAATGGAGCAGGTGTCAAAACGCTGCGGATTCCGCACAAAGAATTGACATACTGCAGATTTAAATCTGCAGAAAATCCGCAGCATGTGCACTGTGTTTTTCATTTCTCATAGACTGTACTGTACAACGCAGCAGAAACTGCTGCGGATCCATAGGACCAAATCCACTGCGGATCCGCAGCAGAATCCGCAACGTGTGCACACACCCTAACTAGTGTTTGCTGCTCTCAGAGTGCTCCTACTGGGAAGTTAAGTCTGGCACTTGTAGTGCCACAGCAGCAGTTAGTGCTTGATGACAAGTAGCTGTCGAATAGTGTTTTTCTATACAGTGATTGTTAGTGGCATGGACATTTTACTAGTGTGATATAATATATTAGTATCAGTAATGCAGGTGACTTATTGTTGGAGTGAATCCTACAATGTGGTGAGCTACAGGGGGGAGGGAGGTCACCCCAGGACCAGCGCTTTGAGGGGACCCACCCACAGCACGCCGATAGTGTTACATTCTGATCCATGATCTGCCACCCAGCCGCTGTGGGGCCCCTGAGCAGGCGCAGGGGCCCTGCGCCAGCAGTGGGTCCCCACCTGTCATTGCAAAATCAACTGTGTTAGCTGGATGTCATTTCAGCTGTCTACATTGATTAGAGGAGGAGAATTACGCTCCCTCTCCCATCAGCTTCTGATGTCACTAACGCCAACACTGACAGGGGGTCGCAATGACGTCACTACTCGGAGCCTACAGTCCGGAGATGTGCGGGAGCTCGCAGCAGTGAAGAAACCAGGAGGAAAGGTGAGTTTTGGATTTATTTTTTATGAGGCTTCCTTTGCGGTGCATTATATAAAGGGCTGCATTATTCTATAGGGTCTGCCTATGGGGAGTGCATTATACTATATTGAGGACTATAGTGAACTTGTCTGGCACATTATACTATATGGAGGCTACCTAGCGGGCCATCATACAGTGTGGAGATTACAGTGTGGAGCTATCAAACAATTTGGGGAATACTAAGCGGTCAGTGTATATACAGTGAGGGGGGATTAGACTGTGTATAAGAGAGCATCATACTGTGTATAGGGGAGCATCATACAGTGTATAGGGGAGCTGTACAGGGGGGAGACTCATGACATTATTAAATGTAAAGTGGGCACTTATTGTTATAGGGAACTCAGGTAACTGTGACTGTCAAAGGGGCACAAATGGCGTTATTACTTTCTAGGGGACAAAATATGGGCACTGTTTTCGAGAGTTGCTTTAGAATTTAGAGGGCACAGAGAACCACACAGTAGGTACAGTTAAAGGGACACATACAGCAGCAGCGGCTCAGCATTGGGTTATCAGCAGGGTAAGTAGTTTGTGCAGGTAGGGAGTAGTCCCATTGGTGACAGTGCTGAAAATATGAGACATGAAATGAATCTTTGTTGTAATCTCTGCAGACGAGTCCTGGCTGGAAGAAGTTGTCATGTTGGTCTGGGCCAGATGCAAAAGTGAACGATTCCATCAGAAAGCATGTCCGCTGTAAGTTACCATCTGTAACTGTGCTGTGATCTCTTATACGGTATGTTGTGTAGGACAGGTATCTACCACTCACAATATGGCGGTAATATCAATATTGGTCTTTATTTAGAAATTATATTCAGCAACAGCGCGGTCCTCTGCTGAGGTTCTCCTCCACTATTATTGTGCGTCACCGAGTTGTAATCAAAGTTTCCTGGTTGGGGGCCCACTCAGAAGTTTTGCCCCCCCGAACCAAAACCCTAGCTACGCCTCTGCTTGGAAGCATCTCTGAATGTCAGGTCGCTGCTGGGAACAATGTTGTCAGAGTATTATGCCACTTTTACGGACTCACAATAGAACATACAACCTTGAAGATCAAATGAACTTTACTGGAAAAAAATGTTAAGAAACATTCTTTCTAGAATAATGACTTGTATATAAGGCAAAATAAATAAGGGAAAAAACATGCTACTCCATAGCTTGGGCTATATTCACAAGTAGTGGTTTTTCTGCATTTTTGCACGCTTGCTTTCAATGGTGAAAAAAACATTCACCAGGATATGTAATTTTAATATTTTAATACCTTATTTGGCCATGTGGTGTGAGACATGATCAGACAGATCATGCTTAATTTATGAACGAGGGACTCTGAAAGTCACAATGTTTGTTACAGCAAGATAATTTAGTGAGTAAATATTCTTTTTCGCATTAATACTTTAAAGTTTCAAACTTGGAGGCCCAGAAGACGGCTTTCACAATTTATAGAGGGCCAGCAGGTGCCCTCCACTATTTTTAGAGGGCCAACAGGCATCTTGTGGATAGATGAGACCAAGCTAGAGCTTTCTAGTAAAGCACATCATTCTACTGTTTACTGTAAATGAGGCCTACAAATAAAATAACACAGTGGTTACATAGTTACAGTGAAAAGTGGTGGAGGTTCAAATATATTTTGGGGCTGTTTTGCTGCATCTGGCGCTGGATGCCTTGACTTTGTGCAAGGCATCATGAATTGTGAAGATTCCCAAAGGATTTTGGGTTGCAAAATAGTGTCCAGTATCAGGAAACTGGGTTTGCATCCTAGGTCTTGGGTCTTTCAGCAGGACAATGACCCCAAGCATACTTCAAGAAGCACCCACAAATGGATGGAAAAAAACACTGGAGAGTTTAGAAGTGGTAATTCCAGCTCTAGTAGCCTAAAGTCTCCCACCACAACATCTTACATACAGCTGCTACAGTAAAACTGCGAATGGACACATTAAATCAGTTAATTTTGCCTGCTCTGATTAATTTCTGAGTACAGATCATTGTAAAAAAACATTCATCTGTCAATGAGTGCAAGGAAAAAGCAATCAAGTTATGGCTTATGGAAGACATGTATGCGACCAGAATGAGCACTCATTTTCAGCAGATGACATCTAGCACCTATCTCTACACTAAACTCAGGTAACAGCCGTATTAATTGGGAATAGAATAGATGTAACCTTGGTATTTTTTTTGCAGCAGCAAGGTTTATAAGGCAGTAATCCCTGTAACATGCTATCCCTACTGCTACATCTCACCCTAGATGAATTGCAGATAAGAGTGGTATTACTGTAGAATATTGAATGGATTTAAACCAGCCCTGAAAATATATTTTCTTGTATGTGGCAGCAACAAACCCTGGAGGAACACAAGCATGAATACCAGCTTTGATGAATTTTTGATGAAAAATCACCCTAAAAATACATGAATCTGTCAATGAGTGCATGGAAAAAAAGCAATCAAGTTATGACATATGGAAAACATGTATGTGAACAGAATAAACACTCATTTCCAGCAGATGATACCTAGCACCTATCCCTACACTAAACACAGCTAGCAGTAGTATTAATAGGGAATGGAATAGATGTTACCTTGAAATATTCTCTTTAGATTGCAGCAACAAGGATTATAAGGCAATAATCCTTGACTAGATGCCTGTAATATGCTATCCCTACTGTGACAGCTCTCCCTCAACGAATTGCAGATACTGTAGGAGCAGTATTTTGGGTTGCAAAGTAGTGTCCAGTGTAGAAAACTGGGTTTGCATCCTAGGTCTTGGGTCTTTCAGCAGGACAATGACCCCAAGCATACTTCAAGAAGCACCCACAAATGGATGGAAAAAAGCACTGGAGAGTTTAGAAGTGGTAATTCTATTAGAGAATATAATCTATTTGAATTAGCCCTGAAAAGAGCTTTTAGATTAATGTAGCAGCATCAAGGAATGTTATTTCACCAACCCTGCTGGGGAATATGGTGGAGCATTTAGCATCTACTCAGCTTGATATGGAGGAGACCAGGATCTTTCATACTTACTGTACAAAGTCTCCTGTCTCAGCTGTGAAATCCTGTATGCAGTGTGAGAACACCCTATATGACAACCACCTAACAGCCCACAAAAAGGCACTGGATCATATACTAATAGAACCCAATGGCTCTTTTTATGGTTTCCAAAAATGTTCCCTCAACTAGAAAGTGGAGTCACAGAAAAAGATTTTTTTCCCATTAATAAGAAGTCAGTCTCCTGATCTGGTAATATGCACCAAGTGCAAGGGATGCCAAAAATTAGAAGAAGTAACTGAGGAATAAATTCTTGGACTTTACGTGCGCTGCCAGACAAATTCCATAACCACAACAGGTTAAAAAGTTAACCCTTTAATCCCTACGCGTTTCGAAGTACAACACTTCTTCTTCAGGGGTTGACACATGAATACAGAGAGCTGTCACAGCATTTATACATACAGGATTCAAATTTGGCGCCATGAAAGACATGAGGTGCCCTTTTAGTCTCAACCTTTTAGTGCATACAACTAAAAAATTAGAAGAAGGCACTACAATAACCCTGAGATGTTGTTGGGGGCCTCAGAAAACTTTTTTCCCATTATTAAGAAGTAGCTATCCTAGACTGGTAATGCACATTCACTATGTGCATAGGCTGAAAAGCATTTACCCCTGCGGGGTATACATATATATCAAAGAATGTTAGAGGTAGGCCTCTCAAAATTTTTAATCTGGTCATCATAAACACCCTTAAAAAACTTATAGTGAGGGTAACATGATCACCCTGTTGATATGATGTTCGAGGAGAATGACACAAAAAAGACAAAATCCTGAAGCGTTTACCCATATTTGGGAGGAAAGGGGTGCATGGGAATAGACCAGGAAAAAAACATTGAATTTGAGTTGCTGCTGTCATGCGGTGGTGTTGAGAAGTCTGGGCCAATCCAACCTTGCTCATTTTGATAAGAGTCAGCCTGTCAGCATTTTCAGCTGACAGGTGGATGCACCTATTGTTTATAATACCCCCGGTGGCACTAAAACCCGGCTCTGACAAAACGCTAGCGACAAGACAGGCCAGGACCTCCAAGGCATAGAGAGAAAGTGCATGCTATGTGTCTAGTTTGAATACCTGATAGTTGTAAGACACAGAGGAATCATGGAGGATGCTAATACTTTTCCCTCCTTGTCAAAGTACCCCACGCATCAAGGCCTGGGCGCTGCAAGGGTCTGATAAAACTGTCCCAGACCTTTGATAGTGTTCCCCTGTCTTCGCTGCATCTGTTGTGTGCCACCCTCATCTCTATTCCTTGGTTGTCTAAGGAACTGTGACATCTGCAGCCAGCATTGTCAGATGGAAATTGTTTTTAATAATTCTTCAAATAGGACCTTCTGGTTCGGCAACATTTTATTAGACCTCTCCGGCACGGGAAGGAGAGATGCAAATTCCTATGAAAGTCACTGGTTCCTTATTCCATGAAGTGAATAGTGCTGACAACAGCTGGTGCGGTGTCCTTTCCAATGGGGTCTGGTAAACAACAATACCCCGTCTTCTGGCGACAGTGGTCGGTCTTTGGTACCTTCCACTGGCCCTAGTCCATATGCTGCAGTGGCTAGCAAAGGTACAAGCCACAGTCCTGTATGAGCCCAATGTGGCTCTGCAACTATATTCCAGGTGAAGTCAGGTCACAAGTATCTGGACAAATATTCGCTATCAAAGTCAAGGCGCAAGTGTCAATCTCGTATGCGGTCCCTCTTATGTGGTATGTGTGCAGTACTCACAGACACTTAGGGTGCGGTGTCTTTCTCTTGATTAGCCACCAGGCACAAACTGCACATCCCTCTCGCTCTCTGGTCCCTGCTGATGGCAGTGGGGCTGCTGTACGGACGCAGGCCTATGTAATGCTGATGCTCCCTGGACAGAGCACTTTTCTTCCTGGCTGCTGCTTCGCACACCTGGCTATGCACACTTTACAGTGGTCCCTATCTCTTGATTGCTACTGGGCACACTGATTCCCTCCACGCAGCAGTCCCTGTCCTTCTGGTCTGCTACAGCATGGCCTGTCGCAGCAGCGGTACTCTGTGTAGGGATGGGGAGCGGAGCGCACCACTCATCTGACTCCGCACTGCCCTCAGTTCGAGCCAATTTTCTCTGCTGCGCGCTCTTCTTTTTCCTCTTTCTCCGGCCCCCTCGGTCAGCAGGAAGCTCACCCTCATTAGAGCTTCCCTCATGCAGCAGGGGAAGATCTGCCTCATTAATGCTTCTCCCCAGGAACAGGGGATGCAGCCTCAACGGTTCCAGACCCGGCATGCAGGTAGCTGTGGTCCAGTCGTCCCCCTTACATAGAATGCGTGTAAGCATTCAAAAATTCCCATTGAGTAACAAGCATCTCGAGCACACTGATGCTCGAGCGAGTAACGAGCAGTGACAATCACGCTCGCACATGAGAAGTGCTCATTTTAAGTTAAAAGGACACTTACATCAGAGGTGGTATTTTTATAACGTAATTTCTGAAAATATATATTTTTAAAAACATTTTTAGCTTTTTTTTACTTTTGACTGTACTACTTATTTAAAGCTTAGATGCAAAAAATTGTTTTTCCAGCAATGATCACAGAAAGATAAATATCCATAAACTCAGTGCATTATCATAGTACTCTAAAGAGGCCCATTGACTTAGACTTAGTAATTCTTTATACTAACTTTGTAGATATTGATTATTAATGGTGTTTGTATTATTTCCCCCCGTAGCTGTCCTAACAAACAAGACTCAACCATTAGCGTACCAGAAAATGGCGTCTCACAAAAAGGTCGTCTGTCCCTGCAAGTGTTTAAATTTGTCGGCAATCATAGCTATGTCTACATTCACTGCGCTGTAAGTCTGTGTGACGCCACTGCTGGTTCCTGCGCCCCTGTAAGTACACCCTGTGCATTATTGTGTCTTGCAATGTTTTGCTTCTTTTCAGTTTGCATTTTGTATGTGTTTATATCATACAATTTTCATTCCATTATTGCAGTCGTGCTCTGGAATTAGGTCCCGAAGTTCATCAGATGAAAAAAGCTATGTTATAAGTCTGGGTCCAGTTAGTCGTGAAGGTAAGTGTATCACTTGTGTGATGATAACAAATGGTAAAATAGTATACAGTATCAATTCTCCTTAATAAGTCTTTTTACGATACTTTTTAAGTACTATACAAGACATATTGTATTTTAATCCCTTAAGGACTGAGCAATTTTTCAATTTTGCTCTTTCCCTTTTCCCTCCCCTTTTTCCAAGAGCCGTAACTTTTTTATTTTTCCACTAAACTGATGAAGCAATGCCAGGGCTTGTTTTTAAAACTAGTTGTACTATTTAATTACACTTTTTTATCATGCGTTGTACTGGAAAATGGGAAAAAAAATTCCTAGTGATGTGAAATAAAAAAAAACAGCAATTACACAATTGTTTTTTGGGTTTCAAATTCTCTGTGTTCATTATGCAGTAAAACTGACCTGGCAATATAATTTTCCAAGTCAGTATGATTATGATGCTACAAATCTTGCTACTAAACTTACCAAAAATTAAAACAAAAGCTCCTCTTTAAATGGTGAAAAAAGTTCAGAAATTCATAAAAAAATATACAAGAATGAGCTTGATAATGAATTATACCTCTGCACTAAAGCTAGTCCCTATGTAAAAATGTGCTACATGCAAACTGCTGTACTACAGATGAAGTGTACAGAAAACGGTACTGACTCAATAACCAGAGCACAAAGAGCTAGTCTATCAATTGGTGAGTTAGGCACAGGACAATCAATGCAAATTATGGTAAAGTTGAAAACAGGCTACTTAGTATTATAAAAATGATCGCACAAGAAGCATACCACATATAGACCATGGATACAAACACATATAGATGATAGCTTGATTATCGGGGCCATCAGGGAAATACCCTTGTTACAAATAAAATATATTCCAAGGGAAAACAGTAAAGATAAATATAATGACCACACATGTGGTATAATAAAAGGATAGTAAAGCCCCAATCACCCTATACACTGTAATTGAGGATTCCGGGGTCTGGAATGTGACCATGAGTTGTAAAAGTCAAATCGAGGCAGTGGTGGGATATCCGAGGGAAGCCAAATCACGGAGTTTAGCGAGATCAAGAGCGCAGCATGCACAAGTGCGATGCAGCAACCAGGTGGCCCTGGCCGGTGATGGAAGCAAGGCACTGAACCTCAAGGAGTATGTGATGTCACACAGTCAGTAGATACCTACTGATCACTTCTCATTACATTTATTTTGGCAACCCAACCCCCCCCCCTGCAATTCTGGAATTTAGATTTGTTTTTTCCCAATACAATTTTTTACAGATTGGGTTAATTAATTTAGATTTTGATAGATAAGACTTTTCGGAACACGTTGATATCAAAATTGTATTTTTTTCTTTACCAATTGTTTTTTGTTGACTGGGGAAATTGGAGGAACGGTAATTTGAACGTTTTCATCTTTTTAATCTTTTTACTTTTTTTAAGAACATTTTATTGTATTTGTTAAGGGGTTGGGGAACTTGTGGAGAATGTAGAAAATTAAAAGTTAAAAATTATACCGATGGCTTTATTATATCTAAGACAGGATTTTTTCTATTAAGGGAGTTTTAGGGATTGCATTTTACTAATGAGAATATCAGGTTGAAATTATACCCAAACATAATAATAATAATGAATTTTATTTCTATAGCGCCGACATATTCCGCAGCACTTTACATTTCAGAGGGGAATTGTACAGACAATAGACATTACAGCATAACAATAATCACATAGATTATAACAAATACCAAGAGGAATGAGGGCCCTGCTCGCAAGCTTACAATCTATGTTGATAAAGCAAATTTAATAATATGCAATGTAGTTCCAGGCCTAATGCAAAAGCTAGACCTGTGTCTCATGTGACTACTTAGTTATTATTTGACAGAGTAACCCTTTAAATGGAACCTGACAGTTGATACATGGTGTAGATCCATGGGTAGCATGTGTCAGACACTGGCTACACTGGCTGTCTGATTTCAACCATATGGCCACATTCACACACTCAGTATTTTACATCAGTATTTGTAAGCCCAAATCAGGAGTGAAACAATCGGAGGTAAAATATAATAGAAACACGTCACCACTTCTGTATTTATCACCCACTCCTGGTTTTGGCTCTTAAATACTGACCAAATACTGACCTTGTGAACGTGGCCTGTGGCTGTGGTATTTCAGAGAAAATTCAGAAGATTGGTGTGCACTCGGTCGATTTACGTGGTGCTGGTGCAACAGGGTACAATGACCCCTTAGGCCGAGGCAAAAGAATTTCACCGGGCACTCTTTATTTCAGTGGTGCAAAACATTTATTTTTGGGAGCAGATAATGACAGAATATGGCTATGAGTTGAGTGACAAAGTTTGACGTTTCGACCCCACCAGTGTATTTTTCACCAAGCCGTATAGCCGCTGGAGTGCCGAATCCAGCTACAACAATATAGCACCTTATCACTCATGCCATGTGCAGTCCTCCACTGTTGAGAAACCTTTTTTTCCTCTTGCTCCAACAACTTAAAACAACTTAGTGAAAAAGACCCTGGTGGGGTCAAAATGTCTAACTTTGTTGCTCAACTCATAGCCATATTCTGTCTTTATCTGCTCCCAAAAATAAACTTTTTGCGCCACTGAAATAAAGAGTGTGTGGTGAATTTCTCTTGCCGCGTTTCAGGGAAAGGCATGGTTTAATAGCCACCAGGGACCAAAACGCGCTGGTGACTAGTCCAACAGGCTGGTCCTCAGCAACTTCTCCCATCCCACTGCTCTAGATTGACAGGTCTCTCCCTGCATATGTGCATAGGAAGAAACCTGTCAGTCACTGGCAATGGAATGGGGAGAAGTCACCGTGGATCAACCTGTTGAACCAGTTTGTCGGTCCAGTCTCTTGTGTGGCTAGCTTCATTGTGTCTACGTTTGTTTCTGGAAGGCAACAGTGTTTCAGAGTTAAACATTGCTGAAATCGTGCAGCCAGTAGATACTGATACATGCTGCCTGTAGATTGAGCAGCAAGTATCAGCTGTCAGGTGCCACCTGTGACTGCTACCTATTGACATTACTACATCTTCTACTCTTGCTCCTCATAGAGGTCAGATCATCACTATATAATTGATCTGGTGGCAAGCTACTTGTAAATGCTGTTTTGTGCAGACCGAAGAAATGTTTTCCACTTGCTGTTAGCTTAGAGGTGAGCAGACAATACGAACGCAAGGGATTAGCTAAATCACTTGTGAATATTAGTATTAAGTACAAATATGTTGGATGAAGGCATTTACATGGATTTCATGTACCCTAATCCAGGGAAGAAAAATTAATGAGTATTAACTAGGGTAATATCAGAACATAATCACGAAGGAGCCTTCAGATGTCAACTTTCTTCTGGGAGATGCCTGTCCAGATACAAAGCTCTTTTCAGTTTACAGGTCTTTTCTGTCTTCTGTTTGATAACTTATTTCATACGCTCTGGATAATTCATGTGTCTATTGTTCTACAGATGAAGTTAAATCCCCTCCACCTTCTGGCTGTATAGGTAAGTATGACAAAAAATATTTAAACACTATATGTGTATTTTTTATGACCAGTTTCTGTTTTTTGCTTGAAAAAGGCTACTTTCACACTAGCGTTTTTTTGCGCTACTTGCGTAGTGCAAACGCATACAAAAAACGCATAAGCGTTTTATATGCGTTTGCTTATTTTTTGCGCATGCCTGTTAACAATTTTTACTCTAAAAACGCATGCGCACGTCAGCGTTCCCATAGACTATAATGTGTTTTTTTGCGCATTTCGTGCGCATTTGTGCGCATGTGCTTTTTTGAAACAGGTTGGGCGCACAGAAAATGCAACAGTGTGCGTCCGGCGCGCATAGGCGCACACTGCAAAAAAACACATGCGCACAAAAACGCATACAAACGCTAGACAATGCGTTTGTTATACATAGAGGCGCATTGCGCATGCGCATGTATGCGCACGCAGCGCAGCGCAAAAAAACGCTAGTGTGAAACCAGCCAAAAATATGCATGTATCTTTCCTCTCTTCTTGGTAATGAGAATGTGTTATCAGAAAATTACCGATTGTTTAAATCAGGTTTTTATGTGAAATATATCTTTATTTTCCATTTGATTATGGTTTTTTTCATATGACTAAATTAAGAAAATCAACAATCTATATAAAAATAGCAGTAATAGACTGGCTCTGAATCCATTTTTCATATTAAAGCCGTCGGAGCTTCTAATCTAAACCGGATCCAATCTGGGCAAAAGTCAATGTCAATGGTGGATTCTGTATCATAAACTGTATATAGAGAAATCACCTTTCATTGCAATCCTGTCTGCCATGATAATGAAACTGCTATAAAGCTTCTGTAAAAAGTAAAAAGTGTGAGTATAGCATGTAGCATGAAAACCTGATTTATGCACTTGGTCAATTTTTGATAATGCATTCCCTTTAAGACGCTGGAATGATGGTCAGAAGAAAGGGGAACATGTAGGATCAGATTGTAAACAGGGTTTGTTTGGAGTGGGTAGCCATGGAGATATATATGTCTTTACTTGGAGCTGTACACAAAATATAGCAATATGTTTTAAAAAAAAACCCCTGCATTTTCAACAAACTATGCATCAATCAATCATCTTCTTTCCCTACTTATCAGGCACATTTTCCTCTATATCATGCCTCCTAAGCTTGTCATTCAGTGTGAAAATCTGTTTAAAACAGTCTTGATCAGACAAGAGGGATATCAGGTGACATGAAACACAATCCAATAAACTGTATCAGGGAGAGAAAACAAGCAGAGGGAGAGAGAAATATCATGCAGAGCTTTCTAACAAGTCTTTTACCTCACCCCAGAGCTGATTAAGATCAAAACAGCTCAGCTCTGCTGTATAATACCCTCCATGATGTTGCAGATTGTCTCATTGCTCAAAAAAATGAATGGTTTTGCAAAGAGAAGGAATCCCTCCCAGTGTGCTGTATTGTGTATGTGAGAGATCACTGCAACTAGTCTTTTCCCACTGCTTCCAGTGGATTGCAAATTAAGAGATAGATCAAACAGAAGGGCTTTAAGCAATATAACATTTTGTCATATTATGGATAAACAATGTGTTTTATCTGATAAGAAAAACATTTAAAACTCAAATGATATTAAAATCCTTATTCAAAAATGTTTTTTTTTAGGCACACATGAATTTTCTGCGCTCATTGGATTTGTCCTCCTTCTGATGACCCAAGTTTGGATTGGCTAGACCTTCAGATGAACCATTGATTAGAATAACATTGATATTATCATCTCATCTTTGATCTTTTATCCACTTATGTGCTATAGTATAAACTCTATATTTTTATATTCTAATCTTGGATAGCATATACCTCATTGTTATTTTATCAATCAGCCATTTAAAGCAGATTGTACATATTATACACTGTGCATAGTAGACAGTGTCGGACAGGGGTGCCAAGGGCCCACGAGTAATCAACTCCAGGGCCCCACTTTTCGGCTACATGCAAATATGACATTATATAGAGAACTGACCCCCGCTTAAGACCACCTTCAGTAAGTCAGAAGAGAGAATCTGGTCAGACTAGTTTACGCTTTGATGGACTCGAGTAATACATATATTTTGGTTATCCAAAATGATTGTATCTGGCATAGTCAACATCAGAAATATCAGCTTTCCAAGCAAAAGCTTCATGGCTACTTTCTGAAAATTACGGTTTCTGATGAGACAACCCCTTTAAGGTCATGAACTGACAACCACCTTTTATAACAATAGATTGAACTGAGCTAATAATACACTTGAGCAGCACTTCATTTTTGGAATTAATTTTCTTACTCTTTAACAAGTGTTCATATTATGGAGCCGCTATTGTTTGACATTATTAGGTATTATCTAACACCGGAATGGTCAGTCCATATTACTTTACTGTCAGAGGGTCTTATTAATCATGGTCAGGGACATATCTATAGTAGGTACAGTAGCACATGGACACTAGAGCCTAGGGGATCTAACTGGTCCTCTTAGGCCATATGAGAACATCAATACTATTAATTGGGATCCCTGTTGGAGATTTTGCATTGAGGCCCATGAGTTTTAAGTTCCACCACTAATCATTATCACAAAACAAGGCTAATCCATCACTGAATTTATTTTCAAAATCGCTTTAATCGCTGTAGTTCAACAAATACTGTGTAGTGTCAACTTTTCTAATTCTTATCTTACTTAGAAATAAAAAGTAAGAAGCAAATCATAGGATTTTAATTCAGTGTATGAATGCTTTCTAAACTAACTTCAATTTTAGAACATAAAATTTGCTTTTCGGACCAATAAACATTTTTTGAATCAATAACTGTGTCTATGCATAAACATAGCCTACAAATATATTATATCACTGCTACACACGTCAAAAAACGTAAGGTACTTAGTTAACATATAATGATCAAAATGTTTATAAGCCATCCAACCATGTCAAGGTGACCGCATATGGATGGTTCCTAGCTCTAGGTGCCCAGACAGGCCTTATATGAGCTATTAAAGAGATGGGAACTAGGCTTAGCTCTAAATTGAAACCATGATACCGGTAGTTGTTTGAAATACAGTAAGACTCCTTAAATCCAAAGTTTAATGGAAGACGCTCATGTCAAATAATCTTGTCACAGTTATCACTTCTTAGACCCGTTCAGAATGCTCCAGATATTATATTTTTAAATCCACTTTGCCACAAACTTCTATCTTCTCATTTTATAAAAAAAAAAATAGCTACTTGCTCTCTGCAGCGACTGGTTAAAAACAGAACAAAATAACTATCTTCAATTTTTTAACTATTAACCGATTTACATTTTAACGATCTTAAAATTTCAGTAGATTTTTTTCTACTTACACAGAATTCTAAATTTTATCCATATTGATAAAGAGTGAGGACGGGCTGACAGAAGGTCAGTCGGGACAGAAGCCACTCAGACAGGAGTGAGGGTCCCTGGAAGAAAGAAAGAGAAGAAAGAGTGCTGCAGCTGCCTCAGTGACCTGAGCCAGCTGGCACGGGAAAGAGAGAGAGAGACATAGAACTGTAACCTGCATTTCCATAAGAGAGAGAAAGACAAGTGCGGAATGAAGTGGAAGGAGAACAGAGCGGAGGAGTGGGTTGGATAGGAACCCTGCCTATATGTTCTCAGCGCATGGCCGGGGTCCGGTCCCCGAGGTTGTATGGACACTTATGGTTCTGCAGCAGACACCGGTGGAGTAGTTGGCTGTAAATGCACTACTCCCATCCAAGACTTGGGACACAACAGCGAAATGGATAGAGAGCCGGGATTCAGGAGAAGGGAGTCCCCGAAGCAGGCTACAGCTGTCTGTCATACAAGTGAGAGAGTTGTTAGGAACATCTGACAGGAGGAACTTCGGAGAACCACGGTACTGGAGCTCTTCACACCAATAGGCGCTATAGAGGAGTTGTTCAGCAAAGGCACATGTTGGAGGGGTGCTGGCGGGGAGAGCCCTATCTTGCCTGGAGGTTGGCTGGGCCTCTGTCCCGGAGGACATGGTACCGAAGCGGGCACCTGTGTGCACTACGAACTGTGAGAAAAGCTTTGAAACTGCAAGAGCTGGTGTCCTTCATTCATTCCCACATCAGCACCGCTACATTGGGGGTATCAACATCTACACCATTCTGTGCCCCTACTCCTCCATCGCACCTATACACTGCCCTGGGACTACAGCTCCACCTGTGGGGAGCTATACCATCTTAGCTGCATCACACCATCAGTCCCAGTGGATCTGCAAGCAGCGTTGGCTTACCATCTTACTTGCCAAATACCACGGGTGGCGTCACGAACTTTATATTACAACAAAACACCACCGCCATTGATATTGGGGCCCAGGGCCACGGACCGGGTCACCGCTGCTGTGACACATCATCCCCCTGACACCGACCTGGTACCTAGTACCCCGCAGCCCTGGGTGAAGCCAGCGGGGGCGTCCCACAACCAACTCCACAAAATGATAAGCCATCAACTGCACCACCAGCATCTTAATCAGATGAGAGATAAGTTTGCAAACAAGCTGATGACTGGGATAATTTGTCTTTTTTCCTGACAAACAATAAGGGATGGATATTTGCTTGTATGATGGAGAAGGAGGAGGTGTATTAGAAGTACGACAAGCAGTAGTGGAGGATGACAATGGTGATGATGTCACTGATTAGGTGTGGCCTCACTGACAAAGATGAACATGACTAGAAAGGAGAGGAGAAAAACTGAAGGCTTGATCTCCTTTTTGGCTGCCTTGCTTTTTCCCAAATGATAAGGTGATGGAGAGCCATTGTTCCTAGTCTATACAAGGCAGTACATCCACAGCTTTTTTTCAGTTTGCAGAGCGCCAAAGGATCTACTGGCAGCAATGTGTAAAAATGACATGCCCTCACGTACGACTCACTATCACTGCAAATACAACTATTAGGCCCTGTTGAGCTTCCCCAACCAACAGCATGTTCGGCATCACCTGCTCCAGAGCTAACCACAGAATGATCAGATTTTGACCCAAAGGATGTTTTAGGCGACATGTATTGCGAAGGCCAACCCAATGTTTGTCTGATGACATCATCTCCTCAGCACCCTTATCTGTCATTGATGGCACCCGTGGTGCGATAAATTTAGATATGTGAGTGAGTTTAACAGGATGACTCTAGGACTCTCTAAGGTTTCTGTAACACCCTGATGACTCGGGAACTGGAGTTTTATACAAATAATCCCATTTTGTATAAGAATTTATAACACAACATCTGTACTAAATCAAAATTGAAAAGCATCATTATCATAGAGCAGTGGTTCCCAACCTTCATGCGCTTGAAAGCCACATTCAGCTCAGAGAGAGGATCGCAAGCCACATCCAGGTACTGCCCCCCTCACAGAAGTGGCAACCAAAGCCCACATTAAGAGTGCAATGATAACCAAAGCTTTTCCACAGAAATCATCCCAAAGCAAAATACCAGGATCCAAGGGTTCTTACAATCCCCCCATTCAGTTTTCTCTCAACACACTGTTACATCCAGCTTCAAACATCTCCTCTTACAGGTAGTATCATCTTGTCTCCAGCGTACCATACTCAAATTATATATAAATCCCGAAGACCAGTAAATGTGCATCCAGATCTGCTCTTCTGTGCAGGGCTACTCACAAAATTCACCATTTTGAGATGTACTCTCCATACCTGTTTCCTAGACCTGGAGCTAATGCACCAAGCTGGCAGACAGCCACGAGCCACAATTCATAGGACCGTGAGCCACATGTGGCTCCCGAGCTACAGGTTGGGGACCCCTGTTATAGAGCGTACATTGAAAACAGGACCCTGAGGTCAGCTTTATATGAGAAATTCTTATGTCAGGTTCCCTTTAACACTATCTGACAATGAAAAAGGGAAGAAGAAAGAGAAAAACGGGAGTGCCATTTATGGGTAATTTTAAAAATGTATCATCAAAGTGTGGAGTCAACAATTAATCTCACCTCATGGAGTTGTGCAAGCCGCCACAACTCTGAAAGGAACGTGTCTTCAATATGGATCCCTGATGATGGTTTGTTGCCATCGTGGTGGCCGTGGACGATTCCTGGGAATGGTTCAAATGTGAGGGGTAGAGCAAAGAAACAGAAGACCAGGTTATAAGGCTCATCCACTCAGATGCATCAAGGATCCATAGGTATGGATGGATTGAAATGTTTAATCTTAACAACCTAGCAAAGGGTTGCTAGTTAACATATGACAAATTTAAAAAACTTCATTAACATAACACAAAGTGTTTTGGCTGTCTTGCCTTCACCAGGTGTATATCTGTTATAGAATCATAGAATCATAGAATCGTAGAGTTGGAAGGGACCTCCTGGGCCATCTGGTCCAACCCCCTGCTCAAAGCAGGATTCGCTAAATCATCCCAGTCAGATGTCTGTCCAGCCTCTGTTTGAAGACTTCCATTGAAGGAGAACTCACCACTTCTCGTGGCAGCCTGTTCCACTCATTGATCACTCTAACTGTCAAAAAGTTTTTTCTTATATCTAATCTGTGTCTCCTCCCATTCAGTTTCATCCCATTGCTTCTAGTCTTTCCTTGTGCAAATGAGAATAAAGTTGATCCTTCTACAATGTGACAGCCCTTTAGATATTTGTAGACAGCTATTAAGTCTCCTCTCAGTCTTCTCTTTTGCAAACTAAACATTCCTAAATCCTGCAACCTTTCCTCATAAGACAGGGTTTGCAGACCGGTCACCATTCTGGTCGCTCTTTTCTGAACTTGCTCCAGTTTGTTGATGTCTTTTTTAAAATGTGGTGCCCAAAACTGGACACAATATTCCAGATGAGGTCTGACCAAAGAGGAGTAGAGGGAAATAATGACTTCACGTGATCTAGACTGTATGCTTCTGTTAATACATCCTAGAATTGCATTTGCCTTTTTTGCTGCTGCATCACACTGTTGACTCATATTCAGTCTGTGATCTATTAGTATACCCAAGTCTTTTTCACATGTGCTGTCACTTAGCCCTATTCCTGCCATTCTATATATGCTTTTTTCATTTTTATTGCCCAGATGTAGTACTTTGCATTTCTCCCTGTTAAAAACCATTCTGTTAGTTGCTGCCCACTTCTCCAGTTTATTTAAATCTTTTTGAATCCTCTCTCTCTCTTCTCTAGTATTATGATCCATACAGCCTAGTTATAACTTTTCATTAGCATTGGTGGAAGAGGGATGGGGCGGAGGGGCATGCCTAATAGCCTATTGTAATTCCAACATTACCCATCCCCCTAAAGGTGATGTCAGTAAGTAGAATTACATTTTTGTTATAAAAGCAAATTAGAAAAGGCACCCCTGCCCCCCTCCCACCAACACTAATGAAAAGTTATAAATAGGCTGTATGGATCATAACAGATATACACCTGATGAAGGATAGATAGCCGAAAAGCGTTGCTTTATGTTTTATTAAGTAATTTAAATTTGTGATATGTTATCTAGCAACCCTTTGCTAGGATTTTAAAATTAAAAATTTGAATTCATCCATACCTTTGGATCTTCGATATATCTGAGTGGAAGCACCCTGTAGCGTGGTCTTCTGTTTCTTTGCGTTAACACTATCTCTGCAGTGATGGAATAGCATCAGATAAAAAACAGTGTACATAAGAACCAATAATAAAAAATACAAATTTTATTGACAAGAAAAAAAACAAACAAGGTTACTAAAAAGTGGGAAACTACAAGATTGCACCATACACCCATACACATGCTAAATAGAGGCTGTATAGAAAGATTATATAGTAAAAAAACTTCCCAAGATTACATACAGAAAGAGTCTTTGAATCATAGGACTCTAAATGGGAAGCAAAGAAATCCAAAAACAACTATTTAGTATAGTAGATACATTACCGCTTGTGGGTAATGGTGCCTGCCCCAACGCGCGTTTCGGCTGCTGCCTTCCCCTGACCCCAGAAGATCCCCCTCTACTTCTCCTTATTATTAGAATTAGTAAAAGGTAGGAAATGTGTTATATCTATCTCAAAAGGATGCAACTGACAAATACAACTAATTCTACGAAAAACAAGCCTACGAGAAACAATATAACAATTTTATGGCCCTTGAAATGGGACAATAAAGAAACAAAAAGAGATGTTTGGTTAATAAGGTCAAAATAGACCTCATCCTTAAGGAGTTAATGATTGTTATTTATTACATGGCTATGGTTTTATTAGAGCAAAAATGTGCCTATAAATTGCCCGTCCCTTTTCTTCTCTGATTATTTACACACATTGACAAACACATGAAATGAATGGCAGCTAATAATACAGATGGTATTACACGTATCTGCTTACAGGTCCTCTGTAGTTCTCCTATTCGTGAGCACTTAGCCCATCAGATCTTTGTTTTATTGAAGCATTTATACTACCTCTACATAAATGATGTCGGCTCACAAACACAATGCAGACTACACTATGTCTCATCTTTTGTATGGTTTAATTGAAGTGCTTAATGATGTGTAGCTCACAATAGCCTTTATATCCTGCACCTGGCAAGGATGTCCCAAATCAGGTGTTAATATATGACGAAAAGTCCTAAATTGATCTCATGCATCGATATGGCAAATGTACAGAGGGCAATAAATTTCACCGACAGAAGAACGCACTTTCTGTTCAAGGTATGGTAGATTTTGGCTTTTATTATTGAATTGCAAGATTACTATTCTAAAATATTTAGTAAAACATGTATCAAGGAGGATGGAGGGGCCACATCATATTACCTTTTGTTTTCTAGTTAGTATGCTTGATCTATCCATTAAATAGATCATCAATCTTTGATCAGCGGGCGTCCAACCCCTGGCACCCCCACTAATTAGCTACTCTTAGCGTCTGTAGTTGCGGAGCTGAATAACACAGATCTGTCAACTACTTAGTGGCTGTTGACAGATACTGCTGATCTGTTCCTATTAAAATGAATAAAGTACTAATACAACAGTGGTATACAATATACATTGTGTGATGCATATATTCATTTATGTCAAAGTAATACTGCAGAGGCACTCCTATTCATTGGAGAGGATCTGAGTACCCTGCTGTGACCACTAAGGATAAGTCATTAATATCAGTCCAGTGACAGCCCTTTATGGTTATAGCAGCATTACTCTGATATTACAGTAGACATTGTATAGCACAGGTATATGATTGCTTTATTTGGTGACTGTAATGTGCCTTATTAGATCACCTTGTTACTGCACTGCATAGCATTGTCACTCACCTAACTCTATGAAAGTGATATTTGGCCACCATATGCCTCCAATATTTGGGCACCGTATTGCATGGCACCTGTATGTTATGTTTATTCATACACTGTTTGACAGTATTCTAAATGGGTACATGGGAAAATCCCTTCTATTTCCTATGAGCTTTCACTTACAGTTTATGCAGAAGTGTAAAAATTCTGTGGCTTCATTTTAAAGGTGCCAGAAAAATTCTCACAGAAGACATGTGGCTGCATTTGCACCCCATCATCATGTTGTTCATATGCTATGAAGTGAGATTTTGCAGCCCAAAAGATGACATTCGTAAGTAGTAAAAATTACTACATAACTATCTATCTGTCTATTATCTATCTATCTATTATCTATCTATCCTTTAGATGCTTTTATATTTTTTTTACACATTCCTGCATGGCTGTTGTCCTGCTCTTCTTGTACACACCTCCAAAGTTTAACTTCAGGAGTTGCGTGTGGCGTTTTGACACCGTATGGTAATGGCTTGGCTGTCTTGTTGCAGTAATTTATCTTACTATCCCTTTCTTCTGAACAGGTCCTGCAAAAATGTATGCATAAGCTTAAACAAAACCCCATTCATGTATGCAACAGATTTCCCAATGCAGATATTTCCGCAACAAATCTGCCCTGTGTGAATATACCCAAAGGGGCCAATTCATTAAGACTGGCATTTTGCACACCATTATTAAGGCGTAGACCGATGACTGTATTTCTCGTGTGAGGATTGCATCGCAGTGCATGGTCTGGTCCATCATCTCTCCTGATATGAGGGTGACAGCGTGATGTATTTCTCTTCAGCTGTCACACTCAGGTCAGGAGAGCCGACAGTCAGTCCGAGTATTGCAATGCGATCCTCGCACGAGAAATACTGTTGTCCGTCTGCCCCTTTAATGAAAGGCTTTGTAGAGTATGATTTACTAATTTCATTATGCCACGTAATGAATTCAGAACATCTTCACAGTGGCATGTGTCTCCATGCGCCTCACCATGAACTGGAACAGCATTTCTGGCATAAGAAATGCCAACACTTTTGCGGAAATTGACGGGCGCAGCCACTCCCTGTCCTTCCTCAGATCCCCCCCCCCACCTCTGCCATTTTTGTTGGAGCTGCTTTAAACTGGCTTGAAGCAATTTTGTATAAGATGTAAATAAATGTGATATATAACATTGAATAATGTTTGCCTCGAACTCCCTTTTGTGTCTGCAGGTTCCCTTCCAGTAGAAAAAATCAGGTGTGAGTCATATACAGGTACATGTAATACAATATATATATATATTGTACTATGGAGAACATTATGGCAAAATATGTTCTGTGTTAGGGGAGAAGCAATGGAAGCAGCTGTATATGTCTCCTGCAGAGGCCACTGCAGAAGAAATGTATGACATAATACCCACTAATTTATAGGGTAACCATATAAAGGGATTGCCCTCTACTTTTACATTGATTTCCTATGCTTTCGACAGGTCATGGTTGTTAGATTGGCAAGGATGTGACACCTGATACCCTCACAGTTGCCGTGGAAAAAATACAGCTATGGTGGCATTGGCTCGATACTGCACCTCCGCCCCTATTTGAATAAATAGGAATGGACTTGTAGCATACCATTGCAGTCACCATACAGCTGACAAAGCTGAATTGTTCCGCTCCGCAACTGATACTGTTTGGCCACCAACATCGGGAACAATTCATGGGTAAGGATGCCGAGTGTCAATTCCCCCGATCTTGTATTGATTACCTATCCTAAAGATAGATCATCAATATAAAAGTAGTGGACAACCCCTTTAATTTGCCGTGGTGCTAGATTACTCTGCCATTCTTCTCAAGGAGGCTATAATATGTTATATCTAGTAGGTGTGCCTTAATGAGACAATTTCATGAAGAACCACAATCTTTCCAAATGGACCAGGAAATTAGGCCCCCATAATAGCAAATACACAATGATAACTAGAGTTTTGTCCCTCTATATAGCCACTTAAAGAATTCCTAAATGTCTTGTCTCTAAGGCCTCTTTCACACTTCAGTCTTTTGGCGTCAGTCAAAATCTGTCAAAGTGTGAAAAAACGGATCCAGTGAAGATTGCAGAAAAACTGATGCACCGGATCCGTTTTTTGACGGATCCATCGAAACCGCAGCTTTTGGAATTTAAAGGAACAGGATTCTGGAGAGAGAGAGAGGGAGAGAGATTTTCTGTGCCAGAACGGCTTTTGAGGTTAAATTAAATGAATGGAAATTCTTTTGGGCATGCTCAGTTTAAAAAAACGGATTCTGTCACTGGATTCCGTTATGTGACGGACGGAGACGGATCCGCCGCCCATACACGTCTATTCTAGCAGACGAGGGACGGCGACGGATCTGTCAACACCCGTCTTTTCGATGCAGACAAAAAACGTTACTATGTCCATCGTATCCAGATGACGAACGCTGAAATTCCGACAGGGTCCGTCAAATGACGGATGAAACGGATGGCCATCCTTCGCAATCCATCGCTAATGCAAGTGTATGAGAAAAAAACGGATTCCGCTAAAAAAAAACGACGGATCCGTTTTTTTTCAAAAAAGGGCTGATTGTGACTGACGTCAAAAACCTGGTGTGAAAGAGACCTAAGCCAAAAGTAATGCACTATTAAAAAAGAGCAGTCTCTACTTGTAACAGTGCCCAATCCCTCTATGAAGAGAAGTTGATAACCAACCTCTACTACTTCACCAATGATGGTCATTAATGTTTCTAGACAGATGCTATACCTTGGATGCGCACCAGGTGAGACATAATGACTCACCTTGTGTGTTAATAATACTTAGAACCAATGTGTTTGATCATATTATATAATGACGACCAGACAAATTCTCCTTATTTGACAGAGTCGTCATCTCTGACATACCTGGTGGACACAACAGGCTCCATGCATGATGATCTTCAGCAGCTGAAGTGGGTCAATGGCTGGCTTCTAGATCAAGTGTCAGCCCGATTTCCTTGTGGAATACGAAAGTATACTATGGTGGAGTACAATGATCCAAGTAGGAGAATATTTTAAATATCCTTTTATTATGTAGAAGGCAATAGGTTTGATTAGAAAAAGGAACACAGGGGCCACAGAAGGGAGTTTGCTTTGTTCCTTTTGTGGATATGTGGATTACTAAGCCAGTAGAAATGCAACATCGAAGAGTTGAGGTGAACATTTACCTTAGTCACGTCCTTGAGTGTAGAAGGCTGCAGAAGGCTCCTATATAGCAATGAGCGAATACATTTAAGTGGAATTGAAAATGTTACTCAAAAGTCTACTCCAATTTTACAAAAATCAGTAACTTTTGCAAAAAAAAGGCAGCCATTTTTCTGAACTAAAAAAAGAAAACACCATCAAAATATGATAAATATTGCTTATGCTATAATTATACTTATTATAATACTTATACCATCCTCACTGGCCCCTTTACTATTCACTGCTAAATATTTGGTCCTCGTCTTGCCTTCAGATCAGCGTTGGGAGATGTAAAATCTCTGGGTTTGCTAGGCCCAAGAGGGTTCTGCACATGCTCTCTCAATTATGTCGTGACTTGCAATTACCTTTCTTCAGTAATATGGCACCCATGTCCACATCCAATCACACGTCACATGATTGTCCCTCTCAGTGCTTCTTCTACTTTTTTGTAATATTCTGGACACAGAGTGTTGCCTTCTCTTCTGTTGTGGTCTGTGTATGGATCACCACCACTGATGTCAGTTTGACAGATGGGTGGATGTATAGCATGGTGACTTTCCCATTTTTTCGATGTATGATGCTAGACTGTCCTATACTTAATGGAGTGGCTTGCTTCTATATAGGAAGAGAGGGCATGACAACATGTGTGCTTGGTGAGAAGACAGTTCTTCATCAAAATGCAATCCTTATCCCTGGAAACAGCAGGGTCTTAGAAAAAACGCACTGCAAAAAGATTAAAAAAAAAACACTTTAGTGGACACTAGGGAGGTATTTATAGTACCATAAAAGGGTTTTTTCAAAAAACATTTTTAGTATCCGAAAACCACTTTTAGCAAAGATGATTGGTTTGATGAGACTAGAAAAAAAATTGAATAATATTAAACTTTTCTTTCAGTAATAGGACCAACAAAATCCACACATTCTGTGAGTGAATTTGACAGTTTCTTCAATAATCTCACCGTTCGAGGTGGTGGGGACTGTCCCGAAATGGTTATTACTGGCCTTAAGGTTGCTTTGATGGATTCTCCAGATAATTCCTTCATTCTAGTTTTAACGGATGCGTCAGCAAAAGACTATGATGATGAAGTGTTAAAAAAAGATGTTTATTCTCTCATAAACAGAAAGCAATCAAAAGTAAGTATATAAATCAAATGACTCAGAGATACTAATAACTGTTATAACTATAATTATAGAACTGTACTTGGTAACCTAAGTATAAGGGGGTGAAAAGATGTTTTTAAAGTGTAACTATTTAAAAATCTCAACACAGGTCTATGTCTGATCCATTTTTTCAACTTCATATAAAATGCTTTGTTTCTACCCGGCTAGGAAGCCTTATCAGGTTGTTGGCTGTTTTCATAGTGATCACAGCACTGGTGATCATTTGAAAGGGAAATTAATCACTAGCAAAGATTTCATCAATGAATAGATCTGCTGTTGGAGCTCGATTTTCTTTTCCCTGCCACCAGCAGATACATCGTGTATTACACCCACACCATTTCTGGTATTGGTGTCAGCACAGAGGGAATCCTTGCTCATTAATTTCCCTGATTATATATAAAACGCAGGTGGCAATTATTTGACATCATTTAACAATTAACAGGTTGAGTATTAGTAATCCATGCCTAAATCTTGTCTGCAGATCTTTTTTCTGATAACTGGCTTATGTGCTGGTAGAACAGACCCCAAATATCTAATTTATAGAGATATCGCCTCCTTAAGTTTTGGACATGTATTTGAAGTTAATCTCTCAAAACTAAATAAGGTAAATAAAGTATTTTACTATGTATGAAGTGTTACTGGCAGCGATGTGTCCAGTGCTCTAGTACTGTAAATGTATACATCTCTATTGCTATATACACACATTGCAAGAATTATCCTGAGAGCAATATATGACCCCTTGACTTGACATGGATGACAAATCTTGATGACCATACTGTTCTCGCATGAATAAAGATTCCTGGCATTATTGGATATGTGTGGAAGACCAATGGGTAGAATTATTTTTGCATCTCTCATGCATTGCTGTCCTTAAATAGGTCCATATTCCAGGATGACAACTTAAGGCCCTGTTACACACAACGATCTGACATGTAGCAACGATCAACAATCAGTTGGCTGATCGTTAATCATTGCCTAATGGTCTGGGCCATAATTCTGTCGTTGGTCTTCCGCTGGGCAGCACAAATCACTGCGTGTGACGAGAGACCAACGATCAGCGACGCTGGGAGCTGGTATCCAGGGTAAACAGCAGGTATCTAAGAGCCACGCGGCTCTTAGATACCCTCTGTTTATCTTGGATACCAGCTTGCTCGCTGGTCCTGATTGCTGGTGGGTCTGTCTATGTGACAGCTCACCAGCGATCAGCTAACAATGTCCCAGCGATCCCATCCACGTGGGATCGTTGGTGGGATCGCTGGGACATTGAAGCGTGTAACGGGGCCCTTAAACATTTTATATTTGCACATTGGATTTCTCTTATCCATAATCCTAATAAAATCATTAGGAATTGATGAAATCTCTTTTTTGGGTAAAATAGAAGGCGATGAAGACTAAGATGGTGTGTAAATATGTTGAGGAGATGCTTAAATAGCTGGGTGTGCTCACTAGCTTTTCCGTATGAATCATTTACTATGTTGCAGAAAAATTGTACATGTTCGTACCTCTAATTTTCCACTTAGAAAAGTTACCGGCTCCTCCATTCTACAGTTTTCTGCAAATCCTTGTTTTTGGGCTTTGAATGTTGAGAAAAATTTTATTGATGCAACATAAATGTCTATGATGGATAAATATTTTATTATATGCATTTCATCTTATGCTTTATAATTAACTTTTAATACTATTTAAAGGTTTTTTACTATTTGGACTTCACTCTGTCAAGACCCATTAACAGCTCAACCAGACTGTTCTCCAGGGACTATAATGCAGAAGATAATTCTGCCATCTTCTCAGTAGCAGACAATTATACTGCACTGATATTGACCACAGACGGGATCATCCATTCTTTACTAGTGATTGACCCATATGGTAAATACATAAATGTGCAGTGATAGTGATTTGAATACTATTTCCTACAAATTTTTGTGACATCACTTGTTGGGGCAGTGCTGGTTTCCACTCACTTGTTCTCTTCTTACAATGAGCAATGACCGTGCGCTCTGTTGCCGGCTCATCATTTCTAAACAGAGACGTCGATAAAGCACATTGTCACTGTGCACTAGGAACAGTGCACAGAAGACAAAATCCTATTGAGCATCCATCGGAATTGAGAATCGATTCATGCTCAGTAGAGCAGGGACTAGCCCAGCCCTTGAAACAAGCATTTCTGATGCCCCCTGATGGCGACTTGTTTGAGAATCTCAGCATGCATTGTGATTCTCAAATTAAACGCCATCACAAAGTAATGAAAAAAAAACTATAGTGAGGGAAGGATAGGTAATTTTTAATTAAAGTATATTACAAAGATGATAAAATTATGACATGAAATAGATAGAAATTTAGGTTTCAAATAGAATGTAGTTTCGGACCGCCCTTTTAAGAGTTTTTTTATGCAAAATAAATGGTATGGTTCATGACTATTTTTATGACTTTGTTTAAAATCTATTTCAGATACAGAAATAAAGCTTAAAACCATTATATCTGAACCCTGGGGATCCATGTACATTGTGGAGAACCCAGTAATAGGATCTTGGGAGCTTCATGTCAGCGGAGATGGGCATTGCGCTATCCGTGTAGAAGGATTTAAAGGTACACATCAAGTTTTCACTAAAATAAGGATTTGCCTTTAAATGCTCTTACCCTAATCTTATTTTTGTTTTGTTCTTTTGTCTTTTAGTGAAGAATATATCAAGTAAGTCATTGTGCCAGAATACAAATATTGACTGTGACTTGACTTTTTCCTACAACGGGTCAAGTATTACATGTAACTGATCCCAATGCTCTCACCAATGTACTATTTGTTCACAGAAGTGTCTGTATGCAGTAATATATCCCAATGAACTACTGTTAAAGAAAATGGTTATTCCCATCTGATAAAATATTGAAATACCCCTAGGATATGCCATTACTTTATGATCTGTGGGGGGGGGGTCTCACCTCCGAAAATGAAGAAGTTGCAGCACTGGTTTACCAATGCACTGCAGTCCATATTTTTTCAGCACAGCAGCGTACGTTGAATGTGGCACATCGGTAAATTAGTCCTATGATTATGTTCAGGTTTATCTGCCATTCACTATGTGTCTAACAGCCACCTCACAGTACATACAAGTGAATTGATGTGCTTTGAGTTGAACTTGTGTTTGAGGTTTTTTAAATAAGCTATTTGCAATTCAATTTGCGCAAATTGCCATTCATCCATTTTACAGAATGCGGAAGGTTTCATTGGCCAGAAGTGGATCACATGACTTCAGGCACAACGAGTTGGGCTTTCTATTAATACCTTGCCGCTATAACATGACATAGTATAGCACAGTGAATCAGGAGGAACTATCGTAGCCTGTATAAAAGCAGAGCAGGGAATGCATTAGCCCTTTTGTGGGGAATCTAAAATGCGGGTAGATGACATAGCTCAGCAATGGAGATAGGGAGAAAAAGCCCATAAACACTGAATATACATTAAAGATATTAAAAAAGGTAAATATTAGCGAGCTTACCACATTTGATTATGAAATTATATGAAATTATAAGTCATTCAGCCTGGTAACAGTGGGAGCCAAAACCCACTGGTGATTAGTGGCAAATTTCTAGAAAAACAATAGTCCGTAGGCACATTCATTCTATTTAAATTGTATCCATGCTTTATTTTTATTTCTTTAAAAGACGATCACAAATGTGCCTGTTGTTCTCGCACCATATGGGGCGTTGGTATTTGGAAAGATTACAAAGAAAGCATAAATTCAATTTTAGTCAACTGCATGTGCCTGTAGACCCGTGTTTCTTCAGACACATTTCAGATGGTGGTGAATTTGAATTTTAAACGATCCGTTCATCTCTAACATACACCAGCCACAATCGTTCTTAGATATCTATTTAATCATGAATACAATTGGTATTATAAACTCTGATGACAGATCCACTTTAAATTGCGAAATATCAAAGATTTAATTAGATTTGTTTTTTTGACCAGATACTGAAAACTGTTCTGAATGTGACTCCAATGCTATTTGTGAAGAATATTTTGGCATCAAAGAATGTTCATGCAATGAAGGTTTTATCGGCAATGGCTTTGCATGCTCTGACATTGATGAATGTGCCTATCCTTGGTCTAACAACTGTCCGGACATCTGTGAAAACACACAAGGTTCATACGTATGTGCGTGCCCAAATGGTTACACCAAAAATATAGATAATAAATGCATCGATATTGATGAATGTTTGGACTCTACACTCTATCAATGTCAGTCTTTGGCTGATTGTTCAGAGAAAGGAGGATATTCTTCTTGTTCATGTAAGTCTGATTTGCCCAGAGATGGATTCAATTGTAAAGATGACGAATGTGCAACAAGTCTATGTGACCAAGGCCAAGAATGCCAAAATGAAGATGGATCCTATAGATGTTCTGATCCATGTTCAAGCTATAACACCCTCAATGATCCATGGAGAAGTTTCTTCAGAACACAAGGTGACAAGTGTGATAGTGAAATAAATGGGTGGTACCGATTCATAGGGACTGGAGGAAATCACATTCCGGAAAGCTGCGTGCCTGAAAATAAATGTGGCACCGAGGCTTCAATGTGGATAAATGGTTCACATCCTTCACCCAATGTAGGAATAGTAACCTTCACCGCTTGTGCTCAGCGGGATGGTGACTGCTGTTACTGGTCAAGCAACGTGCAAGTCAAAGCCTGTCTAGATGGATATCATGTATACAAATTACAAGGCACACCCAGATGTCCAGCAGCATATTGCACAGGTAAGGAGTTATGTCATATTGCATGGATCAATGGAGCAATCTGTCCTTCTTACTAAAGAATATTTAGCAAGTTTGCTCAAAGTAATTGACAGCTGGAAAGAAATAGGACCACTAGATCTAAGCTTACAATATGTTTTGCAATCTGTAAGTGTGACACCCCAGAGTCCGGTTGTCACAGTGACATCGCCTCCCTCTAAGAGGTGAAGTCATGCTTGGAGGCAGAAAAGGGACCCCCATGCCAGGTAGCATATATTAAATCACAATTCCTGCTGCAGGTCAGAAAAGGGAGATGCCTTATAAATTCTGGCCAGCAGAGGGGGTTGGTGAGTCAGCTAGAAGTCAGCTGAGGGGGTTGTCATGGAAACGAGAGCAGCTGTGAGCTGTGATGAGAAATGACAAGGCAGTTAAAAAATGTGAGGTAAAAAGATCTTTCTGGAAGGTCCAGTCAGTTCAGGAAGGAGCTGATCTGAGAGGAGTTCAAGATGGGCAGCTGATCCGTGAAGAGGGAGAGGACACGAGCAGAGATGGAGAGGCTCTGGGGAAGCTAAAACTGCATACAGCAGACCCCAGAGCGAAGCGCTAATAGTGAGAAAAGGGACGTCAGAGTCCTTGGTGGTCAGGAGCTGTATGTTCTGATTGCCGGATCTGAAAGTACAGGGAATTGTAAATTCCTGTGCGACATTGAACACCTGAGGGCACGGCAGCGGATAAGGAGCCCAGGGCCGATGGTGAAAAGCACAGTTCCCGTGGAATAGGCTCATACTGACAGCCGTACAGGTTAGTGAAATCATCACGCAATTGAGGGTCGCAGCATAGTTATAAACAGCGGAGACCAACACACAAAGCGCAGAAGGAAGGTCCTAAACCCCCACCTGGCAAGGTGGATCCTCTGAATGCCTCCAGGCGAGCCGGACTCATTCCATCACCTGTATGTGGTACTCCGGATTGCAACCAATTGCCAGTTAAAGGTAAAGAAACTGCACCTCTCTGTGTCCCTCTCTCATTTCTCTGCACCCCAATGTTCACAGCCATTTTTACTATTAATTTAACACTTTTGCCCTGGGACTATTGCTCTACCTGTGGAGAGCTATTTTCACCTCAGCTGCGACACACCAACAGTCTCAGGGGAACAACACCGCAGCGCTGGTCACCTCTGACCAGAATGCCACAGGTGGCGTCATGTATTTAATCATCTATAAACTTTATATTCATTTTTACCACATAAATACCACACAACTTTCCCCTATTTTATTACTGGACGCCTCTGGGCCACGGACCGGGTCGCTGCCACTGTGACACAATCCCCCATTGAAGTCGACGGGCCCGGTACCGAGTACCCCCAGGCCCCGCGGGGCGCTCCATAAGCATTATGACATGTAAGTTTAGTAAGAGCTGTAGATACAAAATAAAGACAATTTGAAAAGTTTCTTCATTTTTTACTATTTTAGATTCATTGCATAAACCAAAAATATATGCGACCAAAGTGAATATATTTTAACATTTAAATATTATATATCATATTATGTATAATATATATAATTATACATATCAATATATTATTATATATGTATAATTTATATTAATATATAATATATTATATACATCTAATTATACCGTAAATATATCATTATGTATTTCAATATTTTTAACCTTTATTTTGTGAATAAAATTGCCTTTCAATGCCAAATAATACTTCTATTCAAAGCCCATAATATATATTCTAATACCACCATAAAATCACTAATTAATAACTTTGTGCAATATTTATTTGAAACTATTTTACAGTGCCACCATAGCGCTTCCTTATACTGTATTTCCACTAGAACCGCTGTTCAACAAATCCCTAGTGAAAAGATTTATAGTGAAGTCACTTGTAGTCTAAGGCTGTAAAAGAGTTATGTTAAAGTATCTACTGGTCCAAGGCATTGAAGGTTTGCCTCAGTCTCAGGTTGCTCATGGAAGTTTAGTCTTGGGGACATTTTAGGAAATGAAAGTCTTGGGACATTTGCCCTGTTTGCGAAAATCATAAACTAACCATACAAGAAGCTCAGCTCTAAAAGTGGTTTTCTGGAACGCTTTATCTAGGGTTGCTTATATATCTTTGTACCGTGTTTGCCAGTAGATAGAAGAATATTTAGAACTAGATGAAGAGCCCGGCGCTGCCCGGGCATAGTAACTAACTGTGGTTAGTCATAGAAAATTATAATTATCCTCCATCCCATAGTCCCATGCCCATATACCCATCATACATATCCACGATCCCATAGGCCCGTGCCCATATACCCATCATACATATCCTCCATCCCATAGTCGAGTGCCCATATACCCATCACACATCCTCCATCCCATAGTCCCATGCCCATATACCCATCATACATATTCTCCATCCCATAGTCCCATGCCCATATACCCATCATACATATCCTCCATCCCATAGTCCCGTGCCCATATGCCCATCATACATATCCGCCATCTCATAGTCCCGTGCCCATATACCCATCATACATATCCTCCATCCCATAGTCCCGTGCCCATATACCCATCACACATCCTCCATCCCATAGTCCCGTGCCCATATACATATCCGCCATCCCATAGTCCCGTGTCCATATACCCATCATACATATCCTCCATCCCATAGTCCAGTGCCCATATACCCAGCACACATCCTCCATCCCATAGTCCCGTGCCCATATACATATCCGCCATCCCATAGTCCCGTTCCCATATACCCATCATACATATCCTCCATCCCAAAGTCCCGTGCCCATATACATATCCTCCATCCCATAGTCCCGTTCACATATACCCGTCATACATATCCTCCATCCCAGAGTCCGGTGCCCATATACTCATCACACATCCTCCATTCCATAGTCAACCATTATGACATCATAATGAGCGGCGGCGGGGCTTGCAACCTTTGATGACATCAGCGTCGCCATGGCAACCATTGTGACATCATAATGAGGGGCGGGGCTTGGCGTGCACACACTGCTTCCCCAGTATGCAAATAGGGGCATTGTGACATCATAATGAGGGGCGGGGCTTGACGCGCACACACTTTTCCCCCCAGTATGTAGATAGGGGCAAAATTGTTTGGTGAATTGGAACGTGCGGGGTTAAAATTTCGCCTCACAACATAGCTTAGGACGCTCTCGGGGTCCAGATGTGTGACTGTGCCAAATTTTGTGGCTGTAGCTGCGACGGTGCGGATGCCTATCCCGGACATACACACATACACACACACATACATACATACATACACACATACATACACACTTTGAGCTTTATATATTAGATTGAGAGTCCTCAGTGGTTGATACCTTTTAATGGCTAACTGAAAAGATGGTAACACATTGCAAGTTTTCGAGACTACGCAGGTCTCTTCATCAGGCTAGACTAATACAAAATCTGAAGAATCACATATTTATACACAAGACAGCACAGAAATAACGCAATAGCTATTGCATTTTTTCTGTGCTGTCTTGTGTATAAATATGTGATTCTTCAGATTTTGTATTAGTCTAGCCTGATGAAGAGACCAGTGTAGTCTTGAAAGCTTGCGATTTCTTACCAACTTATCTAGGGTTGAAAATCTTAATGATGTAGTATTGATTGGAGGCACATAGGATACATATGAATCTGTTGTACAAGCTCTGTGAGCACAGTTCTATTGTGTGAATGAAATCATGTTTTAAAGGAACATACTTTCCGAGGTATCACCCAATATTATAAGAACATAGATTCTTAATGCATTCAAAGGCTTTTAAAGCCTCATGTCTTCACTGTCTGCTTTAATAACCGGGAAATCACTAAAAGAAATGAAGAAATAAGATCTGTCTGATGTTGATTTACCAACAGATCCAACCTCTCAAAATAATCCATGCTCCTGTGCGAAGGATGAGGAATGCAAAATAGTGAATGGTGTTGAAGGTTGCTACTGCAACGATGGGCGAGATGTTCAACGTAAGTGAAATATTGAAACTCCATAGTAGCTTTACTTCCCCTAGGCTAGCAGGACTAGGTGAGAAGGGATTTTAGGTTGACTATGTAATAAAGGTGTAGTGAAAAATCTTTCCAACAATTCTGCATGGATTGGCAGGGAAACCTACATAAAATTGTGTAAATGTGGGCGAGGATTTTGCTGCTGACTTTCCTGTAGGATCAGCTGAATGTGTAAAAAAGTTCTATAGATACATCCCATGGTGCTTTTGTGTTTCTCTTGCCTGGTCCATGTGTGGTCGGCTGCAGTGGTCACGTGAGATGAGAGTGATCAACAGGGGACAAAACCCCCAAAAGAGCCAAGGGACGTGGAGGGTTTTTCTTTTAAACTTTGTGAAAAGGATTTTTCTTTCTTATTTTGTTGAGGATCCATGGAGTAGCAAAAACCACAACAATTTTTCCTTTTTTTTTTTTTTTTTTGTAGATTTTTACTTTTACAATACACTCAATGGGGAAAAAAATCACAACAAACCTGTGAATAATCTGTGACAATGTGTGTCAAAAAACTTACATAGGAATTTTCCACTAATCTACTGATGTGATGAAAATAAGTAATTTGCTAGTCAAAACTAATTTTTTAGTGAAACTACTTTTGTCACATCTTTCTAGGTTTAGAAGACTTGGATTTGAAGTTACAATGCAACACACACAATATAGAAATGTCATTTAGGACATGTCAACTAAAAAGCTTAAATGCCAAAAATATTTACTTCTCCGATGATCGCTGCGTAGGAATCAAAGACAAAGAGAACACTAGCAGGATTTCCATTATATCTCCTCTCCAAAATGAAAAGTGTAAAGCTCGCCTACATGTAAGCATGTGCTGAAATTATCTATTTTTCTATTAAAGAAATGTGCTTCTTTTTCAACTTCTCAGTTACTTCTTTCATGCACTGATCATTTATTCTGAAAAACTGCTCATATCTGTCTACAGATCTGTCTTCAGGGCGGGATCAAAGTGACCATGCTGTCTAAAGAGCTCTATGGAGTCAGAAGGGGGAACGATATGAAAGGAAAATGCAGGAAAGAGGCAAACCACACATAGAGAAGCTGCTGAGGATTTTAGTGTAGGAGGAAATAACTACTAATCTGTCTACAGATCTGCTTCCAGGGAGGGATCAAATTGACCATGCTGTCTAAAGAGCTCTGTGGAGCCAAAAGGGAGAAAGAGCTGGTAGGAAACAGTGAGAAAGAGGCAGATCACACATAGAGAAGCTGCTGAAAAATCTTATAACACTTTTCTTAGCTATCAGAGCTCTGTTGTCCTAATACATGATGTGAAAATTACAGATGAGAGGATCAGACAAAATAGAAAATTCACCTGTTCATGCAGATTTTCCTGGAAAGTTTGGATTTGATGTCTCTTGTTATGCTTTGGGGTTTCTTCAGACCCCAGAGCAAAATAAAAATAGTATGTAACAAATCATACAAATCTCTATACTCCCGTCTCCGTTCACCCATTCATTTCTCACCTGCAGCCATCTAGTCTATGTTGCATTTTCGGATTGCTGCTTGCATTGAATTCTCCAGCCTCTCATGCTGGGCGTGGATTTCCAGGGCTGATGAGGCCTAGGAGGGTTCTGCGCAAGTGCACGCCAAAGGTTGTGGTGTCATGGCTTTCGCATGCGCAGATCCTTCCAGGACGTAATCAAACCAGGAAGCCCCAATCCAGCGTGAAAGGTGCAATCTGAAAATGCGACAAGGACTAGAGGGGTGATGCTGAGGAGAAGAGGTGCTGGGGAAGTGAGCTATAAAATGAATGAGAAGAAGGAAAGATATATTTTTTTTACATTTTGATCAACTTTTACGGTTCAGAAAAATGGTATCCGAGAGCCGCCACTTTCCTGAATCTTCACAAAAGTGAATAAAAAAAATATCTGCATTTTGGCAAATGCAAATATGGATTTTTGTAAAATTCAAGTAGAATTTCGCTCAAATTAATTTACTGATCACTAGTGACATCCTGGACCCTTGATATGATGATCAGCACTTGCTGGAGTAACTTTTATCTTTTATGTCTGGTGTTGACGTAGAATAATGCAGACTTGTCCGCACCTCTTTCTTCCACTTTATCTCTAAAATAGAAAATTAAAGCTTAAAGTTCATGCAAGGCTTTAGCTTAGAGTTTTATGTATTAAGAGTAACATGATAGTAATGTTAGAGGAAACTAATATGAGAACTTTGAATTCTACAGAACAATGGGACACATGCCGTCTACTGGAATACCATGTATGTACAACTGGAACCAACTAAGATCATTGTGAGGAGCTCTGAACTTCAGCTAAACTTTTCTTGCTCATATCCGTTGGATCTTACTATTAAGACAGCTTTAAAACCTGTCCTAAGGTAATGTGCCAGCTTTGTGTAATTTTGTAATATTAGTAAATTTAGCAAAATTATATTTGTAACATAGTAGCATAGTTTTGAAGGCTGAAGGAAGACCTTATGTCCATCTAGTTCAGCCTATTTTTAGTGCAGCTGTTCTGCATTGTTGATCCTGGGGAAGGCAAAAAACCCACAGAGTAGAAGCCAATTTTCTCCATAGGGAAAAAAATTCCTTCCCCTAAGCTGGGTCAACCATCTACCTATAATATTCTGTTATTCGTAACCTTCTATACTGTTACTCACAAGAAAAGCATCCATTCCTTTCTTAAATTCATTCAGTGAGTTGGCCATCACCACAAGGATGAAAATCCATCATTGGCTTACTGTATAATGGTAACATTTTTGAGAGCTTCTTTGTAGAGAAATTAGCATTTGTGTAATCATGGCATGAAATGATGAGGGAATATGGGGAGAAGGGGACTTTTAATTTCAATTGCTTTTCTGCATCAATATACGATACAGTCAATGTATCTTACCTGATATTTTAGTTGTGCGTGAAAGAGTAAAAGAAAATGTAAATCCATGTTGTCATTATTTTTGTTAATTGGTAGGAGATCTGTGAACGCAACAGGTTAATACATTACTAGTAATTACTGACTATTTCATTGCAGTTCCATATCTTTCCACATTGAGGGTGTAGGGGAGTTCAAGGCACACTTGGCACTGTATAAGGACCAAAGTTATCTGTCCACATATGAAGACCAGGAGGTGGTGCTCTCAACATCATCAACACTGTATGTGGAAATCTTTCTAGAGGGTCATAAGCCATCAGATTATGTCACGGTGATGAAGACTTGTTATGCTACTCCAGGAAAACTCATAGATGATCCTATGAAATATTACATCATTAAAGAGAGGTGAGAAATAATTAGTGGAAGGCATAAGCCCTACTAATCTCAGTTACTCCATCATCACAATCAACAGTAAGCCTTTCTAGACTCTCCCTTGGATGTTTGGTTTTGATGAAGGGGCATTAAATCACGACATGATCTTTTAAAAAAGGATTTTCCCACTAGTAGAAGTGACAAGATATTTTTAGGATATGCCAAAAAGTCCTTATTTGTGTCGATAACACTGTATCCGCCTTGATCATTAGATTGAAGGCTTTGCCACGCCAGTAAAAGTTTTGTATAGTTCCTCTTTGTGGACTGCAAAAAAGTTCTTTTCACATAAAGGGATTCTGTCTGCAACATTTTATCCCAAAAACTGGTTACTTGTACATGTAGCTCTTACAAAGACAAGTCCAGCAATACCTTTAGCCAGCTACTAGTCTGTTTCTCTGTTAATGAGATTTTGCTGTTTGAATCCATATAACAATGAGGCTGAAGTGCTTTGGCTGTATCGAAGCACTTCCCAAACCTCTGTCACTCCAGCTCTATTCTATACTCAGTGCTGCCTTCTCATACTTGACTGATGGATCCTTTGTTTGACTCATGCAGAACAGAAGCTATCAGTCAAGTAGAAGGTGGCTGGGCAGGGATTATTGCTGGAGAAAACAGAGGCTTGAGAAGTGCTTCTACTTGTTGAAAGCACTTGAGCCTCATTTCAATATTTATTCAAGCAACAATTTCTCGGTAATGTTAGGTAAAGGTATAGATGGACTTATCTTTATAGGAGCTACATGTGCATAAAAATAATTTGTGGGGTTAAATCCTGTTAACATATTCCTCTTAAATAGGTCAGTGTTGTAGTTTTCTACACAGGGGCGAATACACACAGTGGAAGCCTTGTGACAGATCTGTATATACCTCATTCATCTCATATGGCTGCACATTGATTGTAAGCTATGAAATGTATAAGCTGCATACTGTATATGGTATATCCACCCCAGAGCAGAGGAAGGGAACCATGCTCTATATAGCTGCTAAAGGATCTTCTTTCCCTTCTTTCTTGTGCAGGGCTCTCATAAGTCGGGTTCCAATAATTATTAAAAGAGTTCTCCCCTTTATTTTAATTTTAATTAATGTGTCGTGGACATTATTTTGCAACATTTGACATAAAAGTTTGCCAGGTTCTCCTTCTGCACTTGGTAACACCGCTGTCCTCTGCTCTGCATAGTGTCTCTGTTCCCCAAACAACAGTTGATAGAGAATCATGTCACCAGACATGTCCATCACTTTCCTCTAAATAAAAGCTGGCTTTCCATGTGCACTGTTTTTCAATTATAGGAGGAGGATGGACAGATTGGGTCACATGTTCTTCCTTGAGCAGCCATTGTGTGGACAAGACAGATGAGCGATCTGTAAAGAAGCTTGTAATAACAATGAAAAAGTACCAGAACCTGCAATACTTGTCAGGAAAATATGAATTATTTTCCATTGTTCGAGTTACACAGCCAGGGCTGCCTGCTACTCCTCCCCCTATTGGTTTCTGTACAACCAAAATCCTGCTGCAGTCCCCCTCGCACTGCTGCAGCCCCCTCTCTCCCTCTCTGTGAAGTCCCACTCCCCCTCCCCTCCAGCAAACGGTCACTTTTATTGCCTGCAGCAGAGTTGAGTGTATTTTGCCACCAAGAATCTCTTCGTTTCCTAGGCAGAATAGTCAAAGTTAAATACAGTGACACAAGTTAATCCTAGAAACATGAAAATTAGTTTTCCAGGATCTGGGCAATTGAGGCTACGTATTGCAGTGTTTTGTGGCATTCAGGGCCATCAGAAACCAGGGAAATGAATTTCTGCCCACCAGCAAATCACAGACATACCGTTTTTGGACTCTAAAGAGCATTAAAATCGCAGGGGAAACAATAATGCCCATATCGTTGGCCTGTGAGCTTACAGGCCAAAGACATGGAAAAAAGAAGTTTTTGATAACTTTCAAAGAGAGGTGTACCTCCCAGGAGACAGCCCATATGTGAGGTCAGCAAAGGAGCAGTCCCTAAGTTTATGGCCAAAACAATAAAACAGGAACGTCCATTATGGGAGGCATTGAGAGCCAGAGAGACAGATTTTTTAACTGTCTGTACATAATTGTATTTTTTCTCATTTGTAATATCTTTTGTAACTTTTGTAAACACTGCAAATTTTTTCTGGAGTAAACTTATAAATTTGCTAGCTTCATTCTTTTTGCTCTATGATCGAACCAACACGTACTCCGTGCAAATTCACGCTACCCGGGGTTGGTTTCTGACCCGATATAGGCTTGCTAATGGACCGGGCTTATAGCTAGCGAGGTGTTATTGGGGATCCTGGCAGTGACAGACCGGAGGTTTATATATGTATCCCAGGCCAGGGACTGGTGATATATATACCGCCCTCACTGCAGATTGCCCCGATAACCAGCACATGACAGGACGGCCTCTACGGAGACTATTTATCCTAGGTGCAGTTCACTGACTGACCTGAGGGTAAGAGGGGCACCAGAGAGCTGAAAGTTTATGAACTGTAACTAAAAAGTGTCAGTGCCACAAAATCATATGCTCAACATATATGGAAAATAAAGATAAAGTGGAAAATCCCTTTAAGTTATTGCATATTTGATTTCAATAAATTAAGGTTCCTTATTGTGTAATAAAAAAGTTATACAAAATTCTAATAGATTTCTGTATTAATCTATCACATTTTTCAAGAACTCTATTTGCTGTCTTTCAATAGGATTCCTTTCTATTAATATCTGCTCTGTAATTTCATTGTTACTCTTCTTTTCATATATATTTTTAAATATCTTGCCCTTGACACAATGCCATAATCTAGATCATCATATCCACCTTCTGACCACATACACATACACACATTCCAATTTCTTGGTCATAATCAATACACTAATATTGGTTAAGCTCTTAGAAATAAAAACTTGATACCGCCACTTCTGAGAGTGTTTCATTTTTTTTAGATGTCCTAATAAAGAAGACGCGAGCATCAGGGTGCTGGAGAATGGAGTCTCTTTACGAGGACGCTTTTCTCTGCAGATGTTCAAATTTGTTGGAGAGCACAATCTGGTGTATCTACATTGTGAAATAAACCTCTGTGACACCAAGAGACAATTGTGCAAACCGGTGAGTCAGAGTTAGTGGAAAGTATTAAAAAGAGAAGAACTCATGCTTCAGCAGAACTGGATTGAAAAGGGTTATGTTATTATAAAAGCCGATATGCTAAATGACTTTCTTTCAAGAGTATTTACACAAGAAAATCCCATGGCAGACTGATCAGTGATAAAAAAATTTCTCCATTGAATGTCACCTGCTTAACCGAGCAGGAAGTACAGCGGCGTCTAAAAATCACTAAAATTGACAAATCCCCGGGCTCGGATGGGATACACCCCCGAGTACTGTAGGAATTAAGTACAGTCATAGATAGACCATTATTTTTAATCTTTAAAGATTCCATAATAACAGGGTCTGTACCACAGGATTGGCATATAGCAAATGTGGTGCCAATATTCAAAAAGGGGACAAAAACTGAACGTGGAAATTATAGGCCAGTGAGCTTAACCTCTACTGTGGGTAAAATCCTGGAGGGTTTTCTAAGAAATACTATACTGGAGTATCTGAAGAAGAACAACCTCATGACCCAATATCAACATGGGTTTATGAGGGACCGTTCCTGTCAGACTAATCTGATGAGTTTCTATGAGGAGGTAAGTTCTGGACCGGACCAAGGAAATGCAATGGACGTGGTGTACATGGACTTTTCAAAAGCTTTTGATACGGTGCCACACAAAAGGTTGATACATAAAATGGGAACAATGGGGATAGGGGAAAATACGTGTAAGTGGGTTAAGATCTGGCTCAGGGATAGGAAACAAAGGAGTAAAAGATGGCTAAATGAGAGTAGCTGTAGAAAACACATCTATTATTCTGGTCAAAATAATCTATATATGTATTACTTTGATGACCAATTGTTAGAATGGTCAGCATGTAGAATTATATGTTCCTGGTAGTATCCTTTACTTGTAGAATGTACTGCCAACTGGTGACTCTTGTTGACTCTTGTTGATAATAGTTGACCATAAAAATGGCTTACTTATAAAGTGTTTGACAGGGTGAGACACAGTTAGGGCCATATATATTTGGACAGAGACAACATTTTTCTAATTTTGGTTCTAGACATTACCACAATGAATTTTAAACAAAACAATTCAGATGCAGTTGAAGTTCAGACTTTCAGCTTTCTTTTGAGGGTATCCACTTTAAAATTGGATGAAGGGTTTAGGAGTTTCAGCTCCTTAACATGTGCCACCATGTTTTTAAAGGGACCAAAAGTAATTGGACAATTGACTCCAAGGCTATTTCATGGACAGGTGTGGGCAATCCCTTCGTTATGTCATTCTCAATTAAGCAGATAAAAGGCCTGGAGTTGATTTGAGGTGTGGTGCTTGCATTTGGAAGGTTTTGCTGTGAAGGAAACAAGCGGTCAAAGGAGCTCTCCATGCAGGTGAAACAAGCCATCCTTAAGCTGCAAAAACAGAAAAAACCCATCCGAGAAATTGCTACAACATTAGGAGTGGAAAAATCTACAGTTTGGTACATCCTGAGAAAGAAAAAGCACTGGTGAACTCATCAATGCAAAAAGACCTGGGCGCCCACGGAAGACAACAGTGGTGGATGATGGCAGAATAATCTCCATGGTGAAGAGACACCCCTTCACAACAGCCAACCAAGTCAACAGCAATCTCCAGGAGGTAGGCATATCAATATGCAAATCTAACATAAAGAGAAGACTGCATGAAAGTAAATACAGAGGGTTCACTGCACGGTGTAAGCCACTCATAAGCATCAAGAATCAAAAGGCTAGACTGGACTTTGCTAAAAAAAAGCATCTAAAAAAGCCAGCACAGTTCTGGAAGAACATTCTTTGGACAGATGAAACCAAGATCAACCTCTACCAGAATGATGGAAGGAGAAAAGTCTAGCGAAGGCGTGGTACAGCTCATGATCCAAAACATACCACATCATCTGTAAATCACGGCAGAGGCAGTGTGATGGCTTGGGCATGCATGGCTGCCAGTGGCACTGGGTCACTAGTGTTTATTGATGATGTGACACAGGACAGAAGCAGCCGAATGAATTCTGAGGTATTCAGAGCCATACTGTGTGCTCAGATCCAGCCAAATGCAGCCAAACTGATTGGTCGTCGTTTCATACTACAGATGGACAATGACCCAAAACATAAAGCCAAAGCAACCCAGGAGTTTATTAAAGAAAAGAAGTGGAATGTTCTTGAATGGCCAAGTCAGTCACCTGATCTCAACCCAATTGAGCATGCATTTCACTTGGTAAAGACTAAACTTCAGACAGAAATGCCCACAAACAAACAGCAACTGAAAACCACCGCAGTGAAGGCCTGGCAGAGCATCAAAAAGGAGGAAACACAGCATCTGGTGATGTCCATGAGTTCAAGACTTCAGGCAGTCATTGCCAACAAAGGGTTTTCAACCAAGTACTAGAAATGAACATTTTATTTACAATTATTTAATCTGTCCAATTACTTTTTGTCCCTTTAAAAACAGGGTGGCACATGTTAAGGAGCTGAAACTCCTAAACCCTTCATCCAATTTTAATGTGGAAACCCTCAAATGAAAGCTGAAAGTCTGAACTTCAACTGCATCTGAATTGTTTTGTTTAAAATTCATTGTGGTAATGTCTAGAACCAAAATTAGAAAAATGTCTCTGTCCAAATATATATGGATCTAACTGTAATTACTACAATGTAAAATTGATAAAAATATTTATTTTATATCTTTTTGTTTCTGTAACAGGTCTGCACTGGACCGCAGGCTCGTAGAGCTGTAAATGACAACAGAGTTTTTGTTCTGGAGTTCGGACCTATAATTTGTAATGGTAAATTCATATAAATCAACCTTCTTCATAATGAAATAGTAGCAGAGATTCAGAGATAAGAATTTAGTTGAGATAGATGGCTATAAGAGGAGCACAGAGGAAAAGGCAGTCTAAGCTTATTGTCTGTAAAATCCATCTTCAGGAAGTCTTGTCTCTTTGACCGTTGACTTGCCGTATACAATGATGATCTTGCTTTTGAGATGTTTGGATGGGAAAAACAACTCATGTGCCCAATATCTTGCTCCAGTCAGATGAGCAGTTAATAGAAGAAATTCTCTGCTTAGTGATACATTTGGAAGTCTATCTTGAAGGTGATATGACCACTCAAATAACTGACAAGGAAATTGATGCTTTGACAACTACATTTCAATTGTCCCACATGTCTTATATATGGTACAATACTGGCCAATTATTTGATGTAAGCTACGATATCATACAATATATGAACACTTTTTTTTACCAGTGATGTACTTATGCCTTTTTATATTGTTTCTGTTTTTCTATATGTAGGAAAATCAAACTCTTTATTGTCCATATGGGTAACTCTTTATTTACACTACATCACATTCATAAAGGAAGTCAAATGATGGATCCAAAGGACCACTGTTTGTAGCTTTTGACTTATAATTGTTGTTCTGTTGTTTTGACCGCAAAAATGATAAAAACGGGTATTTCATTCTTGTAATATTTTAAATATCATCTTTTGTTTTTCTCATAGATTTTTTACAGACGTCACTTGCTCTCAGTAAGTTGATTATTTGTGTTTTGCACTAATTATTACTCTATGCTCCATATCCATAGTGCCTTATACAGTATATTGATGAATATTGTTGTGTTCTATGTCCTTTATGAGTAGCTGTAGTAATTGTTTTTTTATCTTGTATTTTTCAGGAATGAATACTTCATGGCCTCTTCTGACACTGCTCATTTTCCTCTGTACTACATATCTGATTCTTCCATAAATTCTAGCTGTCTTGTACACTGTGTGCAGAATTATTAGACAATTTGCATTTTTCATGATTCATTTTATTTTTCAACAACTCCAGTGCTGAAAGTCAAAGCAAAGGGTTAATACACCTGAAACCTGAATATTTAAGAAAGTTAGTTTTTTCTTTATTAGGAAAATATCTGTGTGCAGAATTATTGTGTAACAACGTGAATTAATATAAATTTTTACCTTGGCTGTGTCTCTGAGCACTGAACACCGTGTACTTCTGGGTCTTGGTCAGTGGTGGTTGGGTTTCTGCCTTCCTTACCTCAGCCATGTCTCTGAGCACTGAACACCTTGTACTTCTGGGTCTTGGTCAGAGGTGGTTTGGTTTCTGTCTTCCTTACCTTGGCCATGTCTCTGAGCACTGAACACATTATACTTCTGAGTCTTGGTCAGTGGTGTTGGATTTCTGTCATCCTTACCTTGGCCATGTCTCTGAGCACTGAACACCGTGTACTTCTGGGTCTTGGTCAGTGGTGGTTGGTAGAGTTGAGCGACTTTGGTCGGATCGGGTTTCGTGAAACCCGAATGAAACAAAATAAGTTTCAGATGAAACTCGTCCGACTAGAGCAAAAAAAGTCGGAGTTTCGTCCGACTTTTATTTCCCATTGACTTGCATTGGGGTCGGGTTTCGGACGAAACTCCGACTTTGTTTTGCTCTAGTCGGACGAGTTTCATCTGAAACTTATTTTGTTTCATTCGGGTTTCACGAAACCCGATCCGACCAAAGTCGCTCAACTCTAGTGGTTGGGTTTCTGCCTTCCTTACCTCGGCCATGTCTCTGAGCACTGAACACCTTGTACTTCTGGGTCTTGGTCAGTGGTGGTTGGGTTTCTGCCTTCCTTACCTCGGCCATGTCTCTGAGCACTGAACACCTTGTACTTCTGGGTCTTGGTCAGTGGTGGTTGGGTTTCTGCCTTCCTTACCTTGGCCATGTCTCTGAGCACTGAACACCTTGTACTTCTGGGTCTTGGTCAGTGGTGGTTGGGTTTCTGCCTTCCTTAACTCGGCCATGTCTCTGAGCACTGAACACCTTGTACTTCTGGGTCTTGGTCAGTGGTGGTTGGGTTTCTGTCTTCCTTACCTTGGCCAAGTCTCTGAGCACTGAACACCTTGCACTTTTGTGTCTTGCTTAGCAGTGGTTGGGTTTCACTCTTCCTTACCTCGGCCTTGTATATGAGCACTGAACTCCTTGTACTTCTGTGTCTTAGTATGTGGTGGTTGGGTTTCAACTCTCTTTACCTCAGCCATGTCTCTGAGCACTGAACACCTTGCACTTTTGTGTCTTGCTTAGTAGTGGTCGGGTTTCATCTCTTCTTACCTCAGCCTTGTCTCTGTGCACTGAACACCTTCTACTTCAGGGTCTTGGTCAGTGGCGGTCGGGTTCCTGCCTCCTTACCTAGGCTGTGTCTCTGACCACTTCTACTTCTGGGCACTGTAGACAGTTTACAGTTTTGGAATATGACAGCACTGGGGGATAATGACTTCCTGGTCGCTTCATGTTTGATTCTTCTCAGTTCTTTGGCAGTTAATGGGCGTCTTTTTTTCTCAACATGTTCTTTGTGACCCTATTGACTGTTTGCAACAAAACTTTTGATGGTTCTGTGATTGTGCCCCAATATCAGCTAATTCTCTTTTTGGCCCATTTTACCTAAGGACAACTAAGTGCCTAATAATTCTGCACACCTTAATAAAGGGTGTTGATATCCTTAGGCCGCACCTCCCTCATTACACAAGTAGACATCACCTGATCAGCTTCATCCAATAAGCATTGTCTAATAATATGTCATATTGCGAGATATTTGACTGTGTTAGATGGCAGTTTGTCGCCAAAAAGCTGTAGAGCGGTACAATAATGAGTGTCTGCAGGCAACAGTGAAGCAAAGTTGAGGTTTCTTCCAATTTTGGTACAATATTTCAGAAAATCTTGTTGGGAATTTGGTCAAGAGTAGACTAATGGTGTCCTCAATGCTGAGAAATACAGACAGATACTTATCCATCATGTAATACCATCAGGGAAGTGTCTGAATAGATCTGAATTTATTTGGCAGAAAATGTCATTAATGACTATCATCAGAGTAAACAAGTCCAAGGAGTCCTGAAAGTGACGATATGGCCCCCACAGAGCACTGATCTCACATCATCCAGTCTGTTTGGAATCACATGAAGAGACAGAAGGATCTACACACGTGACATCCACAGATCTGTGGTTAGTTCTCTCCGATGTTTGGAACAATCTCCCAAACTCCTGCCAAGTTCCTTCAAAAACTGTGAGAAGTATCTGGAAGAACTGATCTTTTGATGCTGTTTTGATTATAATGGGCGGTCGCATCAAATATTGATTTTATTTTGATCTTTTCTTTGTTCTTTCAGTTTGCATTTAGTTATTTGATAAAAGTAATCTATTAACACTTCTGGTTTTGAAAGCTTCTTACTTTGCTCCATTTCTTTTTAAACCAATAAGGCTCACTTAGTACAGCCGATGTAATGTCCTTTAAGTATTGGAACTTAAATCAATGATTAGCCCTTGGCAATTGCGCTTTTCTGCACCTGATACTGATCATCTTGGGCTCACTAGTTGTCTTGCTTGTCGAGTTAACACTTTATTATCACATTTGCTGGATATTTGTCAGGAATTACAGCTATGTGGAAAAGACATAGTTATGACCAGCTATGTCGAATATGTGATTATGTAAAATCAAGGGTGTAATGAGCACAGTCACAGAGAGTGTGAACACGGCCGGTCCTGTGCGAGAAGGGGGTCCACGAACACTAGCAGCTATTTCAGCTGGATATGCATCTTCGGATGCACATTCAGCTGAAAGGTATTACATGCAGAGGCTAGCCGGGGCCCTGCACTGCAATTCAGGCCACCGGCCAATCAGAAGCCAGCAGCGGGTGCTGGTTTGAAAATCACCGGTGGTGCACGGCAGTGACGTCAAGCGTTGCCTGTCACTTGCACACTGAAGTTAACTGCTGGCTTTGGAAGAGGGCACCACACGATGTGGAAACGGGGGGAAGGTGAGAAGAATTGTTTATTTTTTTCATATGTGCTGGAGAAGAGACATTATTACAGGAAGAAGCACAGGATGGGGCACAGTTTACCATGATAAGGGACATATTATTGGGAAGGGCCCAGAATGGGGGACATACATTACTAGAAGAAGCACAGGTAGGGGGGAATCAGACCAGAATGGGGGACATATAGTACTGGAAGGGACCCAAAATGGTGAGGCATTATACCAGGATGGGGGCCATATATTACTGAAAGAGGCTCAGAATGAGGGGAATTATACTTGGAGAATATTATACAAGGGCATTATACCAGGAGAATGGAGGACATTGTTATTGGAAGTGGCCGAAGTAGGGAGAAATTATACCAGGATGGGAGACATTTATTACTGGAAGAGGCACAGGTAGGGGGAAATTATACCAGGATGGGGAGCATATATTACTGAAAGGGACCAAGATTGATGAGGCATTATACCAGGATGGGGACCATATATTACTGTAAGGGACCCAAGATGGGGGGCATTATAACAGGAAGGGGCACAGGATGGATAATATTATTCAAGGACATTATACTATGAGGAGGGGACCAATATTACTAAAAGGGACCCAGAATGGGGACATTGTACCAGGAAAGGGACCAGAATAAAGGATATAATGCTTAGAAGGAGCCTAGGATGGGGACATTATTAGAGGAAGGGGCCCTGATAGGGGTCATTATTTCAGGAATGGCAACATTGCTACATGAGAGGGTAAACACATATGTTTTCACAGGACCTGGAACTCTATAAGGACCCATACATCTGATGATCAGACAGGAGGGAACCAGGCCCAAATTTTGCACCGGTGTCCATCGTACTCTGGTTACATAGCTGTGTAAAATTTTATAGGAATGAAGGGTCAAATATACAATAAGGCTAGGGCTAGCTACATATTTATTGATATCTACTGGCCATCAAGCAGATTGTTCCAGAAAAAGGATCTTGCTTTACTGCCTACAGTAAAAAAATAATTAAAATTTCCATTTTATGATATCAGGCAGGGGAATAAGAACAGAGTGATGCACATATTCTAACACTTCAATGTGATACAAATTAAGAGTTTAAAATCAGGGAATGACAGTGTTAGCTTGGGAAAGCTTAGGGTGTCACATCCTATCTTCAGTTCCAGACTCTGTTCACTGCAATAAAGTTGATGTGCCATTTAGGAAAATTATGGCATATGAGCATGACTGGCATCTATCTAAACAATGGGGCGCAAAAACACACACTGTGAAAAATGAAGAAGTGGAAGTGCGCTGTTCTTTCCCTTTATATCTATGAATGGAGAAATCTGTGCCGAGATTCCTCTATTACAGGAAAACAAGCTTTGGTCTGTACCCTAGAGGACTTTAATACCACAATAAGAAATAAATTAGCATACACTAATTAAGCTGAGAAAAACATCATAAAAAAGCTGCACTTTTGCACAACGTTAAAGCAAAAACCTGCAGTTTTTAATCATGACCCGTAGGTGGCATCATAATACTATTGTCTGGGTTCTTTCCTGGTCTTGGTACCGCGATAAGCTATGAAACCTCATTCACTTCTGCTTTATGTGCTGCTTGCAAGTAGTAAAGAACTAACGCAGAATAGACCAGTAATACCGAAATGTAACTCAACTTTTAAAAAATCTGTCCATCATACAGTCTCAACAATGCTAATACTGAAATTTTCATGTTAAATGAAACCTATCCCATTGCACGTGCAGCCCGATCTGTGGACAGCACGGTATATAAAAGGGGAAGCTGAGTAGAATGATATATTGGTTTGTTGGAAAAGATTCAGCAAAATTTGTATTTTATTCAGTGATATTCCTGGTGTTTATATGCGACAGTCCAGTTTGCGGTCCTACTAGTGATTGACAGCTATGTCTACATGCACAGTCATACAGGGAAGACTGTCAATCATTGATTAGGACCGCCCACTGGACTCTTGCATACAAATGCCAAGGATTTCAATGAATAAAAAGCAAGTTTTACTGGAACTTTCTTTATCAGCGCTTTCTGCTCCGTAACATCCTGCCCAGAGATCAGATACCATTTTCATCATGACTGGTCCCCTTTTATACTATAACATATAATGGGGGGTTTAGGCATTGGAAACAGTAAATTTTAACGTAAAAAGTCCCTTTCTCCTTCCCCTACCTTCATAATGCGCAGCTTCCAATTTTTTCCACTTCTGGTGCAGGGGCAATGTAGTCCCTTGATTGTGCTCCCCATGACAGGTCACTGACATCCTCTGATGATGCGGACGTCTGTTTGGCAGCCGATGGCGCTCTGCTCCACAGTAGCCTTCAGTTGATTGTGTGCCACAGGACTGGAGATCCAGTTGAAAATGGCGCTGGCCACTGGTGCGTCCCCTCTTCTACAGGTCCACTCACGACTTCCATCATTACATCCCTGGCCTCAAAGTTTTATATCTCACCTCTGGTGCATTAAACTGGAATTTCTGGTCGGATGGCCACCCTGGCTATACCGCCTTGACACTAGTAATAAAACTGTCCTGACAGGTTCTCTTTCAATTTCCAGACCTTTTGTCTAGTACCAGGCATTGTAATAATGTGAGCGCTGGACAGGTATGTGCTGCGTGATATTGTGGAAAGAGCATTGTAAACCCGCCACACGCTGTATAATGTATCACGGTACATTGTAGAGTCAAACAGGTCCTTGTGTAATCATTATCCAAGTGTATGAAGTCTAAAAATGCTTTATATGAGATCATTGTAGAGGGAAGGCTTATGGCCGGGGAGAGGTCCTCCAACTCCCTGGGACCTCCATTTCGGGAACTCTACCATTTCCACAGGAGAACTTTCAGCAAGTCCTTTCTACATCCTCATTGATAGACCCTGGGACACAGGGATCTCAGCACTATTACTAAGGTACTGTATGGGACCATTATGTGTGCAGTGTATGGTGGTATTATTTGGGCTCGGTGTAGCGGTTATTTTGCATTGCATGGTATATACTCAGGGCCGCCATCAGGGCATTACAGCCCTTACAACTGTATGGGGCCCGGTGATTAGGGGGGCCCGAGCACGCTGGCATCCCAGTACGCGCACGGGCCCCCCAACATTTTGTTCAGGCTTTGCCACTTCACCAGCGCTTTATATATACTGTATGTATGGTTACGTGATATGTGTGCTATAGATTGTAATATAAAAGGCCTCATTTATTTTACTCTATTTTGTTGTAGTTTATTTTTAATGAAAGGGAATATTACAGAGTTATGTGTGCACTATTTTACTATAATATTATTATACGGATTAGGAGCCGCACACAATGTTGTTGTGCTCAAGAGAAAAAAACATTTTAATTGTAGCCCGGTGCTATGGTATCCAAATGATCAAATATACGTTTCTTGCAGGAAAGCCTTCTCAATGCGTCTCATTTTGCATTTTCTCATTCTCACCTTTCTGACATCGTATGGAAAAACCAATATGGCAGCGAGAGGCGAGTAAACTACTTTTTCTATCCGCATATACTGTTGATGTAGCAGAGTTATATTTGCTATTATTGCAATGTTCAGGCTTGAATACATTTACATTACAATTCTAGGTGAGTTAGGGCTTACTCACACATTGCATCTTTGTTGCATTTTTTTCCGCTCAAAAAACGCTTTATTGTACCAACAAAGTGAATGAGATATCTGACATCTTACACACATGCTGCTTATATTTATTACTTGCAGGTTTGCCCCCAGCAAAGCTTTTTTTTTTTTCAAATCTACTGTATCACAATTCTTTCTTTTTTTAACAGTCTTTCACCCATTCAAATGAATGGAAAAAAAAATGCAATTAAAATATGCGCGCATAATAAACGTGTATTTCACGCAGCGTTTTTCATGCCAACACTGCTGCAAAAAATGCTCAATGTGTGCACATAGCCTTATAAAAAAATATCAGCTCTGTTATATTTTACCAAGTGGCACAAGCTGAAACTACAACTCTCATCATGTCCTGGCAGTATGTGGCTTTCATGGTACACTGGAAGTTGTAGTCTTCAGATTCAGTGCAAGTTTTTGAGGAAAATGAAATCTGTCCTTTTATGCCTGAATCTATTAATGGTTAGTTTAATTCTTTTCTTCTACCTTGTCTGTTTATTGCTAAGACTTTTATTATTAGTATTATAATTATTTTATGTTTTATAATTTTATATATATGTATATATATATATATATATACATATATGTTTATTTATTTATTAGAATTTTTATTTTTTGTTTTGCACAGTTTATCTAGGTCAGTTATTTTTTAATTCTTGCTATAAGATTTATGTTTTTATGTTCACATTTCACATGTTCTTACTTATTATTTTGTCACACATCGCTCTTTCCTTAATGTATGTAGTACTGGTTCAGGGAGAGGTTAGTGTAATATATATATATATACTGTATATACACACATATTTTAATGTAATTTGGGAATGTGATTCAGGGCAATTTTTACTATGAGAGTTTTGTAAGTTTTTGTAGAAAGGATAAAAAAAAAAATTCGGAGGTTTCTCAAGCTTCTCCTATGAAAGTGATAGAATACAGTCACCGAGCAGATGGCATCATGAGCGCTGTTCGATTTTTTTTCACTGCCCCATAGCCTAGCATTAGCAAGTTTGCGCCATGACTTGGAACAAAGTCGGATGTGTCACCATGATTCTGTGTGGACTCTCCATCTGCAAAAATGCACAAACTGAATGCCCCAACAGATTACAAGATAGTAATAGATTATGAGTTTTACCAATGAAAGGCTTTTATCCTAAGTTATGTAACAAGGCTCGTTAAAGGGTCGACGTTGACTTTTAGGATTGCTACTTCCAATAGGTGGCACTAGAGTTCTAGTCCTCTTCCTCTCTGAAGAGACAATTTACCAATGAAAAACACAGACAAAATTTGCACATGAAAAATTGATGTCTGAACGAGCCCTTAGTCTAGGCCTATAGTGAAACTTTGGCTGTAATACATCTTGCGCAGCCAAATATTTCTCTGTAATGCAAAGTGTAATGTAGGTGAATGGGCTCCCATTGTGACCCACAGAGTACAGCGATTGTGACAAGTAAGTAGAAAAAAATTCAACAGGTTCTGATTTTTGACACTTGTTTGTTGCAGTCGCTTTACCCTATTGGTCGTAACATGAGCCTATTGACCTGCATTACACTGAGATGTTGCAGCTGCACAGAGAGATATTTGGCCAGGAAACTTAGTTCGGAGCCGACGTTGCCTTGTAGCCCCAGCCCTAGGCCCTCTTTACCTTTATAATATCGGTACTGGAAAAAAACATACCGGTGTCATCAGAGTTTTGGATCAGTGTTCCATCGGTAAGCCATCAGTGGGCCATTCATGTATGTTACCTACAGTTTTATTGTAAAACACATACTGCTATTACTCTGGTGCTGTATTTTTATGGGTTTTTTTTAGTAATATTAGTATTTCTCTTATTACTGTTTAAATTTATTTTTTTTTCAAGTTTTTGTTTTATTTCTATTTAAAATAAGATCTAAATTCCTCTTTCTACAGTGAGCTCCAATGAGATACTGCTATCTACTAAAGCACAGTGTGATCGAGCAGGTAAGTTAATTTGGCGCAATGTAGTGAGCCTACACAATCTGTGTATCACAGGAAATGAATATTTTATTAGAGCTGTCATGTTGCTTTCAAGCTTTCAGAGTTTAACAAATGGTACACCAGTGAATCCTCTGCATCCCATAGGGTGCTTTCACATTGCTCTTTGCGTCCTGGTGGGGGCATATGTCTAAAATCCACCGAAAAACGGGGTCCGGATACATGCACTGACGGGGAAAAAACTGTAATGGTGATGGCAGAGCAAACGTGAGCTTTGCCTTGCACTTTTTATCCGGTGTGTATGCCTATAGGAGGCGAAAACTCAGACGTCGCAGACTGCGTCTGAGTGTCCGCCTCCTGTAGACTTATAGACATACACTCCCTAAAAAAGAGCACGGCACGGCCCACGTTCACTGAGCCGTCACCATTGCAGTCTATTGACTCTGTCTGCACATGAATGCAGATGTCGTTTTGTGGGAGGTTTTCGGACACATGCCCCGACCGGGACACAGAATACTGTTTGAGCATTAGTGACAAGCATGAGACAGACAAGGAAAGGAACAACGATAGCTCCAGCCTCTGATATGGAACCATGAACCAGAACTCCATAGAAGCAGCAGATACAGTGCTGACACCAGAGAGCTGTAAAGTCCTGATGCATCATGTGACTATTTAAAGGATGGAGGGAGTGGTCACCAACCACATCAGCTGACCAGCAACAAAAGCAACTGCCAGCAAGGAAACTGACATTAACCCTTGCTGGCACAAAACAAAAAAGCAACGTTTAAATTAAAGCAGAACCAGAGCTGTCACGAATTCAAAAATGAATTGTGACACACGTACCCTTAATGTTATTGTCATGAGGTATTTCACAGCTTTCTTAAAGGCTCAGGATTTCATTTGCATGCTTCAAACTTTCTTAAAGAATAGTAAAGACATGTATTACTTTATTTGCTTTCTTTATGATAGGATTTTGCCCAAAAATTCAATGTGGGATTTCAGAAATAAAGGTAACGCTACTTGTCAGTGAGCTTCAAGCTATGAAGGTGGACGTAGACAACATCCACCTTATAGATAATAGATGTCGGGGATTTCCAAAGAGCAATGGCATTTTGTACATAAGTATGGCTCGTGATGAAGGCGCATGCGGGACTGTGATTACGGTAAGTAATTTGTATCTCTGCATAGGTATACATATATACTGAACACTTTAGTGGAAACCCTTATGAAATCATATGAAAAAAAGCAAGAAAGTGCTCAACACTAGAAAATGATTTCATCCTGTAATGATTACATCAGTTTTATTGATTGTATAGCTTAATCTTAACTGTTCGAAATGGGCACAAGAACAAAACATGGCGTAGAGCACAACATTTTCAGCGGTGGCACTCTCTGTTTGAGGGCATGTTCCCTTAGTGTTCCATTGTATACCCCCTCAAAAATGCATGTGAGAGGCTACATCTATGCATCAGGCACGGAAAATCTTGCATTAATTTTTTTCGGCAAGGTTTCTAGGAGGTCTAGGTGGCATAGGACATTTGCTAACTTCTGAAGTAGACCCGGAGGATTCCTCTTTTTCTGGAATTGACAGATATGATCTTTACTGTAGGACCTAAATACAGCTACCAAGACAGGACTTTCCCACACCAAGAATTTCAAACAGTCATACATTTATGCACTATCTCTAGGGATTATTAGTAGTAAGGCAAGTTTTGCTTCAACCTCTTAATGACGAGGGTATTTTCTTTTTTTGCGCTTTGATTTTTTTTACTTTCCTTCTTCCAATAGCCATAATTTTTGTATTTTTCTATCAACATAACCACAGGAGGTCATTATTTTTGCAGAATGAGCTGTAGTTTTAAATGACACCATTCATTTTACCACGTAATGTACTGAAAAACGTTAAGTATTGTAAATAGGTGAGAAAAATGCAATTTTTTTGTTTTCGTTTTTATGGCTATCATTATGAAGCAAAAAATGACCTGACAGTCTTCAATCTTCAGGTCATTTTTATACAAATTCATGAGATGCAACCAACATTTATCACCTAGCTAAGGATAGGTCATCACTTTTCAAGTAGTGGACAACCGCTTGAAGAAGCCTAAGTCAATCTGCAGGTGGCAAAATGGTGTTTCACCCTTCTCAGTTACATTTTGGCATTCTAAAAAAGTTGTCTGCTAAAGTAGTAATACAGGAAAGATGTATATCTTTGTACCGTGTTAGCCAGTAGATAGAAAAATATTCAGGATTGAGAGTCCTCAGTAGTTGATACCTTTTAATGGCTAACTGAAAAGATGGTAATACATTGCAAGCTTTCGAGACTACTCAGGTCTCTTCATCAGGCTAGACTAATACAAAATCTGAAGTCACATATTTATGCACAATACAGCCTAGAAAAAATGCAATAGATAAGACAAGTGACGTGAAGCAGAACTATCAATATGGGAGAGGGAGAAACATAAATATAAACATTGGACCAGTTCATAGATAAGGAGTCTGGATGTTTTATGGTCCTCTGATTGGGGTCTAGTTCTGTGTTGCCCCGCAAGGTTTTAAAAGGAAATTCCTTAATTGATGTAAAAAGACATAAATCCATGCGACACATTCATTCCAGCACTGAGAGTGTCAAAGTTCGTCATAAATTTGTACTCCCAAACTCGTCTCTCTCTCTGAGATGTGAAGTTACCTTTCAATACCAGTAATTTCATCTATGAACTGGTCCAATGTTTATATTTATGTTTCTCCCTCTCCCATATTGATAGTTCTGCTTCACGTCACTTGTCTTATCTATTGCATTTTTTCTAGGCTGTATTGTGCATAAATATGTGACTTCAGATTTTGTATTAGTCTAGCCTGATGAAGAGACCTGAGTAGTCTCGAAAGCTTGCAATGTATTACCATCTTTTCAGTTAGCCATTAAAAGGTATCAACTACTAAAGTAGTAATAGTGATTTTTTTAAAATGTTGTTACAAAAGCTAACATTTGATAAAGGCATTGATAAATATGTATTTCCTACCTACTACCATCCAAGCAAGGGTGTACTTGCTGCCAGCACCAAAGACTGATGACCTAGAAATACTGGAAATATTTCATTTTGTCATATACCGTAAGCGATTCTATAGAGACAAAAATAGACATTTCACAAAAAACGAAAGTGACATGTAAGGTAGAAAAATATGTGACTGCACATTACAATATCCATGCTGAGCATATTTCATGCAATAAGGGTTGAATAGATATTTTTGGCACTTACCCATTTAAGAACTGGAATCAACTGTGTCCACCAATAGACATTATTCTGAGGGTCCCACCATGCAGAACCTGTGCACATGAGCTTTTAACTGAATCCTTAGCTCAATATCATCAAAAACGTTTCTTTATGAATCAATTTATAATACTGTACATAGACAAAAACTAATGGCAAGTTATTGGCTCCAAGGTTATGCAAATGTGGCAATCATATGCTAAATTATTGGGCGCATCATTTCATGAAAGCTTAGGCCTACTGAAAAATTTTCTGGTACTTCTGGTGGACTAGTCTGACCCTGACTACACCCATCATTGCCAACAACCCTTACCTCTCGTAAGATATATCAAGTCTCAAATACACCACAAAAATGTATGGCAATGCTCTCAGTTTTTCGTTTGCCAAGATGCCATGCTTCACCATTAGACTCAACTACAATTTTTTTTTCACCACACACAAAAATGAAAACAAGTTGGTTATAATCATAATCAAACTGACTTGAAGAATCACAATCTCAGGTCATTTTCTTCACAATATATTTTTTATTGCACTATACTTTTATGATACGCTCTTAAAAAAAACAAAACCCAGAGAACAATAGCGGAATTGGTTTTTTTTGCAATTTCACCTCTCTTGGATTTTTTTTGCCCTATTATCTAGTACATTGCATGGTAAATGGTGTAATTCAAAACTACATCTTGTCACGCAAAAAAACCCCCTCTAAGGCCGGTTTCACATTTGCGTTTAAGGCCGCAGAGTCGGCCTGCGCATGGCCTCCACTAAGCCCCGCCCCCTGCCGCGCCTCCTCAGGTAGCTCCGCCTCCGGGTGCATGAGCACAACCAACTTGCAACAGGTTGCGTTTGGCGCTGGTCGGCACACCGTCAAAAGGACGCAGGCGCCGCCAAAACGCATACTGCGCATGGCCTGCATCCTCAGTGATAAAGATAGGGGACGCATGACGCATGCAGCGTCATGCGCCCGGAGGCGGAGCAACCGGAGGAGGCGTGGCAGGGGCGGGGCTTAGCGGTGGCCGTGCGCAGGCCGACGCTGCGGCCTTAAACGCAAATGTGAAACCGGCCTTACACCACTATATTTATAGAAAAACAATACAGTTATGGCTCTTAAAAGAGAGGTCGAAAAATCTAAAGCAGAAATGTGAAAATTGGCCCAGAAGCAGTTAAAATATATTATTTTATTGGTTGGTGTTTTCTGTTTATTCAGTTAGAAATGTGGTTCTTTTCTTCACACAGCTGTAAAGTGAAAGGGTAAATGCAAGGTAAAATTATGTTTTCAGAGTTACTTTTACCTGAATGGTTCCATCATAGAAATTCTTTGCTGCCACATATTACACCACAGCTGACACTTGTATTAGTGCCATAGGAAAAGTCCAGCTGACCTCATCATGACCCCATCAGTATAGAAATATACTCAAATCCTCCTGGGAAGTGTCTGACTCATCAGTACCACCCACTTATAGGTGGGGTCTTGCATTTACACCAGGTAAAAAAATTGCATATTTATAGAACGCCGCAGGATCTTTTTAAGTGATAACATTCTGATTGTCTTCATTCACCACTAGAGGATGATTACTAAAGACAAATGTACACATCTCTTATGAATCTCAATAATGAATCTGCCTTGAACTAACTACTAAGCTCTCAAGAATGAAAGGATTGAAGACTCCAAAATTAAAGTTCCGACCCCCTATAAAGATATATTATTAAATTAATCATCTAAGAATAGAGGCAAAGTTTTCTGCATATAAAAGCTATAGGCACTACTGCTCTTAAAGACCCTCATTAATATATCTCAGTATACATTTGAGTATTTTATTTTATATTAAACCTACACTCCTGATGCGACCCATAAATGTATCTTGAAAGGAGCAGTAACAAAGTGACCAGGATCTTGTAGGATTTCAAAAATTTTTGGGTTGCCCGTTCATCCATCCATCCATACACAAGAAGGATTACCAAATACATATTACAATTTGCTAATTATGTTATTTTCTTTATTTTAATTGGGAATAAACTCCACAATTGGTAACATTATTTACTTTTATGATATAGAAATCGGAGACTCATGCAACGTATAAGAACACCATCTTCCTGCCTCCTGATCCAGCCGCGATTATTTTCCGAGAATTACTGAACATCAATGTTGTCTGCACTTACCCTTTGGAGCAGATATCAGGCTTTGAGTCATCTTAAGATAATTGTAGAAAGTTGGAAGAAAAGTGAAGAACTTTCATTTGCTCTTGCTAATAATTCTACTGTAGAAGCCATACATTGTGATACATTTTAAAGGGGGTTTCTAGTTTTAGATAAATAAAACTTCTGCAAAATATGCTTTGTTTCATTTCTTCACAATATTCAAGATCTCCGCTTAAACTCAGGAAATAGAAATATTTTTGTCTGAAAATTCGTGCTGACTTGTCCTGCTCGCACCGAGTACAGATAGCTGCTGTGCTATAGAGGTATGAGTAGAAGAATTTGCATTCTAACCAACAGGGTAGAAAAGCGAACGAGGGGTGAATTAGTATGTTGGTATGTTAAATGGAAAAAGTGACAAGTTGTGGAAAAAGTTCACATTAGGTCATTGTGCACAATTGGCAGTCATCAAGCAGGTAAAGCTAGTCCGCCAATTAGCCTCATTGACAGTCACTGATAAGATTTGCTGTGTATTATTATTATTTATTTATATAGTGCTATTAATTCCATGGTGCTGTACATGAGAAGGGGTTACATACAAAGTTATAGATATCGTTAACAGTAACAAATTTACAATGACAGACTGGTACAGAGGGGAGGGGACCCTGTCCTTGCGAACTTACTTTCTACGGGATGGTGGGGAAGAGACAGAAGGTCGGGGGTGCAGCAGCTCTGGTGGTGATGAGGGGCAGCTCAGGCGGTGGTGAGGAAGCAGCGGGGTTATTGCAGGCTGTAAGCTTTCGTGAAAAGTTGGGTTTTCAGGTTCCATTTGAAGGATCCAAGGGTGGTAGATAACCGGATGTGTTGGGTCACAGAATTCCAGAGGATGGGGAATATTCGGGAGAAATCTTGGAGGCGGTTGTGTGAGGAACTAATAAGTGTGGAGGAGAGTAGGAGATCTTGGGAGGATTGAAGATTACGTGAGAGAAGATATTGGGAGATTAGTTCAGAGATATAGGGAGGGGAAAGGTTGTGGATGGCTTTGTAGGTCAATGTTAGTAGTTTGAACTGTTAGAAATGTCAATTCTACCACGGTAAGTATATAGGATATATGACAACTTCTTTTTGGACTGATTTTGGTTCCCAGTGTATAGATGTTTAGAGGATTAGAAGAAATGTAAAAAAAAAAACTTGTTTATTGGAATTAGAAATACAATGTACTTTGGCTCCAGATTGGTACAAAAGAAAAGAAAGACTTAACCCCTTTCTGACATCCGACGTACTATCCCGTCCATGGGACCCGGGCCCCTATGCCCATGGACGGGATAGTACGTCTCAGCGATAAGCGGCGCCCACGTGGTGAGCGCCGCTGATCGCGGCTGGGTGTCAGCTGATTATCACAGCTGACACCCAGCACAATGTGTCAGGGGCGGTCACGGACCGCCCCCGATGCGTTAACCCCTTGCACACCGCAATCAAACACGATCGCGGTGTACCGGGGGTTAAAGGGAAGCATCGGCAGGGAGGGGGCTCCCTCCGTGCTTCCCTGACCCCCCACGGCAGCGCAATGTGCAGCGCTGCTGCGGGGGGCTCCTTTCCTGCAGGCCCCCGAATCCAAGATGGCGACGGGGCCTTCGGGGGCCTGCAGGAAGCTGGCTTCCTCAGTGCCTGCAAAGCGCAGGCAAGAGGAAGTCTTCTTCAATGCCTGTGACAGATTGCTGATCTGTCACAGTGATCTGTGATGTGACAGATCAGCGATCTGTCACAGGACAGTGATGTCCCACCTGGGACTATTTAATAAAGTTAAAAAAAAATAAAAAAAAGTGTTAAAATAATTAAAAAAAAATCGCCAAATAAATTAGAAAAAAAAATAAATATTCCCCCAAATAAATCCATTTTTTGGAAATAAAAAAAAAACAACAATAAAAGTACACATATTAGGTATTGCCGCGTCCGTAACAACCCGCCCTATAAAACTGTACCATTAGTTAACCCCTTTAGCAAACCCCTTAAAAAATAAAAATAAAAAACAAAGCAAAAAATAATGATTTATTATCATACCGCCAAACAAAAAGTGTAATAACGCGCGATCAAAAAGACGCATATAAATATCCATGGTACCGCTGAAAACGTCATCTTGTCCCGCAAAAAACGAGCTGCCACATAGCATCATCAGCGAAAAAATAAAAAAGTTATAGCTTGCAGAATAAAGTGATGCAAAAATAATTATTTTTTATATAAAATAGTTTTCATTGCATAAAACCGACAAAACATAAAAAAAGACCTAAATGAGGTATCACTGTAACCGTACTGACCCGAAGAATAAAACCACTTTATCAATTTTACCGCACGCGGAACGGTGTAAACGCACCCCCCCAAAAGAAATTCATGAAATTCATGTTCATTCTGCATCCCAAAAATCGGAATAAAAAGCGATCAAAAAATGTCACGTGCCCGAAAATGGTACCAATAAAAACGTCAACTCGTCCCACAAAAAATAAGACCTCACATGACTCGGTGGGTCAAAATACGGAAAAATTATAGCTCTCAATATGTGGTGATGCAAAAACTGTTTTTACAATAAAAAGCGTCTTTTAGCGTGCGACAGCTGCCAAACATAAAAACCGCCATAAATAGTAAATCAAACCCCCCGTTATCACCCCCTTAGTTAGGGAAAAATAATAAAATAAAAAAAATGTATTTATTTCCATTTGGGTTAGGGTTAGGGCTAGGGTTAGGGTTAGGGTTAGGGTAGGGTTAGGGTTAGGGTAGGGTTAGGGTTAGGGCTAGGGTTAGGGTTAGGGTTAGGGCTAGGGTTAGGGTTAGGGCTGAGATTAGGGTTAGGGGTGTGTTGGGGTTCGGGATGGAGTTAGATTTGGGGGTTTCCACTGTTTGGGCACATCAGGGGCTCTCCAAATGCAACATTGCGTCTGATCTCAATTCCAGCCAATTCTGAGTTGAAAAAGTCAAATGGTCCCCCTTCCCTTCCAAGCTCTGCCATGCGCCCAAACAGTGTTTTACCCCCACATGTAGGGTATCAGCCTACTCAGGACAAATTGCAAAACAATTTTTGGGGTCAAATTTCTCCTGTTACCCTTAGGAAAATAAAAATTGGGGGCAAAAATATCATTTTTGTAGAAAAAAATGATTTTTTTATTTTCACGTCCGAGCGTTATAAACTTCTGTGAAGCACTTGGGGGTTCAAAGTGCTCACCACACATCTAGATAAGTTCCGTGGGGGGTCTAGTGTCCAAAATGGGGTCACTTGTGGGGAGTTTCAATAGTTTAGGTACATCAGGGGCTCTCCAAACGCACATAACACCCACAGACCATTCCATCAAAGTCTGCATTCCAAAACGTCACTACTTACCTTCCGAGCCCCGACATGTGTCCATACAGTAGTTTTCTCCCACATATGGGGTGTCAGCGTACTCATGACAAATTGGACAACAACTTTTGGGGTCCAATTTCTCCTGTTACCCTTGGGAAAATGAAAAAATTGGGGACTAATTGATCATGTTTGTGGAAAAAATACGATTTTTTTATTTTCATGCCCTGGCATTATAAACTTCTGTGAAGCCCTTGGGGGTTCAAAGTGCTCACCACACATCTAGATAAGTTCCTTAGGGGGTCTCGTTTCCAAAATGGGGTCATTTGTGGATGTTTCCACTGTTTAGGTACATTAGGGGCTCTCCAAACGCAACATGACACCCGCAGACCATTCCATCAAAGTCTGCATTCCAAAACGTCACTACTTCCCTTCCGAGCCCTGACGTGTGTACATACAGTAGTTTTCTCCCACATATGGGGTGTCAGCGTACTCAGGACAAATTGAACAACAACTTTTGGGGTTCAATTTCTCCTGTTACCCTTGGGAAAATAAAAAAATTGGGGACTAATTGATCATGTTTGTGGAAAAAATACGATTTTTTTATTTTCATGCCCTGGCATTATAAACTTCTGTGAAGCCCTTGGGGGTTCAAAGTGCTCACCTCTCATCTAGATAAGTTCCTTAGGGGGTCTAGTTTTCAAAATGGGGTCATTTGTGGGGGGTTTCCACTGTTTAGGTACATTAGGGGCTCTCCAAAGGCAACATGACACCCGCAGACTATTCCATCAATGTCTGCATTCAAAAACGTCACTACTTCCCTTCCGAGCCCTGACGTGTGTCCATACAGTAGTTTTCTCCCACATATGGGGTGTCAGCGTACTCAGGACAAATTGGACAACAACTTTTGGGGTTCAATTTCTCCTGTTACCCTTGGGAAAATAAAAAAATTGGGGACTAATTGATCATGTTTGTGGAAAAAATACGATTTTTTTATTTTCATGCCCTGGCATTATAAACTTCTGTGAAGTCTTTGGGGGTTCAAAGTGCTCACCTCACATCTAGATAAGTTCCTTAGGGGGTCTAGGTTTCAAAATGGGGTCATTTGTGGGGGGTTTCCACTGTTTAGGTACATTAGGGGCTCTCCAAAGGCAACATGACACCCGCAGACCATTCCATCAATGTCTGCATTCCAAAACGTCACTACTTCCCTTCCGAGCCCTGACGTGTGTCCATACAGTAGTTTTCTCCCACATATGGGGTGTCAGCGTACTCAGGACAAATTGGACAGCAACTTTTGGGGTCCAATTTCTCCTGTTACCCTTGGGAAAATAAAAAAATGGTGACTAAAAGATCATGTTTGTGGAAAAAATACAAATTTTTTATTTTCACGCCCGGGCGTTATAAACTTCTGTGAAGCACTGGGGGGTTCAAAGTGCTCACCACACATCTAGATAAGTTCCTTGGGGGGCTAGTTAACAAAATGGTGTCATTTGTGGGGGGTTTCCACTGTTTAGGTACACCAGGGGTTTTCCAATCGCGACATGGTGTCCGATCTCAATTCCAGCCAAAAACGTCAAATGGCGCTGCTTCCCTTCCGAGCTCTGCCATGCTCCCAAATAGTGGTTTACCCCCACATGTGGGGTATCAGCGTACTCAGGACAAATTGCACAATAACTTCTAGGGTGCTGTTACCCTTGGAAAAATAAGAATTGAGGGTGAAAAGATCATTTTTGTGGAAAAAATATGATTTTTTAATTGTACGGCTTTATGTTATAAACTTCTGTGAAGCCCTTGGGGGTTCAAAGTTCTCCCCACACATCTAGATAAGTTCCTTAGGGGGTCTAGTTTACAAAATGGTGTCATTTGTGGGGGGTTTCCACTCTTTTGGTACATCAGGGGTTTTCCAATCGTGACATGGTGTCCGATCTCATTTCCAGCCAAAAACGTCAAATGGCGCTGCTTCCCTTCCGAGCTCTGCCATGCTCCCAAATAGTGGTTTACCCCCACATGTGGGGTATCAGCATACTCAGGACAAATTGCACAATAACTTTTAGGGTCCTGTTACCCTTGGAAAAATAAGAATTGAGGGTGAAAAGATCATTTTTGTGGAAAAAAAATGATTTTTTTAATTGTATGGCTGTATGTTATAAACTTCTGTGAAGCCCTTGGGGGTTCAAAGTTCTCACCACACATCTAGATAAGTTCCTTAGGGGGTCTAGTTTCCAAAATGGTGTCATTTGTGGGGGGTTTCCACTGTTTTGGTACATCAGGGGTTTTCCAATCGCGACTTGGTGTCCGATCTCAATTCCAGCCAAAAACGTCAAATGGCGCTGCTTCCCTTCCAAGCTCTGCCATGCGCCCAAATAGTGGTTTACCCCCACATGTGGGGTATCAGCGTACTCAGGACAAATTGCACAATAACTTTTAGGGTCCTGTTACCCTTGGGAAAATAAAAATTGGGGTGAAAAGATCATTTTTGTGGAAAAAATATGATTTTTTAATTGTACCGCTGTACGTTATAAACTTCTGTAAAGCCCTTGTGGGTTCAAAGTTCTCACCACATATCTAGATAAGTTCCTTGGGGGGTCTAGTTTCCAAATTGGGTCAATTGTAGGGGGCTTCCACTGTTTAGGTACATCAGGGACTCTCCAAACGTGACATAGCGTCCGATCTGAATTCCAGCCAATTTTGCATTGAAAAAGTCAAACGGCGCTCCTTCCATTCTGAGCTCTGCCATGCGTCGAAACGGTCGTTCCCCCCCACAAATCAGGTATCAGCGTACTCAGGACAAATTGCACAATAACTTTTGCAGTCCAATTTCTCCTGTTACCCTTGGTAAAATAAAAAAAATTGAACCTGAAGTATTTTTTTTGTGAAAAAAAGTTAAATGTTCATTTTTTTTTTAAATATTCAAAAAAATTCCTGTGACGCACCTAATGGGTTAATAAAATTCTTGAATGTGGCTTTGAGCACCTTAAGGGGTGCAGTTTTTAGAATGGTGTCACTTTTGGGTATTTTCTATCATATAGACCCATATAGAGTGGCTTCAAATGTGATGTGGCCCTAAAAATAAAATGGTGTTGTAAAATGAGAAATCGCTGGTCAACTTTTAACCCTTATAACTTCCTAACAAAAAAAAATTTTGGTTCCAAAATTGTGCTGATGTAAAGTAAACATGTGAGAAATGTTGGTTATCAAGTTTTTTGTGTGCCGTATCTCTGTGATTTAAGGGCATAAAATTTCAAAGTTGGAAAATTGCAAAATTTTCAAAATTTTTGCCAAATTTCATTTTTTTTCACAAATAAACGCAAGTTATTTGAATGAAATTTAACCACTAACATGAAGTACAATATGTCACGAGAAAACACTGTCAGAATCACCGGGATCCATGGAAGCGTTCCAGAGTTATGACCTCATAAATGTACAGTGGTCAGAACTGTAAAAATTGGCCCGGTCATGAACGTGCAAACCACCCTTGGGGGTGAAGGGGTTACAGCCCAGCAATATATACACATGGGGCAAAATCAGCACACAATGGAAATCTGTCATGGTGAAAATGAAATGATTAGAGTTGAGTGAATTTCTTCGGATTCGGTCGCCAAATCTGAATTTGCCATATTCGTGCCATATTTGTACCCTATTCGTGCCGAATGTGTGTTTGTTGATCGATTCCAAACAAAATCAGTAATTTCTACACCCATTGATTCTAATGACGTTCGGCTGTGTTCGACGAATATTTCAAAAGCAATATTCACTGCCGATCATATTCGAAGCTGAATCCAAACAAATTCACTCAACTCTAAAGATGATATCTGGTGTGCAGGATGGATGTTATTCAGCAGGATGAGCTGATATATATTTTCATGGGAAAATTTTCTGTAAAGCTTGCATTTTATTTATTGCTAGAGTTGAGCGACTTTTGTTTTTTTAGGGTCGCGTTTCGTTTCGTGAAACCCGACTTTTCCAAAAGTCGGGTCGAGCAAGATCGTCCGATTATAGGGAAAAGTCAGGGTCGTCCCGAAACACGAAACCCAATGTAAGTCAATGGGGAATAAAAGTCGGCAGTGAGAGGAGGACAGGAAACACACCTACAGTGCCCATTTGAATGCCAAAAGCATCAATTCTTCTTACTTAAGCTTGTCAACCTTAATTAACTTCATAATACAAGTTACGCACTGAAAAATGGGGGTTATTTGGCTAAAGTTGTGGGGGGGGGCTGGCTCCAGGTTTTCATGTGCCCTGGGCGAAAGAGCGCCCCTTTAACACATACCACAACTCATCATGCTCCGATACGGCAGAGAAATAGCGGTATAGTACAATGAAAAATACTTCACTTTTTACATCTCATGACAAGGCCCATCTATTTCTCCATACAGAATCATTGGTCCCATATAATGTTTGAAACAGTATATGATGAGATCCACATAATGCTACAGTATATGTTGGTCCCCATGGATGAAGCTCCACTGTCTTATGGGCCCAAATAATGCTCCAAACATAATGGGCCCCATTTCTAATGCTCTAGTGTATAATGGGCCCTGTAAATGCTGCTCCAGTGTCTGATGTCCACCTTTGGAATGTTCCAGTGTATGGTGGGCCCCATCTATCATTCTCCAGAGTATAGTGCTCCCCAAAAATTGCTGTCCCAACATTGAAAACAATCAAATAAGTCTCCTCGCTAGGGAATCCCTGTAGTAGTCTGGACTCCTCGTCGTCCCCATCTTCCATCTCACTGCACAGTATTTCAACCTTGCAAGTGCTGTGATCCTGAGCAAGCAGGGGGGGCACACTCATTGGCGACGGCACTGGCACAGGGCCTCTGATAGTACGGTGGTGTGTCTGATGGCGGGTGGGCCGAACCTGCACTTTCATCTGCAGCTTCCTCTTTGTCACCGTGTAACATGGAACTGTATATGGGAAGGGTAACCTGAGTTTCATCAGGGTCAGATTCAGGCCGTGTAGCATGCGAGGGGAATGTAGTGGTCTGGGTCAATGTACCAGCAGATTCATCGAGCAGTGGCTGGGCATCAGTGCACTTGTGTCGCCCCCAGGAGTACGGTCGCCACAGTGGCATTACCTTCTTCCTAGGGAGTGTGATGTCATGCTTGGGAGCAACGAACGATCTCTCTAGCAGGTTAACTGATTGGGCGGGGTTATTCCCACGAGTCATGACCCTCCAAACAGCGTTCATGAAGGCAAAGTGTTTGTTTTACGTGGGCAGTATGGTTGCAAAGCTGAACCTTAAAGGAATGTCCAGAAGGGCACCACCAGGAGTGGAGCCTACGGTTAAATTTGACTCCACCTGGGAAACCTCAACCATGCCAGCTACAGAACAGATGCACACATTGCAAGCTTAATTCCGTTAACGAACGAGACTCCGTCATGCCCCGCGGTCCGAGTCCGGCTTACTAGAGGGACACGTGAGGCTCTGGAACATGAGATTGGCCAATAACTGGTGTGTCATGCCCTTACATGTCCGTGGCTGCATGTGCGCTACACTGAAAAGGCCAGCGTTTGTCGCTTACAGGTGCATATAACCCGCTGAACAACGTTAGTGTTGGGGATCACTGATTACAATTATTACCCTCGAACAATGATTTCCCAGTAAGTGCAGGTCAACTGCAGTTCCGGAATTAGGCCTAACCGTCATTCCTGAAAAAATGAAAAACTTACGTGTGCAAACCACAGGTGCTGTAGCTTGCTTAACAGCTCGCCAGCCGTTCTCACGCCCAGTATGGATTACACATGATTGCACAAAGGTTAGAAAGGGTACCGTATCCCCAGATAACATGTATGGATAGCGTACACATTCAAAATATATGTCTCAGGAGGCAGGCTCAGACGGTGTTAGGCCCAGTATGGATTGCACGTGATTGCACAAAGGTTAGAAAGGGTACCGTTTCCCCGGATAACATGTATGGATAGCGTACACATTCAAAATATATGTCTCAGGAGGCAGGCTCAGACGGTGTTTGGCCCAGTATGGATTGCACGTGATTGCACAAAGGTTAGAAAGGGTACCGTATCCCCGGATAACATGTATGGATAGCGTACACATTCAAAATATATGTCTCAGGAGGCAGGCTCAGACGGTGTTAAGCCCAGTATGGATTGCACGTGATTGCACAAAGGTTAGAAAGGGTACCGTATCCCCGGATAACATGTATGGATAGCGTACACATTCAAAATATATGTCTCAGGAGGCAGGCTCAGACGGTGTTAGGCCCAGTATGGATTGCACGTGATTGCACAAAGGTTAGAAAGGGTACCGTATCCCCGGATAACATGTATGGATAGCGTACACATTCAAAATATATGTCTCAGGAGGCAGGCTCAGACGGTGTTAGGCCCAGTATGGATTGCACGTGATTGCCCAAAGGTTAGAAAGGGTACCGTATCCCCGGATAACATGTATGGATAGCGTACACATTCAAAATATATGTCTCAGGAGGCAGGCTCAGACGGTGTTAGGCCCAGTATGGATTGCACGTGATTGCACAAAGGTTAGAAAGGGTACCGTATCCCCGGATAACATGTATGGATAGCGTACACATTCAAAATATATGTCTCAGGAGGCAGGCTCAGACGGTGTTAGGCCCAGTATGGATTGCACGTGATTGCACAAAGGTTAGAAAGGGTACCGTATCCCCGGATAACATGTATGGATAGCGTACACATTCAAAATATATGTCTCAGGAGGCAGGCTCAGACGGTGTTAGGCCCAGTATGGATTGCACGTGATTGCACAAAGGTTAGAAAGGGTACCGTATCCCCGGATAACATGTATGGATAGCGTACACATTCAAAATATATGTCTCAGGAGGCAGGCTCAGACGGTGTTAGGCCCAGTATGGATTGCATGTGATTGCACAAAGGTTAGAAAGGGTACCGTATCCCCGGATAACATGTATGGATAGCGTACACATTCAAAATATATGTCTCAGGAGGCAGGCTCAGACGGTGTTAGGCCCAGTATGGATTGCACGTGATTGCACAAAGGTTAGAAAGGGTACCGTATCCCCGGATAACATGTATGGATAGCGTACACATTCAAAATATATGTCTCAGGAGGCAGGCTCAGATGGTGTTAGGCCCAGTATGGATTGCACGTGATTGCACAAAGGTTAGAAAGGGTACCGTATCCCCGGATAACATGTATGGATAGCGTACACATTCAAAATATATGTCTCAGGAGGCAGGCTCAGACGGTGTCAGGCACAGTATGGATTTGACGGCCCAGATTACACAGCGGAGGAGCAGGGAGAGGTAAAGATTGCAAATGCTGGGGCCCTGCCCAAGCAAGGGGGGCCCACTCGTGGGCGTCGGTACTGGCACTGGGCCCCTCATAGTACAGCGGTGTGTCTGACGGCGGGTGTGCACCACCACCGTCAGAGACACTTGATTGCACTATGAGGGACCCTGTGCCAGTGCCCGCGCCCAAGAGTCGGCCTACCCACCTGTCCAGGGCAACGGCACTCGCACGGTGTCGTGCGCTAGGTGGTGACCCCGGCCATGGGGGGGGAGGCAGCACAGTTAGGGAGTTTTAGAAAGTGGCATATGTTGATGTTGGACATTCAGCTGATGCAAAAGGCGAAATAGGTCAAGTCCCAGGAAGAGGTGGACCAAAGCAAGCCATTTTTCTGTCACCCTATGTGTCATCAGGGGAAGGTAGGACAAAATCCTTGGAAACCCATGCATGGTTCATTTTAATGAAGGTTAGATCATCCACATTTTGGGTTGACAGACGGGTCCTTTTTTCTGTCAGGATTGATCCAGCTGCACTGAAGACTCTTTCCGATAGCACACTTGCAGCTGGGCAAGCGAGCTCCTGTAAGGCATATTGGGCCAATTCAGGCCAGGTGTCCAGTTTAGCAGCCCAATAGTCAAAGGGGAATGACCTGTGTGGGAGAACATCGATATGGGAGGAAAAGTAGTTTGTAACCATAGTTGACAACTGCTGTCTCCTGTCACTTTCCATCGATGCAGTATTACCAGTTGTGTGAGCGGTATTTGAAAAATCAGTCCACAACATTGTCATGAAACCCCTGTCTCCAACGCCACTTCTGCTGTGTGCACCACGAACACCTCTGCCAAGCTGCCCCCGGCCCGTACGGCTCGTGTGAGAACCATCACCGCTGCTGTGTGCTGGGAATGCCTCAAGCAACCGATTTACCAGAGTTGCTTGTTTATTAGCCAATATTAGGTCAAGGTTCTCCTGTGGCATGATGTTTTGTAATTTGCCTTTATAGCGTGGATCCAGGATGCTGGCCAACCAGTAGTCGTCATTGTTCATCATTTTGGCAATGCGGGGGTCCCTTTTTAGGATCAGCAAGGCATAATCTGACATGTGGGCCAATGTTCCCGGTGTCAATGATGCACTGCGAGTGCTGGTTGGAGGAGCACTTTCTGGCAAATCCACATCCCTCCAGTCACGCACAAACCCTGTACCAGACCTTGCCACGTCAACATTTTCACTTGCCCCACGAGATGCATCCTCCTCCCCTAAGTAATCATCCCCATCATCATCCTCCTCCTCCTCTTCTTCCTCCACCTCTTCCAGGAGAGGTCCCTGAGCAGACAATGGCTGAATGTCATCAAGGATTCCCTCCTCCTCTTCCTCCTCATCAACATTGGCTGCAGACGCCTGCTCCTTAAGGTGCATCAAAGTTTGCATGAGCAGACGCATAAGTGGGATGCTCATGCTTAGGATGGCGTCGTCTGCGCTTACCAACCGTGTGCATTCCTCAAAACACTGAAGGACTTTACACAGGTCTTTCAGCTTCGACCACTGCACACCTGTCAACTCCATGTCTGCTCTCAAAGTGCCTGGCCTGTATCCTCCCACAAATGCATTATGGCCTGCCTCTGCTCACACAGCCGCTCCACCATGTGCAGGGTGGAGTTCCACCTTGTTGCAATGTCGATAATGAGGCGGTGGTTGGGAAGGTGGAGCAATCGCTGCAGCTTCTGCATACGAACGGAGTGTACAGGCGACCGGCGGATGTGCGCGCACAGTCTTCGCACCTTCTGGAGCAGGGCTGTTAACTCCGGATAATTTTTGAGGAAGCACTGCACCACCAGGTTCAAGGTGTGAGCCAAGCAAGGTATGTGGCTGAGTTTTGAAAGGGCTATGGCTGCCACAAAATTACGGCCGTTATCACTAACTACCTTGCCTGCCTCAAGATGTACACTGCCCAGCCATGACTCAGTTTGTCGCTTCAAGTACTCGGCCAGCACCTCGGCGGTGTGTCTGTCGCCCAAACACATCATCTGCAACACAGCCTGCTGACGCTTTCCACTAGCTGCTCGATAGGGGGACACATCGTGTGCAACAGTGGCAGCTGCAGATGGAGTGCTCGTACGACTGCGCTCTGTGGACGAGCTTTCGCTTCTGGAGGAGGAGGAGGAGGAGGAGGAGGGTGGAACGCCTACAGCCAACTGTTTCCTATACCGTGGGCTAGGCAGCACTGTCCCACCACCGCTGTCCCCTGTGGACCCTGCATCCACCACATTAACCCAGTGCGCAGTGATGGACACGTAACGGCCCTGGCCATGCCGACTGGACCATGCATCAGTTGTGAGGTGCACCTTTCCGCTCACTGACTGCTTGAGTGCATGGACAATGCGGTCTTTCACATGATGGTGGAGGGCTGGGATGGCTTTGCGAGAGAAGAAGTGGCGACTGGGTAGGTCATAGCGTGGTACTGCATAGGCCATGAGTTCGCGGAAAGCTGTGCTTTCCACCAACCGAAAGGGCATCATCTCAAACGAGATTAGTTTGGCAATGTGGGCGTTCAAACCCAGTGTACGCGGATGAGAGACTGAGTACTTTCTTGACCTACTCATAGTGTCTGGGAGGGTGAGCTGGACTTGAGAGCTGCATATGGTGGAAGTAGCGGTGGACAGGGCGGACTGAGAGAGGGTTGATGATGGTGATGGAGTTGGTGTTCTTTCTGATGGCCTAGAATCAGTCTTTCGTTGATATAACAGTGGGATTCCCTGACTGCTGTGGCCTTGCAACGACACCTCAACATTTGCTGCTGTGCTAACCGGTGGGCTTACAGTGGGGGAAACAATGTAGCGTTGATGACTACCTTCGTTGTGATCAGTTGCACATGTGGCACTTGAGGTTTGGTGTTGTGTCCACGCTTGCAAGTGCATGCTGGTTAAATGTCTAAGCATGCAACTGGTATTCAAATTTTTCAGATTTTTCCCTCAGCTAAAGGTCTTTGCGCACTTCTTACAGATAACTTGGCCTGATCATGAGGATTTTGTTCAAAAAAGTGCCACACTGCACTCTTCCTACTTTGGCAGACATTTTGCGGCCTAGCACGCTGTGATCTTTTGACCCTCTGGACAAGCTGTCCAGCAACTCTTTTGATGTTTGGAACCTGTCTTTGGAGTGCTCCGGGCCTGCCAGATAACAGCTGTTGCGATGTCGATGTCTGCTGTGGATGCTCCTCATCTGAGCTATTGGAAGCAGCACCCTCTTCCCCCAATGGATGCCAATCTGGGTCAACAACTGGGTCATCCATCACCTCCTCTTCTATGTCATGTGCACCTTCCTCTGTGTCACCGTGTATGGTGGTATAGTGTGCGGGAAGGGGCACCTGAGTCTCATCAGGGTCAGAATCTGGCTCTGTACACTGCGAGGACAATGTAGTGCTCTGAGTGAATGTACCAGCAGAATCATCCATCAGCGGCTGTGCATCAGTGCACTCCATGTCAGATTCATCTTGGCCTGGGTAATTCACCATTTCACTTGATAATCCAGGCATGGTATGTGAAAACAGCTCCATGGAGTAATCAGTAGTATGGCCTGCGTCATCCTTCAATCTTGGTTGGGGTGAAGGACACAAGGAAAGGTGTGGTTCATGAACATGAGCCTCCAATGACGACTCAGTGCTTTTACTTTTTACAACTGAAGAAGAGGAGGCGATAGAGCTGGAGGCTGAGTCAGCAATATAAGACAAAACTTTTTCCTGATGCTCTGGCTTTAAAAGCGGTTTGCCAACTCCTAGAAAACTAAGCATTCGAGGCCTTATGTAGCCAGACGATGACGCAGGCTCAACACCTCCTGCATTCGGTCCTATTTTGCTCTTGCCACTACCATCAGATCCACCACCAACACCATCATTACCAGCTGCCAACCCCCCGCCCAATTCCACGGCCTCTTCCACCAGCCTTCCTCATTTTTGGTAGAAATGTAGACAAAATCCAACAAACTATATAGTATGTAAAACAAGGTACAAGGTGTCTATAGGACAGGGGAGATTTTGAATTTCTGCACACACTTTTGGACACTGGACACTTTTGGATTGTGTGAGGCCCAATGAATATCTGAGCGCTATGTGACAGGCTCGATGGCACAGCTGTGACCTAAGTGACTAGAGGATAAGTGAGATTTTGAATCTCTGCACACACTTTTGGACACTGGACACTTTTGGATTGTGTGAGGTCCACTGATATCTGAGCGCTATGTGACAGGCTTGATGGCACAGCTGTGACCTAAGTGACTAGAGGATAAGTGAGATTTTGAATCTCTGCACACACTTTTGGACACTGGACACTTTTGGATTGTGTGAGGCCCAATGAATATCTGAGCGCTATGTGACAGGCTCGATGGCACAGCTGTGACCTAAGTGACTAGAGGATAAGTGAGATTTTGAATCTCTGCACACACTTTTGGACACTGGACACTTTTGGATTGTGTGAGGCCCACTGATATCTGAGCGCTATGTGACAGGCTTGATGGCACAGCTGTGACCTAAGTGACTAGAGGATAAGTGAGATTTTGAATCTCTGCACACACTTTTGGACACTGGACACTTTTGGATTGTGTGAGGCCCACAGATATCTGAGCGCTATGTGACAGGCTCGATGGCACAGCTGTGACCTAAGTGACTAGAGGATAAGTGAGATTTTGAATCTCTGCACACACTTTTGGACACTGGACACTTTTGGATTGTGTGAGGCCCACTGATATCTGAGCGCTATGTGACAGGCTTGATGGCACAGCTGTGACCTAAGTGACTAGAGGATAAGTGAGATTTTGAATCTCTGCACACACTTTTGGACACTGGACACTTTTGGATTGTGTGAGGCCCAATGAATATCTGAGCGCTATATGACAGGCTCGATGGCACAGCTGTGACCTAAGTGACTAGAGGATAAGTGAGATTTTGAATCTCTGCACACACTTTTGGACACTGGACACTTTTGGATTGTGTGAGGCCCACTGATATCTGAGCGCTATGTGACAGGCTTGATGGCACAGCTGTGACCTAAGTGACTAGAGGATAAGTGAGATTTTGAATCTCTGCACACACTTTTGGACACTGGACACTTTTGGATTGTGTGAGGCCCACTGATATCTGAGCGCTATGTGACAAGCTTGATGGCACAGCTGTGACCTAAGTGACTAGAGGATAAGTGAGATTTTGAATCTCTGCACACACTTTTGGACACTGGACACTTTTGGATTGTGTGAGGCCCAATGAATATCTGAGCGCTATGTGACAGGCTCGATGGCACAGCTGTGACCTAAGTGACTAGAGGATAAGTGAGATTTTGAATCTCTGCACACACTTTTGGACACTGGACACTTTTGGATTGTGTGAGGCCCACTGATATCTGAGCGCTATGTGATAGGCTTGATGGCACAGCTGTGACCTAAGTGACTAGAGGATAAGTGAGATTTTGAATCTCTGCACACACTTTTGGACACTGGACACTTTTGGATTGTGTGAGGCCCACTGATATCTGAGCGCTATGTGACAGGCTCAATGGCACAGCTGTGACCTAAGTGACTAGAGGATAAGTGAGATTTTGAATCTCTGCACACACTTTTGGACACTGGACACTTTTGGATTGTGTGAGGCCCAATGAATATCTGAGCGCTATGTGACAGGCTCGATGGCACAGCTGTGACCTAAGTGACTAGAGGATAAGTGAGATTTTGAATCTCTGCACACACTTTTGGACACTGGACACTTTTGGATTGTGTGAGGCCCACTGATATCTGAGCGCTATGTGACAGGCTTGATGGCACAGCTGTGACCTAAGTGACTAGAGGATAAGTGAGATTTTGAATCTCTGCACACACTTTTGGACACTGGACACTTTTGGATTGTGTGAGGCCCACTGATATCTGAGCGCTATGTGACAGGCTCGATGGCACAGCTGTGACCTAAGTGACTAGAGGATAAGTGAGATTTTGAATCTCTGCACACACTTTTGGACACTGGACACTTTTGGATTGTGTGAGGCCCACTGATATCTGAGCGCTATGTGACAGGCTTGATGGCACAGCTGTGACCTAAGTGACTAGAGGATAAGTGAGATTTTGAATCTCTGCACACACTTTTGGACACTGGACACTTTTGGATTGTGTGAGGCCCAATGAATATCTGAGCGCTATGTGACAGGCTCGATGGCACAGCTGTGACCTAAGTGATTAGAGGATAAGTGAGATTTTGAATCTCTGCACACACTTTTGGACACTGGACACTTTTGGATTGTGTGAGGCCCACTGATATCTGAGCGCTATGTGACAGGCTTGATGGCACAGCTGTGACCTAAGTGACTAGAGGATAAGTGAGATTTTGAATCTCTGCACACACTTTTGGACACTGGACACTTTTGGATTGTGTGAGGCCCACTGATATCTGAGCGCTATGTGACTGGCTTGATGGCACAGCTGTGACCTAAGTGACTAGAGGATAAGTGAGATTTTGAATCTCTGCACACACTTTTGGACACTGGACACTTTTGGATTGTGTGAGGCCCAATGAATATCTGAGCGCTATGTGACAGGCTCGATGGCAAAGCTGTGACCTAAGTGACTAGAGGATAAGTGAGATTTTGAATCTCTGCACACACTTTTGGACACTGGACACTTTTGGATTGTGTGAGGCCCACTGATATCTGAGCGCTATGTGACAGGCTCGATGGCACAGCTGTGACCTAAGTGACTAGAGGATAAGGGAGATTGGATTGCTTTTAAAAAAGCAGTTTGCGGAGCAGTGGGTAAACAGCAATGCCAGCCTGTCAGGAAGCCTTAAAAGGCAGCCCAACAACCAACACCACTGATACACCACAATATAGCCTCCCCTTGCACTGCACACACAGTGACTGGTGTGTTGTGCAGGCCAAATTGCTATCAGCAGCAGAAGCAGTTTTTTTTTCTTCTCAGCAGGACAAAAAAAAAAAATTGCGATTGCTTTTAAAAAAGCAGTTTGAGGCCCAATGAATATCTGAGCGCTATGTGACAGGCTCGATGGCACAGCTGTGACCAAAGTGACTAGAGGATAAGGGAGATTGGATTGCTTTTAAAAAACAGTTTGCGGAGCAGTGGGTAAACAGCAATGCCAGCCTGTCAGGAAGCCTTAGAAGGCAGCCCAACAACCAACACCACTGATACACCACTATATAGCCTCCCCTTGCACTGCACACACAGTGACTGGTGTGTTGTGCAGGCCAAATCGCTAGAAGCAGTTTTTTGGTCTTCTTCCCTGCCTAACGCTCTCCCTACAGAATCAGCAGCAACCTCTCCCTATACTGAGATCGGCAGAAGTAAGATGGCGGTCGGCGTGCACGCCCTTTTATACCCCCTGTGACGCCCACCAAAGCAAGCCAATCACTTGCATGCCCTTCTGAAAGATGGTGGTGACCCGTGCCTATGTCATCACGTTACCCACAGTGTCCGTGGATCCTGATTGGCTGAAAAAGAGCGCAAAACAAACTTTTGAAACGCGACTTTGGCGCGTAAGTCGCCGACCTCGTGGCCGACCTCATCCTAGGGTCGGGTTTCGTTTCATGAAACCCGACTTTGCCAAAAGTCGGCGACTCTTGAATTTTTTCGACCCGTTTCGCTCAACTCTATTTATTGCAATACCAGGTGTTTGTAGCATTTGGGTCCAGTGGGTGGTCCTGTTCAATGATAGTGAATCTTTCCTTAGCATGCAGAGACAGCTGTCAATCACTAGTAGGTCCACCCACTGGATTCATACAAAGTGTATGATTTTTATTTTGGGTACATGGGCTAGGAAGGCCATTATACAAATAAAGTTCACTAATTATTGACAGATCTAATCTATTTTGTCAGAATATGCCAACAATTGCATAGTTACCACATATACTAAGCTGCTAATTCAAAGATATAAATCACTGAACTACACAATAGACTGGACTTGTTGGGGTGGACACAGACAGCATAGGGTCGTGCAAGAAAAGACTATGGACCCTTTGCTCTCCAATGTCTCCTCATAGACTGCTTCCTTATGTATCTCTAAAAATTATCTAGTAATGAAGTTGGCAGAGTGCCTGTAAGAGGGTGGATTGTAGTAGATTGTGGTAGTGGCATGTCTCTTTATATAGACACGCTACTACCCTTAGGCCCTTAGTGTTAGAAGGATCACCAGTTAGGAATGGTGTATTGATGCAGATGTATACAGGGGTGCAGTCAAAAGCTGTACACAGGTAATGAGTTTGGTGATTACACAGTCTTAAAGAGGCAATATGCTTGATGGTTACAACACATGTGGTGATAAACACACATCTCTGTTCCATTTTCCCTTGACAATGCTCCTTGTGGTCAAGCCCCTTGCACAGTTCTCTTCTCTTGCAGCCGATTTAGAGTTACCGCATCAAAGTCCCTCACAATCAGGTGGTCCATGGTGATCCTTTTAACACACAGGCATCATCTTTCATACCCCTTTGAGTGAAGCCATGTCCTATTATCGCAGTCAAACTTTGCCCAGTTGGCAAATGCTCTTTTTACTCCCAGAAAAAAAGCCTTTTGTACTCCTCTCTATGGTGGCACTCCCTCAGTCCATGCCCCTCTCCAATGGCAGTATTTAGCTGTACAGATGAATAGAGGATAACGTTCTAATTGCTGTGGGTTTAACAGTTGGCATCCACATTATCCTGAGATCAGGGCTCTGGAACCTCGAAAGTGGGGTTCTGTAGCTCATCTGATTGGAGCAGAGGTGCACATGTACAGCTTTTACTCCATTCATTGTCTGTGGGACTGCGGAGTACATCAGTCAACTTTTAATGGCAGTTCCACAGACAGTGACAAGAAATGAGGCCAGGCATGCTCACCTCCACTCCACTCAGGATGACAGGACTGCCAAGCCTCTTTCTAGGTGTTCCAGAGAGCTGATCTTACGATTGCTTGCTTTTTTTTGGGGAAATAAAACTTTGAAGCTAAACATTTTCAAAGTGATAAATGATATGCTAGTTATTCAAGAATGAAGAATACTTTAAATATAACAACCACCTTAATGTTGATGTAGTAGAATAGTACTAAAGTACAATGTTCCTCAGTAAGCGTGTTACATTTTTGAGTAGAAACCAAACTACAATGTGATCTTTGATTTACCTCTAAAATAGTAACACATGAAAAACTTTTTTTACTATGAACTGTGATGAAAGAAATTGCTCTATTTTTGTGGCAACAAGTTAATCGTCAGTTCTGGATAAGTATTTTTTTCTTTGTATTCATAACTTTTGCTGTATACCATGTATATTTTGTTATATATCCAGATGCCCATTTTTACATTCCATGCAGCTTGACCTTCATCAGAAGATTATATGGCCACTTTCAGGCACATGTCAACATACAGTAGTGATGATGATGAGCACTATACAAGTGACTTCCCAATTATAACCTCCAGTCACCACCTGGTAACGTGAATGTGACCATATATGAGTGTGACACCATCGTGTAAATTCATGATTGCGAGAAACAGTGCTAAGCTACAGTAGGCAACACTGTAAAGCAATTCAATTTTCTTGCAATGAAATCTATTTTAATCTCATCCTCATATAAGTCAAATTACACCTGCTAAGAGACAAAAACACAAAACAAAAACTATGAACTATGATCTAATTCTACATGGACTGCTTTATCCATGTAAAAGCTAACTACCTGCCACTGACCTCTTCCCCGTAATTCTACAGCCCTATAGGCTAATGATTCTGTTATTATCAAAACCATCTTCTAAATACAGTTAAAGGCAACTAAAAGGGTTCTACAAGAATGTGATAAACATGTTGTCGGTGACATAATCTAATCTGCAGCTGTCCTAGTCAAGTCTCAGGATATTTTCACACTGAAGGAACAGAGCTTGAGACATGTCTCAACTGTCAGAGGAGCTGTCATCACAGACACACATCTGTCAGCCAAAGAGCAGCTCTGAAATGGGGCAGAATAAATCTTTTCAAGGACTGATCACATATACCCATTTTTCTGAGAAATGAAGCTACAGAAGCTCTCACCTCTCCTGTTGTGCTCAGACAATGAAAAGATTTATTCTGTCACTACTGTCTGATGTTTGTGAGTCCAAGATCAGGAGGACACTGAGCAAAAGTGGGGAGTATGGCAGGATTACAAAGAGAAAAATAACTCCCCCCTAAAAATTTCTGCGATCTGCAGTTTACTAAAGGTTACCTGGTGACCTGGAAAAGCTAGGAACCTATTAGAACAATGTGTTGTGGGGTGATTTGACAAAAATTTGAGAAAAGTGTTAAATTTGGAGAAAATAAAAATCTGTATTATAGCATAAAAAACTCATAGCATTTGTGGCAGTATTATGGTTTGGAGGTTTTCTTTGCGCATCTGGGCCAGGCCGCCTGCCATCACTGATGGAACAATGAATTCTGAATTTTATCAGCAAATTATAAAATAAAATATCAGGACATTTTTCTATGAGCTGAATCTCAATAGCAAGTCATTCTACAAAAGAATGGTTAAGGAAGAATAAAGTTACAGCTTTGGAATGGCCAAGTTAAAGTCCTAACCATAATCCTATAGGAATGTTGTGGAAAGACCTGCCGCAAACAGTGCATGAGAGAAAACTAACCAATGTAACAGAGTTGAAGCTGTTTTGCGTTGAGGAATGGGTCAAAATTCCTAAATGCCAATGTGCAGACCTAATCACACCAAATTCTGCAAGCTCATCGTTTTTCCATTCACAGACAATAATTTTATTGAAAAAATAAAAAATGAAATATTTTTTACTCGTTTGTTTGTTCTTTATCCACTATTAAGACTTGTGTGAAAATCTAAAGTATTTTTGTGTCAAATTTTAGGCAGAAATAAGAAAAAATTCTGAAGAGTTCATAATCATTCAAGCACCACTGTTTGTCCACTCTTTTATATTCATCCATATCCTCCGGATATATTATTTTGATAGTATAATCCAGATAATCTAGTAATTTCTTTGGTTAAAATAATTCCATGATTAAGATTTTAGCCTGAAACGCATAGGTAGATCCCTTATAACTTGGAGGTACTGAGACTGCTAATTTATACCATGACTTGGAATACATTTTTTTAATTATTTTAACCAATGAAACGGCTTGATTTTCTTCTATAGTCACTTTATATTTGGTGATATCAGGCAGAAGTGTCGTTTTTTTACTGAATCCACTCAGAAGCCTCAACTTGGGTGAGCTGGACTACAAATGCACACTTATTGTCTGGAGCAGGGTTATCAATTTGATTTTTTAAATTTTGTTACGGGCAGCTTATCAAAAAGTCATGAACATCCAACACTTTTTTCACAGACTGGAAAACTATAATAAATCATTAAGATTTTAGGTAAATCTGATATTAAGACATCAGCTCCATTCTTTGTGAACATCAAAATGATGATAATGACCGTCTTAATCTGTACAGATTTCACTATCTCAAGCAAAAAAAACTTAAACAAAAAAAAATTACAGCAACAGCAATTTTTTTCTTACAGTCAGAGATAAAAAATGGTGACGCATTTTTACAGACTGTCCAGGAATTTCTGAAAACTTGGCAACCCTCCTGTGGATCAGTTATTGTTTTTTGAGTTATCTTGTAGAAAATAAATTGTAGAACATGGAAATCTGGGATCTAGTGTCGTTTTTCTCCTGTTCTCAGTGACTTCACTGTATGGAGACTGGCCAGGTCACGCTGCCATGTGGGTGACTCAGAAATGGCTTCATCGGCTCCATAGACTTAGAGAGAGATTTACGGCTCACGCATAGAGCATAGGGTGAGCCGACTAGTCGTTATTGTGTAATGCTGGGCAGGATGGCGCTGGATCCCGGAGAAATCAGCGGTAGATAAGTATATAAACTCACTCACACTACATTAAATGCATATATACAAACATTTATTACAAAATAGGTACGGCTTCATTCAGATTTGATACATCATGATATGTGCTGCTTTTATGAAGTGCGTTATTATACAGAAATATTAAAAAATAATCAAAACTTTATTATGAGATGAAAGAGTTCTTAAAAATATTTGAAACAGGCAAACACATTATTTTTAGATTTAACATATGTTATTTCATACTGGCCATGAACATTTTTTTTATATTAGTATACACATACTCTAATAACAGATGAATGCAAATTAAAATATAAGTGGAAAACATTTTTTTCTGTATTTGCCTTCAAATATAAATTTATATAAATGAATAATTAACATTAATGTTGCTTAAAAATTGCAGCACCACAAAGTAGAATTAGTCCCACAAAAATAAGACTTTATAAAACAACACTGACATAAAAACAGAGCACTGTAACACCAAAAGGCAAAAAGAAAACAATTATTTTGGTCCTTGAGGCCAAAAATGTTCAAGGGTTTAAATTAAAAACTATTTCAGAATTTCCTAACATTGTAGAATGCTTAAAATATTGTAGCCTCCTTAAAGTGAGTGATAGAGTACAATGTTCATTACTATTGAGTGTTACAGTTTTCAGTGTAAAACACAATGTAATCTATAATTTAGATATATACAGGGGTGTAGTGAAACGCTGTACCCAGGCAATGAGCTTGGTGATTGCCCAGTCTTAAAAAAAACAATATGCTTTTCTTACAGTCCATTTACAGAGTTACTGTATCAAAGTCCCTCACAATCTGGAGGTCAATGGCGATCCTTTTCATACACCAGCATCATATTTCACACCCTTTTGTGCGTTGCCATGTCCTATTATGGTGGTCAATCTTTGCCTAGTTGGCAATGGTTTTTTTACTCCCAGAAAAAGCCTTATATATTCCCCTCAGTGGTGGCACTCCCTCAGTCCTTGCCCACCTCAAATGGCAGTATTTAACTGTACAGTTGGATAGAAGATAATGTTCTGATTGTTGCAGGCTTAACAGCTGGGGCCTAAAATGGACCTAAGATTGGGCCTCTGGAACCCTGAGAATGGGGTTGTGTAGCCCATCCTGGATGGATCGGAGGTCCACATGTACAGCCTACGCTTCATTCATTGTCTATAAGACCACTGAGTACATCCGATAACTTTTTCAGGCAGTCCAATAGACAAAGACTAAAGCTGAGGCCAAGCATGCGCATCTCCGCTTCATTCAGGATGATGTGATTGCCAAGCCCCGTTCAAAAAGTTCCAGAGCACTTATCTCAGCATTGCTGGTTATCTGAACAGTCAACCTCTAGCAATCGGCAAGTTAGTCCCTATCTTAGGGATAATTAGATTTTTCGAGGAGCAACATTTTGAGGCTAAAGCCCCCGTTACACACTGCAATATCGCTAGCAATATCGCTGCAAAGTCACCGATTTTGTGACGTTACAGCGATATTGGTAGCGATATCGCTGCATGTGATACTTACCTCCGACCGGCTCCCCCGCTGGTAATCGCTGATCGTGCGAGAAGCTGCTGGACCATTTCTCGTCGTCAGCTTCCTGCGGCACTTCCTGCTGTGACGACGAGCGACGCGTGGAGCCGGGCGGGAGGACGCAGGATCGCCACGTCTGACAGGTAAGTAGCGACCCCCGACCGCTGCTATGTCGCTGGTGAGATCTGCCTGTGTGGCAGCTCACTAGCGACCACCCAGCGATGCACCAGCGATCCTGACCGCGTCATATCGCTAGTCGGGATCGCTGGTGCATCGCTAGGTGTAACGGTACCCTTACACTTTTCAAGGGGTTAAATGATATTAAGAATTAAGAATGCTTAAAATATAACAGCCATGTTAATGTCGGTGTAGTAGACTAGTAATAAAGTACAATGCTACTCAGTAAGAGTGTTCCATTTTTGCGTGAATACCTAACTGCAGTGTGATCTATCATTTACCTTTAAAATAGTAACACATGAAATATTTTTTGGGCTATGATCTGTGATAACAGAAATTGCATTATTTTTGTGGCAACAAAACAAAGGTCAGGTCTGGATACATAAGACTTTTTTTTTCATTTACGTTCATAACTGTTGTTGTATACCATGTGTATTTTGTTATATATCCGGATGCCCATTTTTACATTCCATGATGTGTGACTTTCATCAGAAGATTATATGGAACCTTTCAGGCACACATGAATATTCTGCTGTAGTGATGAGCATTATACACGTGACTTCCCAATCAAAATGTGCAGTCACCACCTGATAACGTGAATGTGACCAAATCATATATGAAGGTGAGAAACCGTGCTAAGCTACAGTAGGCAACACTGTAAAGCAATTCAATTTTCTTGCAATGAAATCTATTTTAATCTCATCCTCATATAGCTCAAATTACACCTGCTAAGAGACAAAAACACAAAACGAAAACTATGAACTATGGTCTAATTCTACATGGACTGTTTTATCCATGTAAAAGTGGACTACCTGCCACTTACCTCCCTTCCCGCAGCTCTGCAGCACTATAGGCTAATGATTCTGTTATTGTTATGACAGCGGTTCTCCGAGAATGTTATCAAAGTAGTGTCTGTGACTTATTTCAATCTGCAGCCGTCCTAGTCAACTGCCATAGAGATAAGCAAGTACAGCAACTGGGTTTCATTTGCATTCCCGTGTACAATGAATGGCGGTGGCCTGCATGCTTGATCACCACTCCATTCTATGGGACATTTTAGGGAACCATTCTTGGGATTGTGCAAGTCCCTGTAGTCAGACCCCCATCTATCAGACAGTTATGACTTATCTCATAGGATAAAGCCATTGCAGGGCAATTTTTTTCACTCTTGGAAGCAGATGGACCACGACCACTACGTTTGGGTGCACTAAGATGCAATTTACGATCCAATTGTGTATAATTGTAGATCATAATGTGAATGTTAAACTTTGTGATTAAAGCAGAAAGGTTTCGTGTAGATCTACAGTTTCTAGAGATTCCAACCACTTTGCATGATTTATTTGCATTTGGCAAAAACATGTGATGATATTTGCCACAGTAAGTTCTTAATGAGCAACTGTACGGCAAAGCATTAAATCTCACATCAGCAGACTAAATGTGACTACACGTCAACATGACGACATTAATTTCTGTGCATTCATACACGTGTGCCTGAATGAATCAAGCTGCTAAAATTAGCTTTCAAGGAAGCAAAGAAATTCAATATAATCAAAATAACTTGTACTGTACCTTTAGCTCTAGACAACAATCATGAGATTGCTAAAATTGCCCAGCAATAAACTGATGATAAGAAACCATCAGGATGAACTTTTGTAACACAAGAATAACCATCTAATTGGGATGATCCTTTATAGTTAGTCAAGATGATAAAATCTGTTAAAATTTTAATTCATCAGCGTCACCAAAGTTTTTTTTTTAATTTGCTTTGCAGCAAATCACAAGTACTAATATTTCCCTGAAAAGATGTGTGTAAAACTCTGAGGTCTCGACTGTATTCGTCTTAGGCCTCCTTCACAAATCATGTATAATATTAAACATTAAATTAAAAAAATGACGTGGGCTCCCATGTAGTCTTCATTACCAGCAGAGGGATAACCGTCTGCAGGGAGCTGATATTACTAGCTAGGGAAAAGGTCATTAGCCAAAAATGGTCCCTGGCTATTTATAATAGATCACAGCTTTTTGGTTAGCGTTTACTGCCTAGATTATGGGTGGACCCCAGAAAAAAACTGATGTAGGGTCCCCTATAAATTCTAACCAGCAAAGGCTAAACAGACAGCTGTGGGCTGATATTAATAGCCAGGGAATGGGTCATTGATATTGGCCCCCTCCAAGGCTAATAAAAGCAATCCTCAATGCCCCCAGAAATGGTGCATCAATAAGATGCATCAATTATGGCTCTTTGCCTCATTCTTCCTGATGTGGCAAGTGGGGAAATATTTGTGGAGTTGATGTCAGCTTAGCCCCTTAATGTCCAATGACATCCACAGTCCGTCATCAGACATCTCCCCTGCTTTGATGAGGGCTCTGAGCCCGCATCAAAGCCAGGACATGTCAGATGTTATGAACAGCTGACATGTGCCCGCAATAGGCGTGAGCGGAATCGCTGTCCGCCCGCGCCTATTAACTAGTCAAATCCCGCTGTCAAAGCTGACAGCGGGCATTTAAATAGCATTTCCGGCCACCGGGCCGGAAATGACCTCATCGCCGTCCCCGTCATGTGATCGGGGGTCGGCGTCATGTTGCCTGGACAACCAGAGGTCTCTATGAGACCTCTGTGGTTGTTCCAGGCATATGGCTTTCAGCGCCACCCGGTGGTCGGCGCTGAAAGCACAGCAGTAAATCTGCTACATATGGGCGATCTGCTCATCGCCCATATGTAGCAGAGCTGATCGGGTTGCGCATGCTCCTAACCTCCTATGGAGGCTATTGAAGCATGCCAAAAGTTAAAAAAAATGTTTAAAAATTAAAAAAACCTAAATCACCCCCTTTCGCCCCAATCAAAATAAAACAGTAAAAAGAAAATCCCACATACACATATTAGGTATGACCGCGTTCAGAATCGCCCGATCTATCAATATAAAAAAAGCATTAACCCGATTGCTAAACGGCGTAGCGAGAAAAAAAATAAAAACACCAGAATTACGTTTTTTTGGTCGCCAAGACATTGCATTAAAATGCAATAACGGGCAGTCAAAAGAACGTATCTGCACAAATGTGGTATCATTAAAAACGTCAGCCCGGCATGGAAAAAATAAGCCCTCACCCGACCCCAGATCATGAAAAATGGAGACGCTATGGGTCTTGGAAAATTGCGCAATTTTTTTTTTTTTTTTTTTTTTTTTTAGCAAACTTTGGAATTTTTTTTCACCACTTAGATAAAAGAGGACATAGACATGTTTGGTGACTATGGACTTTTAATGACCTGGAGAATCATAATGGCAGGTCAGATTTAGCATCTAGTGAAACTAGCAAAAAAGCCAAGCAAAAAACAAGTGTGGGATTGCACTTTTTTTGCAATTTCACCGCACTTGGAATTTTTTTCCTGTTTTCGAGTACGTGACATGGTAAAACCAATGGTGTCATTTAAAAGTACAACTCGTCCCGCAAAAAATAAGCCCTCACATGGCCATATAAACGGAAAAAGTTATGGCTCTGGAAAGAAGGGGAGGGAAAAATGAAAATGCAAAACCAAAAATACCCCTGATCATTAAGGGGTTAGTATTGCCAGCTGACATCAAGCCCAGGGGTTAGTAAGGGAGAGGAGTCTATAAGATGCCCCAGTCCTATCCCCATATTAAGTTTTGAAATAAACACACTGCAAGAATAAAATCCTTTATTTGAAATAAAATTCAACTAACTGTTTTACATATTAATTGAAAAATAAAAAATACAGTTATACTCACCTTTACGCCTAATCCACTGAAGACCATGTCAACTATAAGAAACAGAAATAATAAACAACCATATCTCTCACCTGTCTGAAGTGAAGACAATGCATACTGTCCCATGTTGTAATCCATCTGTGTGACATGTGGTTTTCGAAATGAAGGGTGCGACCATACAGGCTGAAAACCATGAGAAAATGAGCTGTTGCAAGCAGGCTGATGAACTGCGGTGATCTCAATGATATTTTTATGGTGCTAGCAGTGACATCATGAAGGTTACCCCAGTTTACTATAAGTCAGCCCAATTAACTGGGGTAATCTTCATTACGTCACCGGTAGCCCCGTGATCGCTTTCTCAGAATGCTATCGGTGACCTCATTGAGCTCACATTGCTAGCGGGAATCTCATTGAGGTCACCACAATTCATCGTCCACTCCACAGCAGCTCAATGTCTCGTGATTTTTAGCCTGTAGAGACAGATCTTGATTCTAGCGATGTGTGACTTACTTGGCTGCTTGCTGTAGGTTTGGTAAAATCGTTGCTGTCATGTAGTCCTCCATATTCAGGAGCTATGTATTACCCCCACTCCATCACTTCTTGGCAGCTTTCTGCCTATGCACAGTGTAAACAAAACGCTGTCAATCAGAGGTGTGTGGGGTTATACAGAGCTTCACATTAAGAGGACTTGTAGATTTATAACAGATAAAAATATGATTTTGTAAAATGTAGTTAGAGCAGCCCGGTAAGTGATACATAGCTGAATTCAGGGTCTCTGCCCCTATTTCATGCTGTGAATATCAATTCTGGAAAGCTGGTAAAAAATACCAATGGAGGAGTGGAGAGAGAGCAAAAGAGAGAGAGAATCCCAGTCACCATGCAAGTTTATACTCTGTAGCTCTCCTTTGGAGATTTGAACTAGTTGCAAATTTGCACCACGTCAATTACTTCAGCATTTTGCAGCATTTTTAAACTATTGTAATGAATGGGAAAAATGCATAAATAATTGCAGGAAAAATAATTTGGGTAAAAAGTTAAAAACTCATTTTTATGCAGAATTTTTCGGTTTAGAGACATGTTTTTGATGCAGAAATGTCTACAACAAATGTTTATAGTTTGCACACAACCTATTACAAGCAAGACAGTTCAAAACAGACAAGTTAAAGTTCAATCCCATAGTGTAACTGCGGTAAGTAAAAAAAGTAAGAAATAGTACAATAAAATGTTTAAAAATGTAAAAAAAAGAATAATGGAAAATGTCTTACTACCACTTAAAATGCTGTTTTTATGTAAAAACAAAATTATTATGTCACTTTGTCTTACAAAAAGCAAGCTCTCATATGGCTCTGTCAATGAAAAAAATTTAAAAGTTATAACTCTCACAATATGGTGATGCCAAGCAAATATATTTTTGTAAAAAAGTATTTTTAAGTGTAGAAAAATAGCAGAATATAAAAAAATCTATCCAACCTTATACCGTAATCTTAATGACCCAACGAAAGTTGTTTTATCCCTTTTAGCACATGATGAACAGAGTAAAAAAGGAGTAAAAAAATAAAAATTCTTGAATTGCTTTTGATTTGCTCAATCTGGTTCCCAAAAATCTAAAAAAAAAAATGTTTTATAGCCCCAAATATTCCCAATAAAAACTTCAATTATTTCCCGCAAAAAAAAAATTCTGATCTGTCATTAGACAATGGAAAACTAGAGGTTTTCCATGATACTGTTAGTGCAAAGACGCTGCAAAAGTGACGTGGCGCAGAAAAAACAATACAGCAAAATCCACTCTCCTAACTGACCCATTCTTATGAGCCACATTGTGAGGCCCAAACTACAATTCGGATAGAAAAAAAGTGAAAAGGCAATGAGCGGAATAGGGTCTTTTCCGGGATAAAAAGGGAAGAAAACAATTTGCTCACCTTGAGGGGTTATGAAAGTCATAACCCCTGAAGAAGTTGACTGCTGCTGATCCACAATATGAAGTAGTTTGTGAGACTGGAAGTGGGTGGATGTAAGTCCGCGATTCCAATGGTCCCGAAAACAGTAAGAGACCAAAAAAGTTTTAGATGTTGGTTTTATTTGTCAACGCGTTCTGAAGGAAACATACAGCTCTGGCAAAACTTAAGAGACCACCACATCAAAACCCTGTCATGGCCAGCCCGTTCTCCAGACTTGAACCCCATTGAAAACCTCTGGAATTTAATCAAGAGGATGATGGATAGTCACAAGCCATCAAACAAAGAAGAACTGCTTAAATTTTTGTGCAAGAAGCAGTGTGAAAGACTGGTGGCAAGCATGCCAAGATGCATGAAAATCATGGTTATTCCACAAAATATTGATTTCTGAACTCTTCCTGAGTTAAAACATTAGCATCGTTGTTTCTAAATGATTATGATCTTGTTTTCTTTGCATTATTTGAGGTCTGAAAGCACTGGTTTTTTGTTTTAAATTTTGACCATTTTTCTTTGTCAGAAAAAAATATAAAATTTATTGCTTGGAAATTCGGCAACATGTTGTCAGTAGTTTGTAGACTAAAAGAACAATTTACATTTTACTCAAAAATATACCTATAAAGAGAAAAATCAGACAAACTGAAGATTTGGAAGTGGTCTCTTCATTTTTGCAAGAGCTGTATGGTACTGCTATGTTTCTCCAATATATCGCTTAGATCTGTCCACTACCAGAGCAGTATATAGCTGATTGGTGAGGGTGTCGACTCCCTCCAATCTTACATTGAGATAGGCTAAGCCCGGGACAATTCACTTAACAATTTGTGAGATGAGTGGTCCTATGTGTTGGTCATTAATATGGCATATTAGCAATTTTCACTCTGAAACAAGCACTGCACAATGATTTCTGGAAAAATGCTACTAGTGTGGACAAAATAGTCCCTTGAACAATAGATGAACTCCCTGAATTTAATTGGGATCAGTTTTGGGGAATTTTTGCTGTTCTTGCACCATATGGGCTCTGAAAATAACACTTATGCCCAAAAACTAAAAGGCGCTCCCTCTCTTGTACAAGGTACTTTCTTGTTGGCCATGGTAAAAATGACAAAAAATGGAGCTAAATCTATTTATTATTGTCACACATAAAATATTTTATTTTCTCAAAGCTCAATGTAATGAAACAGATGTAACACTTGCATGGTAAAAATACTCAATATATCTCTAGATGAATCTTTTGAAGCATATAGATTCCATAATGGGGTTACTTGTTGGGTATTTCTGCTCTTTTGGTACCTCTCCAGTACTATGTTACTGTGACATGCTGTCCAAATTCAATGTAAAATCAGTAAAAATTATGCTCCAAAAGTCAAATAGTTCTCTTTAGAATCCGAGCTCTGCTGTGTACTCAATCAGTAGTTTTCAACCACACATGGGGTATGGCACACTTTGGAGAAATAGCTTTACAAAAATTAAAAATGTGAAAAATGAAATATTAGGGGCTAAAGTAACATTTAGGTGAAAAATTCATAATTTTTTGATTCCACATCACATTGCTACAAAATTATGTAAAGTACCCATGGAATCAAAATGCTCAATACACCCCTGGCTGAATTCCTTGAAGAATGGCGCTTCTGAAATTGTGTTACTCTTGGTGGTTTACTGTTGTTCTGGCACATTAGGGCTCTGCAAATGCGACATGACTTCCACAATCTTTTTCAGCAAAGTTTGCTCTCCAGAAGTCAAATAGTGCGCCTTCCCTTCCGAGCCCTGCCATGTACTCAAACAGTAAATTTCAACCACATATGAGCTATTGCCACATATGGGACAAGTTTTATAAAATAAATGTGGGTTCCATTTTCTCTTTTACCCTTTGCGAAATTGTAAAATTTAAGGCTCAATTAATATTTTAGTGAAAAAAATGTAGTTTTTTAAATTTAAAAAAAATTTCTTTTTTTTTAAATCTTATTCCATTTTGTGTTAATTCCTGTGAAACACCTGAAGGAAATTAATAAACTTCCTGAATGCGATTTGATTCTTTGTGGGGTGCAACATTTCTGCACCATGTACCTGACTTTGAAACAGATAGGGTAAGGTTTATTTAAAAATAAGTAGTACAAAGTTCACCCTCCACTATCAATGGTGTCTGCGTTATCATATGGGATATAAAATTTTGAAATGATCAAAAATAATTTACACCTTTAACAATTGCCTGGAAGTAATTATTACCAACCTATGAGATCTTCTATAATATATCAACACATGGAACCTCTATCGCAGCTCTTAGAATATTACCAAATTTAGGGCTCGCTCACATGTGCATGTAACTCGGATGAGTACTATCCGATGTTTTATCAGATAGCACTTGGAACAATGTTATATTATGGGGCAGAGCAGATACATAGTAACATAGTTATTAAGGTTGAAGGAAGACTTTAAGTCCATCTAGTTCAACCTATATCCTATCCTAACCTGCCCTTACATGTTGATCCAGATTTGCCTTTTTTTTTTCATACCGAATCAACATGAAAAAAAATTCCAACATGCTGTGTGTGCTCCTCAAATCAGAGCATGTGCACTCATTCAAGTCTTTGGGTGTGTGTAAACGGACACAGACAATGTAGAAGATGGAGAAATTAAGTTCTTTATCTTCTCCAAACCTGCGATAAGTTTCTCTCATGCGAAAGAATAGGATCAAACTAAGATGACAATCGGCTCAAACGCTGATCAGAGTTTGATTGGAGTGTCATTAGGATAATCAATCCAATTCTCTTGCATGAAAAAATCATTGCTTTTTTTCAAACAAAAGTGTGGACACTGGTGTAAATAACTTGGACCCATTCACTAGTTCGGGAATATAGATCAAGGATAACACTCTTTATATAAAATAAAGAATCCATGTGAATGGTAACACACTACACAGGTATATAAATATACTTCTCATATTGTCACATAGGCATAGAAATCATGCTCCAAATACGTGGAATGTATGAGGCATCGGATTCTCATGGGTCTTCAACACTAAGGACAAGAAAATGCCTTCAGAATATGTTGCATCCCCCAACCCATCAATACATAAGAGTATATCGGAGTGTCATAAAGATAATCAATCCGATTCTCTTGCATCAAAATCTATAACTAAATACAAATCAATGAAATAAAAACAGATGAATAATGGGGTCAGTCTATTTAGAAACCAAACTCTATACGAGCTTTTAATGCATAATCAATGTTTAGACTCTTTGGTTGAATACTTTCTAAAATAGAGATCAACCTCACCTCAGTATAAGGCCAGGCACACACATTCAGTATTTGGTCAGTATTTTTCATCAGTATTTGTAAGACAAAACCAAGAGTGGGTGAAAAATGCAGAAGTTGTGTCTATTACCCTTTTTCTCTGACATATCCTATTTTGATCTGACGGTCGGTTCAGTATCAGCAATGTAAGTTTATGGGTCCATGGAAAAATTGGACCTCACTTTGAGGACATCCAAGAGCAGTCTTATTTTCACGGACTGGCAGAAAAGTGCAGGTGGAGAAACTTCCTTTTTTCTCCACGCGTGAGAAAAACCGATGACACTTGGGACACCCTATGATCAAGCTTTAATGAAAATAATTGGTCCATTTTTCTCGTACTTGAGAAAAGCACACTTCTCAATGAGCCCTTAGTCATATTGCTACAAAATGCACCTCCAAGGCAGAGGCATTTCCCACTTTTTGGTGTGCTAGGTACTGTGTGAATACTTTCCTTAAACGGTCCAATATATTTTCTGATCCATTAATCTTTTAAATTCTGACGTCTCCTATATGACATTAAAGGAAAATTGTTAAATTCATCAATGACCAGTACTATAAAAAATACAGTATATCATTATTTTTTCTACATGATAAATGTTACAGAAAAAAATAAATGAAAACTTACACCAGAATTGAAATTCTGCCACACACAAATTTAAGTAAAAAATGATCAAAAAGTCTTGTGTATCCCAATGTGCTAAAAACTTCAGCTTATCACACAAAAAACAAGCCATCAAAGAACTGTTTATAGAGAAAAATTAAAAAGTTATGGATCTCAAAATGTGATGAAACAAAAAATGCTTTTCTTCGTTTTTAAATTAACTTTCTAGATCCAAAGCAGCAAAACATAAAAAAATTGAAATGCTGGCATTACTGTAATCACATCAACCTGTACTAAATAACTGGATCTTCAGCCACAAAGAGAAAGCAAAAAGAATGAAAAAAAAAGTGTTCAAAAAGTCATGTGAAGATCTGAGGTTGTTTGTTGCAATAATCACCTAGGCAGGTTAATAATGTAACTATTTTTTTCCTTATGTCCATGGTCTAATAGCAACTCCGGTTAGATGGCCACTATGAAATGCCTCCAGATCACAAGATCACATCCTGGTACCAGGAGTTTCATTTCACCTATACCAGACGATACCCAAAGTCTCCCAACTGTTGGTTAGCCAACAGCTTTTGTATCTCCCACCAGTATAGTCTGCAGTCACAGCCTTTGCTCCTCCAAATGACGGATGCCACGACAGTAGCATGTGTGTCCAGCTCCAGCAGGCAAAAACATCCCCATTCCCTCATCAGTGTCCTAAATACCCAAAGCTGCCCCTCGGAATTGAGCCTGACCCTTGCGATATACCCCTTAAAAGCTAACTGTGCATTGGTTAAGGTATTTTCCTGAGGCCAAGCCTATTACCCAGGACTGCATTTGAGGTGCGCTTTTGTGATGGCTCTACTTGGTCTATTTTCCCTATCCACATAATGGGACTAGTGGCTGGTAGAACAATGGCTTAATCAAGGCCCCTGAGACACTAACCAAGGTAATGGAATGATTGCTTTACCTGATTACCAATCTCAAGTCTGGTCTTATGTATACATAAGATACAGCCTATTTTATTATGATTTTCCTTAGTAGTTGGTAAGGAATCAGAAGACAGGACCTGTTTGAAAGAATCAAATGATAGATCTTTGATGTGAAGGGATGATGGTATATCTAGAGTAATGGTATTTGCATCAATTGTATCCAGTGGGATTCAAAGATCAACTGATTTCAAAATTGAACATGTCAGCTGTTCATATGATCTGGTACCGTCATCTGGGTAGTCTAATGTAGGCATCTCCTCTTTACACCACACGTCAACCCTCACATATGTCTCTGTAGTATTAATATAGATCAGATCTTCACCCTGATGATTCTGAGGAACATTGGGATCTTCTAATTTACAGTCCTGTGGAAGAAGAGGATGGGGAATCTCTCTGTTGTCCTCTTACTGGATAGATCTGGTGATGTGAGGGGCTGGGGAACCTCCATCATAATGTCTTTGTACAGACCTTTGTGTCCTTCTAAATACTCACACTCCTCCATGGACAATTAGACAGCAACATCCTGATATCTTATAGGAAAATCTCCAGTCAGCAGCTCAATCATCTTGTAGGTGAGTTCTAGGATCTTCTGGTCGTTGATGTCCTCATGTGTCAGGGGGTGAGGTGGAGGCCCTATGATTGGGCTTAGGCGTCTTCTCCATCCCTGGCAGTGCTCACTAGAGGTCTTCTTCACTACTGTGTAATCCTCTCCAGTAAACCAGAAAAGGATCTCTAGAGTGAGGTGTAATATCTTCTCTGCCATCTTTTCTCTGTCCATATCCATTTTTAATGGGTAAATCTGGAAAATTCTCTTATATAGATCTTCACTGAGAGGCTCTTATATAGTAGAGGCTATGGTCACCTCTCTGCTTCTCAGCACGTTGCTTCCATTTTGATATAACAAATTGGGGCTAATGGGCTGGCCCTTGGGCTGAGTTCACATGCCGTGAGCATGTTACACTCCGATCAACCGCCATAGTCAGAGGGTAAAAAAGATGTTTCCATACAAAATTAAGTGACCATGCAAGAGAACAGTGAAAAGACCACAGTGGCATATGTCTGCTGCGGATTCTGGCCAAGGCATGGCCACTGCATGTGAATGAAGACTTACACAATAATCCACAGCACTAGGGCCTCATCCACATGTTCAGTATTTGATCAGTATTTTCCTCAGCATTTATAAGCCAAAATCAGGAGTGGAACAATGAGAGGAGAAGTATAATAGAAACACGTCGCCACTTCTGTATTTATCGCCCCCTCCTGGTTTTGGCTTATAAATACTGAGTTAAAATATTTACCAAATACTGAACATGTGAACATGGCCTTAAATTTACCAGCTGTTGCTCTGAATCAAGGATGCAGCTTCAAGAAGTCAGTTCCCTGTCCTCAAATGTTTACTGTGAACCGTTCTCTTTTGCAGGAGTAAAAGCCATGTTTGGGTTAAAACTGCTGCAAAGGTTTAGAAAAAAATGTATTTCTTCCATTAAATTGAATGTGTATGCTGTAATATCACAAACAATCCATGGACTGCTGCAGCATTGTATCTAGAAAAGAGTAGCCATGCTTTTCCTTTAGAAATTTAATGCAAAGAACACTTTATTGAGGAACCTACTGCAATTCATCAATGCTAAGAAAAATGTAACATGTATTCATTTTCTTGCTTTTACTGTGCCATCATATTCCACAACATTTCCAGACATCATCACTGTTCCCATTTGGACTCACAATTTAGATTCCCTATAGTGTGACTCCCTAACTAGGCTGCAAGTGTGGAGCTCTTGAGACAGCGTTTCTATGGATGTCTGTATTGAACTAGTACTCACACCAAGAACTTCATCAGATACAGGGCCGGCCCAAACATATAGGCGAACTAGGAGGCCGCCTAGGGCGCCGACCCAAAGGGGGTGCCAGAGAAAAAATAGAAAAAATTATAAAAAAATCTTTTCAAAAGGCAAAAAGTTTTAGGGATGGAAAGAAAAGTGTACATATTTAAGGGCAAATATGACGCAAGAGAGGTTGGTTGGGTTGGCAACAATTTCGATAGAATCTGAAGTTTTGTCCTATACAACTTCTCAGAAGATTAAAGAGTTAGGAGACAGTTAATTAATCATTGTTGTTGTGGTTTATTTTGCTCCTAAATTTATATCCCAAGTTTTCATCTACTGCCAAGAATAGTTGGGGCGCAACAAAATAGTTTCGCCTAGGGCACCGTAATCTCTCGGGCTGGCCCTGATCAGATAGCTTCAACTCGACTGCAGAGGAATGTATGAAAATTACAGAAGAAGTTCATTCTCAGGCTGAATTCTTGTATTATGTTCAAGAGTAACAGCAGCAGCTGCAGTAGGTAAAAAGACAATTCAGACCTAGAAATGTATAGAGATGAACCTTGAATGATGGCTGATATACAGTAACTGGGGAAGAAAGGAGGGTTACATACATGAGAGCTTGTCTCCACAATAGAACTCTAATTCTTGGAAGCAATGATGAAGTCTGATTGTATAGCAGTGTAACAGCAACAATACAATACTATATGATTATCAACTCATGGGACATGACACCTATGAGTATTGTGCTTAGAGTGTGGAAGGAAACTGTAGAACCCCAACATAAACACAAGGAGAAGATACAAACCCTAGAAAAAAACAAGTCCAGCGCTGTAACTTATTTTTTCTAAGTTCTGAAAACTTGCTGCACAGCAGGATCCGCACACTCCAGAAGGAGGTGAGCAGACACTAAGCGTTTTTAACCTACAAACCAACCCAAAACAAATATTGTTCTTAGTGGGATTTGAACCCAGGATCCCAGCACTCCAAGAAGTCAGTGCTATCTACTGAGCCACCCATAGCACTCTTTGACTGGCCAACATTAGAGCTCTACATCTTGGAACGATTCTTGCTGGGCTTTTAACCCAGGACCCTAGCACTTCCAAAAGCCAGTGCTAACCATTGAGCCACCTTGTCACATATGGTACACAATAAAACTCTTTGACTGGTACACAATAGAGCTCATCTTCCTGGAAGCAGTGATGAAGACTGTGTGATAATGCTCTATATTTAACTAAAGGGTGTGTTGTTTGTCACAGAGGTTGCAATTTTTAGTGTGTAATGTTTTGTCCCATCTCCGAATATATATCTTCATGTTAGGTATATATTTTGGCCTTAATGAATTTATTGATGCTCAACACCCGCAGTACGCAGCTTTACAGGGTAATAAGGAAATAACCAGTTTTATATATAAACCACTAAGGCAGTATTCACAGCCACATTGAATAAGTTGACCTCTTGAAGGTTAGACTTCAATTTTACCTTGCCCAAAAACTTCATCACAGGTTTGTACTGTACATTTTCTTTCTTGATCATATTTGTATATATTGTATTTTTGCACACTTTATTTGCTGTTATCTCTTCACTTTGTGTGTAGACTTAAGAGCTCAATAATGCCTAGCCAAGCAATGCAAAGAATTTTCCAAATAGGCATTATATTGCTTTCTGGATTCCATTCCCATGTTGCTTCACCCACAACTGAGAAAAGTAAGTAAAATAGTATTTTATCTAAAATTATCAAGAAAACTAGCTAAATAATGCAGTAAACAATGATTCTACCATGAAGTACAGCACGTTTGTATTTATTAATTATTTGAGAAAGAAGTAAGTAGTTTTACTATTTATTTTTCTAAAGGAAAAGATCTTTTTTTTAGTTTTTTTATGAAAAAAAAGTACAGTAAACACATTTATTAGTTTTTTTAATTAATTTTTGTGCTAAGCATCAGATTAATAACTAAAAAACTAGACTTATAATTTCTAAGAAGTTTGAGATAGTGATGAGCGAGTATACTCGTTGCTCGGGGTTTTTCCGAACATGCTCGGGTGTCCTCCGAGTATTTTGGCGTGCTCGGAGATTTAGTTTTCGTCGTCTAATCTGCATGATTTGCGACTACTAGACAGGCTGAATACATGTGGGAATTCCCTAACAATCAGGCATTCCACACATGTATCAAAGCTGTCTAGCAGTCGCAAATCATGCAGATGAGACAACGAAAACTAAATCTCTGAGCACGCCAAAATAGGACAACCGGAGCATGCTAGGGAAAACCCGCGCAACAAGTATACTCCCTCATCACTAGTTTGAGACTACAGTTTTAGTGCTAATTAGATATATTTTTATTATTATTTAATCCATGGCTACTTGATGGATGAACGATCTGTGGGAAGATCGATCTTATGCAAGACGAGATAGGTCCATAAGGGTCTTCTTTGCCATTATATTGATAGTATCAAGCCATCGGATCCTGGTCTTCCCCTTCGTCTTGTTCCTACCATTCTTCTGACCATGATGTCCTTCTCCAGTGAATGATTTCTTCATATGATGTGTGCAAAGTATCCAAGTCATAGCTTGCCGATCCTTGCTTCGAGTTACACGTCTGGCTTGATTTGTTCCAAAATTTATTAATTTTTTTAAATTATACATATATATATAATTTTAAAATAAAATAACTTTATATTAATGCATTTGTATACATATGAACTATGTGGCCATGTTCGCATGTGGCAAACCTGGGACTGACTTTCATATTTGATAAGCACAAATCTGTATAATCGTTGATACAACACAAGGTGTGGCCTAAAATGCTGTAATTCTGACAAAGAAAAAATACACAGCTTCAAAAATTCACCAAAAACTCATCATGGGCACATAGCCCAAGGCCACGGTCACATGTTCAGTATTTGGACAGTATTTAACCTCAGTATTTGTAAGTCAAAACCTGGAGTGGGACAATCAAAGGAAAGTATAACAGAACCATGTCACCACTTCTGCAATTTTTGCCCACTCCATGTTTGGACGTACAAATACTGTATTAAAAAACTTAACTCACCAAATACTCAACCTGAGAACGTGGCCGAACAATCTGATAAGTTGAAAAATAGGAATTGATTTCAGAAAGGGAAGCAAATTCTCTTCGATAAATTACCCTTGAATCTTCAAATCTGCAGTGATTTGTAACTCTTTTTGCTAAATAAAAAAAAGACCCAAGTGCTAGTGGGATATATAATAACTAGTGTTGAGCATTCCGATACCGCAAGTATCGGGTATCGGCCGATACTTGCTGTATCGGAATTCCGATACCGACTTCCGATATTTTTTCAATATCGGAATTCGGCATCGGAATCGGAAGTTCAAAGTTGATTGACAGACTGACGTCATCATGATGCGCGGTGTGTGCGCATCATGATGCGCCGTCATTTCGGGCCTTCCGGGGGTCTCTGCCGGCCTGCCGGGGGGCTGTGCCGGCCTGCCGGGGGGCTGTGTGGACTGCCCGGGGTCTGTACCGGCCTGCCGGGGGGCTGTGCCGGCCTGCCGGTGGTCTGTGCACCCTGTGGGGGTCTGTACCGGCCTGCCGGGGGGCTGTGCCGGCCTGCCGGTGGTCTGTGCACCCTGTGGGGGTCTGTACCGGCCTGCCGGGGGGCTGTGCCGGCCTGCCGGGGGGCTGTGCACCCTGTGGGGGTCTGTACCGGCCTGCCGGGGGGCTGTGCCGGCCTGCCGGGGGGCTGTGCTGATGTCCGGGGGTCTGTGCAAGCATCGTCCGATGGGACTACAAGTCCCATCGGGCGATGCCTGCTACCATGACAGTGATTGACACATTAGCCAATGATGGGACAGTAGTAGTCCCATCATCCGGCTAATGTGTTAAATGTTAAAAAAAAAAAAAAAAAAAAAAAATACTACATACATACTACATGCATGCTACATACATACTACATGCATGCTACATACATGCTACATACATACTACATGCTACATACATACCACATACATACTACATACATACTACATATATACTACATGCATGCTACATACATACTACATGCTACATACATACCACATACATACTACATACATGCTACATACTACATACATACTACATACATACTACATACATACTACATGCATGCTACATACATACTACATACATACTACATGCATGCTACATACATACTACATGCATGCTACATACATACTACATGCTACATACATACCACATACATACTACATACATACTACATACATACTACATGCTACATACATACTACATATATACTACATGCATGCTACATACATACTACATGCTACATACATACCACATACATACTACATACATGCTACATACATACTACATATATACTACATGCATGCTACATACTACATATATACTACATGCATGCTACATATATACTACATGCATGCTACATACATACTGCATGCTACATGCATGCTACATACATACCACATATATACTACATACATACAATACATTCATACAATACATACATAGACATACAGTACATATAACATAGAGTAACATACTTACCAATACTTGTCACATTGTTCCCCGAAGCCATTGTCTTTTCCAGAATAAATATTAACATAACAAACCACAAAAATACTCACCCACGATCCGAAGCAGTCCACGAGTGTGTCCCACGACGATCTTGGGTAGAGAACTGCAGCATCAGCTGATGCTGCCGTTCTCTACGGGCTGCAGGAATCCAATGACGGAAGGTAGGTATCCTTCCGCACTGTATTCCTCCGCCACTTAAAAAAAAAAAAGTCCCTAGTCTCACTTTATGCCATTGCTGCGTGGGAAATTCCCACACAGCAATGGCATAAAGTGAGACTAGGGACTTTTTTTTTTTTTAAGTGGCGGAGGAATACAGTGCGGAAGGATACCTACCTTCCGTCATTGGATTCCTGCAGCCCGTAGAGAACGGCAGCATCAGCTGATGCTGCAGTTCTCTACCCAAGATCGTCGTGGGACACACTCGTGGACTGCTTCGGATCGTGGGTGAGTATTTTTGTGGTTTGTTATGTTAATATTTATTCCGGAAAAGACAATGGCTTCGGGGAACAATGTGACAAGTATTGGTAAGTATGTTACTCTATGTTATATGTACTGTATGTCTATGTATGTATTGTATGAATGTATTGTATGTAGTATGTATGTAGTATATATGTGGTATGTATGTAGCATGTAGTATGTATGTAGTATGTATGTAGCATGCAGTATGTATGTAGCATGCATGTAGTATGTATGTAGTATGTATGTAGCATGTAGTATGTATGTAGTATGTATGTAGTATGTATGTAGCATGCATGTAGTATATATGTAGTATGTATGTAGCATGTAGTATGTATGTAGCATGCATGTAGTATATATGTAGTATGTATCATGTAGTATGTATGTAGCATGCATGTAGTATATATGTAGTATGTAGCATGTAGTATGTATGTAGCATGCATGTAGTATGTATGTAGCATGCATGTAGTATGTATGTTGTATGTATGTAGCATGTAGAATGTATGTAGCATGCATGTAGTATATATGTGTTATGTATGTAGCATGTAGCATGCATGTAGCATGCATGTAGTATGTATGTAGTATGTATGTAGTATATATGTGGTATGTATGTAGCATGTAGTATGTATGTAGCATGCAGTATGTATGTAGCATGCATGTAGTATATATGTAGTATGTATCATGTAGTATGTATGTAGCATGCATGTAGTATATATGTAGTATGTAGCATGTAGTATGTATGTAGCATGCATGTAGTATGTATGTAGCATGCATGTAGTATGTATATGGTATGTATGTAGCATGTAGTATGTATGTAGCATGCATGTAGTATATATGTGTTATGTATGTAGCATGTAGCATGCATGTAGCATGCATGTAGCCATGTAGTATGTATGTAGTATGTATGTAGTATATATGTGGTATGTATGTAGCATGTAGTATGTATGTAGCATGCAGTATGTATGTAGCATGCATGTAGTATATATGTAGTATGTATGTAGTATATATGTAGTATGTATGTTGCATGTAGTATTTATGTAGTATGAATGTAGCATGTATGTAGTATGTAGTATGAATGTAGCATGTATGTAGTATGCATGTTGTATGTATGTAGCATGTAATTTTTTTTTTACATTTAACACATTAGCCGGATGATGGGTCTACTACTGTCCCATCATTGGCTAATGTGTCAATCACTGTCATGGTAGCAGGCATCGCCCGATGGGACTTGTAGTCCCATCGGACGATGCCTGCACAGACCCCCGAAGCCTGCACAGACCACCGGCAGGCCGGCACAGCCCCCCGGAGCCTGCACAGCCCCCCGGCAGGCCGGCACAGCCCCCCGGCAGGCCGGCACAGCCCCCCGGAGCCTGCACAGCCCCCCGGCAGGCCGGCACAGCCCCCCGGCAGGCCGGCACAGCCCACCGGAGCCTGCACAGACCACCGGCAGGCCGGCACAGCCCCCCGGCAGGCCGGCACAGACCACCGGAGCCTGCACAGACCCCCTGGCAGGCCGGCACAGCCCCCCGAAAGGCCCGTACAGACCCCAGAGAGGCTGTACAAGGGCAGGAAAGGGTTTTTCTTATTCCGATACCGAAAGTCCCATAGACTTGAATGGGACTTCCGGTATCGGAATCAGCGATACCGATACTTTTTTTAAAGATCGGCCGATACCATCCGATACGATACTTTGAAGTATCGGACGGTATCGCTCAACTCTAATAATAACTATTTAATGACATAGAAGAAGTTTAGTATCAATGCTTTATATAAAAATGTCTTACTCAGTTTGGTTAAGTTTATTTATGCATGCTTTGACTACATTCACACATTGTTGTGATATGTCCTCCTAGTGCTTTCCATTTTTGCTTCGGACAGCACACTGACCCATAAAATTTTACTGATCCATAAACATATCAGTTTTAAAAAAGGTCCTTGAGACTCAGAGTGTGTCCTGTTCTTGTCAGTTTTGCAGATTGGACTCGGTCATTAAAGTCTATGTAACCCATGAGACATGGAAGACAGACTTTGTACTTCAGTTTTCCATATTAGTCAGGCCACGTGCACGCATTGAGTATTTGGTCAGTATTTTACCTCAGTATTTGTAAGCCAAAACCAGGAGTGGGTGATAAATACAGAAGTGGTGACGTGTCTCTATTATACTTTTCCTCTGATTGTTCCTCTCCTGGTTTTGGGATACAAATATTGAGGTTAAAAACTGACCAAATACTGAACATGTGCATGTAGCCTTGGGCTATGTTTCTACTTCGTAACGTGCACACATAGAGTATTTTGTGAGTTTTCTACATAAGTATTTGTAAACCAAAATCAGGAATGGAACAGTCAGAGAAAAATTATAATAGAAACACGTCACCACTTCTGCAATTTACCCACTCTTGATTTTGGTTTACAAATATTGAGGTAAAAAATTCACCAACAATTCAACATATACACGTGGCCTAAAAGTCAATGGATGAAAAAAGGTTGGACAGTGAAAAAAATGAAAAAATTAGAAAAAAATGGAAACAACTAGGATGAAACCTCAGAAAAAATATGTCCATTTCTCTTGGACGGTAACAGTCACATGGTTGTGTGAATTTAGCTTAAATTTGTCTTTATAAACTTCCTTCTCACCCCCACTGGGGGTGTTCTTTGTTGTCCTTTCTCATTCTCATTCAAGCTCTCTAGCAGTCGCAAATCATGTAGCTGAGACGACGAAAACTAAATCTCAGAGCACGCCAAAATACTCGAAGTACAAACGAGTATTCTCGCTCATCACTAGTTCCCAGCATTGTGCTTTTCTGGACAGAAAGCTCAGATGTTGCTCCTGAGATCTGTTGTAGCCATCTTCCCAACTTAGGGGTCACTGCTCCAAGTGCTCCTATCACTACTGGAATCACTGTTGCCTTCATATATAAATGTTAATACAAAAAACATTCTTTAGCAGATGGACATTGAAGCCCTACTTTTTTTTTTTTTTAATTAATTTTGATGATTTTGATTATGAAAACCAAAGTGAACAAAAGTGAAAATTTGCTTCACTGCCAGACACAGTGCATTCACCAATCTGTTCTCTAAGGCAAGAGAACAGATAAGTAAGTTAGGTAAGGTAAGTAAGGCAAGTTTAAAAAGAATTTGACCCCATCAGCCAAAACATGGTAGCTCCTGAGCCTCACCATTAGGAAATTAAAGCAAAAATATGAGAAATATCAGTCAGTGTATCATTCTTTTTTGTCCTAAAATGAGTCATATCTCAAAACAAGTAGGAAATACTGTAAGTTGTTGATAAACCAGAGATTGCTTCAGTCAAAAGAAGGTGACATAAAACATAAGCCAAAGCTCGCGTAGAAGAGAACACAAAGTTCCTAAAAAGCAATGGTCTAGATACAAAATGCAAAATTACTGCCTAATTTGATTACAATTCAAAATATAATGTAAATTTCTTCTTTTCTTTCCCTTTACAATATAGGTAGTGAAATCTCACTGCTTTCTAATGACATTTGCCCGACTCTCATCTGTGGGTCTGAGGACATGACCATCACTTTTCTGATATCCGATTTAAAAAAACTCAAAGTGGACGTGGACCAAATCCATCTCATTGACCCTTTGTGTGTGGGTTTTAAGGATGATAACACTGTATCCATACAAAGCCCAACTAAAGTCGGAAAGTGCGGTACATATGTCATTGTAAGTATCGTAATATTACATGGATACTTCTTAGGAGGATGTATGAATTTCTGATATACCAAACAGTAAATCATGCACAAGATGCAAAATACTAATATCAAATTGATTACTCTTCTACAAAAAAACTAAGTAATAATCTTGTAATTACGATACCTTTTAATGGATAACAAAAATATAATAACTGATGTTACAAAGCGAACTTTTCAGCCTCGTTAGGTCTCTTCATCAGGCATGGTGTCATTTATTGCAGGATCCCTGTGTCCTGTTGTGCATAAATATGTGACTCCTTAGATACTGCGTCAATCTATTCCTGATGAAGAGACCTAAGTAGTCTCGAAAACTTGCTATTTGTTTTCACCCTTTTAGTTAGCCATTATAAGGTATCAATCATTAGGGATTCTCAGTTTTCATTATTCTTTCTAGTTACTGGCTAACATTATTATTATTATTATTATTATGCATTTATAGAGTGCCATTTATTCTATGGCGCTTTACATCTGAAAAGGGGAAATATAGACAAGTATAATAAACATGTGTAAGACAAGGGACACACAAGTACATAAGGAGAGGGGACCCTGCCCTCGATGGCTCACAGTCTACAGGGATGGGTGAGGATACAGTAGGAGAGGCTAGAGCAGGTCGTGCGGTGGTTCAGTAGACTGAGGATCATTGCAGGCTGTAGGCTTGTCGGAACAGGTGGGTCTTCAGGTTCTTCTTGAAGGTTTACGTTGATGGTGAGAGTCTGATGTGTTGCGACAAAACGTTCCAGAGTATGGGGGAAGCACGGGAGAAGTCTTGTATGCGGTTGTGGGAAGAAGAGATAAGGGGGGAGTAGAGAAGGAGATCTTGAGATGATTGAAAGTTGCGTGCGGGTAGGTATCTAGAGACCATGTCACAGATGTACGGAGGGGACAGGTTGTGGATGGCTTTGTATGTCATGGTTAGGGTTTTGAATTGGAGCCTCTGGGCAATAGGAAGCCAGTGAAGGGCCTGGCATAGGGGGGAGGCTGGGGAATAGCGGGGAGACAGGTGGATTAGTCGGACAGCAGAGTGTAGGATGGACTGGAGCAGAGCCAGAGTGCTAGAGGGGAGGCCAGAGAGTAGGAGGTTGCAGTAGAGGAGGCGGGAGATGATAAGAGCAGGCACTAGTGTTTTTGTGGTTTCGTGGTTGAGGAATGAGCGGATCAGGGAAATATTTTTGAGTTTGAGGTGGCAGGAGGAGGCGAGGGCTTGGATATGTGGTTTGAAAGAGAGCGCAGAGTCGAGGATCACCCCAAGGCACCGAGCGTGCGGGACTGGGGAAAGAAAGCAGCCATTGACATTGATGGATAGGTCTGGTGGAAGGGTAGAGTGAGATGAGGGAAAGATGATGAATTCTGTTTTCTCCATGTTCAGTTTGAGAAAACGAGCAGAGAAAAAGGCTGAGATAGCAGACAGACATTGTGGGATTTCAGTCAGTAAGGAGGCGAGGTTGGGTCCAGATAGGTAGATCTGCGTATCATCGGCATAGAGGTGATACTGCAAACCATAGGATTCTATTAGCTGTCCCAGGCCAAAGGTGTAGATGGAGAATAGTAGGGGTCCTAGGACAGAGCCTTGAGGAACACCAACAAACAGGGGGCGAAGTGAGGAGGTGGTGTGTGAGAGGGAGACACTAAATGTTCGGTCTGTTAGGTATGATGAGATCCAGGATAGGGCCAAGTCTGTGATGCCAAGAGATGAGAGAGTCTGTAGCAGGAGGGAATGGTCTACGGTGTCGAAGGCAGAGGACAGGTCCAGGAGGAGGACAGAGTAGTGCCGCTTGCTCTTGGCGGTTAGTAGGTCGTTAGTGACTTTAGTTAGGGCAGTTTCAGTTGAGTGATGCGGTCGAAAGCCAGATTGTAACCGGTCAAAGAGGGAACAGAAGGAGAGGTGAGAGGACAGTTCAAGATATACATGCTGTTCCAGTAGTTTTGAGGTGTAAGGGAGAAGAGATATCAACATATCAACATAAACATCAACTAACATGGTACAAAGATATATATTTTCCTTTAAGAGGGGTTTTCTGGGATGTTATTATTGATGGGCTATCCTTAGGATAGGTCATCAATGTCTGATCGGTGAGGGTGTGACACCCGGCTTCCCTGCTGATCCGCTATGCCCAGTGTTGGTCAGAACTGCTCAGTTATGGAACTGCACATCTCTGTATATAGAGGCTGCGGATGGATATTATATATCTGCCCCCTATTCAAATCAATAGGGGGCTGATGTGCAGTACCTAGCTGTAGCTGCTATTCTATTGAAGGATTTGTGTTGTGCAGTTCAGCAACTAAGCAGGCCCGGCAGCTGCTAACACCGGAAACAGCTGATTGGTGCAGGTGCCAGGTGTCGCATCCCCACCAGTCAGACTTTGATGACCTATCCTAAGAATTGATCAGCCATCAGTGTTAACATGATTAGGTATAAATTTCACCCTTTCCCATTTCTGATGTCAAGTTCACCCATATAGTATTTGATGTGGATTTTACTCATATACTCATGCACTTAGGCTATGTTCTCATGATAGGTATTTGATGAGTTTTTAATGTTGTAGATTTTCTGCACCTTTTTTGCATCTATTAAGTAAATCAGGTTACTTGCATTTTTAAGTGCATTCTTTTACATGCTTTTTTTCATGTTTTTGACACTGCATTTTTTTGTCTCTCTTTAGAAAGTCATGTTTTAAATAAAACTGCTTTATTATTGATAATTCCAGGTATTTTGCCCTGCCAACAATATATTGCTGTAGTCATGTGTGGATTACATTAGTTTCTGATGTGATTCTGCTGAAAGCACTTTACAAAAATATAAAAACAGCTGCACACTGGTATTTGATTCAATCCAGGGTTTCGCCATGTTTTTAGCTTCTTCTCGGTGGCTAATGACTGATGCCAATAAACTGTACATTGTTTCCTTAATGTGAATCTATTAAAAAGGCTCAAGTCCCTTTAACATGAGCTGATAATTGGCAAACATTAAATTGGTATAAAAATGCCTGCAACCACCTTATGAACAAAAACGAACATTGATCTGCTGATTGCATTTATACCGGCATAAAGACCATAGTTATCAGCAGCACATTGCCTCATGTAAGCAAGAGATGTGCTGCGGAAAGCAAGTTTTATATGGGGACAGAACAATCGTACAAATATATACCAAATAGTATAAAAAGGCTGGGAAATGAATGCCGAACCACTTGACTATAGTCTATCAATGCTTGTTGCTGGCTTGAAATCCATCAATGTAAAAGGGTCATTAAGACATTATCCTTTTGGGATTTGTGTACTTTCTCTTTTTAGTTTTGCATAGTTCCATTGAACAAATTCAGTTACTATATTTATTTTCTTGCACCCACAAGCCAAGAAATTGACGTAAACCTACGATGACTTGCACCCTTATTGTTGTGCTGGATCCCGCAGATATAAGACCTGATAGACACTACTGACTTAAAGTGGAACTTTTAAGGGTTTTGTTGAATTTTGAAAAACAAAAAGGTTTATTATTTTAAGGAATGCGCTACAATATTCAGTATCTGTTACTACAAGCTAATGTAATATTGTGGTATGTCTCATTGATGTAATGATTATTCATTTACAGGTGAATGAGACACACGCCAATTACAAGAATAACATTTTCCTGAAGCCAGATCCTTCTGCAGTCATTCACAGAGAAGACTACATGGTTAACTTCTCATGTATCTACCCTCTGAATATGGACGTTTCTTTGGGGACTGTTTTGAAACCCATTCTAAGGTTTACCTAATTTTTCATATTTAAAATAATAGCAGAACATTTATTTTCTGTTATGTCTTAAAGAGGTTGTTTCATGAGCAAAGTGCATTTTAATCAGTCGAGGATTAATGCGCAGAAGCTTTGACGTATGGTACTGACTTGATTTATAATGATCTGGCAGGGCTGGTAACAATGCAGAGACATTCGCTCCTGTGATAAAACAAACTGGCAGGAAAATAAATGTGTTTCTTCAGAAAACATTTGAGAGTCCCTGCAGTGTCACTGATATATTCACTAATGCTTTATTATCCCCTGGCCAAGAGTTCTGTATGCATGCTGGACCAAGAACTGCTTCAGCTGTACTTGGTCGGACACAGCAAATAACACAGCACACAGCAGGGGCACATTTATAAGATTATCTCATCACAGGAACATTTTCCTTAAACACAACTAATTGTGGAACTTATTCATATTCTAAGCTCTATTAATTAGTATGTACTTTGTTCGTTGGAAAATCACTTTAACCCCTTTCTGTCATGTGACGTACTATCCCGTCCATGTGCCCTGGGACTTAATTCCCAGGGACGGGATAGTACGTCACAGCGATCAGCGGCGCCCACGTGGTGAGCGCCGCTGGTCGCGGCCGGGTGTCAGCTGATTATCACAGCTGACACCCGGCACAATGTGTCACGGGCAGTCACAGACCGCCCCCGCTACATTATCCCCTTGCACACCACGATCAAACACCATCGCGGTGTACCGGGGGTTAAAGGGAAGCATTGGCAGGGAGGGGGCTCCCTCCATGCTTCCCTGAGCCCCCCACAGCAGCGCAATGTGCAGCGCTGCTGCGGGGGTCTCCATCCTTGCAGGTCCCCGAATCCAAGATGGCGACGGGGACCTTCGGGGGCATGCAGGGAGCTGGCTTCCTCATGCCTGCAAAGCGCAGGCAAGGAGGAAGCCTTGTGCAGTGCCTGTGACAGATCGCTAATCTGTCACAGTGATCTGTGACGTGTCAGATCAGCGATCTGTCACAGGACAGTGATGTCCCCCCTGGGACAATGTAATAAAGTAGAAAAAAAAAGTGTAAAAATAATTTTAAAAAAATCGCTAAATAAATTAAAAAAAAAAAAATTCCCTAATAATTTCATTTATTAGAAATAAAAAAAACAAACAATAAAAGTACACATATTTGGTATTGCCGCGTCCGTAACGACCCGCACTATAAAACTGTCCCATTAGTTAACCCCTTTAGTGAACCCCTTAAAAAATAAAAATAAAAAACGAAGCAAAAAATAATGATTTATTATCATACCGCCGAATAAAAAGTGCAATAACGCACGATCAAAAAGATGCATGTAAATATCCATGGTACCGCTGAAAACGTCATCATGTCCTGCAAAAAACGAGCCGCCACACAGCATCATCAGCAAAAAATAAAAAAGTTATAGCTTGCAGAATAAAGCGATGCAAAAATAATTATTTTTTATATAAAATTGTTTTCATTGCATAAAAGCGCCAAAACATAACAAAACGACCTAAATGAGGTATCGCTGTAACCGTACCGACGCGAAGAATAAAAGCGCTTTATCAATTTTACCGCACGCGGAACGGTGTAAACGCACCCCCCCAAAAGAAATTCATGAAACGCTGGTTTTTGTTCATTCTGCGTCCCAAAAATCAGAATAAAAAGCGATCAAAAGATGTCACGTGCCCGAAAATGATATTAATAAAAACGCCAAATTGTCCCGCAAAAAATAAGACCTCAAATGACTCTGTGCGTCAAAATATGGAAAAATTATAGCTGTCAATATGTGGTGAGGCAAAAACTATTTTTACAATAAAAAGCGTCTTTTAGCGTGCGACAGCTGCCAAACATAAAAACCACCATAAATAGTAAATCAAACCCCCCGTTATCACCCCCTTAGATAGGGAAAAATAATAAAATTAAAAGAAAATGTATTTATTTCCATTTTCCCATTAGGGTTAGGGCTAGGGTTAGGGCTAGGGCTAGGGTTAGGGCTAGGGCTAGGGTTAGGGCTAGAGTTAGGGCTGAGATTAGGGTTAGGGGTGTGTTGGGGTTAGGGTTGGAGTTAGAATTGGGGGGTTTCCACTGTTTGGGCACATCAGGTGCTCTCCAAATGCAACATGGCGTCTGATCTCAATTCCAGCCAATTCTATGTTGAAAAAGTCAAATGGTGCTCCTTCCCTTCCAAGCTCTGCCATGCGCCCAAACAGTGTTTTACCCCCACATATAGGGTATCAGCCTACTCAGGACAAATTTCAAAACAACCTTTGGGGTCCAATTTCTCCTGTTACCCTTAGGAAAATAAAAAATTGGGGGCAAAAATATCATTTTTGTGGAAAAAAATGATTTTTTTATTTTCATGCCCGGGCGTTATAAACTTCTGTGAAGCACTTGGGGGTTCAAAGTGCTCACCACACATCTAGATAAGTTCCGTGGGGGGTCTAGTTTCCAAAATGGGGTCACTTGTGGGGAGTTTCAATAATTTAGGTACATCAGGGGCTCTCCAAACGCACATGACACCCGCAGACCATTCCATCAAAGTCTGCATTCCAAAACGTCACTATTTCCCTTCCGAACCCCGACGTGTGCCCATACAGTAGTTTTCTCCCACATATGAGGTATCAGCGTACTCAGGACAAATTGGACAACAACTTTTGGGGTCCAATTTCTCTTGTTACCCTTGGGAAAAAAAATTCGGGACTAAATGATCATGTTTGTGGAAAAAATACGATTTTTTTATTTTCATGCCCGGGCATTATAAACTTCTGTGAAGCCCTTGGGGGTTCAAAGTGCTCACCACACATCTATATAAGTTCCTTAGGGGGTCTAGTTTCCAAAATGGGGTCACTTGTGGGGGGTTTCCACTGTTTAGGTACATCAGGGGCTCTCCAAAAGCAACATGACACCCGCAGACCATTCCATCAAAGTCTACATCCAAAACGTCACTACTTCCCTTCCGAGCCCCGACGTGTGCCCATACAGTAGTTTTCTCCCACATATGGGGTATGAGCGTACTCAGGACAAATTGGACAACAACTTTTGGGTCCAATTTCTCCTGGTACCCTTGGGAAAATAAAAAATTGGTGACTAAAAGATCATGTTTGTGGAAAAAATACGAATTTTTTATTTTCACGCCCGGGCGTTATAAACTTCTGTGAAGCACTGGGAGTTCAAAGTGCTCACCACACATCTAGATAAGTTCCTTGGGGGGTCTAGTTTCCTAAATGGTGTAATTTGTGGGGGGTTTTCACTGTTTTGGTACATCAGGGGCTTTCCAAACGCGACATGTTGTCCGATCTCAATTCCAGTCAAAAACGTCAAATGGCGCTGCTTCCCTTCCGAGCTCTGCCATGCGCCCAAATAGTGGTTTACCCCCACATGTGGGGTATCAGCGTACTCTGGACAAATTGCACAATAACTTTTAGGGTCCTGTTACCCTTGGAAAAATAAGAATTGAGGGTGAAAAGATCATTTTTTGGAACAAATATGATTTTTTAATTGTACGGCTGTACGTTATAAACTTCTGTGAAGCCCTTGGGGGTTCAAAGTTCTCACCACACATCTAGATAAGTTCCTTGGGGGGTCTAGTTTCCAAAATGGTGTCATTTGTGGGGGGTTTCCACTGTTTTGGTACATCAGGCATTTTCCAATCGCGACATGGTGTCCGATCTCAATTCCAGCCAAAAAAGTCAAATGGCGCTGCTTCCCTTCTGAGCTCTGCCATGCGCCCAAATAGTCATTTACACCCACATATGGGGTATCAGCATACTCAGGACAAATTGCACAATAACTTTTAGGGTTCTGTTACCCATGGGAAAATAAAAATTGGGGTTGAAAAGATCATTTTTGTGGAAAAAATATGATTTTTTAATTGTACCGCTGTACGTTATAAACTTCTGTGAAGCCCTTGTGGGTTCAAAGTTCTTACCACATATCTAGATAAGTTCCTTGGGGGGTCTAGTTTCCAAAATGGGGTCACTTGTGGGAGGTTTCCACTGTTTAGGTACATCAGGAGCTAACCAAACGTGACATGGCGTCCGATCTGAATTCCAGCCAATTTTGCATTGAAAAAGTCAAACTGTGCACCTTCCCTTCTGAGCTCTGCCATGCGCCGAAACAGTGGTTCCCCCGCACATTGTATCAGCGTACTCAGGAAAAACTGCACAATAACTTTTGCAGTCCAATTTCTCCTGTTACCCTTGGTAAAATAACAAAATTGAACCTGAAGTATTTTTTTTGTGAAAAAAAGTTAAATGTTCATTTTTTTTAAATATTCAAAAAATTCCTGTGAAGCACCTGAAGGGTTAATAAACTTCTTGAATCTGGTTTTAAGCACCTTAAGGGGTGCAGTTTTTAGAATGGTGTCACTTTTGGGTATTTTCTATCATATAGACCCCTCAAAGTGGCTTCAAATGTGATGTGATCCGTAAAAATAAAAGGGTGTTGGAAAAATGAGAAATCGCTGGTCAACTTTTAACCCTTATAACTTCCTAACAAAAAAAAATTTGGTTCCCAAATTATGCTGATGTAAAGTAAACATGTGGGAAATGTTATTTATTAAGTTTTTTATGTGCCGTATCTCTGTGATTTAAGGGCATAAAAATTCAAAGTTGGAAAATTGCGAAATTTTCAAAATTTTTGCCAAATTTCAGTTTTTTTTCACAAATAAACGCAAGTTATATGAATGAAGTTTTACCACTAACATGAAGTACAATATGTCACGAGAAAACAATGTCAGAATCACCGGGATCCATGGAAGCGTTTCAGAGTTATTACCTCATAAAGGGACAGTGGTCAGAATTGTAAAAATCTGCCCGGTCATGAACGTGCAAACCACCCTTGGGGGTTAAGGGTTTAAGAACACTATAAAAGTATAGTGTCAGTACTATGCTCTAATGCTCCTTGGTATTGTATTTGAAATGTATTCACCATCAATTATGATAAATTATATAATTATTCTACAATTATTAGCGCTAGTAGTTAAATACGGTAGGTATCTGAATTTTACGTGGGGAGGAGATATAAGCTACTTAAAGATATTGTTGTGACATCATAGTCTTAGTACCATAAACCACACTGAAATCACTGACCTCTCCCTCCTCTAATGCAATAAGCCCTTCTATTACTAATACCATCTGATTTTTGTGCCGCACATTGATCATCTTAAATCAACCCTTTAAATCCTTCAGGACTGGGCCACTTTTCATTTTTCATTTTTGGCACTTTTGTTTTTTTTTCCCTTTATTTCTTTATTTATAGTTTGAAAACAGGGTGATGAAATTTTATATGTTATCTATAGAATTTGTTGTGATTTGATTTCCTATATACTGCAGTATATAGTGAAAGTTAATGGTCTCTTATAGAGCTCAGCCACAATCTGAGCTTCATAGGAGGACCCTGATGGCACCTACTGGTGGTCTTCATTAGGCCATTGGTTGCCAAGGTAAACCAACAGAACCCTGAAATCATGTAATTTAAATGCTGCTGTTTGTGATTGGTTAAAATAGTCAAACAACAGCTCTGGTAATTGCTGGTTGAGAAACACAACAGTATTTGCTGCATGTGAAGCGGACTCAGCTCCTGAGCCTGCTCTATAAATGTAGACTATATTACTGTTGTGCAGTTATGTCCTTATGTGTGAAGGGGTTAAGGACCAAGCTGTTTTTTTTAGCTTTCATTTTTCATCCCCACCTTAAAGGGAATCTGTCAGCACAGAATCAAAGTTCAAACCAAGCACAGGCGCTCGGTGCACCATGGTGGGGCCAAACATTTACTCCACCCATATGTTCTCCATCTTTCTCCACCATTTTCTGGCTCTATGAAGCCAGAGATGTCAATAAAAAAATAATGGGGTGGAAACTGAGGGAAAACAAGCATAATATACCTGGCTGCAATCGTGCTGACATTCTCTGATTCATGCTGCCCGCAGTTTGGGATACATGGGTTCCCATTAACATATTAAGTCATGCAAAAAAAAATAACTAAAACATCATGTCATTTTCTCATGAAAAATTCCCTTCCAATGACTTTGTCTTTGTAAATTTTTTATTACTTGTAGAAACTAATTTGATTACTAAATTTTGCAGCACAGTAACCATCACTGTTACAGGAAGTGGTCAATTTGAAGTCACAATGGCCATTTTTAAGGACCCGGCTTATGTCATTCCCCGTGAGGAAGGAGATATACTTTCCACAAAGGACATGCTGTATGTTGGTGTGAGCATCACTAAAGGAGATAAGAATCATTTTGACTTAGTGATGAAAAACTGTTTTGCTACCCCTACCAATAATCCCAAAGACAATCTGAAATATTACATTATCAAAGACAGGTAAGTGATTTTTCGTATTCTAGTACATTGCTCCTTTGTATGTTATATTCTCCAAATCATATAGATAACTGTCCAATAATATATAGGACGGACTCATTTTTCATACACAAAAGGCTTTACTAGTTATCTCAAAATATTTTTGACCTTAACAAAGTCCAAGCAGTAAATTTCCTTGGTACTTTAATGTTTGGGTATTTGACAATTCTAACAGGGGTGCAGTGTCATCATTTAAAATACAATTTTTGCTGTGAGTTTTTAGTGTTTTGCGCCTTTTTTTATTGTTTTCGTCAAAATTCATCTTTATATTTGCTTTTTTTATTCTATTTTAGGTACATATATATCTATAATATAACGGGCTAAGCGTCACTCTGTCTGAAGCCTCAATAGGCTGCGCAAGCGCGACGCGCCTGCACAGTCTAGACCCAGAGTGACGCATCCCCCACAGAGTGACGGAGACCACCAGGAGATCGCGGTAATGCGTAAGCACTGAACGCCCACTCCAGACGTGAATCAGCGCCTGCGCAGTCCGCGCTTACCACCACCATTTTCTTGAAGACACACTGCAGTGTGTCTTCAAGAACATGGCGGTGGAAAGCGAGGACTGCGCAGGCGCCGAGTCCGGCACCACAACACGCCCGGAACAGGGCAGCGCTGGATACAGGGAAGAAAGGTGAGTATAAATGTTTTTTTTTTAAATGTGTGCAGTTTAATAGGGGTGAGGGGGACCATTCATATCAGGATTGGGAACTGAGGGGGACCATGCATACCAGGATTGGGGGGTGAGAGGACCATGCATACCAGGAAAGGGGGGTGAGGGGACCATGCATACCAGGATTGGGGAGTGAGAGGACCATGCATACCAGGATTGGGGGGTGAGGGCATCATGCATACCAGGATAGGGGGATGAGGGGACCATGCATACCAGGATTGGAGGGTGAGAGGACCATGCATACCAGAATTGGGGGGTGAGAGGACCATGTATACCAGGGCTGGGGGGTGAGGGCACCATGCATACCATGATAGGAATGAATGAGGGGGTACCATGCACACCATGATAGGGATGAGGGGGTGCCATGTATACCAGGATTGGGGGGTGAGGGAACCATGAATACCAGTATATGGATAAGGGGGTACCGTGCGTACCAGGATTGGGGGGGTGAGGGTACCATACATACCAGGATAGGGATGAGGGGTGCAGCACATACCAGGATGGGAGACCATATACCAATAAAAATGTCTGCCACCCGGGCGTAGAACAGATATTTTTGCATAATTTTTGAGTCTTTTTTTAAAATGTGCCGCTGGTTGTGCTAAAAAGTAGCACAAAAAAAAATTAAAGGCAAAAGCAAAGACCTGATTATATGCAAAATCTAGGAACCACATGCACAATTTTGAGGATTTGGGGGCAAAAAAAAGTAGCCACCAATACCATAAGACCGAAAAGAACAGTGAGTTTAAATTTCAAAGGATGACTCTGGGCCAAATTGTGTTGGTATTTTAACTGGATTTAGACTAATTAAGTTTTCTTTTCTAACATTTTCTTTTTCCCCTATTCTTCAACAGTTTTTTTTCTTTTTTTTTACATTTTTTTCTTTATTTTAATGCAATGTGAATAAAGTCCCTCTTGATCACCTAGCCAGAATGCGGGTGATCAGTCATAAGTAGAGTTGAGCGATACCGTCCGATACTTCAAAGTATCGGATCGGAATGGATCGGCCGATCTTTAAAAAAAGTATCGGTATCGCCGATTCCGATACCGGAAGTCCCATTCAAGTCTATGGGACTTCCGGTATCGGAATAAGAAAAACCCTGTTTTTGCCTTGTACAGCCTCTCTGGGGTCTGTACGGGCCTTTCGGGGGGCTGTGCCGGCCTGCCAGGGGGTCTGTGCAGGCTCCGGTGGTCTGTGCCGGCCTGCCGGGGGGCTGTGCAGGCTCCGGGGGGCTGTGCCGGCCTGCCGGGGGGCTGTGCAGGCTCCGGGGGGCTGTGCCGGCCTGCCGGGGGGCTGTGCCGGCCTGCCGGTGGTCTGTGCAGGCTCCGGGGGGCTGTGCCGGCCTGCCGGGGGGCTGTGCCGGCCTGCCGGTGGTCTGTGCAGGCTTCGGGGGTCTGTGCAGGCATCGTCCGATGGGACTACAAGTCCCATCGGGCGATGCCTGCTACCATGACAGTGGTTGACACATTAGCCAATGATGGGACAGTAGTAGTCCCATCATCCGGCTAATGTGTTGAATGTAAAAAAAAAAAAAAAAATTACATGCTACATACATGCTACATACATACAACATGCATACTACATACATGCTACATTCATACTACATACTACATACATGCTACATTCATACTACATAAATACTACATGCAACATACATACTACATATATACTACATACATACTACATGCATGCTACATACATACTGCATGATACATACATACTACATGCTACATACATACCACATATATACTACATACATACTACATGCATGCTACATACATACCACATACATACTACATACATACTACATGCATGCTACATGCATGCTACATGCTACATACATAACACATATATACTACATGCATGCTACATACATACCACATACATACTACATGCATGCTACATACATACTACATGCATGCTACATACATACTACATGCTACATACTACATATATACTACATGCATGCTACATACATACTACATGCTACATACATACTACATATATACTACATGCATGCTACATACATACTACATGCTACATACATACTACACATATACTACATGCATGCTACATACATACTACATGCTACATACATACTACATATACTGTATACTACATGCATGCTACATACATACTACATGCTACATACATACTACATATATACTACATGCATGCTACATACATACTACATGCTACATACATACTACATATATACTACATGCATGCTACATACATACTACATGCTACATACATACTACATATATACTACATGCATGCTACATACTACATGCTACATACATACTACATATATACTACATGCATGCTACATACATACTACATACATACTACATGCATGCTACATACATACTACATGCTACATACATACCACATACATACTACATATATACTACATTCATGCTACATACATACTGCATGCTACATGCATGCTACATACATACTACATACATACTACATGCTACATACATACCACATATATACTACATACATACAATACATTCATACAATACATACATAGACATACAGTACATATAACATAGAGTAACATACTTACCAATACTTGTCACATTGTTCCCCGAAGCCATTGTCTTTTCCGGAATAAATATTAACATAACAAACCACAAAAATACTCACCCACGATCTGAAGCAGTCCACGAGTGTGTCCCACGACGATCTTGGGTAGAGAACGGCAGCATCAGCTGTTGCTGCCGTTCTCTACGGGCTGCAGGAATCCAATGACGGAAGGTAGGTATCCTTCCGCACTGTATTCCTCCGCCACTTAAAAAAAAAAAAAGTCCCTAGTCTCACTTTATGCCATTGCTGTGTGGGAATTTCCCACGCAGCAATGGCATAAAGTGAGACTAGGGACTTTTTTTTTTTTTAAGAGGCGGAGGAATACAGTGCGGAAGGATACCTACCTTCCGTCATTGGATTCCTGCAGCCCGTAGAGAACGGCAGCATCATCTGATGCTGCCGTTCTCTACCCAAGATCGTCGTGGGACACACTCGTGGACTGCTTCGGATCGTGGGTGAGTATTTTTGTGGTTTGTTATGTTAATATTTATTCCGGAAAAGACAATGGCTTCGGGGAACAATGTGACAAGTATTGGTAAGTATGTTACTCTATGTTATATGTACTGTATGTCTATGTATGTATTGTATGAATGTATTGTATGTATGTAGTATATATGTGGTATGTATGTAGCATGTAGTATGTATGTAGTATGTATGTAGCATGCATGTAGCATGCAGTATGTATGTAGCATGCATGTAGTATATATGTAGTATGTATGTAGCATGCATGTAGTATATATGTAGTATGTATGTAGCATGTATGTAGTATGTATGTAGTATGTATGTAGCATGTAGCATGTATGTAGTATATATGTGGTATGTATGTAGCATGTAGTATGTATGTAGTATGTATGTAGTATGCATGTAGCATGCAGTATGTATGTAGCATGCATGTAGTATATATGTAGTATGTATGTAGCATGCATGTAGTATATATGTAGTATGTATGTAGCATGTAGCATGTATGTAGTATGTATGTAGTATGTATGTAGCATGTAGCATGTATGTAGTATATATGTGGTATGTATGTAGCATGTAGTATGTATGTAGTATGTATGTAGTATGTATGTAGCATGCAGTATGTATGTAGCATGCATGTAGTATATATGTAGTATGTATGTAGCATGCATGTAGTATATATGTAGTATGTATGTAGCATGTAGCATGTATGTAGTATATATGTAGTATGTATGTAGCATGTAGTATGTATGTAGCATGTATGTAGTATGTATGTAGCATGCATGTAGCATGCATGTAGTATGTATGTAGTATGTATGTAGTATGTATGTAGCATGCAGTATGTAGCATGTATGTAGCATGTATGTAGTATGTATGTAGTATATATGTAGTATGTATGTAGTATGTATGTAGCATGTAGTATGTATGTAGCATGTAGTATGTATGTAGCATGCATGTAGTATATATGTAGTATGTATGTAGCATGTAGTATGTATGTAGCATGCATGTAGTATATACACTCACTGGCCACTTTATTAGGTACACCTGTCCAACTGTGTGTTAAGACTTAATTTCTAATCAGCCAATCACATGGCGGCAACTCAGTGCATTTAGGCATGTAGACATGGTCAAGACAATCTCCTGCAGTTCAAACCGAGCATCAGTATGGGGAAGAAAGGTGATTTGAGTGCCTTTGAACGTGGCATGATTGTTGGTGCCAGAAGGGCTGGTCTGAGTATTTCAGAAACTGCTGATCTACTGGGATTTTCACGCACAACCATCTCTAGGGTTTACAGACAATGGTCCGAAAAAGAAAAAAAATCCAGTGAGCGGCAGTTCTGTGGCCGGAAATGCCATGTTGATGCCAGAGGTCAGAGGAGAATGGGCAGACTGGTTCGAGCTGATAGAAAGGCAACAGTGACTCAAATTGCCACCCGTTACAACCAAGGTAGGCAGAAGAGCATCTCTGAACGCACAGTGCGTCGAACTTTGAGGCAGATGGGCTACAGCAGCAGAAGACCACACTGGGTACCACTCCTCTCAGCTAAGAACAGGAAACTGAGGCTACAATTTGCACAAGCTCATCGAAATTGGACAGTAGAAGATTGGAAAAACGTTGCCTGGTCTGATGAGTCTCGATTTCTGCTGCGACATTCGGATGGTAGGGTCAGAATTTGGCGTAAACAACATGAAAGCATGGATCCATCCTGCCTTGTATCAACGGTTCAGGCTGGTGGTGGTGGTGTCATGGTGTTGGGAATTTTTTCTGGGCACTCTTTGGGCCCCTTGGTACCAATTGAGCATCGTTGCAACGCCACAGCCTACCTGAGTATTGTTGCTGACCATGTCCATCCCTTTATGACCACAATGTACCCAACATCTGATGGCTACTTTCAGCAGGATAATGCGCCATGTCATAAAGCTCGAATCATCTCAGATTGGTTTCTTGAACATGACAATGAGTTTACTGTACTCAAATGGCCTCCTCAGTCACCAGATCTCAATCCAATAGAGCATCTTTGGGATGTGGTGGAACGGGAGATTCGCATCAGGGATGTGCAGCCGACAAATCTGCGCCAACTGTGTGATGCCATCATGTCAATATGGTCCAAAATCTCTGAGGAATGCTTCCAGCACCTTGTTGAATCTCTGCCACGAAGAATTGAGGCAGTTCTGAAGGCAAAAGGGGGTCCAACCCCTTACTAGCATGGTGTACCTAATAAAGTGGCCAGTGAGTGTATGTAGTATGTATGTAGCATGTAGTATGTATGTAGCATGCATGTAGTATGTATGTAGTATGTATGTAGTATTTTTTTTTTTTTTTTTTTTAACATTTAACACATTAGCCGGATGATGGGACTACTACTGTCCCATCATTGGCTAATGTGTCAATCACTGTCATGGTAGCAGGCATCGCCAGATGGGACTTGTAGTCCCATCGGACGATGCTTGCACAGACCCCCGGACATCAGCACAGCCCCCCGGCAGGCCGGCACAGCCCCCGGCAGGCCGGTACAGACCCCCACAGGGTGCACAGACCACCGGCAGGCCGGCACAGCCCCCCGGCAGGCCGGTACAGACCCCCACAGGGTGCACAGACCACCGGCAGGCCGGCACAGCCCCCCGGCAGGCCGGTACAGACCCCCACAGGGTGCACAGACCACCGGCAGGCCGGCACAGCCCCCCGGCAGGCCGGTACAGACCCCGGGCAGTCCACACAGCCCCCGGCAGGCCGGCAGAGACCCCTGGAAGGCCCGAAATGACGGCGCATCATGATGCGCACACACCGCGCATCATGATGATGTCAGGCTGTCAATCAACTTTGAACTTCCGATTCCGATGCCGAATTCCGATATTGAAAAAATATCGGAAGTCGGTATCGGAATTCCGATACAGCAAGTATCGGCCGATACCCGATACTTGCGGTATCGGAATGCTCAACACTAGTCATAAGTAAATTCATTTGTATTGACAGAACAAACAACGAAATGGCTAAACAGGCCATTCAAGGCATAGTCTGTTGTCAGCCAATGCAAACAGTCGTTCACATTAAATTTATAAACCATAGTTGAAGAGGTATTCCCATCTCCAAGACCCTATCCTAATATGTAGTAGCTGTAATAATAATGATAATATAAGAAAACACCTCCAATCAGAAATGTGTTATAGTTCTTCTGATTCACTATGTCACTTACCCCATGTTCAGGGCATTGCAGTAGATTGGGTTTCCATGATTACGACCATGAACAACTAACAAGCTGTCACTATATGAGTGGTCGTAAGTATGGATGTCTAAGCTACAGCAATGGCCTGTACTTGTAAGGAGAGGTATAGTTTAGTTAGTTAGCTGTTAGTGTTTGGAACCATGGATAGAATCATAGAATCATAGAATCGTAGAGTTGGAAGGGACCTCCTGGGCCATCTGGTCCAACCCCCTGCTCAAAGCAGGATTCGCTAAATCATCCCAGTCAGATGTCTGTCCAGCCTCTGTTTGAAGATATCTAAGCTACTGCAAATCCCTGCACATGAGGTAAGTGACATAGCGAGTAAGAACTATACTACATTTCTCATTGGAGGCATTTGCTATTATTATTAATATTATTAGATTTACTGCATATTGGGATAGGATCTTGGAAATGGGAAGACCCTTTAAATTCATCTAATTTGTCAAAATTGTATCTTTTGTATATGGGCAGATTTACATTTAAAGGGGTACTCTCAAGTTTGAAAGTTATCCCCTATCAGTGGGATAGGGGATATTTGCAACGGCAGTACTGTGTGAGGTCTTCTAATGAGTGTACAACGTTGAGCAATTCATGTATTTGTTACAGCATAGATATTTTTCATAAATCATGAAGGGAATGTGATTTATTTTTTTACTGTTATTACAGTTGCAAAAATAAGCAGGACAACACCATACATGTGGCCGCAAACGGCATTGCCAGCTATGGTCAGTTCTCCGTGCAAGCTTTCCAATTTATCAAGGGATACGGTCAAATCTTTTTGCACTGTCAAGTGCACCTTTGTGAGAAGTCGGGCTCTTGTGTACCTGTAAGTTCAAGTTTATTGTCATCAGATTTCTTCAGGAGTGTATGAAAGGCCTATAAAACCTTCATCTATCTGTTATCTATCCGGATATAGTAAACTATATTATTGGTTTGTACAAAGATAGCAAATATAAACACACAGGCTGGCTTTTTGAAAACCACATCAAAAGGAAAAAAAGAAAGGAAAACGGTCCTAAACCCACAATAATAATGACGATTTGTTGATTGTAAAAATATTTATCATCTTTATTATAGCATATATTTTCCCCAATTACCCAATAACATTGGGTCAACACTGTTTTTGATCAAAAAAGTGTAAAAGCCATCCCACCATGACAAGGTGTATCCATATCAAGAAGGTCCTATTTTCTAGTATTAAAAACTAACCTAGGGTTAGATGACCTCAGTTTAGATGGGGTCAGAGGAGGATCAGGGTTCTACTGGTCAGACACCTGGTGAGATGTCCTTGGTAGTAATTGAACCCAATACCCTCATGTTGCAAGGCTACACTACTATCCACTTAGCCACTGTGCCACCTGTGTAGACCTCTGCATACTGTCTGGCCTATAAGGATGTGGAGTTTGGATTATGAGAACCATAGCTGGTAGGAACATTGCAGTCTGTACTCAGTCAATGACTGGTTAGGTTAAAGTATGAAGCAGGAGATCTTGACCACTAAAGCCTATTCTAATTCACTCGGTTGAGAAAATTCTTAATATTCGACATGAATTCAATTCAGATTAAATGGATTTCCTCATCTCTAAAAGGGACTTTTCTAAAGGGGGTTTCCTACAACTAAAGTTAGTTTTAATCAATTGTTCGTGTGATAAAAAAAAGTTTCACAATTGGATATGTTAAGAATAATTGTTTCTGTGCTGAGATAATCTTATAAATGTGCCCCTCCTGTGTACTGTGTAATGGCGGTGTCTGACTGTGCAGGGACATGGTCTGATCATACCACAGCTCCTGGGCAGGGAAGGAGACAAAAGAGAGTATACAGACAGGACAGCACGGGATCACAGCTGATTATTTCTGTGGGGTAAAGCTTTTGCTGATTGCTTTTAAACATGTTTTACCTCTCAAAAAAAAATTCCACTGTGATCCCCTGTTGTCCTGCCTGTATACTCTCTTTTGCTCCCCCCTTGTGCCCAGGAGATGAGGTATGATCAGACCATGTTCCTGCACGGTCAGACACAGCCATTACACAGCACACAGCAGGGGCACAATTATAATATTATCTCAGCACAGGGGCATTTTTTTTTAACATATTCAATTGTGGAAATTATTATTCAAAGATCTATTAAAATGTACATTGTTAGCGGGAAACCCCCCTTAAGGACATACAATGGAAACCAGAGACTCATTTTAATAGGATTGGCAACAAATGATAAATAAGCAAATGTAATAAATAACAAAAAATAATTTTAAAAAATTAAATATATTTAAAATGATGCTTAATTGTATAATTTATATGTTATTGTACTGTTGTAACTGAGAAGTCCACAATTGATTTTGAAAGTGAAGTCTCGCGCCACATTGCATCCCTCTTTTGTACCCAGAGATACAATGTGCGTAGAGCTGTAGATAAAGGTCTGAGTGGGGTTAATGTGTTCCTTTTTCTCTCTTATATCTTCTCTTCAAGGTCTGTAATGGAGGCAGTTCTTCTGGTGATGATTCTGGGGATTCTGATGATTACCTATCACTTGGAGTAGGTGTCAAAGGTAATACCAGAAGAATAGCCGTCATAGATAGATATTATATTATCTGACAGAAGTGTTAAAGGGGTTTTACGCTTCAGGAAAAGTGAACCCCAAACCTGCTTACATAGGCAGGGACACTAAGCTAATTGGTAGGCAGCAACCATGATATGAGATGTCGATGTGATGCAACTTCTGCATCCAAAACGGGGAGGCCAGATCAGCAGCGAAAGCCGGCGCTGGACCTAGTCAAGGGGAGTACTCTGTTATGTATGTAAAAACAGTATGGAAACCCCATAAAGCTAGCTTGATCCAGAAGAAAAATAGATGCATTCCTGTGATTTCCTAACAGCACTACATTTTATGTATATATAATATAATAGTATTTATTAAACTAAGGGCTCATTCACACATCAGATTTTCGCGTACAAATGCCATCTGTATATGTCACAGATAGCACTTACAGCTATAATAATCTGTTCACATGATCCTGAGCTTTGAGGACTGAGTGGAAATGAAATGAAAGTTTATGGGTCCATGAAAAAAATTGGACCGCCTTCAAATTCCATGACAGATCAGAGAAAAATTGATAAAAACCACTAATGAAACTCAGATCAATTTTGTTAGGAACGGCGGAATGCACTAAATAAAAATAAATAATAAAGTGCGTTTGCCGCTCGGGGTCCACTGTGCAGTAGATGTAAACACTGCTGCTAAGTAGTGACAGACGAGCAATATGGCGGAAATGCGCACGCCGGTTGAACGTCACCCAAGTGCGCTAAGCAATCTCTGTTTGCTCACAGAGATGTCAGCGGAGGTAAACACAAAAGGCTGAGCCTGTTAGTGTCACAGGTCTCAGGTAAATGCACACACGGTATCTGGTCACAGTGCAGGACCCAAGACAGAGGTGCTGCGTCCGTCTAGACCTACCGTGCGTGCGGCGTCGCTACTGCGGACGCCAAAGAGGGCTGCAACTGCAGCGCGGCGTAGGACACTGCCGCTGGTCGACAAAGCAAGGAAGCAGGTGCAATGTCGGATGCTAGCACTGTGGATGATGCTGTAGTGGCTTGAGGCTTGCGACGCGCTGGCGCTGACTCTAATCTAAGTCCCTGTACACATTCGTAATATCAGAGGGAGGGGATCTTAATGAGTCATTCGCAGGTTCATACATCCATCGTCATTCACACAGTAGCAACTAGAGACTATACTAGCGCATGGCCGAATGGTCATGCACGCTTTTTATAGCTGGGACCTTCCGGAGGCTTCCAGATCTCCGAGATGGACCAATGAGATCTGGAGCAGGACCTGGGCACATGACTCCCGATCTCCAATGGGAGATCGTCTCATGAACATGCCCAGTAGGAGAACAGAGGGACTTAGTCTCTGGAGCGATCTGCTGCAAAGTAATCTCCTCTGCGGTAGATAGACAGCAGGAGACCGCAGAATGTGAGGCTCTGGATTCCTGCAGAGCAGATGCAGAAACGTGATGCCTAACATTACCCCCCTCCAAGGGCCCCCTCCCCTCTGAGCCTTCCTATCCACCACCTTGTGCCCATCAGAGGCGTAGGCCTCAGACTCGTCCGAAGGCAAGTCTGATGTCCTGACAGGTGACACGGAAAACCTGGACACGTGGAAGGTATCAGAGGCATCAAGATCACCAGGTTTAAGAAGGGACACATGGGAGACAACGGGAGCGGAAAAATCGCCAGGAGCAGAAGTTGAAGTGGAACGCGGGCATCATCACTCTCTGTTTAAGGAAGCTATTCTGAGCACAAGAGGCACATGCCCGAATATACTTTTTAGTGTCCCGAGCCCTGTGCGGTCACCAATAAGACCCTGCCAGGAGTTTTGTGGTCTGCATGTAGCCACAGTGAACACCCGCCCTGGACGCGTGTGCCCATGCGAGAACCTTCGGCCTAAGGCGAGGGGGGACAAAGGTCTTGCCCGGCGGCATCGAGTTTGGCCATTGCGGGGCCCCATTATCCTGGGGAACAGAGTGCTGACAGTGGTAACCGCGAGTGGAGCTTAGTGCCGGACGCTTCTCGAGACTAGTGCGCGACACCTCCATGAGCTCTGGGAGTGAACACTCTGGCTCGGGTAATTCCGGAGGTTCAAAAAGTTTGGGAGCCGAAGTAACCTTGGGTCTGGTTTGAGCATGCTCCAGCCCGTGCTTCGAAAAACGGAGATCAATGCGGGTGGCAATGGCAATCAGCTCCTCCAGACTTACAGGCACCTCTCTGGTAGACAGAGCATCCTTAACATGCTCTGCTAAACTTCTCCAAAACACAGGGATGAGGGCTTTATCAGACCACTCCAGCTCGGAAGCCAGTGTCCGAAAACGAACGGCATACTGGCTGACCGAGAGAGATCCCTGAGTTAATGCAAGTAGCTGAAGAGAAGTATCGTGCGTGACCCGTGGTCCCAGGAAGACCTGCTTGATAGATGTTAAGAACTGAGCAGCGGTCCGAACCTCTGGGTCACCACGCTCCCATAGTGGCGTAGCCCACTCCAACGCCCTGCCCGACAGAAGGGAAACAATAAACCCCACCTTAGCCCATTCCATAGGGAATCGAGCAGCCAGTAACTCCAGCTGGATAGAGCACTGGCTCACGAAACCCCTACAGGAGGCACCATCGCCAGAAAATTTATCGGGCAATGGGAGGCGGGAAACTGTCGGCGCAGGGGAGGAGGTGGACATACGTGAAACCGCCTCTGCGATTGCCTGTACAGCAGCCTCAGTAGACTTCGCAGCTGAGATAGCAGTCTCAAGAGTAGCCAACCGGCCCTCTAGCTGCCGAATGTACTGTAGGAGTTGCTGCTGATCTGCCATTACTAGCCAGACCCTGGCGCTAGTATAATGTTAGGACTGGCGGAATGCACTAAATAAAAATAAATAATAAAGTGCGTTCACCTCTCGGGGTCCACTGTGCAGTAGATGTAAACACTGCTGCTAAGTAGTGACAGACGAGCAATATGGCGGAAATGCGCACGCGGGTTGAACGTCACCCAAGTGCGCTAAGCAATCTCTGTTTGCTCACAGAGATGTCAGCAGAGGTAAACACAAAAGGCTGAGCCTGTTAGTGTCACAGGTCTCAGGTAAATGCACACACGGTATCTGGTCACAGGAGCAGGACCCAAGACAGAGGAGCTGCGTCTGTCTAGACCTACCGTGCATGCGGCGTCGCTACTGCGGACGCCAAAGAGGGCTGCAACTGCAGCGCGGCGTAGGACACTGCTGCTGGTCGACAAAGCAAGGAAGCAGGCGCAATGTCAGATGCTAGCACTGTGGATGATGCTGTAGTGGGTTGAGGCTTGCCAGGCGCTGACTCTAATCTAAGTCGCTGTACACATTCGTAATATCAGAGGGAGGGGATCTTAATGAGTCATTCGCAGGTTCATACATCCATCATCATTCACACAGTAGCAATTAGAGACTATATTAGCGCATGGCCGAACGGTCATGCACGCTTTTTATAGCCGGGACCTTCCGGAAGCTTCCAGATCTCCGAGATGGACCAATGAGATCTGGAGAAGGACCTGGGCACATGACTCCCGATCTCCAATGGGAGATCGTCTCGTGAGCATGCCCAGTAGGAGAACAGAGGGACTTAGTCTCTGGAGCGATCTGCTGCAAAGTAATCTCCTCTGCGGTAGATAGACAGCAGGAGACCGCAGAATGTGAGGCTCTGGATTCCTGCAGAGCAGATGCAGAAACCTGACGCCTAACAAATTTTGATATACGGCCATGTTCACATATTCAGTATTTGATCAGTATTTTACATCAGTATTTTTTTAATCCAAAACCAGGAGTGGGTGAAAAATGAAGAAGTGGTGACATGTTTCTATTATACATTTCCTCTGATTGTTCCATGCCTGGTTTTAAGCAAATTGTCTCATCAGAGAGGAAGAGGACAAGAACTCTGGTGCCACCTATAGGAAGTAGCAATGCTAAAAGTCAATGTCGACTCTCTAACGAACCTTATCACATGACTTAGGATAAAAGCTAAAATCAAAATCTCAATTTGAAGACACTGTGTTTCGGGCTACAGCCCCTCGTCAGTGCAAAGATTAAGATCTGGTTTGGTTGGGTCAGAGGCATCTGATCGGAATCCAAAGGTAACGTTCATCCTTGCGGAGAGCGTCAAGCCTCACATGCTGAGGTGAGGAGACATTTAAGCTACAATGCTCCTCTGGGAAATATGCAAATTGTCTCTTCAGATAGGAAGAGGATTAGAACTCTAGTGTGATCTATAGGAAGTTGCAATCCTAAAAGTCAATATTGACTCCCTAAGAAGCCTTGTCACATGAATTAGGATAAAAGTCAAACCAAAATCTCAATTTGCAGACACTGTTTCGGGGTACTGCCCCTCATAAGTGCAAAGTGTGATATCCGATTTGGCTTTCAAATACTGAGACAAAAAAACTCACCAAGTATAGAACGCGTGAATGTAGCCAGCTAGAAAATCACTGACGTGCATAAACCAATATTCATAAGGTTCTGTTGAACAGGAATTTGCCAAAATAATGTGTTTTGGGCAAATACAAGGAACCCTCACACCAGCATCACTTTTGTCACTGTATACAATAGTGTAATAAACTACGGTATATTATTTAATACAGAAGCATAAAGTAAAAAAGTGTTCCACAAAATTCTAAAATGAATGTGAACAGGGCCTTAATCACTGATCATAATAAAGGCCTTAATCATTTCATAGTAAAAATATATCAATCTTCCAGTATACTTTTTGTCTCATTCCTTCTCAGTTTTTGCCTTTGAGTAACTGAATCGTTCATTTTTTATGAATTCAGGGCATGAAAACCTGCCCTAATCACATCCTGTGGACACAGCGGCGCTGCTTGTTAGAAGGGACAGCTCCTATATAGTATAAAAAGCTTTGCACCTAGTTCATTTCTTAGATTCTCGATGTATTTGCAGAGGGCTCGAAAATAGTGAAATGCCAAAACACATTGTTAATGTAGTCGTCATCACGAATATTTTCATTTCTTTGACTTTAGAACCTGAAAACTTGTGTCCAGATCTCCAGTGCGGTGCGAACTATATCAATGTGACATTTCCAAGAAGTGATCTTATAGATTCTCATGTGGATATTCCAAAGCTGGAAACCAATGGAGGGAAATGCCACGATCTCTATGAAGATGGAAACACTGTGTCAGTAGGATGGCCTCTTGGAGTTGGGATATGTGGAACAAAACTGATTGTAGGTATCATACATCGAGATCATTTCCAGTCTTCTGTTCTGTTTGACCCCTTCAACCCCAAACCATTTTCAGTAATTTTGTTTTTTCCTCCCATCCTTCCAAGAGCCATAACCTTATTACCTTTTTCCATCAATATATCCATATGGCGGCTTGTTTTTTGCGGAAATAAATTGCAAGTGTGGTGAAATTTACTTTATAGCCTGATAGATCGGACATTTCTGAATGCAATGATACAAAATATGTGTATTTTTTTTCAATGGGGCAAAAGTGGGGTGGTTTGAACTTTTGTGTTTTTTTTCATATTTTAAAAACTTTTTTTTTCTTTTTACTTTATTAACTAATCCACTTGCGAGACTTGAAGCTGTGATCGTCTGATTGCAGGTGCTAAACATAGAAGTGCATCAACACTATTCTGTATAGCAGAAATCACACGATCTCCTATGAATGCCGACCACAAGCCGACATTTTTCAGGAGTATCTGAATGACAGGCATGAGGGTGTTCTGTAGACCGATGGGCAAGATGAATGACGTGCTTTCAGTCGGCGCTTGTTAAATCTGGCTGTCACTGTTTGACAGCTGGATTTAACGGGTTAACAGCCTTGGGTGGAGCACAATAATCACGTGGGGGGAAAGTTTCGCTCTCAGCCTATGAGCCTGCAGCAAGGTCAGGGACAAGACATGATGTAAATATAATGGACACTTATATCACAGAGAGACCGTTATCGAACCCCATTTTCCACTTAGGCAAAGATCCCAGTGGTTGGCACTATGAATATGCCATAAGTGTCAATGTTCAATATGTATGGTGTAACTAACCATGATATGACCACCAGGAATATTGGCCCTGTCATATTCATAACTGAGTGCTTAGTGTAAATGATGAATCATTTTCTATACATTCTATATATTAATTAATTTTTATTTTTTTGTTTTTTTCAGACCAACGATACACATGCAAACTATAAGAACTCGATTTATTTGCCTCCAATTCCTTCTCAAATCATCTACAGGACCGCGTTTTACATCAACGTCGCCTGCATCTATCCCCTGGACTTGAACGTTTCTCTTCAAAAAGTGCTGTCTCCAATCATAAGGTTTTATAACTTTTTCTACGTGAATAGAAAAAAAATATTAGCTGGGTAGATGAAATAAAATGTATAATAAGATACAAGACTGCAAAGAGCCTGCCATGTAACATCCGACTTATAAGTCAATACTTAAGGGGGGTATAAGAGGAAACAAGACAACCTGAGAAAATAAAATACTGGCCCCGGTTCATCAAAGATTTTATGCTAGAAAATGCTTTGAGAAATCGAAAATTATATGCAACTTTTGACACTTTCACGCCAGTTTGAGTCATCTCTGCCAAAATTGGCAAAGCAGGGGAGGAGCCGGGGCACAGTGGGGCAAGAATATTAGCATATCTTACTCCAGATATGTTACTCCAGTTCTTGACTGGAGTAACATTTCTAGTGAGGTCATCAATATCATATTGTAGGGTTCTGACAAGAGCTGATCTGCCGTTGAACTCTTTGAATATTTAGCTAATAGCAGCTGATCGGTGGGGGTGTTGGATGTTGAAAACCCAAGGTATCCCTAGGAAAGTTCATCAATATTATATTCTTCAAGAAACCCTTTAATTGATGTAATTGTATCTTACAGTTATTAGGTTCTTTAGAAGGACTTAGATCTGGGTATTTTTTCTGACACATGATAGGAGTTATAGTTTTAAAGCACCAAAAAAAAAGAAAACCCCCCATAAAATATAACTTTTAATTGTAATATTTAAAAAAGCCTGCACAAATTGCCATATTTAGGTGAGTTGAACATGTCAGGTAGAGTATCTCCATATTATGTAATGAGCACTTTTTCTCCCATTATTGTGTAACATTTGCAGTGAGAGACAGCCATACAACATATGCTTATGTCTATAGTGGCTCTGTCGGATTCAGACAGTGCATGCACTTAAGCACTTTATTTGGGTGGTGGTCTTGACTTTGGTGAGTGACTTCCTTTGTAGGGTCAGGTAGGGAAAATCTACGAAGAGATTATTTCTCTTAGATTATTTCTGGATGACTTGTCTAAGTATCTATATTATTTTTTCTGACATTTGAGGATTTATGACCCTAACAAGCTCTACTCGCCTAAATATGGTATTTTCTGTAGGCTTTTTTAAATATTTAAATTAAAACTTATATTTTATGTTGTTTTTTCTCTTTTGGCATTCCACAAATTTAGACCCTGGCTTCTTCTATTTTGTTTTGTTTTTTTTTTCTACAGTTTTATGACACCAAGAAAAAGACCGGTTGACTTAGAAGCGTTGTTGCTTCCATTCAGCTCATCTGTGGGTATCTTGGGGTTAGGATCGCAAACAATCACAATTAATTACCTTTTAGGATAGGCCTTCTAAGTAAATGCCTCTTATTAAAGTACGGTAGATATTTCTGAGATGTCAAGTGTTTAATTTCAGTGATTGTAGTTATCATACTGAATATGGTATCCTTAGAATCATAAATATAGTGAAACAACTCTGAGACCACCTCCTCGACCACCTCAATGAAATATCTTCAAAAGACCACCACATTGATGATCTCAATGAAATATCTTCAATAGACCACCACATTGACCACTTCAATGAAATATATGTTCAAAAAACCACCTCATTGACCACCTCAATGAAATATCTTCAAAAGACCACCACATTGATGATCTCAGTGAAATATCTTCACTAAACCACCACATTGATGATCTCAATGAAATATCTTCAATAGACCACCACATTGACCACCTCAATGAAATATCTTCAAAAAACCACCACATTGACCACCTCAATGAAACATTTCCAAAAGACCACCACATTGACCATCCTAATGAAACATCTCCAAAAGACCAGCTCAATGAAACATCTCTAAAAGACCACCTCAATGAAACACCTCTAAAATACCAAATCATTGACCACCTCAGTGAAACATCTTGGAATGACCACCACCACCATCTCAATCAAATGTTTCTGTAACAGAGCTTGTAATACCTCCAGCAGTATATACAGTAGACCATTTGTCCCAGTTTTGGGTGATCTCACTCTGTCTTCTGTCTCCTTAGCATTTTATGTATTTTACCATCATTGATAGCTTCCCACCTCTGAACAGAAACATAGGATTACCAGATTTTAATTTAGATTTTATTGATGTTGATGATGTAAAATCCATTTGTTATAACGTTTTCCTCCATATTTTTCTTTATTTTACAGCACAATATACTTCAATATAACAGGCAATGGGTACTTTGATGTCATTATGGCTGCTTTTAAAGATCAAACTTACCAAGAGCCTTATGAAAAAGGAGAGATTACTTTATCTACCAAAGACAGGTTGTTTATTGGTGTTTTTATCTCTAAAGGCGATACAAGTCAGTTTAACCTTGTCATGCAGCACTGCTACGCAACGCCTACACAAAATCCTGATGATCCAACAAAGTATGGAATTATTGTGGACAGGTAAGTTAAAGAGGCATATTCATTTTTAGACGACCCCTCATTGATGTTACAAGTAGTAATGTCCCACCTCAAAAATAAAGGACCTTACACCCTGGCATTAGGCTTGTGTAACAGGGCATGAAGCTTGTCTGGCTCTTGTAGAATGTGTGCGGTATGCGGAGTGTAGAATGATGCTTCTAGGGAACATTACATAGAAAGGAAGATGTTCTGTTTTTGCTTTAGCAGATTTATAAAACAACATGTAAATAATATCAGAATGACTTTATATAATGATAGATAGATAGATAGAAATGCAATAGATAGATAGATAGATAGATAGATAGATAGATAGATAGATAGAAATGAAAAGGAAGGCAGCACTCCATTATTTCAAAAGTGAAAAAAGTGGATTTTATTTAGACCCACATATCATGGCGACGTTTCAGCTCACACTGAGCCTTTCTCCAGCTTGAGAATTCGTCGCCATGATATGTGGGTCTAAATAAAATCCACTTTTTTCACTTTTGAACTAATGGAGTGCTGCCTTCCTTTTCATTTTTGTCTGGATTGGGGCAAGTATTGGATACATTGCTGAGGAGGCCTGGGCACCTGCCAGTTGGTATTGTGCCGTTCCATATTTTCTTGCATAGCTAGATAGATAATACATAGATAGATAGATAGATAGATAGATAGATAGATAGATAGATAGATATGCATTTAATATATTTTTTATCTATTCTTTTGAACAGCTGTGCTAATGAAGAAGATCAAACTATTGAAATTTATTCTAATGGAATTTCAAGTGAAGGAAAATTCTCTATCTTAATGTTCAAGTTTGTTAAACACACCTATGTTTTTCTTCATTGCAAAGTTAATCTTTGCAGTAAATCTGATGCATGTATTCCTGTAAGTGGAAGTTTCACTATCTATCTATCTATCTATCTATCTATCTATCTATCTATCTATCTATCTATCTATCTATCTATGTTTCTATGATCTATCTATCTATCTATCTATCTATCTATCCCATATCTATCTATCTATCTATCTATCTACCTATCTATCTATTTATCAGCTATCTATCTATCTATCTATTATCTGTCAGTGCAACCGTCCATCTATCTCTTTACATTGTTTACAGAATTATATATCCATTACATGAAATATTTTTGTTTTTAGGTCTGTCCTAAATCAAAATCCCGCAGCGCTGCACCAGATGGGAAGACAATAACACTTGGACCATTTAATTTGGGTAAAATTCTAAATGAATAATTACTGAAAAGGGTTCTCCAGGTTTTAAAATAAAGACATAGTAACATAGTAACAGTTAGTAAGGCTGAAAAAAGACATTAGTCCATCCAGTTCAGCCTATAAAATTCTGTCAGAATAAATCCCCAGATCTACGTCCTTCTAAAGAACCTAACAATAACTGTAAGATACAATATCGTTACGCTGCAGGAAGACATCCAGGCCTCTCTTGAACCCTTCGACTGAGTTCGCCATCACCACCTCCTCAAAAGGGCGCAACGCACGCAAAATCCTACTAGCGCATGGTCAGCGCACGGTCTGCGCACTCTATGCTAAAGATAGGGTGCGCAGATCGCATGCAGCCGTGTGCGATAGTAGGGAGGAGATGACCGGAGGGGGCAGGCAGGGGGCGGGGCTTAGCGGCGCCGTGCGCAGAGTGTAGATACGCTAGTGTGAAACTAGCCTTATATTATATTTTTGTAGTATTTTTGACGAAGCCACAATTAGTGGCGACACACGTCGGGTCCTTGCTCCCCCAGGCTCCGCTCCACAATATGTATGGGTTTTTTGTATAGATAAGTTAGGGACTTGCCTTATATTCTGCATAGGTGGCTATTTCAATCGGTATTACCTAATCTTATATGCACAGCGAGATCAGGCACTGTAAGGCGTCTGTAGGAAGGTATCTGACCTCGCAGATAACATTCTATTATACATGGGTTTGCTGTATTGATAGTGCAGGGTTATTCTTTAATCTTGGGAGGCTATTTCAGCTCTCAGTATTTAACCCTACATATCTAGTATTCAGCCCTGTATGTCCAGCAACGTTTGGCATTTGTGAGGTGTTTATAAGTAAGTTAGCCTTTACAACTTCATTTATTACCGTCCTTTTGACTTGCTATTTAAGTTTAGGTTTGAATCCCTATGTATAACCTTTATGGAGAACTCATTTGTGGTCATATTCTTTGAATAATTTCTTAGATATGCACCATAGGCAATGTATGACTATGATGTTTGTATTGTCTATCAGCCTTTTTATTTACAATTCCTGTGTATCCATCTGCACTAATTACTAAATCTGTAAAATATAATAATTTTTTCCTATGGTTGTAACTTTACTGTGGTGTGCTATCTATATGGACATAGGGTTTCTCTATAAAATCATTATTTGAGGAGTGTTCGGCCATGCGTGTTTGGTTCTATTATAAGCCAACTGATTTTTGCATGTCACATGGGTGACATATTTTAATGTTTTTAATCCTTAGTGTGTTCGTTGTTTTTGTTATAATAAAGATTAAAGTTATATACTTTTGCTAAATCATGCCTCAGGTGATCCCCTATCTGTGACCTATTTCCTTTTTCTTCTTCTTTTATATATCATTTGAGTATAGGTCAGGTTTGGATCCCAGTTTATGCGTCAGTGGTGCCCCCATGCATTTTTCTGCATTCGGCGCACACCGGCGCACTGTCAAAAGGGCGCAGCACACGCAAAATCCTACTAGCGCACGGTCTGCGCACCCTATGCTAAAGATAGGGTGCGCAGATCGCATGCAGCACTGTGCGATAGTAGGGAGGAGATGACCAGAGGGGGCGGGCAAGGGGCAGGGCTTAGCGGCGCCGTGCGCTGCGTGTAGATACGCTAGTGTGAAACTAGCCTTATATTATATTTTTGTAGTATTTTTTTTTTATCGTTGTGGCCATTTTACTACTAGTGAAAGGGATATTGGTTCTGGCTACTTTCTATAACTATACTTTATCAGATACTAAAAAGGAAACATTTTGCATGAAATAATGTGATGAAAAATGGCCAATAATTTGGAATACAATTAAAGTTTGCTGCCATTATTTATTAAAATTCTATAACATGATTTATAAATTAAAGTATAAAAAACACAGGATACGCACCTAGTTTTTTATGTAAACATATCCCGAATTCTGTGCTTCATTTCAATAGGGGGGCGGATCTGCAGTACCCGGCCGCGGCCACTACAGAAGTGATGGAACTGTTTGTATCGGCAGCATCCGGAGAACTTCTGGCTGGCGCCGGTAACTGCTGATCAGCTGGATGCACTTCAAGCCATTTTTAAAATAAGTTAATGGTAGAAGAGAAGGGAAGCTACGTTCTGTCTTTAGAGAGTATCTCCATCCCATGTTCTTCTGGATTCTCATTTTGCTTGTTTTTCTTTCCAGATAATAGTGTGAACCCCACTGCCAGTAAGTACAATATCTATGGACAACTTTTTATATTTCCTACTAAGCCTCAGCTTGACATTAGTCCTCTATTATATTGTACAACTGTCTTTCATCAATCCAACAATACTATGCACTGTAATGGCCATAGCGCCATAATACTTAAAGGGGATTTTCTATTATCTTTAAATGGACCCTACTATAGCTAATTTTTCAAAAGGGACTAATTTAAAATAAAACTTCTTGGTAATGTACATCTATCAAAATGTATACTTCACAAATACTATTACAATGAATGCTAATACAATTACTGCTATCATACTACTAATAATACTGCTATGACGCTTGCCTACTAAAAAAGCGGATCCCATATGGATCAACTGTACAGCGTTTGATTTTAATGGATAGATTGAAATTCTTAATATAGCAAACTGTATTTGGTCTTTACTTATGTATAAAAATGGATGATATACAGATATAAAAAAGGGCATACAGATGACAATATAGATGGAAAATCATTAGTCTAAATCAGATGATTGTGTTATATGCTCATGTGAACTTAGCCTTATTGTGCTCATCCTCGAAGAGCCCGGTGATTCTGGAGAATGCCTTAAATCACATGACTAGGAAATGACTGCTAATACAGTTTATGTAAAAAACAAAAAGGAACAGAAAAAAACATCAGTTCACCAAAATGCATCAAGGCAATAAGCAGTCCATTGGATGAAGCTTGGATATGGTGGGGGGCCAATATCCCCGGTGGTAAACCAGACAAAAGTAAAGAAAATCCAGCATCAAGAAAAAAATCAAATTAAAAGTATTCCATTTACCATACTCGAAATCCATTAATAAAGTCACAAAGGACTAACAGTAAAATAGAGGGCGGTCCCACTGTTAACTTGCATGTTTCGGACATCCATGTCCTTACTCATAGGTAATACCCAAAGGCAGGTAAAAACTAATTTAAAAATTCACATAGTTTAGTAAATCAAGATACAGTACAGTAGAGAAAGTTCAGGAATTATATTATTTTTTTCTCTTTTCTATTTTTGTTGTGACCATTTTACCACTTTAATGATAAGGATTTTTTACCTTTGAGTGAGGACGTGGCTGACCGAAGAGCAACAGGATTCCAGTGGGATGCCCCTCTTTTTTACTGTCAGTCCTGTGTGACTTTTTTAATGGATTTTGAATAAATGGAATTTATTTTAAATGTATATTTCCTTGGTGCTGGATTTTCTCCACTTTTTTCTCATTTCAGTTTATACTTCTACTCCTATCACTATTGTTATGGCTGCTAATAATTCTGCTATATTACTATAGCAGAATGGGGGGCCCGAACATCCAGTGTTTGACATCCTGTCATGTGCATGACAGCGTGGCAAACACCGCTTCTGATCGGTGGTGAAATCAACCCCACTGGTCAGAGAGCCACAGTTCCCACGCTGTCTTCTGACAGCGTGAGTGCTCAGCTGTGTTCAGATGTATAAAGTTTACCTCCGGTCACTGGTGTCAGCTGATGGGACTACTGATGCCATCAGCTGACACCTGCTGCCGCTAATAACAGCAAGAGCAGCTGATGGGAGTATTCATTAGCGGCTCCTGCGCCGTAAATAATTTTTTAAAAAAACAGCGAGGGTCCCCCTGTATTTTTGATAACCAGCCTGGCAAAACTCACAGCTGGGGGTTCTAACCATCAGCTGTCAGCTTCAGCAAGGCTGGTTAACCAAAATAGAGGGGTCCCCTCGCTTTTTTTAAAAAAATATTTAAATAAATAATTAAAAAAAAGGTGTGGAGTCTTCACCATTTTTGACAACCAGCTTGCTAATGCAGACAGTTGGGGGCTGGTATTCTCAGGCTGGTAAGGGGCCATGGATATTTCCCCCCCAGCCTAAAAATAGCAGCCCACAGCTGCCCAGAAAAGGATCATCTATTAGATGCTCCAATTCTGGTGCTTTGCCCTGCTTTTCCCACTGACCTGTAATGATAGCAAGTGGGTTCATATTTGTGGGGTTGATGTCACCATTGTATTGTCAGGTGACATCAAGCTCACGGATTAGTAATGGAGAGGCATCTGAAGTCCTCAATCTCCTGTAATAAACCAAAAATAATAAAACATCAATATACCATACCTTTCTGTCGTTCTGTCCCACCCTATAATCCATGTCTGAGGGATAAACAGTTTTCAACCTGGACGGTGCCAAGAAGCAACTGTCCAGGTTGAGAACCACTGGTGACTGAACTGCTACGTGTGAGTGACCGGTGGTGACGTCATCCAAGTTGACTTTTGGTCGGAGTTCTGGAGATGACCTATCTCAAAGAAAGGACATAAATATCAGGCATGTATGACCTCTTTAAGATTTTGCACATTTTCGTAAAATTATCCTGTTTTTGTTTCCACAGATCCCAAAAGTACATCTCCCACAAAAATATCAGCAACTGGCAGTGCCGGTAAGAGCAAAGTATTTAGTAATAATGAATGTGATACAACCTACTTGGTCTTAAATATTAATTTATTTTTTAAGCTTATGAATCAGACAAGTTGGATGATCTTTGATAAATACTGTAACCATCATCACCTTGCTGCAAATTTAAGGAATTTATTACCCCCAGATAACAAGTAGTTTACCATAGCTATGTCTCAGGGATAGTATGGGCAGGCACAAGAGTTGTGCCCATGCCATTCACAGGAGGAGTCGGCCGTTATACAAAGCTAATCTCCTGATGTAGGGACTAGACCTAGCTCCCAATCTCAACACTTAAAAAAAATTAAAAGATGTTTGTAAGTGTAAACAAAAAATAAAGATGAAAATCCCAGTTGTAAAAAAAATGATGGTTTATTAGTGAAAAAAAAAAAACTTTGCAAGAAGAACACTTGTTTAATGTCGCAGTGTTCATTGTCACACAATATGTTATAAAATGATATTATTATTTATCCTGTATGGTGAATGCTGTGAAAAAAAAAGGATGGCAAACTTTACCAGAATTTCTGTTTTTGATCATGTCGCATCATTAAAATGACATAAAAAGTGATCAAACAGTCAAATCTTTCACAAAATGATAGCAATAAAAACTACACATTGATATAATAAAGAAGACCTTATACAACTCTGCATCCACCAAAAATTAAAAAAAACTTAGGAATAGATACGCCAACTAAAAAATAATCTTTTTTTAAGTGGTTGTCTTGTTCAAAAGTAATAAAACATTAAAAAAATTGAATATTGTAGCAACATTTAGAATAATGTTAGCATCAATTATGCTGCACAGTGAACTCCTTAAAAATTATAATAAAACATAATTTAAGATGCAATGTTTTTGTTTTTACCTCTTGCCAAAAATGAATTTAACAGTGATCAAAAGACATATACACCCCAAAATGTTATTAGTAGAAACTACACCTTGTCTCTCAAAAACAAGCCCTCACGCAACTCCTTCTACATAAAAATAAAAAATGATGGGCATCAAATTTGTTGACCAACAATAACACTTATTTTTTAATCATTTTTTTTGCGCAAATGTTGGAAAAACATTGAAAAAAAATCCTGTATGAATATGGTATTGTCATGAGCAACCCACATAATAAAGATAATGACAATTATACTAAACTGTGAATGATGTTGAAAAAATAAACAAAATATGATTAGAATTTATAATTTTGCTCATCATGCTGCTCTTAGATTACATATCCAAAAGCTGGTGATAGATTCCCTTTAAAGGGGTTATTCCGGACATTTTAATTTTTTAATTATGGGCCTAAAATCTAATGGACAGTAAGTCGCCGACTACCTGTCTGTTGTATCTGGTGCTGTCTTAAAGCTGTCACTGACCGCTCCGGTCGGCAATTCTGCTGCTTAACGTCAGAGCAGCTTTTCCTCTTTGGGGCTGCTCTGTCGAAGGGGTGTGAATGCCGACATCATGCTGTTTGACTTCTGCCTCCCCGCAGTTGGGTAGTGGGTAGCCGGCTGTCAATGAGCATGACATCATCAGTCACGCCCCATGAATAGAGCAGAGCGTAAGAGAAGCCACTGCATTGCCGAAGTGACGTCAACGGAAGCTGCTAAATCATTCTCGGGAGCTGTGTGCCGGTAGAGATTGACGTTGGTCATAACACGCAGGCAGGTAGCAGCAACCTGCCTGTTAGTTCTTAGAATCATAGTAAAGTAAAATCCCAATTTTTTGCTTAAAGGGATAACCCCTTTAAGTAAAAAAACAAAAAATGTCGATATCACTATTTTTTTTATATATTTTATAGTTGTGTTTTGCATTGTATCACATAATAAAATTTTAATTTCTTTTGTTTCTTTTTTAGATAAAAGGACTTGTTTGGACCTTCTGACACTCTTTGCAATCTTAATTGTTACCCTCATGTTGTAAATTTTGGAATTACACTCCTTTGAAAATTTGAACGCATCAAAAAAGACTGAAATGACGGAGAATTTAAACATTTCCTAAAAAAAATTCTCTAGATGAGCACTTTACTTTTTTCTTTAAACATACAGTATTTATTAGTCACAGGGATGATGGACAAAGTTGGTGAAATTAAGTATAACACTGACATTTTACCATTTGATTAAACACTTCATTTTATGATGTATTTGAAAGGGTATTCCAGATAATGTTGGCACAGTGCAGCATTCGCGTCAACCCTGTGCGCAGCGCCATTCATCAAAAGAACTTAATTATCTCCGCATCTCCTTTCTTAGGAAATTAGTGGGTGCCCCTGCAGTTGCGTACCCACCAGTGTGCAGGTGATGCCATGTAATAGGGGGAAGATCCTTTTAAACTGATTTCTTTTTTGCTACAAAAAAATAAACTAATTGCTATTTAACCTTGTCTTAATCATTATTGAATTGAACTTACTAAATTTTTGTACTTAAAAAGTTAAAAAAATGATCAATTACATCAGGATGATGATCTTTTCTTATATGTTTGATAGAAGAAAACAGTATTCCAAAAATCCAAAATATACAATTTGATATTAAAAAGTAAATGTTGTTTTAATGTTGACTTCATAAAGAACACAATTTTCTAATTACCTTTTTTTTCAAACTGAACTGATTTTTCGCTCTCAAATCATGGGTAAAATCTACGTTCAGTGAAGAAAACAGATTTTCTGATTTTTGGATTACTAAAATAGGAGATGACAGTTGGTGCTTTTAGAATTCTATGGAAAGATGAAGAGGAGGAGCTAGATGCAGACACAAACATTCTACTGAAAGTTTTAATAAACAACAGTTACAGTTCTCCATAGAACATTATGAGCACCAACTGTCTTTTCCTGTGTCAGAAATGGGGACATCTGCATTCACGGAATACAGATTTTACTCATGAATTGAGAATTTTGAAAATAAATTATCAATTCAGTAGGAGAAAGAAGCAGATTTCTTATTTTCACATGTACTAATCATTATTTAAAAAAAAATCAATGTAAACAATGGTTACTGCAATTTAAGGACCAATAAACAACAAATTTTACCTATCAATAGTATTGGTGATAAATGTACGATCACGGGGGTCCAACCATTGGGAGTGAGACTCATCGATTATAAGAATTGAGGCCCTTCTCCCCCCTGTGAACAAAGCAGTGCTGAGCATGTGCAACCGCCGCTCATTTTAAAGTCTGTATGAGTGATGCTTGCACATGCTCAGTACTATTAATAAGAATTTCTCAAGTCAAATGTACTAATTAGAGACACAGTAATTTAATAGCAATCATTTGGATTTTATACATAACTAGCTGAAGAGCCCAGCATTGCCCGGGCATAGTAACTGTGGCTAGTTATAACAAGCTGAGTGTAGAGCCCTCCCACTCCACATAGACACACTCACTATAATATCCAACATAATCCCATCAGCCAGAGCTACCGGACTACTACCCCTAATGTCCCACATCATCCAGTCAGCCAGAGCCACTGGACTATTACCCCTAATATCCCATATCATCCCGTCAGAGTCACCAGACTACTACCCCTAATATCCAACATCATCCCGTCAGCCAGAGTTACCTGACTACTACCCCTAATATCCTACATTGTCCCATCAGCCAGAGCCACTGAACTATTACCCCTAATATCCCACATCATCCCATCAGAGCCACCGGACTATTACCACTAATATCCCACATCATCCCGTCAGAGCCACCAGACTACTACCCCTAATATCCCACATAATCCCATCAGCCAGAACCACCGGACTATTACCCCTAATAACCCACATCATCCTGTCAGAGTCACCTGACTATTACCCCTAACATCCCACATCATCCCGTTAGCCAGAGCTACCTGACTACTACCCCTAATATCCTACATCGTCCCATCAGCCAGAACCACCGGACTACTACAACTAATATCCCACATCATCCCGTCACAGCCACCGGATTACTACCCCAAATATCCCACATCATCCCATCAGAGTCACAGGATTATTACCACTAATATCCCATATCATCCCGTCAGAGCCACCGGACTACTACCCCTAATATCACATACATACACACATACATACAAAAACTCTTTTTTATATATATATTCACCTAGATATCATGGGAAATGAATGGCGCCAGTGGTGCCTGAGGTAGTAGAGTACTTTACACCAAGAGCAGACACAGACAGAAGAGGGCACCTGTGCAAGAACAAATTATTGGCCCTATAATAGTCCAATAGCTCATCAGAATGCAGAATTTCACCTTTGGAGGTAGAAGTGGCCCCCTTACCTCTTGAGACCCTGTTCAGCTGCAGAGGTTGCATCAGTGGTATGTCCACCCCTACTTTCCGCAGTTTATGATCTTCAGCATAGTAATTGATGAATGTATAGTCATTTATTTGGTATTTCCTGTTATTCAGCTTCCCATCAATCTCTAGTATTGTAATTATAGTAAAATAACCTATGAATATGTGTAAGGGCTTGTGCACATGACCATATTTTCCGACAAAACATTGGATCACATTCAGACCAAAATTATTCTATGGGGCTGCCCACGTGACCGATAAAATGGCAGCATGCCCTAATTGGTTCCAATTATTGGATCACACTTGGCCATGCAAATGAATGAGTCCATAGAAAACATCAGATTGCAATTGGACCAATATTATTCTATGGGGCCGACCACATGTCTGATAAAATGGCAGAGTGTCCTAGTTGGTGTCAATTGGATGGCACTTGGCTATGCAAGTGAATGAGTCCATAGAAAACATTGGATTGCAATCGGACCAATATTATTCTATGGGGACATCCACATGTCCGATATATTCTTCGGACAATGCCAGTACTAGGAAAAAAATGTCAGCATGACCGAGTTGGATCAAATTATTGGATTGTACTTGGCCATGCAAGTGAATGAGTCAATGGAAAACATTGGATTGCTCTGGGAGGACATCCAAGCACGGTCTGATTTTCACAGAATGGAGAATATGCAGATTTTTTTTTACATCTTCTCCACATCCAAAATCAGATCACACTATGATCACACTCTGATCTAACTCTGATTAGTTCATGATTAGCATAATCGGACTGATTCTCTGTGATGAGAGAAAATACCTTGGTGGGACACAAGCCTTAAAAAAAATAAAATAAATGGCACCACCCTCAATCGCACCCCATGCAGTTTCCTTATTCCACCACATTTTCACCCGCTCCTGACTAATGATACATTACAACCATAGGTATTATGTTTTTAGGTGAAAACATTTTACCATGCAGGGTATGAGAAATAAGCCATGTTCCCTCAAACATCACATCTTATGTTATTCTAGAAGAATCAAACTATAAAATTTTACCATATCCATTAAGACTGATATTTCTTTCAATAAAAAAAGTTTAGAGCCACTTGTGCTGAAGTTATTAAAAGGTAAACCATTTAATAAATATAAAGCAAGAGCTACCCATCAGATGCAAATGTGTGCCAAAATTTACACAATTTTTTTATTTTCATTTATAAATTTGTCTTAAATATATGTCATTGTGCACCACAAAATGCACAAACATTTGAGGGCAAATTTCTGACACAAAAGATCAACATGAAACGGTATAACAAATGTTAAGACTGTCTAGTCAAAGTTTGTACTTAGTATTAATAAAATAAAGGTGCCATTTTTTGTTTTTGGCGGGAAGGAGCACTGTTTTTGCCAAATGGCTCGTTGTATTGTTGCCTTTTTTTTCATACTGAGATCACTTATTTCTCACATAAGAAAATGTATTGGCTTAGCATCACATAGGACAGAAGAGATTGTAAAACTGGGAGACAATAATTTGTATGCCGAATATCACTGGTGTCCGATAGGGAAGGGATTATTGGCTGCCTTTCTACAGAAACCAAAATTGTTTCATAAAATCTTTACTGTAAACCTTCACCTTTGAGCACCATCTTACAATGTACATACATCATAGTTCAAAGTAAACTTTTTAAATTGACTAATCTCCCAGAAAGTCGAGAGACTTCTAGAAAAAAGAGATCTTCTAATTTCTCACCCAAGGCATCAATTCCCCTGGGTGCCAGAATTACCGATTTCTCCCAGTTCCTGCACTTCCCTCTGCTCCCAGGTGCTCCCAAGTACAACATTACATGACAAGCAACGTCAGGACTTTGCTGCGGTGCCTGGGACTGGGGGTGTGTGAATGCAGTCTAAGGATGAATTGCTGGACATTCCCTCAGTTGTAGAAAGAATTATTGAGAGAATTTGATGAATGGTGGTTACAGTGACTTATATAACTGCATAATGATCAAAGGGAATATATCATTAGAAAGTTAAAATAAATGAGGTAAGAGTAATGGGATTTTACTAATAATGAAGGTCTTGTTTTTGCATTGTACGCATATGTGCATATATTTCAATGTCTATACATCTATAACTATGTGGGCATTTGTGTTAGTTTATACCTGTGTACCTTGATGTGTATGTAGGCTGTAAAGATAATGGAATTTTTCGCATTTAGAATTTCCTAAGTTCAACAAATTATTCTCTAAAATTTGATTTGTAATAAATAGATTTGTCTTTAATCATAAAGATGCAAGGCCTCCAAGTACCCTGAAAAGATGTGTGTAACACTCTGAGGTCTATTAAGGCTCTATCCAACATCTTTCAAATTCTTTAACTCAGGCAAAGCCTTACTAATGTCTTGATATCCAACAGCCCATTTACAGATTATCCAAAAATTATCCATCTTAGTTATTTGTCATTAGGGAGACCTTTCCGCGTAGAACAACGACCTTTTATTAACAGTGTCACTGTCAGAGGTAGCAACATCATGTTGCGAATGTGAAGAGTAATGTGCCAAATATTCAATAAAACCCTCAGCTTCCTCCCTATTAATATGCTTGACTATGGCAAAGGTGGTCAATTATGGCTTGTGTTTGATAGTACTACTGTCAGGATGACTGCAGCTAGTGGTAGTGGTAGTTGTGGTACTTCTCCTGCTACTAGCAGCTCCAGTATTCTTAGGTTATCAAATTGAACTAGTAAAACAGGTTATGCAGGAACAGACATTCACAGTTTAATGTCTAAATAGTTAAAAAATTCTTTCTTTTAACAAAATTGAACCTTCTTACCAAAAATTACAAAATAAGAAATGGTAGGTAGGTACACACCCATGTTATGAACTAGAAACCGAGGAGGAAAAACAAGACAACAAGCTAAGTCTCAGAAAACCAGAGAAGTTGGTAACTATGCAGATTGCAAATCCCTGATCTTAACCGCACAACTAGCAACAGTCATGGAGCATTCCTACGTTGGTCTTAGACGTCTCATCACAACCGGAGAACTACATAAGCCTAAAGCAGGAAAAGAGGAAAACTAACTGCCCCAGAGCAGACCCCAAAGGAAAGACAGCCCCCTCACATTTATTGGCGGTGAAACAAGATGAAGGCACAAACACAGGCAGGAAAATAGGCTGAGCAAACGATGGGGCCCAAACTAACTAGAAAGGACAGAAAAAGAAAGACACTGTCTGCAATCTGCCAAAAAACAACCTACAAAAATATTATCCAACACTTCTGATAGCAAAATTAACCCTGAAGTCACTAGACTTCTAAACCTATATCAGCACTCTCAAATATTCTGAGACAGAGCAAAAAAGAGGCCAATCTAATAAGGGACAAAAAGCAGATTGGCAAATACTGATTAATAAGAGTGGAATTTCAGCATAGCCCCAGCCGGGGCAGGCTGATTACACAACAAACTGAATTGACCAACAAGCGCAAGTGTGAACATAAGCAAAAAACAAACTTAACTTGAGAAGACTGGAAGAGAGCTGAAGTCCAGGACCTGAGAAGCAGACTGAATCACCAGCACCCGGATAGGGCGTCGGCTGTCTTATATCCAGTCTGATACTCCAGAGATCCAATCATTATCTTCCTCATCAGGTGGCAGATCATTACCACTTAAACCAACCACACTACCTCCTGTCACCACCAGAGGGAGAACGGAAGGAGAACTCTCAACTGGTGGAGCAGAAAATGAGTTCATGACAGTACCCCCCCCTTGAGGAGGGGTCACCAAACCCTCATCCATGCCACCAGGCCGATCAGGATGGGCCCGGTGAAAAGCACGAACCAATTTATTGGCATGAATATCAGAGGCAGAGACCCAAGAATTATCCTCCTGGCCATAACCCTTCCATTTGACCAAATACTGGAGTCTCCATCTAACCAAACGAGAATCCAATATTTTCTCTACCTCATATTCCACATTGCCTTTAACCAATACAGGATCAGGATGTGCCGCCACAGGAACTACTGGCTCAACAAACCTCTTCAACAGTGACTTGTGAAATACGTTATGGATTTTAAACGTAACAGGAAGAGCCAATCGAAAAGAAACAGGATTAAGAATCTCCAAAATCTTATAAGGTCCAATAAATCTTGGCTTAAATTTTGGAGATGCAACCTTCATAGGAATATTCTTAGATGACAGCCAAACCATATCACCCACTTTAAATGGGGGACCAATGGTCCTACGCCGGTTGGAAAAATGCTGGGCCTTTTCCTGAGAGAGTGACAACTTATCCACCACTTGGTCCCATATCTGCTGCATTCTCACAACCACAGTGTCCACACCTGGGCAGGATGAAGATTCCACTTGCTCTGAAGAGAATCGAGGATGAAACCTAAAATTACAGAAAAAGGGTGACATCAGAGTGGCAGAACTAGCTCTATTGTTCAGCGCAAATTCGACCATGGGCAAAAATGAGACCCAATCATCTTGATCAGCAGATATAAAACATCTTAAATAAGACTCCAGGGTCTGGTTTGTTCACCCAGATAACAGTCATTCTGAGAGACAGGAAGATCAGAAATATAATCCATTGAGATATGGGTCCATGGCCTCTTGGGCACCGGCAGGGGCATCAGCAACCCACTACAACGAGAACAGGGTTTAGACCGAGAACAAGTCCCACAGGACTGTACAAAATTACTGACATCACGAGATAAGGCAGGCCACCAAATCGACCGACTCACCAAATCTCTGGTACCAAAAATACCAGGATGACCAGCCAATGCGGAGCAATGGACTTCAGACATCACTCTCTTTCTCCACTGGTCAGGAACATACAATCTTCCCACAGGGCAACGCTCAGGTTTATCCTCCTGAAATTCCTCCAGGGCGCTTCTCAAATCGGGCGAAATGGCAGAAAGAACTACCCCCTCACCTAGGATAGTAGTAGGCTCGGTCACATTAAGAGAATCAGCAAAGAAACTCCTAGAAAGGGCATCTGCCTTAACATTCTTAGTGCCCGGAAGAAAAGAGACCACAAAATTAAAACGCGTGGAAAACAAGGCCCATCTGGCCTGTCTAGGATTCAAGCGTTTGGCCGACTCCAGATAAATCAGATCCTTGTGATCGGTGAGGACCACAAATTGATGTCTAGCTCCCTCCAACCAATGTCTCCACTCCTCAAATGCCCATTTCATGGCCAACAATTCCCGATTCCCCACGTCATAGTTTTGTTCAGATGGGGAAAACTTTCGAGAAAAGAAGGCACAGGGATTCATCTTAGAAGTCACAGGGTCTTTTTGGGACAACACAGCTCCTGCACCAATCTCAGAAGCGTCCACCTCCACTTGAAATGGAAGTGAGACATCAGGTTGCCGTAAAACTGGAGCTGAAGTAAATCTCCGCTTAAGCTCCTGAAATGCTGAGACAGCATCAGGAGACCAATTCAGCACATCAGCTCCCTTCTTGGTCAGATCAGTCAGTGGTTTGACAATACTAGAAAAATTACCTATAAATTTACGATAAAATTAGAAAAACCCAAAAACTTCTGGAGAGCCTTCAAAGAAGTAGGCTGAACCCAATCATACATGGCCTGTACCTTGGCCGGGTCCATTTCAACAGTCGATGGAGACAAGATAAATCCCAAAAATGAAATCCTCTGTACACCAAAGAGGCACTTCGATCCCTTAAAAAACAAGGAATTCTCCCTCAAAATCTGGAACACAGTCCGGACATGTTCCACATGGGAATCCCAATCACTAGAAAAGATCAAAATATCATCCAGATATATGATCAAAAATGTATCCACAAAGTCTCGGAAAATATCATTCATAAAGGATTGGAAGACAGAAGGGGCATTAGAGAGCCCAAAAGGCATCACTAGGTACTCAAAATGTCCCTCCGGAGTATTAAACGCCGTCTTCCATTCATCCCCGTGCTTGATGCGAATAAGATTATACGCCCCCCTGAGGTCAAGCTTAGTAAACCAGCAGGCACTCTTAACTCTGGAGAATAAATCAGACATCAGAGGTAACGGCTACTGATATTTAACCGTCATCTTGTTAAGGGAACGATAATCAATACACGGTCTTAATGAACCATCTTTCTTGGCCACAAAAAAACCCCCAGCATCTAACGGTGACGAGGATGGTCTAATATGACACTTCTCCAACGACTCCTTAATATAGAATCACATAGCATCATGTTCGGGTACAGATAAGTTGAAATGCCGACCCTTGGGAAATTTACACCCAGGCATCAACTCAATTGCACAGTCATAACTCCTATGAGGAGGCAAAGACGCAGACTTACTCTCACTAAAAACATCAGAGAAATCAGCCAGATAAACAGGAATGTCATGAGACTGAGGAGAGGTGGAGAAAACAGGAGCGTCCCTAAGCACACACTGACAACCCCAACTCACCACAGACACAGATTTCCAATCCAAAACTGGGTTATGAGTTTGCAACCAGGGAAACCCCAGAACAATAATATCATGCAAATTATGCAGCACCAGAAATTTACAATTTTCTTGGTGGTCTGGGGTAACTCACATTATCACCTGAGTCCAAAACTGAGGTTTATTCTCCGCCAAAGGAGTGGCATCAATACCTCTCAAAGGAATCGGCGTCTGCAGAGATGTCATGGATAAACCACAACATTTAGCAAACTCCAAATCCATCAGATTCAGAGCTGCTCCTGAATCCACAAAAGCCTTAGTGGAAAATGTGGACAAGGAGCAGATCAGAGTAATTGCCAAAAGGAACTTAGGTTGTATACTGCCCACAGCAAATGTGTGTGCAAAACGTTTCTCTCGTTTAGGGCAGACAGAAATAGTATGAGAGGCGTCTCCACAGAAAAAACAGAGCTTATTACGCCTTCTAAACTCCCGACGTTGCGCCCTAGACAAAACCCCATCACATTGCATAGGTTCAGACATTTGTTCAAAAGGTGGCAGCGCCTCCCGTGTAGTTTTACGTTCACGTAAACGCCGATCAACTTGAATGGCTAAAGACATAGAGCCATCCAGACCAGAGGGAACAGGAAATCCCACCATAACATCTTTTACGGTCTCTGACAAACCTTTCCGAAAGAGAGCTGCCAAGGCACTATCATTCCATGTAGTAAGGACCGCCCACTTTCGGAACCTGTGACAGTACAACTCTGCAGGATCCTGACCCTGGTTTAATGCCAACAGGGTTCTCTCAGCTTCATCAACGGCATTAGGTTCATCATACAACAAACCCAAGGCCTGAAAAAATGCATCCACATTAGTCAGACTAGGATTTTCAGGTGTCAGAGAAAAAGTCCAATCCTGGGGATCGCCGCGCAGCAAGGAGATGACAATTTTAACCTGCTGCACAGAGCTCCCCGATGAGTTAGGCTTCAAAGCAAGAAATAATTTACAATTATTCTTAAAATTCAGAAATTTAGATCGATCCCCAGAAAACACATCAGGAGTAGGAATCTTGGGTTCAGCAGTATGTGACTGAATAAGGTAGGTGGAAATTCCCTGTACTTCAGCAGCCAGCTGCTCCACACGATCAGACAGTTGCTTAATCTCCATTAGGAAAAAAAAATCCTCCTACGGCCCCAGAAAAAAGAAAGAGGAAAAAATACATTAACCCCTTACCTACAATGGACGTAATATTCCGTCCATGTGACCCTGGACCTAATTACCATGGACGGAATATTACGTCACAGCGATCAGCGGCGCCCATGTGGTGAGCGCCGCTGACCGCGGCCGGGTGTCAGCTGATTATCACAGCTGACACCCGGCACAATGTGTCAGGGGCGGTCACGGACCGCCCCCGACATGTTAACCCCTTGTACACCACGATCAAACGCGATCACGGTGTACCGGGGGTTAAAGGGAAGCATCGGCAGGGAGGTGGCTCCCTCCGTGCTTCCCTGAGCCCCCCCACAGCAGCGCAATATGCAGCGCTGCTGCGGGGGTCTCTTTCCCTACAGGCCCCCGGATCCAAGATGGCGACGGGGGCCTTCGGGGGCCTGTAGGGAGCTGACTTCCTCACTGCCTGCAGAGCGCAAGCATGAGGAAGTCTGCAGAACTGCCTGTGACAGATTGCTGATCTGTCACAGTGATCTGTGATGTGACAGATCAGTGATCTGTCACAGGACAGTGATATCCCACCTGGGACAAGGTAATAAAGTAAAAAAAAAAAAAAAAGTGTTAAAAATAATTTTTAAAAAATCGCTAAATAAATTAGTAAAAAAAAAAAAAAAATTCCCCAATAATTCCATTTTTTCAAAATAAAAAAAAAAAAAAAAAAACAATAAAAGTACACATATTTGGTATCGCCGCGTCTGTAGCGACCCGCCCTATAAAGCTGTCCTATTAGTTAACCCCTTTAGCGAACCCCTTAAAAAATAAAAAAAAAAACGAAGCAAAAAATAATGATTTATTATCATACCACCGAACAAAAAGTGCAATAACGCGCAATCAAAAAGACGCATATAAATATCCATGGTACCGTTGAAAACGTCATCTTGTCCCGCAAAAAATGAGCTGCCATACAGCGTCATCCGCAAAAAAATATAAAAGTTATAGCTCGCAGAATAAAGCGATGCAAAAATAATTAATTTTTATATAAAATTGTTTTCATTGCAAAAAAACGACAAAACATAAAAAAAGACCTAAATGAGGTATTGCTGTAACTGTACCGACCCGAAGAATAAAACCGCTTTATCAATTTTACCGCACGCGGAACGGTGTAAACGCACCCCCCAAAAGAAATTCATGAAACGCTGGTTTTTGTTCATTTTGCGTCTCAAAAATCAGAATAAAAAGCGATCAAAAAATGTCACGTGCCCGAAAATGGTACCAATGAAAACGTCAACTCGTCCCGCAAAAAATAAGACCTCACATGACTCGGTGGGTCAAAATACGGAAAAATTATAGCTCACAATATGTGGTGATGCAAAAACTATTTTTACAATAAAAAGCGTCTTTTAGCGTGTGACATCCGCCAAACATAAAAACCGCCATAAATAGTAAATCAAACCCCCCATTATCACCCCCTTAGTTAGGGTTAGCGCTAGGGTTAGGGCTCAGATTAGGGTTAGGGGTGTGTTGGGGTTAGGGTTGGAGTTATAATTGGGGGGTTTCCACTGTTTGGGCACATCAGGTGCTCTCCAAATGCAATATGGCGTCTGATCTCAATTCCAGCCAATTCTGCGTTGAAAAAGTCAAATGGTGCTCCTTCCCTTCCAAGCTCTGCCATGCGCCCAAACAGTGTTTTACCCCCACATATGGGGTATCAGCCTACTCAGGACAAATTACAAAGCAACTTTTGGGGTCCAATTTCTCCTGTTACCCTTAGGAAAATAAAAAATTGGGGGCAGAAATATCATTTTTGCGGAAAAAAATGATTTTTTAATTTTCACGCCCAGGCGTTATAAACTTCTGTGAAGCACTTGGGGGTTCAAAGTACTCACCACACATCTAGATAAGTTCCGTGGGGGGTCTAGTTTCCAAAATGGGGTCACTTGTGGGGAGTTTCAATAGTTTAGGTACATCAGGGGCTCTACAAACGCACATGACACCCGCAGACCAATCCATCAAAGTCTGCATTCCAAAACGTCACTACTTCCCTTCCGAGCTCCGACGTGTGCCCATACAGTAGTTTTCTCCCACATATGAGGTATCAGCGTACTCAGGACAAATTGGACAACAACTGTTGGGTCCAATTTCTCCTGTTACCCTTGGGAAAATAAAAAAAATGGGGACAAAAAGATGATGTTTGAGGAAAAAATAAGATTTTTTTATTTTCACACCTGGGCGTTATAAACTTCTGTGAAGCACTGGGGGGTTCAAAGTGCTCACCACACATCTAGATAAGTTCCTTGGGGGGTCTAGTTTCCAAAATGGTGTCATTTGTGCAGGGTTTCTACTGTTTTGGTACATCAGGGGCTTTCCAAACGCGACATGGTGTCCGATCTCAATTCCAGCCAAAAACGTCAAATGGTGCGGCTTCCCTTCCGAGCTCTGCCATGCGCCCAAATAGTGGTTTACCGCCACATGTGGGGTATCAGCGCACTCAGGATAAATTGCACAATATCTTTTAGCATCCTGTTACTCTTGGAAAAATAAGAATTGAGGGTGAAAAGATCATTTTTGTGGAAAAAATATGATTTTTTAATTGTACGGCTGTATGTTATAAACTTCTGTGAAGCCCTTGGGGGTTCAAAGTGCTCACCACACATCTAGATAAGTTCCTTGGGGGGTCTAGATTCCAAAATGGTGTCATTTGTGGGGGGTTTCCACTGTTTTGGTACATCAGGGGTTTTCCAATCGCGACATGGTGTCCGATCTCAATTCTAGCCAAAAACGTCAAAAGGCGCTGCTTCCCTTCCGAGCTCTGCTATGCGCCCAAATAGTCATTTACACCCACATATGGGGTATCAGCCTACTCAGGACAAATTGCACAATAACTTTTAGGGTCCTGTTACCCTTGGAAAAATAAAAATTGGGGGTGAAAAGATCATTTTTGTGGAAAAAATATGATTTTTTAATTGTACCGCTGTACGTTATAAATGTCGGTGAAGCCCTTGTGGGTTCAAAGTTCTCACCACATATCTAGATAAGTTCCTTGGGGGGTCTAGTTTCCAAAATGGGGTCACTTGGGGGGGTTTCCACTGTTTAGGTACATCAGGGGCTCTCCAAACGCGACATGGCGTCCGATCTGAATTCCAGCCAATTTTGCATTGAAAAAGTCAAATGGCGCTCCTTCCCTACTGAGGTCTGCCATGTGCCGAAACAGTGGTTCCCCCCCACACATCAGGTATCAGCGTACTCAGGACAAATTGCACATTAACTTTTGCAGTCCAGTTTCTCCTGTTACCCTTGGTAAAATAAAGAAAATGGAACCTGAATTAATTTTTTTGTGAAAAAAAGTTAAATGTTCATTTTTTTTAAATATTCAAAAAATTCCTGTGATGCACCTAAAGGGTTAATAAACTTCTTGAATGTGGTTTTAAGCACCTTACGGGGTGCAGTTTTTAGAATGGTGTCACTTTTGGGTATTTTCTATCATATAGACCCCTCAAAGTGGCTTCAAATGTGATGTGGTCCTAAAAATAAAATGGTGTGAAATGAGAAATCGCTGGTCAATTTTTAACCCTTATAACTACTAACAAAAAAAAATTTTGGTTCCAAAATTGTGCTGATGTAAAGTAAACATGTGGGAAATGTTATTTATTAAGTTTTTTTGTGCCGTATCGCTGTGATTTAAGGGCATAAAAATTCAAAGTTGGAAAATTGCAAAATTTTCAAAATTTTCGACAAATTTCCATTTTTTTCACAAATAAGCGCAAGTTATTTGAATGAACTTTTACCACTAACATGAAGTACAATATGTCACGAGAAAACATTGTCAGAATCACCGGGATTCATGGAAGCGTTTCAGAGTTATGACCTCATAAAGGGACAGTGGTCAGAATTGTAAAAATTGGCCAGGGAGTTAACGTGCAAACCACCCTTGGTAGTGAAGGGGTTAAAAAAAAATTCGGACACTTTTTTTTTCTTTCTCTAACAATTCTTTCCTGCTTTTGAGTCCCCTAGAATCTGCAGTATGGCTGGTGATTCTGTTATGAACTGGAAACCGAGGAGGAAAAACAAGACAACAAGCTAAGTCTCAAAAAACCAGAGAAGTTGGTAACTTTGCAGATTGCAGATCCCTGATCTTAACCGCACAACTAGTAGCAGTCGTGGAGCGTTCCTACGTTGGTCCTAGACGCCTTGTCACAACCGGAGAACTACATAAGCCTAAAGCAGGAAAAGAGGAAAACTAACTGCCCCAGAGCAGACCCAAAAGGAAAGACAGCCCCCTCACATGTATTGACGGTGAAACAAGATGAAGGCACAAACACAGGCAGGAAAATAGGCTGAGCAAATGATGGGGCCCAAACTAACTAGAAAGGACAGAAATGGAAAGACACTGTCTGCAATCTGCCAAAAAACAACCTACAAAAATATTATCCAACACTTTTGATAGCAAAATTAACCCTGAAGTCACTAGACTTCTAAACCTATATCAGCACTCTGAAATATTCTGAGACAGAGCAAAAAAGAGGCCAATCTGATAAGGGACAAAAAGCAGATTGGCAAATACTGATTAATAGGAGTGGAATTTCAGCATAGCCCCAAAAGGGGCAGGCTGATTACACAACATACTGAATTGACCAACAAGCGCAAGAGTGAACATTAGCAAAAAGCAAACTTAACTTGAAAAGACTGGAAGAGAGCTGAAGTCCAGGACTTGAGAAGCAGACTGAATCACCAGCACCCAGATAGGGCGATGGCTGTCTTATATCCAGTCTGATACTCCAGAGATCCAATCGTTATCTTCCTCATCAGGTGGCAGATCATTACCACTTAAACCAACCGCACTACCTCCTGTCACCACCAGAGGGAGAACTGAAGGGGAACTCTCAACTGGTGGAGCAGAAAATGAGTTCATGACACACCCAATAATCCAGTACCTGCAACATGGATCTGAATTAGTGTGGCATATATTGATGCAAAATTTGATTTTGCACACTTTGTGAGTAAGATAGTCCCAATTAAATGCATGGATATTGGGGAATTTTATATTTTTGAAAAAACAATTAATCCCTCATTCACAAAAAGTATTGCACAAGGAAGACAAAAACTCCCATTAGTCACTTGTGACCAGCAAACATACTATCCTTAACACTGATTTTAGATTTTTGTTCTGTTAAAACTATTTTGCGGTCTTGCTTTCTATTGCATTAAGTAAAACCAGCCATAATAAATTATGCCAGAACAAATTATTAAACAACATGTATGTCAATACCTGGATAAGAATGAAGTGATTAAACAGAGTCAGCATGGGTTTGTAACTAATAAGTCATGTCAGACTAACTTAATTTCCTTCTATGACGGTATCACTGATTGGTTGGATCAAGGAAATGCTGTAGATATAGTATATCTTGACTTCAGCAAAGCATTTGACAAAGTCTCTCATACAATCCTTATTGAAAAAATGATTAAGTGTGGAATGGACAAGGCTACTGTTAGGTGGATTCATAACTGGCTTAGTGATCGGACCCAAAGAGTGGTCGTAAATGGCTGCACATCCAGTTGGAAGAATGTCTCAAGTGGGGTACCACAGGGCTCTGTCCTGGGCCCTGTATTGTTCAACATCTTTATCAACGATTTAGATGAAGGAATTGAGGGTAAACTGATTAAATTTGCTGATGACACAAAGCTAGGAGGGATAGCTAATACTAGAGAAGAGAGAGAGAGGATTCAAAAAGATTTAAATAAACTGGAGAAGTGGGCAGCAACTAACAGAATGGTTTTTAACAGGGAGAAATGCAAAGTACTACATCTGGGCAATAAAAATGGAAAAAGCATATATAGAATGGGAGGAATAGGGCTAAGTGACAGCACATGTGAAAAAGACTTGGGTATACTAATAGATCACAGACTGAATATGAGTCAACAGTGTGATGCAGCAGCAAAAAAGGCAAATGCAATTCTAGGATGTATTAACAGAAGCATACAGTCTAGATCACGTGAAGTCATTATTTCCCTCTACTCCTCTTTGGTCAGACCTCATCTGGAATATTGTGTCCAGTTTTGGGCACCACATTTTAAAAAAGACATCAACAAACTGGAGCAAGTTCAGAAAAGAGCGACCAGAATGGTGACCGGTCTGCAAACCCTGTCTTATGAGGAAAGGTTGCAGGATTTGGGAATGTTTAGTTTGCAAAAGAGAAGACTGAGAGGAGACTTAATAGCTGTCTACAAATATCTAAAGGGCTGTCACATTGTAGAAGGATCAACTTTATTCTCATTTGCACAAGGAAAGACTAGAAGCAATGGGATGAAACTGAATGGGAGGAGACACAGATTAGATATTAGAAAAAACTTTTTGACAGTTAGAGTGATCAATGAGTGGAACAGGCTGCCACGAGAAGTGGTGAGTTCTCCTTCAATGGAAGTCTTCAAACAGAGGCTGGACAGACATCTGACTGGGATGATTTAGCGAATCCTGCTTTGAGCAGGGGGTTGGACCAGATGGCCCAGGAGGTCCCTTCCAACTCTACGATTCTATGATTCTATGATTAATATGGAAAAATGTATTCAGAACTGAACAAAAAGTTTTTTTTTAAATTTATTAATTTCTCATCTCCCTTGCTGAGATATTAGCATTTAAAGTTTCGATTACAATTGATAATAAGCCCAACTATAAATTACCAGAGATTCTTCATTGGCGTGTGTACTTTGCCCCATGCATGACATTCACCAATCTTAAAGGGAACCTGTCACCCCCAGGGCGTTTTTAAGTAAAAGAGCCACCTTCAGCAGCACTAAGGCTGCACTCTGTGAAGGTGGCTCTTCTGTTTCTGACCCCTAGTAACGCCTAAATATTAACTTTTATAAATAGCTCCTCATATCTGTAATGTGTCCCGTAGGTATGGTGTGTCCCCCTGTATCAGCCGCCTCCCATCCGTCCATCATGCCTGTGTCTTGTGCCTGGGCACCGCCTACCATCCATCCATCATGCCACTTGTCTTGTTGTGCCTGGGCACCACCCACCATGCCCCGTGCGCCACCACATCCTCCTCCTGTTTTGAATGCCGGTGCCTGCGCTGTGACAAGAGTTCTCGGGCATGTGCAGTGCGCGCTGCCCAAGAACCGACATCAGGCTATTGCGCTTGCATGTTGCTGAGGCCCCAGATCCTTCATAACACACTGCGGGGCGGGATCTGGGGCCTCAGCAACACGCAGTCAATGTGTGGGAGGTGGTACAGTATTCAGCCACACTGCACTGATACTGTACTGGGAGGAAATCTAGAAGTACAAAATGTGACCTAGAGTAAGGAGAAAAATAGTTCCGTGGCCAGTTTGGAGAAAGGGCCAAAACACTGGTTGTATGACCAATTCAATGACACACCGATCTGTTAGTGTACCTGGAACAAAGAATAGAGGGTTTAAGCTACTGTGTCACAGCATAATCCAGGGATTAGGACCAATGTAATGTTATCTTGTGGTACGGTCATTTCTCCAAAGTGTCCAAGAGGTAATTTTTCAACATGGCAATGCCAGGCCACATGTTGCTTGTGCTATTTTCAGCTTCCGACATTGTAAAAATGTACCACCATGGCCTGCAACGTCTCCGCTGAACATATCTAGGACCTAATTGATCAGCAATGCTAAAAAGAGCTGCCAGTATCAGATCTTACTGCTTTGCCTAAGTGCATTTAACAAGACAGACAACCATTGTTGACCTCATAGATAGCATGCAAAGATGAATTAGTCTATCCTGTGATTTTCAGAATTCCACAATTTTTCCTTCTTGTAATTTCAATTTCAATATTGAACAGTTTATATGTATACACTGTATATATATATACACTGTATATATATATACACTGCTCAAAAAAATAAAGGGAACACTTAAACAACAGAATATAACTCCAAGTGACTCAAACTTCTGTGAAATCAAACTGTCCACTTAGGAAGCAACACTGGTTGACAATCAATTTCACATGCTGTTGTGCAAATGGAATAGACAACAGATGGAAATTATTGGCAATTATCAAGAAACCCTCAATAAAGGAGTGGTTCTGCAGGTGGGGACCACAGACCACATCTCAGTACCAATGCTTTCTGGCTGATGTTTTGGTCACTTTTGAATGTTGGTTGTGCTTTCACACTCATGGTAGCATGAGACGGACTCTACAATCCAAACAAGTGGCTCAGGTAGTGCAGCTCATCCAGGATGGCACATCAATGCAATCTGTGGCAAAAAGGTTTGCGGTGTCTGCCAGCGTAGTGTTCAGAGGTTGGAGGCGCTACCAGGAGACAGACCAGTACACCAGGAGATGTGGAGGGGGCCATAGGAGGGCAACAACCCAGCAGTAGGACTGCTACCTCTGCCTTTGTGCAAGGAGGAACAGGAGGAGCACTGCCAGAGGCCTGCAAAATGACCTCCAGCAGGCCACAAATGTGCATGTGTCTGCACAAACAGTTAGAAACCGACTCCATGAGGATGGTCTGAGGGCTCGACGTCCACAGATGGGGATTGTGCTCACAGTCCAACACATTGCAGGATGCTTGGCATTTGCCACAGAACACCAGGATTGGCAAATTCGCCACTGGCACCCTGTGCTTTTCACAGATGAAAGCAGGTTCACACTAAGCACATGTGACAGACGTGACAGAGTCTGGAGATGCCATGGAGAGCGATCTGCTGCCTGCAACATTCTTCAGCATGACTGGTTTGGCAGTGGGTCAGTAATGGTGTGGAGTGTCATTTCTTTGGAGGGCCGCACAGCCCTCCATGTGCTCGCCAGAGGTAGCCTGACTGCCATTAGGTACCGAGATGAGATCCAGAGACCCCTTGTGAGACCATATGCTGGTGCGGTTGGCCCTGGGTTCCTCCTCATGCAGGATAATGCCAGACCTCATGTGGCTGGAGTGTGTCAGCAGTTCCTGCAAGATGAAGGCATTGAAGCTATGGACAGGCCCGCCTGTTCCCCAGACTTGAATCCGATTGAGCACATCTGGGACATCATGTCTCGCTCCATCCACCAATGTCACGTTGCACCGGAGACTGTCCAGGAGTTGGCCGATGCTTTAGTCCAGGTCTGGGAGGAGATCCCTCAGGAGACCATCTTCCACCTCATCAGGAGCATGCCCAGGCATTGTGCAGTAGGGAGGTCATACAGGCACGTGGAGGCCACACACAATACTTAGCATCTTTTCCTTGTCATGAGGCATTTCCACTGAAGTTGGATAAGCCTGTAATTTGATTTTCCACTTTGATTTTGAGTATCATTCCAAATCCAGACCTCCATGGGATATTCATTTTTATTTACATTGATAATTGTTATGTTTTATTGTTCTGAACATATTCCACTATGCAATGAATAAAAATTTGCATCTGGAATAATTCATTCAGAGATATCTAGGGTGTGGTATTTTAGTGTTCCCTTTATTTTTTTGAGCAGTGTATATAAAGTAGAGGTAGGACTATGCTATACATGTGCACTGGAAACATGTGGTCTTTGCAATGACCATGTGCAATTTAATTGAAACAAAAAGTATTTTTTTGCAGCACATTAAAATCTAAAACTGTATTTTAAGGCACTTTTACAGCTTACCACCACCATATATGAATCACTATATGGAAGCTATACTTTACATCTTTACTTAGATTACAGAAAACTATTTACTCAGGGCCAATAAAACTTGTCTTGGAAACAAAAACAATGCAATAAATTTGAAGTGCGAATTTTATATATCTTTGACTAAAAGCATGCTATTATGTTCTATTCCAGAGTCAAGTTTGGCTCAACTTGTAGCATTTAGGAATATATTATTGTGATCATTTTGGTCAAATAAACAGCACTCAGAAGCTTAAAGAACAGTCAGCAAACTGACTTGAGTACAGGTCAAACTAAAGAAAAGAAATTAAAACATATGGAGCCCATGGGAAGTGCTAGGCTGATGGATCGAAATAATGTAATGGGATTGTTGGGAGTAAATCAGTAGACTTTAGTGTCCTGAAATCTAATCCAATCCCATAAGCAGCATCTACTCCAAAGTGAAGGATATCATTTCATCCATTCTGTGCAATTCAGGGACTACTCTTCTAAATTCGACAGCATTTGAGTTTTCAATCACATGGATGGTTTGGCGCGAGCGCAGAGCAGTGAGCGGCGTGCTCTGCTTCCCCTTCCCCCACCACTGAGCATCGGCCGCACTGACAGGGTTCCCCGATGTCTGCAGAGGGACCGCTGCACTGAGGAGAGCCGGGAGTGTCACAGCAGTCCAGGAAGAGGGTCCATTGTAGAGACTGCAGAGTCAGGTGTGCACAGCAGCAGCCAGGGAGAGAAGTGCTCCGTTCTGAGAGCACCAGCATCGTGCAGGCTAGCGTCCAGAGTTGCCCGCCGCCAGAAGCGGGGACCAGAGTGGGAGAGGAATGTGCAGAGTGTGCCGGGTGACTACAGAGAGAAGGTGCAGTGTGCCGGTGACTATCAGAGAGAAAGGCGCCGTACCCTCAGTGTCCGTGAGTACACCACACGTGCCATATCAGAGGGACCGCATACAGGACTGACACTTGTGGCCTGATGTAACCAGTGAATATTTGCCCAGACACTTGCACCCTGACTGCAACAGTGTATATTTGCAGAGCCACATTGGTCTCGTACAGGACTGTGGCCCGTACCCTTGTTAGCCACTGCAGTATACGGAGTAGGCCCAGTGGAAGGTACTGGAGACCCACCACTGCCACCAGAAGACGGAGCATTGTTGCCCACTGGACCGCATTTGAAGGCACACAACCTTTGTTGGCGCTTTTTACTTCATGTACTCAGGCACTATTGCCTTTTCTGACTTTCATCAGGACTGCTGTTATTTGAACCGTTGTTCATTCACTTCACCATATCCTTTACTAACTGTACTGTTTTTACCCTGTTTAACCCATTGCCTCCCTGCGTTGAGTAATCCCTGTTAATAATCCTGTTAACCCTTGCTTTGCCTCCTGCCCGTCACTGCATCCCGCATTCCTGCGATTTCTACATGTGCATGCAGGGGCCGCCTGTGTTTGCTCTGTGACGGGGAAGAATGATGTCGGGCACAACAGGCAGGTAGATAGCAACTACTGTCTATCAATCAGAATGACAATCCCGCCCGTTCAACAGAGCAGAGAGGAAAGGAATTCGTCACTCTGTTGACATGACGGAAGCCTGTGAATTGCAGGCAGGAGCCATCTGTGATGGCTCTGTGCTGCACAACCAGCAAGTAGTTATCTACCTGCTTATTCCTTAGGAATATATTTTTTCTCTTTTTAACAAAGTAATTTAAAACAGACTTTAAGACAGCTAAACATCTGCAGCTGAGGTGAGCTCACTACTGTTACAGGCAGATGCCGGCTATGTATAACAGACATCTGCTCAGTATGGAGCAGGTTCAGCTCCTGAACCCATTACATATAAGTGCACAATTAGGCCCCCTTCACATGTCTGTATAAAAACACAGCTTTTAGCTAGCTTTTCTTTGAGTTCATCGATGAAGGGCATCAGATATGAGTCAAATTTAGCCACCTTCTTCAAAATCACCTTGTGGCGGGCTTTGGGGATTCTATATAGCTTTTGGTTAACCTGCACATGAAGACACTGGAGCTGCTGGCAATGAGGAGAGGTGAGTATTTGAGGGGGGTGGTGTCAGTGCTGGCACCGGGCTTCCTCGACTCACCAGCCCCATAGCGTTCTGTTGTCCCCGATGTTGAGTGGGCCATCCCCCATCCGTTCAGGGCTATGTCTGTTGCGGCACTGTGCCTGTAAATGTGTCAGTGTGCTGGCCCAGCCACATCACCACAGTAAGGCAGACACTGTTCAGTTCACTGTGCGTGGCCATGTCTGTTATACTGATGAAGCGATGGCCGGGAAAACAACCACAGTGCAGGGAGACTATGGAACACAAGATGAGGTGCAAACAACAAAGGGTAAATTTATTGAAAGGCAAGGAATGAAGTGGATAGGAAGGTGCAAACAGGGGTATGCAATGGCAAAAGATAATTTACAAGAGTAATATTCTTTAGCTGGGCTGTCAAATAGCACGGTGCTCCAACTATTACAGATCAATATATTTTCAAACAGGCAAAACAACACAATAATCACGGACCGATGCTTCTCTAACTGTAGCCTACCTGGCTTCTGCTACGCAGGCCACACAGCTGCCGTGCTCTGTCTATTGAAGCCTATCCTAGACCCTAACATGTGCACAAATGGGGTTAAACTCACAGTAACGTTGGGGACTCAGTCCAGTCCCGGAGGCCCCCAGCAGTCCTGTATGATGGTGCTCACATCTATCTGGAAGTTCCATGAAACATGGTCTTTTCCTTGCTTGAGGGTCCTGGAGATGCTCCTGGAAACTGTAGATTCCTTTTTCAGTCTCTTCGTGGCTTCTCATGATAGCACAGGACAGCCACCTTTCTTATCCCAGAAGAGTCTATACAATCTCTCAAATTCAGTCAGTCTCAGGCTGTATGTCCTCTTTTCACAGCTCCATGCACAGCAGCCCTCTGCAAAATCTTCTGCTCAGAACGCACACACAGGATGAACCCCTCCCCTCACCAGTCTTGGCAGAGCAACACACAGTCCTTTGCAGGGGAGAGCAGAACGTACCATCACACCAGCCAAGAGAGTGCTGTCTCTTAAAGTGGCAGCATGTCTCTTAGTGTCCATAGCAACACCACCTCCTTACATGCCTCCCTACTTAAAGATGGCCGTCCTCGGCCATCACAGCATCAAGGTTGCAGTGTGATGAAGAAACTTGCAATGCGGGAACAGAACATATAGAGGAGGCAACAAAATTGGTAAAACAGACAGAGAACACTGTTCTGCATATCGGACTGGTGGAACCTCTGCAGTAGATCTCTGGGATCTCTGGAGTTCTTGACTATCTTCCAGAGTAACACTTGCTGCAGAAGTCGTAGTAGACTCTTGTTGGGTCTTGTCCTCACGTGGTGATAGTGGTACATCGAAAAGATTACCATCTCTGTCCGGCTGACGACCCCCGCGGTGTCAGGGCCGGTCCACCATTCATCATTGATTTCATCAGCAGGCAAGACAGGTTCAGGCGGCAATGGTATAGAATGGACCTCAGACCGGCATGGCCGCAGCATATTTCTGTGGTGTACCCTAGGGGCGGACGCCCCATTCTCAACCTGCACCTTGTAGACTGGGTCAACAGCATACACTCGCTGGAGTATCCTGTAAGGCTGTACTTCCCATCTCTCACTTAGTTTCCCCTTGGGGCATTTCTCTCTGACTAATACTTGGTCTCCGAGTTGAAATGGTATCTCTTGAATCGGTTTACGGCCCGTATGTTCTTTTTCCTGTAGCTGCTGACCCACCAACCGCCATATCGTTTGCAATCGTTGCCGATGTTCTTTCACCCATGAAGTGACAGTTCGCTCCATCAGCTCCTCTGGCTGTTCCAACTTCAACTCAATAATCTCTCCTACAGCTCTTCCAAACAGCAGTAGATATGGGGTATAAACCGTGGTGGAGTGGACATGATTGTTGTAGGTACAGACCAACTCTGGCAGGTAGTCTGGCCAGCGTGCCTTCTTATCCTCCTCTAACGTCCTCAGTATTTGAAGTAGGATTTGGTTGAAGCATTCACATGCTCCGTTGCCTTGAGAATGGTAAGTCATGGCCTGGGACCGCTCGATGCCATTCAAACGATACAGTTCCTCCATCAAGCTGCCTTAGAAACATACGCCTTGGTCAGAGTGGAGGCGCTTTGGGCACTCATACACTATGATGAAGTCTTGACAGATGGCCCGCACCGCCGACTCAGTAGTCTGATCTCTAGTCGGGGTGACTACTGCGAACTTGGAGAAATGGTCGGTCATCACCAAACAGTACTGTAGCCCCCGGGCCGAGTGTCCCACGAGGAGATAGTCGATCATCAAAACTTCTAGTGGTTCCTTAGTATGTATAGTCTGGATGGGTGCCCTTTGTTTGGTACTCTTAATGAGGTCGCATACCCAACATTGCTGGCAAGCCTCTTCTACCACAGACCCCCAAACGGGGGCAGTACACGTACCGCAGTAACCGTTGGTAGGTCTTTGTGGACCCGAAGTGAGCTACGAATTCATGGGCTTCTTTAGCCACTTCTTGAGCCATTCCTCCTGGGATGACCACGGGCCACCTTACTTCCATATCTTTTGGTTGTTGTCTCTTACGATATAACACTAATTCTCGCACCTCCAGCCTATCCCACTGGTGTAAGACACTCTCCATCTCAGCGTCCAGACCATCTCTTTCTTGTTTGCCTGGCTTCTGCTTCTGAGTTACCCACCATTTCATCTGTCTCAGCCCTTCGTCTTCGTCATGAACATGTCCACATTCCTCATTGGTTCTCCCCAGGGATCAGGATAGTGCGCAGGCCTACATACTTGACTGGACCACAACCACTGGGGGCCTAAACTTACGAAAGTCTGTTTTTTTCCTCTTCAAGTTCATCGAGATCTCCACTGGAGTCTCCACTGTCACTTGTGACAGCCTGTCAGCATTTGCATTTTCAGTAGCATAGCGATAACAGATGGTAAAGTCAAACTTGGCTAGGCGAGCCACCCACCGTTGTTCTAAGGTGTTATGAATGAGTCACCGAAGGAGGAAAAAACAAAAATACAAGTTAAGTCCAGAAAACCGGAGAGGTTGGTAGCTATCGGATTGCAGACCCCTGATCCTATCCACAACAACTAACAGTAGCCATGGGGGGTTCCTACGATGCCCTAGACCCCTCGATCACAGCCGGAGAACTAAATAGGCCTAAAGAAAGAAAGGGGAAAACTAAACTGCCCCAGAGCAGACCCCAAAGCAATAGGCAGCCCCAACATATAATGACGGTGAAGCAAGATAAAAACACTAACACAGATAGAAAGATAGGTTGAGCAAACGATGGGGCCCAAGCTAACTAAAAAGGAAAGGATAGAAAAGCTGCTGTCTGCAATCCGTAAAAAACCCTACCAAAAAATGTCCCAACTGTCTGATAGGAAAAACAGGCCCTGAAGTCGCTTGGACTTCAAAATGACTATTTCAGCACTCAGGTAAATTCTGAAGACAGAGCAAAGAGACAAACTGAGAGACAAAAATGGAACTCAGCACCCCCCCGACCGGGGATGGCTGAACTCCAAAAAACAAGGAAAACAAAACAAAACTAACAAGTTCAATAGCAGAGCAAAAACTTATCTTTGGGAAGCAGGAATCAGACTGGTCTCCAAGAATCCAGCAGAGAAATCACCAGCGACTCAGAAGGGCGTCGGCTGCCTTATATCCAGTCAGAAGTTCCTGTTACCCAGTCATCATCTACAAGATCAGGTGTTTGGTAATCAGCCTCACTACCTTCCTTCACCAGAAGAGGGAGTTCATCAGACATCGACGGTGAAGGGGAAAATGAACTCACAACACTAAGGCCCCCAATTTAGCATTCTCAAGGTGGGCCAGGGGATTATTGTCTGTTTGAACTTGAATCTTGGTCTGTGTCAGGAAGCCCGCAAACTTCTCTGTCATGGCCCACACCAGGGCCAGGAGCTCTAACCGGAAAGAGCTGTAATTGTGGAGGGTTTGTTTCGCTGTCTTTCAGGGACCTACTGGCAAACCCAATGACTCTCTCATGTCCATTCTGTATCTGAGAAAGTACTGCACCGAGTCCATGAAGGCTACCGTCTGTGTACAACAGGAACGGTTGATCAAAATCTGCATAGGCCAAAATCGGAGCTGAAGTAAGAGCATTCGTTATAGCCTGGAAGCCTCAACTTGTCTCTGGGCGCAAGAGATGCACTGGTTCTTTGGCACTCTGGTGGTCCCGCTCAGCAGCTCATTCAGAGGACCCGTCATCTTTGCGAAGTCTTTGACAAACTGACGGTAGTACCCGGTGAGCCCAAGGAAGGTCTGGAGTTCCCTCACTGTTCGAGGGACTGGCCACTTCTGGATAGCAGCCACTTTTTCTGGTGAGGGTAGAACTCCATCTTGTGACACTATGTGGCTGAGGTACTCGATCCCCCTCTTGAAGAGGTGGCACTTCTTTAGGTTCACTTTCAGGTTATGAGCCCGCAGTCTTCAGAATACCTGTCCAAGCCGGGCAAGGGGTTCTTCGAACGAGGCAGAAAACACAATGATGTCATCCAGATAGATCAGGGTAGCTTCAAAATTTAAGTCTCCCAAGCACTTTTCCATCAGCCATTGAAACATGCCCGGAGCATTGGAGAGCCCGAAGGGCATCCAGTTAAACTCAAACAATCCCATAGGGAGGATGAAGGTGGTTTTTGCTTTGTCTCTGTCTGCCACGGCTACTTGCCAGTATCCACTTTCTAGGTTAAAGGTGGAGAAGTGCTTGGCTTTCCCCAACGCTGTCAAGGATTCCTCGATGTGGGATATCAGGTGCAAGTCTCAAACTGTGCAGGCACTGAGTTTCCTGTAATCTACACAGAACCAGATGGTCCCATCCTTTTTCTTTACGAACACCACCAGGGCCGTCCAAGGGCTCCGACTACTCTGCACTAGTCCTGAATCCAGCATCTGCCTCAGTAATGTCTTTACCGCTTGGTACATATTGGGTGGGATCTGCCGGTATCGTTCTCTAATTGGACGTGCATCCCCGGTCAGTTTCTCATGCATGATGGCTTCGGTACAGCCGAAATCTTCAGTGTAACAGGATAATGTGGCCTGATTTTCCCACAGCATAGCTTCTATCGCTTGCACACGCTCAGGGCCTAGAACCTTCATCTCCACTTCCATTTGATCAAGGATGACCCGACCATTCCACTCCGGGGATGGCGTCTATTCGGCCCCCGCAGCAACTGATAAGGTCCACCCCGCACCTTCTGTCAGTGATAAAGACATCTCCTTCTGACTTACCACTTCGCCCTTATGTAGGTACACCAGGGCCAGAGCAGTCCCTCGTGGCAAGGTGACCTCCCCGGGGCCCAAGTTCAAAGCTATTATGGGGACGTGTCCTCGCTGGACCACAGCTATCGTATGAGCTATCCTGACTTTTTGGTCCACCCCTCCGCCTACCACAGGCTGAGCAATCACTTCCAACCCGTCGAGGTTGCAATGAGTCCCCACTGGAAGGTGTAATATACTTTCTCGCTTGGGAGGCAGGACTCCAGGCTCTTTCCCAGGGGCCCTGATGACCCCTACCATCTGATAAGCTGGCACACTCTTCTGCGTCCCACAGACGCGGATCAGTCACTGAAGGGCTTCTTGAGTAGGGTTGTGTGTTGCAGCCTTCTTCCAATAACTGGGTCCTGTCATGGTCCAGTCTGGAGTTTATCTTCTGCTGTCTTCACTCCGGACTAGTCATGCGGGGGTTAATCTCCTCAGCCTCGTTCTGGAGCTAGCTGGGCTATTTAAATCCCTCACAGCCTGCTGACCAGTGTTAGTGATAGCTCAAGCTTGCAGTTTAGAGCCGCTGACCCTTGTACCCTGGTGATCCTCCTGCCTTTGACTGATATTCACGTGTATGACCCGGACTGATTTCTGACCCCGTCTCTTGGTATTCGTCTCTGCTGTTACGTTCCCTCTCTGGCATCTGACTCCCTGGCTTGTACCCCGACCACGTATTTCGTCTCACGTTTTGGACCCCGTGCTCATTTTCTGGCTTTCTGACTCTCGGCTTTGGTATTTTGACTACGTGTATTGCTGCTCCTTCTGGTACGTCTGCTCCTGTTAGTTTCTGACTCGGTTCGTCTGACTATTCTCTCTCGTTACCTGTGGCACCTGTGCTGTTGCTCAGGGTTGCTGCTCTTAGTGTATAACCTCTCTTCCCTCACAGGCTCCCCCTGGTGGAGGTTTCACTACATTATCACTAACCTCACATTTAAACGGGATTTTGCATTTTTTTTTCTTTGGCCATGGATCTGCTGCATAACTTGGCAGATCAAGTGTCCAGTTTGACGCAGATGGCGCAGGACTTTTCTGTGAATCATCAGTCCCTTGTCATGTCTCAGACCCTCTTACAGAAAGAACTGACTGAGACTATTAAGACCATGCAGGGAAACACCTCTCATATTGTTTGTCCACCAGGTGACTCTGTAGATGTTATTTTGCACTCTCCTGAACCCTCAGTTAAACTTCCTGACACATTTTCTGGCGAAAAAGATACATTTCATATATTCAAGGAGAGTTGTAAATTATGGTTTTCTCTTAGACCCCGATCGTCTGGGGATGAGACTCAGCGGGTGGGGATTGTTATCTCCTTACTTCGGGAGGGTCCCCAATCCTGGGCTTTTTCGTTGCCCCCTACTGCCCCTGAACGGATGTCGGTAGATAGTTTCTTTGAGGCCCTAGGACTTATCTATGACAAACCGGACCGTGTTAGGGTGGCAGAGGACACTATTTTGGGTCTGGGGCAAGGGAAGCACTCAGCCAAATGGTACAGCTCCGAATTCCGTTGATGGTCCACTGAGGTGTCCTGGGACGACTCTGCACTGAGATGTCTGTTCAGGAAGGGATTGTCGGATTGCTTGAAGGACGCTCTGGCTCTCCATCCACCTCCCAGTTCATTGGAGGAGGATATGAGTCAGGCTATCCGTATGGATCGGAGACTGCGGGAGAGAGGTGTTACTCAGCGAGGGGTTCCGTTTTTCCCTGCTAACCCTGATGTTTTGCTTCCATCTGAACCTATGGAGGTGGGAGCCACCAACCCCCAGGAGAAAGAGAGGAGACGGCGACGTGATGGAAAATTGTGTTTTTACTGCGGAGATCCCGGACATTGGAAAAAAGACTGCCCCTCCTGTCCTCCGACTAACAAGCGGCTGAGTCTGGGTGATAATCGTGGAGGTCACCCAGACTCTCAGGTACCTTTTTCTTCCTTTTCAAGAGTACTGCTAAAGGTGGAACTTGGTGTTGAGAACGGCTTTTTCCATACTTCGGCTTTTGTAGACTGTGGGTCATCCCTGAACCTGATTGACTCTAAGCTGGTGGCTCGCTGTAGATTAGGGACAGTTAGATTGGGGACTCCCTTAAAAACTGTGGCTATTGATTCTACACCTCTCACTAAGGATGGTCTCCATTTCAGTTCTAAAGAATTTACCCTCAGGGTGGGGGCCCTACACCAGGAGCACATGTCATGCTTTGTTTTGGATAACCTCCCTGCTGGCCTGGTGTTAGGGTTTCCCTGGTTGCAACGGCATAACCCAGTTATTGACTGGGGGTCCCGGGATATTGTTAAATGGGGACCTGGGTGTTCTGAAAATTGTCTTGCTACTGTGTCTATGTCATCCGTCAACCTGGAGGGTATTCCGGAGTACCTAAAGGGTTTTAAGGATGTGTTCTCCGAAAAGGAGGCTGAGGTTCTACCACCACACCGCACATTCGATTGTGCCGTGGATCTTGTTCCCGGTGCCAAATTGCCCAAAGCCCGCCTGTACAATCTCTCCAGCCCTGAGCGGGCTGCTATGAAGGAGTATATCTCTGAGAGCCTCCGTAAAGGGCATATACGGCCATCTGTCTCTCCCGTGGCAGCGGGGTTCTTTTTTGTAAAAAAGAAGGATGGTGGTTTACGCCCATGCCTCAATTTTCGAGAACTGAATAAAATAGCCATAAGAAACGCCTACCCTCTCCCACTGATACCTGATTTGTACAATCAATTATCGGGGGCCAGGTGGTTCTCTAAGTTGGACCTCAGGGGAGCATACAATCTCATCCGTATGCGGGAGGGGGATGAATGGAAAACTGCGTTTCTCACCTCTGAGGGTCTGTTTGAAAATTTGGTTATGCCCTTCGGTTTGACTACCGCACCAGCGGTATTCCAGAATTTCATTAACCATGTTTTTTCTGACTTTATTGGACATTTTGTAATTGTTTATCTTGACGATATACTTACAGTATATATTCTTCTGATAGACAAAGTCATATGGGTCATCTTCATGCGGTTCTCCAGAGGCTCAGGGAGAACTCACTCTTTGCCAAATTGGAGAAGTGTTCAGTGTTCATTTTTTACTCAAGAAGTGTCCTTTCTAGGGGTCATCCTGTCCACTGAGGGGTTTCGTATGGACCCTAGGAAGGTACAGGCCATTGTGGATTGGGTGCAACCCAGAGATCTCAAGGGTCTTCAGCGATTTCTGGGTTTCGCCAATTATTATAGAAAATTCATCAAGGGGTTCTCTCAAGTGGTCAAACCCCTCACTGATCTCACCCAAAAGGGAGCGGATCTTAAAAACTGGTCAACTCCAGCTGTGGCGGCGTTTTCTTTGTTAAAAGAACGTTTCATGACTGCTCCGGTACTGGTGCAACCTGACTTGTCTAAACCATTCATCGTAGAAGTGGATGCCTCTGAGGTGGGAGTGGGGGCTGTGTTGTCCCAGGGGCCCACCACATTAACTAACTTAAGACCCTGTGCCTTCTTTTCTAAAAAATTTTCCTCTGCTGAAAGGAATTATGATGTGGGTAACCGAGAGTTGTTGGCCATTAAATTGGCTTTTGAAGAATGGAGGCATTTTTTGGAGGGGGCTGTCCATCGTATCACTGTCATTACAGATCACAAGAATCTGTCTTACATCGAATCCGCCAAACGTCTGACTCCGAGACAGGCAAGGTGGTCACTTTTTTTTTCTTGATTTCAGTTTTCCATCACTTTCAGACCAGGTTCCAAGAACGTGAAGGCGGATGCCTTGTCTAGCAGCCTAGATCCGGTATCGCCTCCGGAGCCTCCTTCCTCCATTCTTCAGCGCGGGGTGGTGGTGGCTTTGGTGTCCCAGAGATTGGAGCAGGAGATTCGTGAGGCCCAATCTCTTGCTCCCCTGTCCATACCTGAAAATAAGCTCTTTGTGCCTATCCAGTATCGGTTAAGAGTGCTTCGGGAGTTCCACGACTCAGCTCTGAGTGGGCATCCAGGAATCTCGGCCACTCGTAAAGCCATCACTAGGCTGTTCTGGTGGCCCTCGTTGACTTCTGACGTCACTGGTTTTGTGTCCTCCTGTGAAACTTGTGCCCGCGCTAAAGCCTCCCACAACCGGCCGGCCGGGGAATTGGTGCCACTGCCAATTCCGGATAGACCGTGGACTCATCTGTACATGGATTTTATCACCGATCTCCCACCCTCTAATGGCAAAACCGTGATCTGGGTAGTTGTGGATAGGTTCAGCAAACAAGCACATTTTGTACCCTTAACGGGCCTTCCTAATGCTGAGACTCTATCTAAGCTATTCATTGAGCATGTGATTCGGTTGCATGGTGTGCCTGTCAGTGTGGTGTCTGATAGAGGGGTGCAATTCGTGTCAAAATTCTGGAGAGCTTTTTGTAAAAGGCTGGGCATCAGTCTGACCTTTTCATCGGCCTACCATCCCGAGACCAATGGTCAGACTAAAAGGACCAATCAGTCTTTAGAGCAGATCCTGCGGTGTCTTGTCACATCCAGACAGGATGATTGGTGCTCTATGATACCTATGGCGGAATTCGCCTTCAATAATCGTGTCAATCAGTCTACTGGTACTTCTCCTTTCTTCTGCAACTATGGGTTTCACCCTCATTTTGGTGAATTCTCCAGACTAGATTCAGAGTGTCCAGGGGCTGATTCAGCCTTTTTGCGGTTGGAGGAGGTTTGGAGGGAAGTTCAGAGAAACATTGGGGAGGCTCAGGGCAGATATAAGTTTTTTGCAGATAAACGACGCTCGGTGGGGCCGACTTATCAGGTGGGGGATAAGGTATGGTTATCCACCAAAAACATAAGGCTGAGAATTCCCTCTGCTAAGTTGGGTCCCAAGTTTATTGGTCCGTATGAGATTTTAGAGGTGATTAATCCTGTGGTCTTTCGCCTGCGGTTGCCTCCGTCATTACGGATTCCTAATGTGTTCCATAAAGCGCTTCTGAAGCCGTCGGTGCCTTCCTCTGACGAATCTCCCTCGCACCCGCCGCCTGTTATGGTAGATGGGCAGACCGAGTATGAGGTGGAACAGGTGGTGGATTCTCGTATGCTCCGTCGTTCACTTCAGTACTTGGTCCATTGGAAAGGATACGGTCCTGAGGATCGGTCATGGGTGCTGGCGCGTTCGGTCCATGCGGATCGGTTGGTCCGGGCCTTTCACGCTCGTCATCCAGGGAAGCCTGGGGGTCCAGTGGCCCCCCATTGAGAGGGGGGTACTGTCATGGTCCAATCTGGAGTTTATCTTCTGCTGTCTTCACTCCGGACTGGTCATGCGGGGGTTAATCTCCTCAGCCTCGTTCTGGAGCTAGCTGGGCTATTTAAATCCCTCACAGCCTGCTGACCAGTGTTAGTGATAGCTCAAGCTTGCAGTTTAGAGCCGCTGACCCTTGTACCCTGGTGATTCTCCTGCCTTTGACTGATATTCACGTGTATGACCCGGACTGATTTCTGACCCCGTCTCTTGGTATTCGTCTCTGCTGTTACGTTCCCTCTCTGGCATCTGACTCCCTGGCTTGTACCCCGACCACGTATTTCGTCTCACGTTTTGGACCCCGTGCTCATGTTCTGGCTTTCTGACTCTCGGCTTTGGTATTTTGACTACGTGTATTGCTGCTCCTTCTGGTACGTCTGCTCCTGTTAGTATCTGACTCGGTTCATCTGACTATTCTCTCTTGTTACCTGTGGCACCTGTGCTGTTGCTCAGGGTTGCTGCTCTTAGTGTATAACCTCTCTTCCCTCACCAGCTCCCCCTGGTGGAGGTTTCACTACAGGTCCCTGTTTGGTAAACATAATCTGATTGAGTTCACGTAGGATATTCATTCCCAGTACTACAGGCACATCTTCTTTGATGGGTGCTGGGACTAGCAGGATCCCTTTTTTCCCACTTCTTGCCCATAGATTCGAATATTCATCCACACGACCCCTATGACCGGGATCGGTTGTTGATTAGCAGCAAACAACCGGATCAATGTCTCCTTCTCTGGCTTGGCCAGGGCCTGAAAATGCTCCTTGAAATACGTTTCTGGCATCGTTGTCGTTTGTGACCCGGTATATATCAAGCAATCTACTGGAACACCCTCAAATTCAGCACGCAGGATGGGACTCCCAGCAATCAAGTGTTCATTATGATAAGGAACAGCCTTTATCCTCGCCTCCCCCGCAGAGTGCCACATTACTGTGGGGGTTGGTAGCTTAATGCTGGCTGTTGTGGCTTTGAGCATAATTCTGACAGTTTCTGGCAAGATGCCCCTGTCCTCCACATTCCCAGCATTGGATGCCTCTTACCTCGAGCCTGCTCTCGTGCCTCCGTTGCCTGCTGGGAAGGAGTTTGCACCCTCTGATCCCTTCTCGATCGGGCCAAAGAATGGCTGTATGAGTATGATGGGTCAGACTGTTGTTCTCCCACGGCAGGCGTCGGGCAGGGCCGACAGGGGGCCGGCACAGCCGAGTATGGACGTTCAGCAGACAGAGCTCCCATTCTTTGTTCTATCTGGGTTAATTTGTCTTGCACATTGACAAGAGACCGATGCAAGTTTTGTAACACTTGGATCAGCACCTCCTGATGGTTTGGGTTCCCTCTGGTATTAGCGCCCTGGACATGCATCACCCCAGATGCTTAACTGTCTTCTTGCTTCGGGCAACTGCTTCTGCCAGGATTTGTCGAAATGTAAAATCCGGATTTGCCCAGACCCGTTCTGACAGTGCTCTCCTCAAGGATGTGCTGTGCAGTCCCAGAATGAATTGTTCCCGAAGTATCCGGTCTTTAGAGCCCATGCCACCAAGCCCATCCGACTCCCATAGACTTTCATTGCCACATTTGATTGAATATTCGGATCAATATCAAGCATGCCTCCACAATTTAGCATGGACCGCTCGGTCTGCAGAAAATAACTGACATGTGAACAGCCCCATAGATTGCACATTTAAAAACTGATTTGTGATTGAGCCCCAAGTGGCAGTATTGAATTTAAGCACTAAATTGCAGGATCCATAGATAAAGCAATTTCATTACCAATGTGTATGAGGTTTATAAAAAAGGCCCATCTACAAGGGGCATTCCAGGTATCGAGGGTGAGTACTTGTAGGATTTGTTCGATAATATTTATACAGTATATAAGCTAGGACATTTTGTATGGAACATGAGTAAATAAGTCAAAGGGTGACGCCTGTGATTGCCATGCAATCGAAAGTATAAACATGGAAGGTTATCACATACAGTAGGTACCATAATAGAATAAAATCTCATGGGATTGTGTAAAACAGAGGGCAGTAAGAACAATAAGTTGTCAAGGAAATGCAGCACAAAGCAATAACAGTCACATACCCTTTGCCACATTCAGTGTTCTCTCTTTTCCATTGTTCTTTTTGTACCGCATATTTTATGCCCCTTCCGCAACAGTGGGCTGAGCTACGCACATTTCAGGAAGGACATACAAAGCAATACAATATTAGAGAACATTCTGGCAGTTAAAGAATACTCAATAAGCAGTGAAAATGCAAAGTGGAAGTACAGTAATCATCATAAATTCCTGTTTTGTTTATCTTATCCACCCCACCTATTAACTAAAAAAAATGCTATTAATCTGCAGATATAAGGTTAATCTGCAGGTTAATAGTAATTTTAAACACTAATGTGTCAAAAAGTAAATAAAGGACATACAAACTCAAAAATACATGAACTACGAGAAATGGAAGGAACAAAAACCTCCAAAATACTGAGTATAATCCAAATATAAATATTTATTAATTAAAAAATAAATGAATCACACAATTAAAACAGTTTGCTGATATCCAGAATACAGGGACCGAGGTTAAAGATCACATAGACAATATTCATAAAAATATTTAGGCCACATTCTGATTAGATAAGAGCAAACAAAAACTCTATGAAGATACAAAAAAAAGTGTAAAATACAATAATAAATATATGTGTCACATTGACCAATTTGATCAAATGTGAAAAAGATATATAATAGGGCAAACACTATTGTTCAAGCAAGTAAAGTGCATAGTGCAAAGAATAATAAATGTGATTTATAAACCAAATAGCAAGGTGGCACAACCAATGCAGGACTGAATCCAACAAGAGCAGTGAGATGTCTCTCAAATCATCTGATTGCCATCCAAATCATTATCCAGATCCAAAAATGGTGTCTGGAGCCACATTATTAAAGGCTACTATATAGACCAGGCAAATAGAGTAAAAAATAGTACACTTACTGGATTCAATTAGTAAATAATTTCGGTATCCCTGTCGTCCCAACGCACATTTCGTTGATCTTCCTCAGGAAGCGTGTCTCATGGATTTATGTCTTTTTACATCAATTAAGGAATTTGCTCCTCAGACCTTGTGGGGGCATCACACCACAGAACCAGACCCCAATCAGAGGACAAAAAAACTTTCATACTCCTTATCTATGAACTATTCCAACATTTACGGCCACCACTGTTTATCCCTCTCCCATAATGATAGTTCTGCTTCACGTCTTATCTATTGCATTATTTCTTTCTGTGCTGTGTTGTGTATAAATATGTGAGTCTTCAGATTTTGTATTAGTCTATACGAGTGATTGCGTGCCCTTTGGGCGCGTGCTGGGATTACGAACCATGTAATGGGGTGTAATCACGCATCAGACTGACCTCGCAATGGGGTGTAATCACGCACCAGAAAGGCATATGTGCAGACCAACAGCAAACATAAATACCTGGTCTACCTCTCCTGCCACTCCTACCTTGTGTATGAAAAGCTCTGTAGTTAATACTGTTGGGGTACAGTTATTTGATAGCACTATCCGTGTTTTCAATGTTTTATTTATTAAAACAGTATTGGTAACATGACAGCAAAGCAACAGATCCAACAATGTAGGTATGTTACATCACAAATAAAAACAATACAGTGTTCAAAGGACTCTTTCGGTCCCAAGAACGGTAATGAGAACTAGAGGTTGTCCATGTCTTCAGGGATGTAAACACCCACTTCGTCGTCGAAAAAATCGTTACCATGAAAAAAGGTCAATTAATTCTTACTTGTTGTTAACAAAATAGACATACATTTGGGACATGACTTGGGTTCAATGTTAAATAATAAACCTTCAAGTGAAACAATTAGCTTAGTAAGAACCCAGTCAGGGCCACGAAAATGGAGTGCATAAACCATATGGTTCTATCAATAAACCGGGTAGGGGAGGGGGAGGGGGGGAGGGAGTCGAGAAGAAGAGGGGGGGAGGGAGAGGTCTGCAAACATGATGCTCAAGTCCAGGATTTAAGATGTAGGGTCAGGTGTATACAAAGAAATGAATTTTTCTGATTTCCTGTAAGATACCCAAAGACTCCAGATATGTAAGAAAGCGGAAAAGTTATGTGTAGAAAGTGCTACCAATTCTTCAGCATGGTATAATTGGTCAATTTTAGTTAATAACTGACTCCTGTTTGGAATGTTGGACGTAAGCCAATATGAAGGCAGGAGGAGCTTGCCGGCTGTCAGGATGAAGGACGCCAGTTTCGATATGGCTTTGTTTTTTGGGATAATTGGGAGATTGAGGAAAACATGTTCCGGTGTGAACTTTATGTGGTTACGTGCTACTTCATCTAAAACTTGGGATACCATGTTCCAAAATTTTTGTATGGCGGGACAGGACCACCAAATATGAAGATATGACCCTCTGTCCTTCTCGCATCTCCAACATAAGTCTGACAAGGTGGGGAACCATTTATGTAGCATAAGTGGCGTCGTATACCAATGAGTTAGTATTTTATAGCTATTTTCTTGGGCTCTCACACAGGCTCTCACACAGTGTGAGGGTCCATATGAAGACTTATATATTAAATTAATTTGGGAGTCAGAAAAGGAGTGGCCCAGTTCTCTCTCCAATCTCCGCACAAAGGCTCTTTTTTGAGAAACTTGTTGTATAAGCAGCATACTATAAAGGGCGGAGAGCACTTTTTTCGGAGTTTTTGTTTGGGAGCATAACATTTCAAAAATGGTTAAAGGTCGTGTAAGGTCGCCTTTGAGCATGACTTGGCGCAGCGACTTCCTTAGGGATTCATAGTGTAGGAAGGTGCAATTAGACATTGTAAGTACTTTTTTCATATCTTGAAAGGATATAAACGACCCCTCTTCATGTAGCTGATCCAATAGAGGTGATTTGTCAGCTGATGAAGGATTCGTCATTTCCGAAGCCATAGTATCCGAGACCTTAGCTAGTGGTGAGGGGGTTGGTGCTAAGTAAACTGCCACTGATTTCCAGCATTTAATCGCTGCCCGAGTAAGGAGGTTCGAATAGGTAGTTTTAGGTGTCGTTATAGGGGAGAGGATAACAGAACGTAATTGAATCGGGGCCATCTGTTCTTCAATAATGAGTCAGGGTTTCTCTCCAGTCCTCCTGACCCAATCGACAGTCCTTGATAGGACAGCAGCCAAATAGTAAGTGTGAATGTTAGGGGCTCCCATGCCACCTTTCCATCTTGGTAATGAAAGTGTATGGGAGTTAAGTCTCGGCCTATGTTTATTCCATATGTACCTAAAGATAGAACTATTGATCTGGGCTATGAACTATCTGGGTAAATCTATAGGTAGCATCTGAAACAAATACAGTAGATCAATTTAGTAAAAGAATGCTCTTGACTAGATTTTTTCTGCCTATCCAAGAAAGGTATGGGGCCCTCCATTTTTTAGTATGGTCTGCAACCAAGTTAAGCATTGGTTTATAATTCAACTTGAATAAATCTTTAAAGGACAAACTAATTTTTATACCCAAATACTTTATATAATTGCCCGGCCAATGGAAGGGGAATTGAGATTTGAAGTCATTTATAGTGCTAACAGGTATATTTATGCCCAGTGTTTCGGACTTAGATGGGTTAATTTTGAAATTGGACAGAGAGCCATATCTCTCTAGAATCTGCATAAGGGCTGGTATGCCTCTATGAGGGCAAGTCATGGTGACTAATAAGTCGTCAGCGAAGGCCATAGTTTTATGCGAAGTACCCTGAATGTTCACTCCCTCTATATCTTGACACATTTTTATAACTTTGATGAGGGGTTCCATCACTGCTATGAATAGTAATGGCAAGAGAGGGCACCCCTGTCTTGTTCCGTTATGAATCACAAAGGAATTGGTGAGGGAGTTGTTTAGTTTAATTCTGGCTGAAGGGTGTGAATACATTTGCAATATGGCCTCTACCAAAAGAGGAGGAAAATTGAAATTAAGGAGGGTTTCCTGCAAAAAGATCCAATCCACTCTGTCGAAAGCTTTCTCTGCATCTGTGCCTAATAGCACCAAGGGTATCTTATATAAGCTAGAATATTGCATCAAATGTAGAACTCTCTATGCATTTTCTTTGCCTTCTCTACCTCTAATGAAGCCGCTCTGGTCAGGGGAGATCAGTTTAGGTAAATACTTCGCAAGCGCCTCGCAAGCATACTGGCATAAATTTTAAGATCCACGTTCAGTAATGATATGGGTCTGCAATTGCTGCAAAGCTCTGGGTCTTTTCCCTCCTTGTGGATTAGAGAGATATGAGCTTCCAAGGATTGGGGAGGGAAGGGTTTACCTCGAAGTATTTCATTACAGAGAATAAGAAAATAGGGTTCTAGGGTCTTCGAAAAGGTTTTATAATATATAACAGAAAAACCATCGGGGCCAGGAGCTTTCCCGGTGGGACTATTCGACAGAGTGGATCGGACCTCCTCTCGCGTGAAGGGCTTAGTCAGAGATTTTTGTTGTTCTGAAGTGAGTTTGGGGAGCTTGAGGTCGGCTAAAAAGGACTGGGCTTCTGCTTGTTTTCGCAGCCTGTCAGCGTCAGATTGATCAGGTTTCAGATTATAAAGGCTTGAATAATATTTTAAAAATTCCTGTGAAATTTGGTCAATGTCAGATGTTTTACTGCCACTAGAAGTTTTCAGGGAGTGAATATAGGTCTTAGCTGGTCTAACCTTGATTAATGACATCATAAGTCTGGAGGCCTTATCGCCATGCACATACATGCGATTTCTCCAACTAATATACTGCTTTGCAGACTGCTTATTCAGTAGATCTTTTAGTTGTAAGCATTTGGCTGTAAGTGCCTGTAAGTGTAGTAAGGTTCTTTTGTGTTGCTTTTCTAAATTAGCTATCTCTTCATATAGATCCTGTATTATCTTTTTGCGCTGTTTATTGAGGTGTGATGCCATAGATATTAGTTCACCTCTGACCACTGCTTTGTGGGCCTCCCATATTGTTGGAAAACTCACTTCTGGGGAGACATTATTCTTAAAATAGTCTATTAAAGCATTTCTGATTCGCTGTTTATTAGTGTCTGAGATTAGTATTGAGTCATTTAGTCTCCATGAGCGATACCTGTACCTGTACCTGGGGTTTTGAAGTTGAAAAACGCACTGCGACTATCGAGTGGTCAGAGTGTACTGAGGGGAGAATTTTTGCTTTAAAAAGATTCGGTAATAAAGATCTTGGTAGAAAGACATAATCAATTCTGTGGTATGAATTATGGGTATGGGAATAAAAAGTGTAATCAAGATCATTAGGGTGCATGTGCCGCCATCCATCAATTAGGTTAGTTTCACCCCTCATGCGCTCGTAGGCGGAGCTACCGGAGGAGGCGCGACAGGGGGCGGGGTTTAGCGGCGGCCGTGCGCAGGCCGTTGCCGCGGACTTAAACGCAAATGTGAAACTACCCTTAATGAGAGGCTATGTAGGGATTTTTTTATCCTAATAATATTCTGATATGATATCTGACATTTTTTCGTGGACGAATCCAATATTGGGTCTAGAGGAATATTCAGGTCCCCTCCAATAAGTGGTACATCTTCTAAGAAGGAGCGGAATTGGCTTAGTTTGGATGTAATCCATTTAATTTGCTTTTTGTTGGGGGCGTATAGGTTGCCAATCGTGACCAAGGTTCCTGCCAGTAGGCCTTTTATAAAAATATATCCCCCCTCTGCGTCAACCAGCAAATCAGATAGTAAGAAAGAAGTATTCTTATCAAATGCAATTGACACCCCTCTAGAACTCTTCTGGGGGGAAGTGGCATGGTACCACTGGTTGTAATATGAATTCTCAAAAGAGGGAAGTTTCGCAATTTGAAAATGCGTTTCATGTAAAAGAAGAATATTAAAATTTTCCTTTTTCAACCAATTTAGTGTCTGTGTTCTTGGTATGGGTGAATTTAGGCCGTGCATGTTAAAACTTGCTAATTTTAGTGTACCTTGCTTAGCTTCCATATGAATTGAAGTGGGTGAGTGGACCGTTATTCTGAAGTGCGACCTCGCAGGACCGACCAGGGGAGGACGGGATAAGGACAAGGGCTAATTAGTGTATAAAGGTGATAAGGTTACTTTAACTGGGTTAGTGCACTGGTCGAGGCCAGTGCTAAAAACAGTAACACAAACCATATTATGTTGAAACAATTAACATTTCAAAAGAGGGGAGTGAGTATGATGGCGCCAAGGTCACGGGCCTCATGAATAAACAACTCTTTCCCATCTCCTGAGACAATGTCCGCCCCCTTTACTTGCAGACAGTAAATATCGAAAGTGGGACGGGTAGGTCACCTGAGAAAGGAAACAACAATACATTGCTCTGAGTAGTACTCTACTCACACATGAGGTCCATGGGATCTGCCATAGATAAACGATTGATGCCGCAACTCGGTCTTTCTACCTGTAACCAAAAATTAAAACACACAAAAAAAACAGGTATGCTTTAAAGTCAAACTAAGCGGCCTCTAGATGACTCTATCATTAGTGATCGGCCACAACTGACAAGCAGTCTCTACATCATGAACAAGTCTTTGTCCTGGGCTGCCAGTTCGTCAGTTTTCTTCATCCGGGTGGATAGGTTTTGGCTTTGCTGCTTTACGTCAGTTTCGAGTGGATTTTGCAGACTGGGCCAGACTCCAAGGCTCGGGCCGGGCAAGAGGGCATAGTGAAGGGGCTGGATGGTATACCTCTATATCCGGATACTTTTCCCAGCTCCTTGCACGCTTCTTGAATTTCCACCGAGGTCCTGGCCAGAATACGTTTGTAATTGGAGGTTATTGCGATGCCAAATGGGTATAACCAGCGGTATTGGTAATGGTTCTGTCGCAACGCCTCAGTAAATGGTTTCAGAAGATGTCTCTTATTTAATGTCGATGTTGCTAGGTCTTGAAAGATCAAGATTGGTGAATCCTCAAATGTAATATTTTCTGCTTTCCTTGACCGTCTTAATATTAAGTCCTTAGTACGATAATCCAAAAAACGGCAAATGACGTCCCGGGGAGGGTCTCCCATTTTGGGTCGTGGTTTTAGTGACCTATGGGCCCTAACCATTTCAATTTGCAAGGGGTCGTCTTGAGACAGCAGTTTAGAAAATATTTCAATTAAGGTTGCGATCAACGCTTCAGCAGCTACTGATTCAGGGATGCCCTTTATCCGCAGGGTATTCCTTCTTTCTCTATTCTCATTGTCCTCAAGGATAGAATATATTTGGTTGATATGTACTCCTTGGCTCTGAGAGCAAGTTATGACTTCATTGGTTTGCTGAATTATGGTGGCACTGGTGGCCTCGTGCATGTCCACCCTGTGGCCTATTTGAGATATTTCTTGCTTAATGTCAGATAAGACTTTTACCACCGGTTCAAGAGATTTGGTGAGTATCCTCTTTATGAAGGATCTAGAGACAGGTTGGTCCCCCATAATACTATCATCATCCATGTCACTCATATCAGAGTCAAGTTCACCCTGTGAGTGTTTGATCCATATGCACAGGGGGATTTGATTTAGTTGCGGTGGATTTAATTAGTTTTTTTTATTAAGGAATTTATTCATGTCTACTTGAGTTAGAGAAGCCTTATGTCCAGAAGAAACTGATGTGGATCTACCGATCTTGACCATCGTTAGACGTTGATATTCAGTGTTATCTGGCAGCTATTTAAACGCCATTCACACTCCCCCCATTTAAATTTTCATGAGGAAAAATTACATTTTTAAAGGATGTGCAGATAGATAGGCTCGTTCCTTATTATGAGACAGTTGGGTGCTGATTCTAGGATGGCCACTAGATGTGGCTTTTAACCTAGCAGTGAGTCAGATTCCAAAAAGAGTGTCCTGGATCTTTATTTCTGTTGTTTGTAAGATCCCAAGTCTAAATAAGAGAAAAAAAAAAAAAAGAAAACTGGTGGGAGAAAGGAAACCCCTCAAAGAAGGTGGGGGGTCAGGTTAGCGAGGGTTAACACTCCAGACTGTAGTGTCCTTTTTTCTCCTTAGTCTCCTGTGTCTTTATGGCAGCGGATTTTTATTCTTATTTTATATATTCTCTCCCTCTTTTACTTTCCTCCCGACACCCCCTCTCTTCAGCCACAGTCCTTGGTGCGGTTTTATCTCACAGGGCTGGTCAGTGCTGCTCTCTTGGCTCCGGACCCCCGTGCCGCTACCCTCTGCAATATGGCGCCGGCCACAGGCGGGAAAAGTGTCTAGAATGCCACCAACCCCTCAGCCCCCACTCAGATATCCTCGGATCTCAGTGATAAGAGGTCGAACCGCCAAGAAAGCCAGGGGCACAGGAGGGATTCATCACGCTCCCCAGCGGAGGTATATAGTGAGCGCCGTCAGCTAGCGGTTAACAGCTCCTGTAAGGAGGCAGGCGAGCGGCGCGAGATGAAAGGGTCTAGCTGCAGAAGCTTCCGTTCCCCGCTCCGGTGCCCGGTTCTCTCAGATAACCAGCGGGGAAGGGAGATGTGACCGCTTTGCAGGGGTGCGGAGGGGAGAGAAAGCGCTAAATAGTCTCCACACGTGGTACCTCTGTGGCACTGGGTGTCCTTCCTCCACAGCCGCACACTCTATGAAGATGGCGTCCGTTCTCTTCTCTGCAGCGTCTGAGGCCAGGCCAGCTCTCAAAACCCGAACAGTTGCTGTTCTCTCTAGTGGCCAATTTCCCTCCCCCAAGAGAGCAGGGTAGGCTCCGGACTCCTCTGGTGCACAATTTCTAGCCAAGGGGTCTCTTAATCTTTATAATCTCTTAGTTTCAGCAGGAGCTCCTGCTAGACACGTCTTGTCTCAAGACCAGCTAGGCCATGCCTCCCCCAATAGCGCTGTCCATGAAGAAAGTGCACGGGTAGAGCTATCCAATAGCGCTATCCCTCAATGTTACTGAGCGTAAGCTATTTCACATGGTTGAGTGCACTTGGGATCTGCCCCCAAGGCCCTGCCCATGCCCAATGTTTGGTTCGTAGACCGCGGCTAGGAGTTAGTCCCGCTTTTGTGTACAAAATTTTTGGGCTTTTACATTGCATCGCACTTTCTGTGAAGAAAGCTGATTTGAACTGTTTGGTTTTCACTTTTTAGGTGAACTCTGATGTCCCTATTAAATGGGGGTTCACCCAATGCATTTTGATAAATTATAGCTACTTCATTGCACCTTGGTGCATTGTAGCGCCTCTGGTCATCATTGTAGTCATTTATAATTGACATTATTTCGAGTAAATCGCGATTTTCTAATTCAACAATCCTCTCTTTCTCTCTTTCAAATTCCCTCATCATTGTGAAGGCTCTTGCGAGTGGGTTAATTGCTTTCATTTTCTCTCCAAGAGATGACAGCAGTGCTGGGAAGCACTTTTTATTTACTTGACTTCTTGTACTTAATGCGTCTTCACTGTCCAAGATTTAAATCTGGGCATACTTGGGAGTACTACTCACAGCGGGATGCAATGGGGCAATTCTGTGGTAAATTTGCCCATGAATTCGAAAACAGTATGGACCATGCCCAGGAGGTGGCGCTACTTGTGCTCCCATTGATGCCAAAGTAAGAGAGCTATTATATTGCCTTATATTAGCCATAAAGTTATTGGAGTGCTGATGCTCTCCTTTCATCAACTTGACTAATCGATCATCCATACGAATGGGACATAATTGGATGCACCCTCTCTTGCAGCAAGAAGGGAATATTTTGTCCTGCGCCATTTCATCTTTGAAATTTTTAGATTGGCAGAACTAACATCGAAATGTCTGTTCGCCAGCATAGTGCTCTTCAATACGTGTCTCATCAATTTGATTAAGAAGCCCTCTAGCGGCAAATGTAACTTGCTGTCATCGAGTGGCTCTTGCATTTTGGGCACGTCTTCTATCTTGTTCTCGTCTTTGTGAAATTTGTGTATCACTTTGTGCATTGCATGTTGCTCATTGTCTTGCAGCATTAGATGTTCTATGTGATTCAGTTACTTCATTCGTTTCTCTTGCTCTGCCCGCCCTCTGTCAGGCTGCATCAGCAGTTCTTCGATAATTTATTTAGTCTTCTGTTTCATTAAGACGCAGGCATACATACGCATACGTCTGCGATTCCCTTCTCTACGTGCAGCAGCGTGATCAATTTGATCCATCTTTGCAATGTTGCCTCACACTTTTGTATGAGTGTTGCCTCCCAATGTTGCCTCACACTTTTGTATGAGTGTTGCCTCCCAATGTTGCCTCACAGTGTTGCCTCACAATGTTGCCTCACAGTGTTGCCTCACAAGCTAACATTCAAAAAAGGCTTATGCCTTAACTCATCACCAGGGAGAGCTCCCCTCCTTATTAAATATGTCACTTAACTCCTATACAGGGCCTTACAGTGCTTAAGTATCCATGGTTACGCTCACGCATATAGTCAGTGAGCTGCTAGTGGTAGTAACTATGGATATCTAAGTTACTGCTGAGCTGTGGATGACTCATTGTGCCCAGACACACGGACATGTCCAAATTAAGTATATGGATGTTTGATGAAGAGACCTGAGTAGTCTGGAAAGCTTGCAATTTGTTAACTTTGTTATCTTTCAGTTAGCCATTAAAAGGTATCATCCACTGAGGACTCTCAATTCTGAATATTTTTCTATCTACTGGCTAACACGGTACAAAGATATAAATCTTTCCTGCAATCTTATGATGTTACTAATTTTCTGGCTCAAACTTATCTGTGTTGCCTCACACCTTTCCAAAAACACTGAGTATTCTTGGAACCTTCATTTTATTTATACAAAGAATAGTGTTCTGCCACAAATGTCTCTGTCCTCTGTTTTTCTATCTTCTGCTAAGGTATTAATGCCCAAAGGCTGGCACAATAACCCACAAGCAGTATCTCATTAAGATTGGGGAACCTTCTCTCTGAGGAACCTACAGCAACACATTTGGTTCTTTGCTTTAGAATTGTCTTTGGGTTGCCAACTCCTCTTCCTTTTAACAAAACATGTCTTGTGTCCCTTAAAAAAGACACCAGACAATAACTATACTAGACATCCTGACCAAGAAGCTTTAGTTCACTTGAGGCATAAATTTAGTTACTTGACTGCCTTTCCACATTACACAGTTTAGGATTATAAAAGTGAGGTCCTAGCACTATGGTTCAGCACCAAAAGGGGTTCTTTCATCTTGTCAAATGGACAAAATAGCAAAGTGCTTATAAAAGTACATGCAACTTTGCAATCTATTGGTTATTAAAAATTTTACCAGATCAAGAATGGGGGATTTTTTAATCTATAATTTAGAACTAATTGTCTACTTTATGATCTACCTCTACAGTCTATAATGGGTGGCTCATTTCCTGCGCAAGGTGCACGAGCTTACAAGTTCTTTACTTTAGAATTTTCACATGCATCTTTGAACATGGCTGAATCACTGAATCCGTTCAGCTTCAGTGTCTCTGATCTACTCGAATGATAAAGATGTAAAGCTGACTATGATAGCATCGTCGAAGAGTTTGGCCTACCAGTGGTCTGAGTTGTCAATCATCAGTATTGTACCACAGATAAGGAAGCCGGGACGTAGTTCGGAAATGTCTTTCTGTTCTTTATTGATAGAATGGTGCTTTCCAATATTTTAATATTTCTAATAAAGATGTTTTACTGATGTTTGGTCCATGTTCTGGATTCCTTCTGCATAAGTGTCTGATCTACTTTACAGATGTTGTCTCATGAAGTCAACCGTTGTCCATAGGCTGTGAAGATCATAGAGAGGGTTCTATGTTTTCATTTGTCACTAGAATAACGTAAAATGTTATGAAGTGTGGAACTTAACTTCACAATCATGACATCAAAGGTTTCTTCAGCTCTTCCATGTTTCACAGCCCTTCTACCCTACTGCTGTGCAAGGAACTGCAACATAGCTCCTTCAAAGTGAATAAGAGTATGTTTTAGAGTAGTTCCTACATAGCGAGTGGCTGAGAGCATGGCATTACTGGAAAGCAGTAGAACTTCACTATCACTACTGGTCTTTCATTATATTCTAAATTAATGGGGGCATAGCAGTCAGGCTCCTACAATCAATAAAGGCCACCATACACATTAGACCAATGCTGATATTGATGGGTTCGTCCAATAGTTTAATGTGTATGGGAGCAGTGGCCAACTGATTGTTGGGGGAGAAGTAGATCAGGCATGTATGATTTCAGACTGCCGACGGTATTGTTTGGCAGCTATCTTAGAGAATACAGGAGCCATTGGTTGAACGAGCTCTTCTGTGTAAGGGAGAGTCGGCTGAGATGACTGCCGTCTGAACTATCGTACGCTTGACAATCATCTAATTTGTATGTCTAAAGGGGGTTTTACACATAGTGATATCGCTAGCAATATCGCTAAAACGTCACTGATTTTGTGACGTTATAGCGATATTGCTAGCGATATCGCTATGTGTGATACTTACCGCCGACCGGTTCCCCCGCTGTCCATCGCTCGTCGCGCGAGATCGGGAGGCTCCATTTCTCGTCGTCTGCTTCCTGCTGGGCTTCCTGCTGTGTGAGATGAGCGACGCTGGACGCGGGCGGGAGGACGCCAGGATCGCTGTGTGTGAAAGATGAGTATCGCACGCTGCGTCGCTGCTGCATCGCTGTGAGATCTTTCTGTGTGAAAGCTCACTAGCGATCATTTAGCGATGCACCAGCGATCCTGACAGGGTCGGATCGCTGGTCGGATTGCTGGTGCATCGCTAAATGTAAAAGGCCCTTTATGCTTATGCCTAAAATGCTCTCACTTTCTACAGATATGTCAGTAGATACTCCATTGAAGATGTTTCCACCCAAAATCTAAAAATGTATATATACAGTATGAGTAAATCAAAAGTTTTCTAATTATATCTTTTTATTCAGAAACATTTATATTATTTTTTGATCTCTAGAAAATTTTTATAAAATTGGCAACAGGAAGTACAGCCATATTGGTTGTCACCTGAATGTTAGTGTCTCAAAAATTGTTGGTAGAGCTGACACTTTTTTGGTTGAACTAATTCAGTGGTGACAACCATTCAGCTATACTTCTAATGACCAGGTTTCCAAAGATGGTAACCGGATTAAAAAAACATATACAATATTACAGGTATATGTCCAATATAACATTTTGAGTAGGAATTCTGTTTTGTCAGTCACACATACCTATCCCAAAATAGTCTCTCAGTCTTTACCTTTTGTTTTATTTTAGTAATAGATTAAGAAACACAGCTATAAAGCTGTAAAATTGTGTCTACGTGCAACATATCAGTGTCATATTTTATAATCCAAGAACTGGTTCCAAGAGGCTCTTCTGGTTGACTTCTACTGAAAATCTCACCTAAACCAATTATAGCAAAACTGCACTTAAATCATGAAAAATTCATGTATAATCACTGTTCACCTTGGAATTCAATCTCCTAGTACGTTATGTCACCACCTGAAGTGCAATGAAACATTAGCTATAAGAATTTATTTTGGTGGGTTGTTATCCTGGACACCTAGTAGCAGAAGCTTAAAAGGGTTATCCCCATCTTCTAAAATGATGTTATATTGTAGGGTTCTATCATCACTTTTTGATAGGTGGGACAATAAAATAAGAATGATCACATTCAGAAACTAAAGAAGCTGCAGCGTTAATGTGCAGAAAAGAAAACACTAAAGGAGGCATAGCGCTGCATCACTGCCGTTGCTTCTTCATTCCCAGGGTAGGTGGCGGAACCACCATAAATCACAAGGTGATAACGTGTCATAGCGATATAGCATAATTTTTATGATATAGTAATGTCTATTAATAAAGGTATATTCTTCTCTTTGGGCAAAGGATCAGTTCCTTCTCTAAGCTTGCATCCAAATTCATATGCCCGGTTAGAAAGTTAAAAAGATATTGTACCCTTCCTGACCACCAGCACTCAAAGTCATACTTTGTTAGGGTACCGTTACACTTAGCGATGCACCAGCGATCCCGACAACGATATGGATCGCTGGTGCATTGCTAAGTGGTCGCTAGTGAGCTGCCACACAGGCAGATCTTACCAGCGACATAGCACGGGTCGGGGGTCGCTACTTACCTGTCAGACGCAGCGATTCTGACGTCCTCCTGCCCGCGTCCATGCGTCGCTCGTCGGCGCCACAGGAAGCCCAGCAGGAAGCGCCCAACGAGAAATGGTCCAGGACGTTCTCACGCGATCAGCGATAACCAGCGGGGGAACCGGTCGGAGGTAAGTATCAGACATAGCGATATCGCTAGCAATATCGCTGCTACGTCACAAAACTAGTGACGTTACAGCGATATTGCTAGCGATATCGCTATGTGTAGCGGGCCCTTTAATCTCACACCAAAACTTTGCCCTTCTCTGGCAACTAATGGTTTGTTTGTTTTTTTTAACAAACTGTTGCAGGGTTGGCAGGTTATGGTGCTTTGGAATGTATCAACAATTATATTGTAAGCACGTATATTTTGAGTCTTAAAACAGCAATTTCAATGTACACCAAAAATGGAAGGGGAGGTTTGGAAACCTGGTGATATTGTTGCTATAAACTGTTAGGACTTGTTTGAGTATAAAATTTGATCAGCGCACGTGACAAATTTTCCTTTGAGTAGCCAGACTCCGACTCAAGTTGGGAAGGAGAAAAAAATGATAATCAGCTCACCTTCCAGTTAGGAATGTTCAATGTGAAAGCCACTAGAATTCATATAGGATCTCTCGTAGACCTTGTTTGGTCAGGAAGTGTAGGAACACACCAGGTTAGTATCCAGGTCAGAAATGGGAAAAAAAAAGTCTGAGGACTGGACTCCTGCACCAATGAAAAAATGTTAAAACATAACTTTTACTTATATATTTAACACATGGTGTGAAAAGATAAAAAGATTAAGTATATATATATAAGCTTCAGCGTTTTGGGTAAAGGGGGTTTTACACTAAGCGATATCGCTAGCAATATCGCTATAACATCACTGGTTTTGTGACGTTATAGCGATATTGCTAGCGATGTCGCTATGTGTGATACTTACCAGCGACCGGCTCCCCCGCTGTCCATCGCTGATCGCGCGAGAATGTCCAGCTCCATTTCTCGTCGGGCGCTTCCTGCTGAGACTTCCTGCTGTGACGACAAGCGACGCGTGGAGGCGGGCGGGAGGACGCAGGATCGCTGTGTGTGAATGGTAAGTATCGTGCGCTGCGTCGCTGCTGAATCGCTGTGAGGTCTTTCTGTATGAAAGCTCACTAGCGATCATTTAGCGATGCACCAGCGATCCTGACCGGGTCGGATCGCTGGTCGGATCGCTGGTGCATCGCTAAATGTAAAAGGGCCTTTAGCAACATCAATGAATAAGTGTTGCTAACCCGAAATGCGTAAGCCTATGCATACTTAATCTTCTCTATCCATTAGTTTTTTCTAACCATATTTTTAATTAAACAGTAAAAGTCGTGTTTTACCATATTTCCATTGGAGCTGGAGCCCGATCATCACGGACCTTCTCTCCGATTCATGTTGCCGGTAATTTGGGCAGCATGAACTTAATGTTTCCTTTAAATAAGGAATTCATTTTCAGAAGTCCAAAATGTTTTCTTTTATCATCCCCCTTCCATTTTTTCTTCTCATACTCCTTATGTTTTTTTGGATTCTTATGTTTTAGTTACTAATTTTAGAGTCCCTGCCCCTTAAGATTTTCTTCTGCGATTTTGCTAGGTCCTATTATTATATAACTTCAAAATATAAAATGTATATATGCCCACAAAGATGTATAATTCTCTAAAGAGACTTCCCACGACTTATCCTCCATATTTGGAAAATTTGTAAATTATAAAACCTGGCAAGAAAATGTAAGTTAAATTTAAGTTAGATATATATATACTACAATAACATGCATTAAAAAATTGATATTTGCAGAGACCTTTTGTACACATATGGGTTTCTATCTATTCATATTGGCCAGTCTATATATATAAAATTGAATGTATGTATGTGTGTGTCACCAACCAATCACGAAGCATCTTTCAGTTCACCAGAGCTGTTTAAAGAAGCTGAGCTGTGATTGGTTGCTATGAGCAACAGTTTTCCCACTCGACAACACCTCTGCAGACACTGACCGGGTGGGAGAAATCTAGTGCATAATAAAACCCATATATTTTGAGTGGACATATATATTTTTTTTTTAGAAAGATGTGTACTTTCTTACTGTTGTTCGTCATTAAAAATATGCTAAGAAGTGAGACATAAGCTCATAAAAAAAATGATTTTGTGATACTCTGTCACGAAATGTTTTCGCTATATGTGTCTACATATGGCCACCTAGCAATGATGTAATCTTTTTTTACTCATTTTGTTAAGCTTAGAACTTACGGTTATATACAATACAAGAGAGAAAAGCAAAAATATACATATTCCATAGGTGTGGTTTGTAATAAATACAAAACATTAAATCAATCTGAGAGCAAGGGTCACATTATTACATACCTCCTAGAAGGGATCAGTTGACAGGGAAAATATTAGATACTAGTTATTTTGTAAATGACATAGTCCATCATAGCCTCACCAAGCCTGGAGACTACACAGTACCTAAAGGTGCCAGGAGAATAGCCAGCTTGGGGGTGGGGGGCATAGAAGACTCCAAAGACCTTGGAACTTGTGCAATGTCTATTCCCAGACATTACTTGTTCATAAGGTATGTAGGGCTAGACACCACATGATTCCAGTGATGGATCACTTATTGAACTGTAGTCTGGATAAAATCACAGTTTTGCGTTTACAATGACATTAACATTGAGCTTGTTCTTTCTGCAGAGTGTGTAACCCTTAACTGTCTTCTCCTGCACTCTTCTAAGCTAATTTATGACCACATTTTCTCAAAAACAGTTAAGGGTGGGCAGGACACATCTGTAGCCACAGATTTAAAGGAATTGTGGCAAGTAAAATTTATTACCTATCAAATAGTAAATAGGATAATACATTGATCATTTGGGGTATTACTACTTAGGCTCCCAGTAATCCCAAGAATCAGACTCTGTGGAGTCCTGCCTGAGTGGAGCAGCAGTTCAGCATTCATATCTCCTCCCCATTCATTTTCTATTGGTCTGCTGGACATTGCCATGCACAGAGCTCTGGAGATGTACATGTTTGAGCTCTGCTCTATTTGGATGGGACTCTGAAGAGCCTCGCTCTCAGGATCGCTATGGGATAACTTATATACTTGGTCCAATTACTTTAGGATTTAGGTTCCCTAAACATGTTGGCATACAGATTAAATCACAAGATTTAGTAAGGGATCTAAGGGGTAATGTTTCTCCTTGTGGAGAGAGGCATGGGTAACATGTCAGTGTAAGGAGACTTATACACCATGTAAAGCTTCTCTGGGAAATTAAATTTGCATATTTAATTTCCCATAGAAATAATGCATAGCATATAAGTCTCCTTATACTCTCCATGTCACTCATCATAAGAAGAAACCTTACCGTTTAGATTCCAGTCTTAAGCTTCTCCTATAGCCAGATCAGATCTCATAATTTTCACTAACGAGGGGCAACAGCCCGAAACGCGTGTTTGCAAATTGAGATTCTGGATTTGCTTTGATCCTAAGTTATGTGGCTCGATAAAAAGTGGATATTGACTTTTAGGATTGTTACTTCTAATTGGTGGTACTAAGGTTCAAGTCCTTTTCCACTCAGAAGAGGCAATTTACAGGATTTAGTAATGTATTTTGGATATTTTTACGAGCTCAATATGTAAAAAAGCATAAAATAATTTGCCAAATTTGAATTGACCACAGCACCAAGGTGCAAAGGATCGGTCTATTAAAGAATGATTGCATTTATCTTCCTGTTAATTTAGGAGTGATCTGTGGTCCGGGGTATTAAAAGTAATGGTCCCACACCTATTTCTATAGTCTTGACACACAGGATTTGAGTTGTTTTAAAATGTGTTTACGTAACACCTATTTTTTACCACCAAAAGTAATAGATATTTTGTGGGTCCCAGCTCTGGGAGCACTACCTGCCAGAATATGGGTGTCACTGACCCCTAGTCTCATGACCATTGTAAATGGAGAGGTAGCCGAGCATATGTAGGTCACTTAGTGGCTGGACGTTAGGGTGTTTCATTTTGTATGGTAAAAATTAAAATGTCAAATTTTTCCAGACTTTGCTTACTCCCCGAGTCTCACTAATATAAAAAGTATATATGCCAAATTTCAAGACGATCGAACAATATTTAGAGGTTGCACACTTTTATCAGTTTAATAAAAGTATGCAAAAAAACAGATTTTCAATGTTAAGTATTTTTTATTAGAAATTCAAACAATTAAAAACTTAGAATAATGGTGACAAAAACAGTAACATTGATAGGCAGTATCATACGTATTAAATGATTTACAATAATGTGCTGTGAAAGATGCGGCTCCTTTTGTTCGCTTGGTGATGGCTTTTCTATGATACTCGACAACACTTAACAAGAACTGTTTCTGTTGTTCATCTCTGATTGAATTATTAAACTTCTTTATCAGAGCAATGCCCCTTTCTGCGGTGTCATTCACCACCTTAAGAGCATTGACGGAGCTTCTTAGTGTATCACTGCAATATTCTTCTACGTCGTGGATCCCAAACAATTCAAAGAATGTCTTTGTTTTACTTGTAACAAAATCTCTGAGGTCTTTTCCTTCAAAAACTAGGTTTATACCTTCCAACCATTTCAGTTCCGTTTTCTTTGTAGGTTTCATTCTTAAATTTTCAAACATCTTATCCTTTTCGGCCTGACCGATACGTTCATCCAAAAATGCCAATCCTATATTAGTTTCTGACAGATACGAAATGTGTCTCTTAGCCACTATGAGGGCACTTTCTCTGACATCTTTATCTGGATAATATTGCAAAGGCTGTAGCATCTCCAAATCATTCTTTGGAGCCCATCGACTTACAACTGCCTCGTGCCAAAAGCGGACATATATTAGAAAAACAAAACGTGCTACTTTTCTTATTCCTTTCAATTCGGTATTTGAGACATATGCAATTGTTTAGTGAATAGCACAATTTGGAGTACATATATGGCCTTTGCCATCCACCTTGCTTCAGTCACCTTAAATTCAAAATCGTTTTCATCCCAACCTCCAAGATATTGAAGTGATAGTTGTAATAGCTCTTTGTAATCTTCTCTTGGATGACTGCCATCTTTCAAGACATTGTTGAGGTAGTCCACCATTTTCACACATTGTTTTTCTAGAAAACGTTGAATTGGATTTTCTTCATCTAACATCGTGGAATAGGACTTCTTATCAACTGAATTCCACTGATTTTGGAACTTTCGGAAAATCTGGATGTCAGGACCACTTGATGGTATGTTACAACAGTTACCAAACACTTCTTTCAAGATTAATTTGTGGGTGTGGTGGCGGCAAGCCAACCACAACAATGGTCGCCCAAATTCAGTTTCAATTCTGATACATGCTCCTTGGATCATTTCTGTATTAGATGCAGTTGTATTGAAAGATATACCAATGATACGGTCATGTAGCGCGAATCGGTCAACCTCCTGAATAACAACTTCAGCCAATAGCTCACCAGTACCTTTCTGGGCAACAGGTACGCCAAGCAAATGCTCAAAATCTTTTCCAGTTACAAGAACAGCAACTCTATCTTCTAGAGTTTTGACACTCCCACAGGCAACCGAGGGCAACAATTTACTATCCCAATGTAAGACTAAATGAGGAGGATTTTCAAACAGTGACTTTTCCATGTTCTCAGCCATTTGTCTTCTGTTAATCGCCAGAGCTCGGAAAAGGGTAGATGGAGATATGGAAATGCATGAAACATCGTGACCAAGGCTTTTGCAGTTGCAATAAATGAAGTACTTGCTTGTTGAATGGAGAGTTGTTCTCGATCCCATGTAGCCGTGAGTGATCAAGAGGTTTTAATCTACGACCTGCACAAGATTTTTTCACTGGAAGAGCAGAAAATTCATCTTCTTCGTGAATTGATGATGATGGAGATGAGACCGAGTGTTCCACTATAACTGTCTTGTTCATTTTGGTGAATTCTTTATAATGTTTCATCTTGTATGCCTCCTTTTTTCTGTATTTATTTTCTTTTTAATTTGTGAGGCAAGAACCTTATCTACACCACTCATTGATGAACTCATACGATCCTCTCTTTGTGACATAAGGAATGCTTTATCGTCTTCTAGTGCGCTATTCATGGACATCACATTTTGCCTGGCAATATCAAATAGCTCAATAAGATCACCTTTCCAAATCTGCCGCTTCATATTTGCTTTGTCAGTGTTTCTTGATTTCTCTTTACCCAGATGTTGATATTCCTTGTAGAACTTTCTGTATACGAGTTCGGATATTCTCCTCTGTCATGACAGGGAAACTTGCTTTCTTCCACACTTCCTGTAGTTTAATACTTGTGGATTTAGCAGCACACGAGTGTTTCTTTCATCTCCTTGTGATGGTAATTAAAAGCTAAAAGCACTTGTTCCTTGGAAGGGAGTCGAGTTCCCAAAAATTCACCACCAGGCACCTTTTCAAGCAAGGCTGGGTTCACATTGCGTTTGTGGGCAGCATTTAACGCATCCGCTACATAGCGGCATTAACGCTATGTAACGGATGCATTAACGCACCCATAGACTGCAATAAACGAGCGCATCGCCAACGCATGTCATAATCGGCATGTGTTCATGATGTGCCGTCATTCTGTGACGACCCTCGGACGCGGTCTGCAGCGTTCGGGGGGTCCTTCACCGCTAGCACAGATAGGGAAGCTGCGCTATCATGATCGGTAAACGCGATCACAATATGACAGCAGCGTTAATGCAGTCCATCAACGCTATGCGTTGAACGGACTGCATTAACGCAATGTGAACCTAACCTAACCAAATTCCCTTTCTAGTACTCATTTTCAGTTTAACTACCTGCAAAACATAATAGAAACACAACATACACATTAGTGTGATGTCGCTGATACATTTTCATGAATTTCAGTACTTTAGATAAAAGTGATCAAAGTGTGCAACCCCTAAATATTAATCGATTTCGCTAAAATTTTTTACATGGATCTTTTAGATGACTTAGACCAAGGATTCAAGCAAAGTCATGTGAAAATCATAACTTCGGAAAAATGAAACACCCTACTAGACATGCTCTGAAACCAACAAGCTGGCCAATGTTTTAGAGATTGTTGTTGGCCCTAGAAGTGAATTCTGCATTTGTGTTATTTTATACTATGTGTTATATTAGATTATGTATTATATTATATGAGAGCTCGAAGATTATGTCATTTTTGTTTATAGTACAGGTTATTCTGCCCTAAAAGTTAAACATTTGCCACTTTGGCCAATTTAGGAACCAAATATAACTTAAATTGCAGTCATGTTTTCTACTTGCTGCCATTCTTTTATTTACTAGCTTTTGCTTTAGAGGGGTTGTCTAAGACCCAAAGGGTATTCCCTAGTCTTCTCTTTCTCCTTCCTAACATTGCCTAAATACCTTAATAGCCAGTCCAACTTTGTCAACAGGAATGACTAAATAATCAAATCACCCCAGAATAGAAATGACATCATTTGGTTGGGAAACAACAGCTACCAAATGACCAATGGGTCCTGAAAAGCTCATACATGCTACAGAGTAAGGACAGACATGGAGCGCCATGTCCCTTTTTAAAACAATTTCCTGTTCTAAAAATAATTTAGATGGAGCCACATCATGTATATAAAGAATATGAAAACACATCAAACAGGAAATGCAGAATATTAACTGCGTAAGAAAATGGCGGGTGGAATATTTGGCCTATGGTGATAGAGCAGCAGACAGTCAACTTACAGTATGGAAAGTATTCAGACCCCTTTAAATTTTTCAATCTTTGTTTCATTGCAGCCATTTGGTAAATTCAAAAAAGTTCTTGCACCCCTTCTTGACTGAATAAAACAGAAATGTAGAAATTTTTGCCAATTTAAAAAAAAAAAACAAACTGAAAAATCACATGGTCATAAGTATTCAGACCCTTTGCTCAGAATTGAGTAGAAGCACCCTTTTGAGCTAGTACAGTCATGAGTCTTCTTGCCCGCACCGACTGTATATTAAAGCAACCCTCCAATCTTGAAAATTACTACATATTTCACACATACAGTCACTAGAGATGAGCGGATCTGAAGTATTTTGAATTTGTCAAATTTGTGCGGATTTTTTGTGGAACTTCGATTTGCAGCAGTTATTCTCTGCAAATTGAATGTCCCTTTTTCTACTCTCACCAGACCCCAGAGGGTAATAAACATAAGAGGTAGAAAATAAATCAAATACTTATAATCACAGTACAGTTCACCTCTCTGTTCCCTCTGTTCTTCCCCACCTTTCGTCCGGTCCTCAGAGCATCTTCTTATCACCACCACCGAGTGCTGATTCCCAGCCAGGCTGAGACTTCTGACTCTGATGATGCCTTCTGAGCACTGATGTCATGACATCCACTGATATCATGACATGCGCTGTGACATTTAGCAGGCTTGACCGAGGTGACAAAATAATGAGTTAAGGAGAAGACGGGGCACTGTGCAGAGCAGAGGGGCCAGGAAGGTGAGCGGCATTGTGAATATGTGCATTTTTTTAGAGTATTTAAACTTTTGATGGTCCTTATCTGTTCACCAAAACAAAGACTAGCCAAGAACAATTTTGTTGAATCCATACATAATGAAATTACAAAAAAAAATCTGCATTTGCAACTATACATTTCACATGTTTACTCACCCTATCTAGTGCACACCGTTTACTTTTCAATCGCTCCTCAGCTCAGATCGGTGACCGTTTCCTCCTACTTCAAGGATGGTCACCACAGTGGCATGGGGACTGTAGTCATAAGTCTACACCACACCTTTCCTGCCATTCCCATTTTACATTGCAGGGGAGGCATAGTTTTGACTTTTCACTACCCTCACTATGTCGCTGTGGTGGTCATCTTGGAAGCAAAAGGAAAGGTACACCGATCTGAGCAGAGGAGGCATCGGAAAGCAAATGCAGGGGATCAAGTAGGGTGGCTATAGTATACAAGTAAAATCTATAGTCACTCTTCATTCAAAGGGAGGATAGTCACTTTTATTTTAGACTTGACCCTTCTGTTTTAGACTCCACCATGGAGTTTCTGTTACGACATGTGAACACCCAATCATATTGAAAAAACCTTGACTAAAATTCATATAATCTTCATTGGTGTCATACCTCACGTATACACAGGTGCTTCTGATGACCTCATTTTGTACCACTAGACTTCACACATCAAAACTGCCTCAATCGTAATAATCTTTCCAGTAAATCTTTATGACTATATAGCAATCAAACAATCAAGATGAAGATGTTCTCATGGCACAAACTGATTTCTAGAGGGGATGATGCTACAGTACTTAGAAATAATCTTGAAGCTTTTGTCCTTTTTCTTTGGATTACTCTGCCCTAAAAGTTAAATATTGGCCACTTCGACCAATTTAGGTGACAAATATAGCTTAAAGTTCTTCTGTTGGATCATGATTTCTATTTTATCCCATTGCTTTCTTTTTACAATTGTTTTTCTTTGGTATTATGTCTCACCTTAGCATAGGTTCATGGCAATCGGCATATGGCAGTAAAAAAGTTAGTATAATTTTCTCAATATAAAGGGTAGCAAACCAATGGAAGTCAGTCCTGCAGAGGCTTTCTCGTGGCAACGCATTAAGTAAGCAGATCAAGATAATACAGTTATGCTACAGGTTTCAAAATGGACTTTGCATAAGGGTTCTTGTGTCTTTTTCCATTTAATTTATTGTTTTATTTTTATTTTTACAGAACTACACAAAACTTCTGAATGATGTATCATGCTCTGCTGACATTGGTGGTTCTCCTGAGCACAAGCTTAGTTGCTACTCTAAATGTGGATGGTGGTGAGATATTTTTACTATCAATTTATATTTTAAAACTGTTGTCATCTATCAGTATCGCATTGATATTTTCGTACATAAGACTTGTTTGTATGAGTTTCCCCACTGAAATCACTGTAGAAAATTCTGTGTTGTCCAAGGTTTGTGGACACCACAAAAAGTCTATCGATATAGAACATATGACTATCCATTTTTATTTTGTAGGTTTTTTTTGTTATTCTTCTACCAACTGGGCATTTTATTAATAAGGTTTAAAATATTATTTGTGAACTAACCTATAAGCACATAAAATAAATAAATACAGATTTTACCCATGAATTCATGGTGAAAGAACAATCAGTGGGTGAAAGATGCAAATTTCCCTGATTAGATATATTACAAATTTGCTAATGTTTCTATGTGTTTTTAATTTATTAAATAAAGTGTAAAATGATGGTTATTTTTTAATTGTGATAGTTTTCAACTGGACTTTTGGTCCCCTACTGTAATAATGATCCAATATGGTGTCAAAGACTGAGCGTCTGGTACACCGGTGGGCTAATGTGTCACACTATATCAGTGTGGTCTCTTGGTTTGGTGTTTGAGCTGCACCCATGCTGAGGTCTGAAATGGTCTATAGTTTGACGGGAAGAATAAAACTGCATGCTATGCTATTCTTTCTGTGAAATCTAATGGATCTGCCAATATAGACTGGAACTTATTGATTCCTTGAGGTACTTGGTTAGATATTCTTGTCACTAGGGGTACTTGGTTAGATATTCTTGGCACTAAGGGTACTTGGTTACATATTCTAGTCATTAGGAGTACTTGGCTATATATTCTTGTCACTAGGGGTACTTGGCTAGATATTGTTGTCACTAGGGGTACTTGGCTAGATATTCTTGTCACTATGGGTACTTGGCTAGATATTCTTGTCACTATGGGTACTTGGCTAGATATTGTTGTCACTATGGGTACTTGGTTAGATATTCTTGTCACTAGGGGTACTTGGTTGCATATTCTTGTCACTAGGGGTACTTGGTTACATTTTCTTGTCACTAGGGATATTTGGTTAGATATTCTTATCACTAGGGGTACTTGGTTACATATTCTTGTCACTAGGGGTACTTGGTTAGATATTCTTGTCATTAGGGGTAATTGGTTAGATATTCTTGTCACTATGGATACTTGGTTAGATATTCTTATCACTAGGGTGCGTGGTTACATATTCTTGTCACTAGGGGTACTTGATTACATATGGGTACTTGGTTACATATTTTTGTCACTATGGATGCTTGGCTAGATGTTCTTGTCACTAGGGGTACTTAGTTAGATATTCTTGTCACTAGGGGTACTTAGTTAGATATTCTTGTCACTAGGGATACTTGGTTAGATATTCTTATCACTAGGGGTATTTGGTTATATATTCTTGTCATTAGGGGTACTTGGTTTAGAAACATTGCTCTAGACCAGGTACAACTCTACAGTGCTCACTATGGAATATGCTCACTATGGAATCATCCATGGAATAAAATTAAGGTTTTTATTGCACCAACGTGATTCGTTTTGTTTTTTGTTTTTACCCTGCAAAAGGAGTCAGACAAATGCTGAAACACACTAGTGTAATAAAATGTTATAACATCGAAGATTCTTCATTCCCACAAGAAAAGCTTAGCTAGCATCTCCACAAAGGGACTTGCTACCTAGAAGAATTTTTCCTCCAGCTATAAGGCTGCAGCCACGAATTCTAAAGCTCTTCTAGGTGTTGCGTCACCCTGTCATATTTATCTTGCGGTATTGTCTTCCTGTGCGCTTCTATCCCAAACAGACCTCATCAACTGTACAGTGTTCTCATTCACTGATAGCTAATCTCGAGCTGAGGAACTGGAAAACTGGAAATATAAAAAAAAATGGTTTTCATATGGTGATTAAACTTTTTTTTTTATATTTTTCATTTGCCACGACGCTCAATCAGTTTTGGAGGGGATTTTTTATTTTGTTATTTTGTAACTTTTTTTGTAGTGCATTTGATGTTCTATGGAAAAATGGCATACCTAGAGCATGCAACATTTTAAAAAAAAGCAATAGGATACCCCAATAAATCCCACAAATAAAAACACTTGGTATGTTATGAGTTTTATATTTCCTTATACACTTCATTAAGCTTTTGAAATATCAGCAGCTGGCAAAGTTGGTGGCCAATGTGGGAGTTAAATTTCATTACAGGGTTGGAACTAATTTTCATTCTTGAAATGTGCAGGGACGGGTATTTGTACAGTCGCCAAATTCTTAAAATACAGTAGATGTGATTGGCAAATAACAAAAAGACTTTTAAGCATAGCCCAAAGTTATTCATCTGTGACTACCGATCCAACCAGATACCTACCACATTTCCTCAACACATACAGTACCGTAGTTTACCAACCAAAAATCAATGCCTCTTCCCTAGTAGGGCCAAATAAAAGACAACATTAATAAATAGCTTAGATTTTGTGGGGGCCACTTTCTCACCAATCCTTGACTGATTCCACATTAGTTGTCCACTGTGCAGTACACAGCCCCAATTTTGACTAATTTTTCCAATCATAGATCTGTCATACACATTAGTTTCATGTTGGACGTGTTGTACAATTGACAATTAGTGTTGAGCATTCCGATACCGCAAGTATCGGGTATCGGCCGATACTTGCTGTATCGGAATTCCGATACCGACTTCCGATATTTTTTCAATATCGGAAGTCGGCATCGGAATCGGAAGTTCAAAGTTGATTGACAGACTGACGTCATCATGATGCGCGGTGTGTGCGCATCATGATGCGCCGTCATTTCGGGCCTTCCGGGGGTCTCTGCCGGCCTGCCGGGGGGCTGTGCCGGCCTGCCGGGGGGGCTGTGTGGACTGCCCGGGGTCTGTACCGGCCTGCCGGGGGGCTGTGCCGGCCTGCCGGTGGTCTGTGCACCCTGTGGGGGTCTGTGCCGGCCTGCCGGGGGGCTGTGCCGGCCTGCCGGGGGCTGTGCAGGCTCCGGGGGGCTGTGCCGGCCTGCCGGGGGGCTGTGCCGGCCTGCCGGTGGTCTGTGCAGGCTCCGGGGGGCTGTGCCGGCCTGCCGGTGGTCTGTGCAGGCTTCGGGGGTCTGTGCAGGCATCGTCCGATGGGACTACAAGTCCCATCGGGCGATGCCTGCTACCATGACAGTGATTGACACATTAGCCAATGATGGGACAGTAGTAGTCCCATCATCCGGCTAATGTGTTAAATGTTAAAAAAAAAAAAAAAAATACTACATACATACTACATGCATGCTACATACATACTACATGCTACATACATACTGCATGCTACATACATACTACATACATACTACATGCATGCTACATACATACTACATGCTACATACATACTACATATATACTACATACATACTACATACATACTGCATGCTACATACATACCACATACATACTACATATATACTACATGCATGCTACATACATACTACATGCTACATACATACCACATACATACTACATACATGCTACATACATACTACATACATACTACATGCATGCTACATGCATGCTACATGCATGCTACATACATACTACATGCATGCTACATACATACTACATGCTACATACATACCACATACATACTACATACATACTACATATATACTACATGCATGCTACATACATACTACATGCATGCTACATACATACTACATGCTACATACATACATACTACATATATACTACATGCATGCTACATACATACTACATATATACTACATACATACAATACATTCATACAATACATACATAGACATACAGTACATATAACATAGAGTAACATACTTACCAATACTTGTCACATTGTTCCCCGAAGCCATTGTCGTCTACGGAATAAATATTAACATAACAAACCACAAAAATACTCACCCACGATCCGAAGCAGTCCACGAGTGTGTCCCACGACGATCTTGGGTAGAGAACTGCAGCATCAGATGATGCTGCCGTTCTCTACGGGCTGCAGGAATCCAATGACGGAAGGTAGGTATCCTTCCGCACTGTATTCCTCCGCCACTTAAAAAAAAAAAAGTCCCTAGTCTCACTTTATGCCATTGCTGCGTGGGAAATTCCCACACAGCAATGGCATAAAGTGAGACTAGGGACTTTTTTTTTTTTAAGTGGCGGAGGAATACAGTGCGGAAGGATACCTACCTTCCGTCATTGGATTCCTGCAGCCCGTAGAGAACGGCAGCATCATCTGATGCTGCCGTTCTCTACCCAAGATCGTCGTGGGACACACTCGTGGACTGCTTCGGATCGTGGGTGAGTATTTTTGTGGTTTGTTATGTTAATATTTATTCCGTAGACGACAATGGCTTCGGGGAACAATGTGACAAGTATTGGTAAGTATGTTACTCTATGTTATATGTACTGTATGTCTATGTATGTATTGTATGAATGTATTGTATGTATGTAGTATATATGTGGTATGTATGTAGCATGCATGTAGTATATATGTAGTATGTATGTAGCATGCATGTAGTATATATGTAGTATGTATGTAGCATGTAGCATGCATGTAGTATGTATGTGGTATGTATGTAGCATGTAGTATGTATGTAGCATGCATGTAGTATATATGTGGTATGTATGTAGCATGTAGTATGTATGTAGCATGCATGTAGTATATATGTAGTATGTATGTAGCATGCAGTATGTATGTAGCATGCATGTAGTATATATGTAGTATGTATGTAGCATGTAGTATGTATGTAGCATGCATGTAGTATGTATGTAGTATGTAGCATGTAGTATGTATGTAGCATGCATGTAGTATATATGTAGTATGTATGTAGTATATATGTAGTATGTATGTTGCATGTAGTATTTATGTAGTATGAATGTAGCATGTATGTAGTATGTAGTATGAATGTAGCATGTATGTAGTATGCATGTTGTATGTATGTAGCATGTAATTTTTTTTTTTATTTTTTTTTTTTTTTTACATTTAACACATTAGCCGGATGATGGGACTACTACTGTCCCATCATTGGCTAATGTGTCAATCACTGTCATGGTAGCAGGCATCGCCCGATGGGACTTGTAGTCCCATCGGACGATGCCTGCACAGACCCCCGAAGCCTGCACAGACCACCGGCAGGCCGGCACAGCCCCCCGGCAGGCCGGCACAGCCCCCCGGAGCCTGCACAGCCCCCCGGCAGGCCGGCACAGCCCCCCGGAGCCTGCACAGCCCCCCGGCAGGCCGGCACAGACCACCGGAGCCTGCACAGACCCCCTGGCAGGCCGGCACAGCCCCCCGAAAGGCCCGTACAGACCCCAGAGAGGCTGTACAAGGGCAGGAAAGGGTTTTTCTTATTCCGATACCGGAAGTCCCATAGACTTGAATGGGACTTCCGGTATCGGAATCGGCGATACCGATACTTTTTTTAAAGATCGGCCGATACCATCCGATACGATACTTTGAAGTATCGGACGGTATCGCTCAACTCTATTGACAATTCTCTATTAATGGCCAGAGACGATTCAAAAATTACAAAAAAACTATGGTTACTTCTGGGACCAGTGCCACTGGTCACCTCTTAGCCTTGTATACCCTTCCGGTGCCCTGATATAAGCATTAACCTCTTCACAACGGGACTAATATCTATTTTTCATTTTTTCCTCCCCTTCTTCCCAGAGTCATAACATTTTCATTTTTCTGTCCACATAAAAATAGTAGGCTTGTTGTTTGTGGGGCAAGATGTACTTTTGAATGGCACCATTCATTTTACTATATAGTGTACTGGAAAACTGGTAAAAAATTCCAAGTGGGGGGAAATTGTGAAAAAAATCTCAATTCTAACATTGTATTTTGGAAATTATTTTTACATTGTATATTTTGTGGTAGAAATGACCCAGCAATATGATTCTCCTCACCAGTATGATTACAGCAATATCCGGACATGTCCAGCATTTATTATTATTTTAGTGGTAAAAAAAAATGAGAAGTTTGAAAATAAAAAACTTTCTTTTGGTTAGGTCGTCATTTTCTGAGACACGTAACGTTTTTATTTTTTTGTCGATAGAGCTATGTGACAGCTTATTTTTTGTGTGGTGAGATGACATTTATATTAGTACCGTTTTTGAACAGATACAATGTTTTGATCATTTGTTATAGCATTTATTTTTAAAGGCAGCAACCAAAAAATTTAATTTTGGCAATCTTGAATTATTTTTTTTTCGTTTGCAGTGTTTACCAATTTGGGAAATTATTTTTATATTTTAATAGATTGGACTTTTTCTGATACCTGATATGTGCATTTTTTATAATCTACTATATAATTGTCTAATTCTGTCTGTCTGTAACGGAAATCCTGCATCGCTGATTGGTCGCGCCCGGCCGGCCACGACCAATCAGCGACAGGCGTAGTCCGGCCACGAATCCCGTGTTGCTGATCGGTCGCAACTGGCCGGGTGTGACCAATCAGCAACAGGCGCAGTCCGGCCACAAATCCCGTGTTGCTGATTGGTTGCGGCTGGCCGGGCGCGACCAATCAGCGACGCGGGATTTCTGTTACAAACAGAGAGACAGAATCGTGTAGGATGCAGTTGTAGGAATGAGGACCTCACAGGAACAACTGTAACGTGGACGCATCCGTGATGTGGTACCGCGCACTCCCGTGTATGAGGCCAATGTGTCGTCTGCTGCGGGAAGTCTTGTGATATGCCGCTTGCTCTAGCGGTGAGTTAGGCACCGGCTGTGGTTATCTGGCAATGCACTGACTCCTACAACCGAGCAACGCAGCTATGGATGGAGACAGAGACAACTTCTACCTGGACCGTATCCTGCATTCCGTGAGGGGGATGGCGACCGGTGTGTGCACGTGGGGGGCAGAGACAGGCAAGGGGGCGGCACAGGGGGACTGTGGGGAGAGGCGGCTGTCACTGCAGCGCCGGCATATGGGACACGTTATGTGTCACAGCCGGCGTTATGCGGCTATCTGTGCCTGCCCTGCATGTCCTATCCTAAATGATGTGTTCTGCCCTGTGTGTGTGTATGGAAGCAGTGGAGAATATCTAAAACTAGATGGTGGCCCGATTCTAATGCATCGGGTATTCTAGAATATGTATGTAGTTTCGCGGGTGGACTGCACCTGTCGCAGTCCAGCTGCGAATCCTGTGTTGCTGATTGGTCACGCCCGGCCGGCCGTGACCAATCAGCGACAGGCACAGTCCTGCTGCAAATTGGCGAGGAATTCGAATGACGCACGCCACCCCTACCATCGGGAGATCTGCGGCGCTAGCTGCTGATCTCCTGACGGTTGCCGCGGATCATCTCCTGCTGCACGGAGGTCAGTGGCAACGCAGCCAGGAGATGACCGGCACTAGCCTGATTGGTCGCGACCAGCCAGGCGTGACCAATCAGCGACAGGTGCAGTCCGCCTGTGAAACTACATACATATTCTAGAATACCCGATGCGTTATAATCGGGCCACCATCTAGTGTTATATATATATTTGTAATGGAACAAAATGGGGGAGAGTTGAACTTTCTTTTTTTTTAACTTTTTACTGTGATTAATAGTCTTTTTAGGGTACTTGAAGCTATGATCATCTGATCACTTGTGTTATCTACAGCAATGCCATAGCATCGCTGGACATTTAAAAAATCATGGTCACCTTTGAAGCCCGGCCACAGACAGAGATACAAAAGACGTCACCCCCTGACGAAGCTATATGCGAAACGTGCGTCGGGGTACTAAGCAGAGGGGTTTGACTCATAATGACATATGGTAGGTATAAATGATTTCCCATTAATTGATGGCGTGTTAGTGCAGGAGGATTATATGTTCCCATTGGCCTGTCTGGTGATATAATGGTTTTATTTCTGGCTTTAACATTCTTTATTGTATGAGGCTTGTTCTAATATGGGACATATATTGGTTATATTGTACTAAGTACTTATGTACAACAAGGGGTTGTCCAGTAGTGGAAAATCCCTTTATTTAAGCCCGAGTATTTTGGGGCAACTAACAATTACATGAATATGGAAATAGCCTGGTTATCCTTCAGTGTCTGCCAACAAAGAAAAATGGATGATAGGACATTTGGATTTCAATATACCCAATTATTTGTACTTTTGTAAGATAAGTTGTAGTGAAAGGTGAGTGGAACATACAGAGATTTTTAGCAGGGATTTACTTATGTCTATGGGAAATTAGGAGAGAGCTGTCAGCTATAGGATAATCTCAATGTGTGGCACAATACAGTATACGATTACTTTGAACTTTATATCATCAATTACAATGCATGGGAGGTAAGAAAAGAGCTGGGGGCACAGCGGGAAGCTTGTGCTGGAGTACCAGTGACAACCCAGCCTTGGTATAAAGTTCAGAGCCTTTATTTGACTAGTACTCCAGGAATACAGCAATTACAGCATTCACAGTGGAGTTCTTACCCATGTTTTCCATTTTCCTAAATGGCAACTTTACCTAGTTGAGTAGTGATACTGTATATTCTTGACCTCGTATCACTGCTTAACTAGGCAGAATTGCTGCTCTGGGCTCGTGGAAAGTTGAACTATTGAGCCCTAGTCACTGTCACAAAGCTTTGCCATTAATAGATAACCAGTTTAAAGGGAATCTGTCACCAGGTTTTTGCTATGTACTTTGAAGACAGCAGGAGATAGGGGCTGAAACATTGAATTCAGTGATGAGTCATTTAGTAAGCTGTGTGCTCTTGCTTACAATTAAGGTTTTGTCACTAGGATATTATCATTGCCAGGTCTGGTGCTCATGAGACTGCTAGTCCAACCACACCTCCTCCTGTGATAAGCAGCTCACTGTCAATAGACAATGTACATACATGGCATGGAGGAGGGGTCAGCTTTCTGAGCTCTGCTGCATTCTACATCTACATGATTACAACTGCAGCACCCAGTAAGCTAAGTGATACATTGCTGAAATCAGGGTCTTTTATCCTACATTATACTGTTCTTGGATGAGGTAGAAAACACTTGGTGACAGTTTCCCTTTAAAATCAATTTTAACACTTGAACTAATTGGAGAACTCAAGTACATGTATTTTAATTTCTAGAAAATGATCTTGAAATGTTATTTTTGTGGTTAATCCTACATTTAAAGGGAATCTGTCAGCAGGTTTTTGCTATAGCATGAGGTGGGGGGGTTAAAACACTGTATTCAATAATGTGTCACATGTCAGGCTGTGTGCTGTTGCTTACTTAAATTGAAGGTTTTATTACCTGGTGATTATCATTGCCTGGACTACAGCAGCTAGTCTGACTCCACCCCCTTCTGTGACAAGCAGCTCACTGTCTATAAACAATGTACATAGAAAGCCTAGTGTAGTTGGGGGGCAGTTTTCTCAATGCTAAATCTAAAAGCTCTGGTTGTATAAGAAGTAAACTAAGTGATACATCATTGAATTAAGGGTCTCTTTGCCTGCACTATGCTGCTCTCAGATGAGGTAGCAAAAAGCTGCTGACGGATTCCCTGTATTCCCATTGCTGGGTATAAATGATATTTTACAATAATTTTTAAGTAATAAAATAAATATCCTCTTTCTACACAGTGCGTGTAAAAGATGACCCATCATCTGACGTTAGGTCTCTGTGTGCGGATTCAGGTACGAGAACCTTTTATAACATTAATAATGTAATATTAATGGTGTTCAGCATACTGTGTGTGATCGCTACAGATCAGTGTTCATGCCCCTGATCCTATCACGGCCTTACACCGATTTAGTGTCTGTGTGTTACGGAGCTGTAATTCGGTAGTAATTGTATTCCGTAAGGTTCCCATATGGCCTTGTGATGTTTTGATCCAGCACTATATATGAATATATGATGTTCTCCATATGTCCATTTTCACCATAGCAAAAAAACAGAGTCGCATTGAAGACTGATTTTAAAGCAGGAAATGTTCACTACCTTACATAAAACTCATATACTGCCTTTACTGAGGACTATATAGAACTCATACATAAGAACATAACACTATAGTGCGCCATAATGGAAATCTATGATAAAAGGAGAGAATAAACCACCCACCGTGCGGTGAATGACCAAATCTGTCCTTCGTATGCAATGTTTGCCGTTTCAAATATTGTTGACGGTCAGGATATTAGGCCGGTTTCACATTTGCACTTTATAGCGCAGCGAAGGCCTGTGCACGGCCGCCGCTAAGCTCCGCCCCCTGCCGGCTCCCTGCCCGCCCCTTCCAGTCATTGCCGCCTACTAGCGCACATGGACGCTTGCGATCTGCGCACCCTATCTTTAGCATAGGGTGCGCAGATCGTGCGCTAGCAGGATTTTGCCGTGCACTGCGCACTTTTGAAGGTGCGCCCGTGTGCGCCGAACGCAGCATGCTGCATTTCGGCGCTCACGGCGCACCTTCAAAAGTGCGCAGCGCACAGCAAAATCCTGCTAGCACACGGCCAGCGCACGATCTGCGCACCCTATGCTAATGATAGGGTGCGCAGATCGCAAGCGTCCATGTGCGCTAGTAGGCGGCGATGACCGGAAGGGGCGGGCAGGGAGCCAGCAGGGGGCGGGGCTTAGCGGTGGCCGTGCGCAGGCCTTCGCTGAGCTATAAAGCACAAATGTGAAACCGGCCTTAGTCCAAAAAAAAGTAAAGCTGATCCAAAAAAAATAGGTAAAATTTTCAAATGTTTTTCCATAAGTATCAAACAATTATAATCCATATGGCAATGATAGAAAAAAAAAACACTGATGCGTTTCTGGTGCTGTGTGCGCCCTTAGTGTCATAGGCAATAACTTTACTTTTAGTGGAAATATTTGATTATTTTATGGTATGATATAGAATTTGAGAATGATCAATTTTCCACATGGTTCAGTACATTAGGATGTTACGCATGGGTTGGCATGGTTATCCATGAAATATGCTGGTTTTCCCCACAAATAAACTAAAATATATCAAAACTTTAATTTATTTGCATATCTTTTACGACTGCTACTCACTTAGCGCTAACAACGTGTCCAATGTGTCTCCTAAATTGTGAATCATTGATAATGCAACATTTCTAAATCCCCTAAAGTCGGTTTATTATGGAGAACATGACTACAAGCAAATTTGAAATATGTAAATGTAAGGAAAACTGACGTAATAAACACATTTTTTTTCTTTTAGAGGGGTTCTGCTCAAACCTTGTGTGCACAAAGGATAGCATCTCTGTAACTCTCAATGTGGCCACATTAGTAAATAAGGAGATTGATATTCCAAACATCCATCTTCGGGAGAGAAGGTGCAGTGGATTTGATTATGATGATGTAAAAATGGACGTCAGATGGTCTCTTGGCCAGCATATATGTGGAACTGACTTCACTGTAAGTATATCAGTGACTTGTTGAGTAAACCTAGCTGTATTAAACAAGCACTCCTCCTCCTCCCTTCAAAGATTTTATCCTCATAAAATATTGCAATCACCATATTATATAGCGCTGTGTACGTACAATTGCTCATTTTGCCTTTCTACCCTGTTATTCTTCTCTTTCCTCTGCTCAATGTAGAAACAGGAAGTCTCTTGTCCCTGTAAAAATCATTCCCATGTCCAACTTCTGACCCAGCTGCTCCCTTCTTCCCCTGCCAGGGACTTTTGCAGTGACTGATGACTCATGCAGGGAAAATTGACCTCCTGTTTCAACACAGAGCTTAGATGGATTCAGCTAGTCAGTTTTTAATGATGTGAGGTCATTGACCTAATGTAAAAATGGACAATTAACTGGGTAGAAAGGTAAAATGAGCAATTGTAAGCACAGTCCCATGTGATATGATGATTGCAATATATTAAGAGGATAACAATTTTCCTGGAAGCCATTTACCAAGGATATAAGAAGCAGATGCTTCCATTGAAAAACATGTCAACAGTTGTACATGGCTCTAACCTCTAGGTCTTGTTTTCTTATGCTACACACTTCAAAAATGCTATCATCCATAATGTTCAATCTTTACCTGGCTTAGTTAGCCCTAACCTTTATAGGCAATTTACACCGAAACCCATTCTATGCCCTATCTTTCCACAACTATTATCAAGCTCACAAAACCTTTGTGAAGCTCTGTGTTACACAAAGTTTTAGCAACGTCTGGGACATTTTATAACTATTTCTGGAATCTCAGAGATTTCACTTTTTTCTGGGAGCCTATCGGATGTTCCAGGTAATTTAACAAGTATGCCCCAACTTTATTTTAATTCAAAGAGGAGCAAAAACAAAATCCCCTGGTAATTGTAGCCAAACCTTTCACAGCTGTCAGTATCATTATATCAAAATAACTGATTGCCTACATATCGATGTTATTCTATGGGGGCACATGTCCTGGAAAAATAATCGCAGCATGCGCGAGTTTTATCTCCTATTCGGTTCCCACTCGGTCATGCAAGTCAGTGAGTCAGTGGAAATCTTTGGATTACACTCGGATGTCATCTGACAGGAGTCCGATTTCCACAAAATAGATTAAGAGACTCGGCACTCAATTTAAGTGATCAGATAATTTAATGTTGTCCACACTAGTAGCAAGCAAAATGTTTCGGTCTTACATCAGACCTCCATCAGTTGCAGAATAAAGTAAGGTTATTAGGTCAGGTGGACGAACAATAATCTTGGTTGAAGATCACTAGATCATTAAACATTCCATGTCATGAAAAAGTAGCGCAAGGATTGTCAGACCTGTGCATATATAGGATTAAGTCAAATCAGATCTCATGCTATGCACTGATGAGAGGTAACTTCCCAAAACACTGTGTCTGCAAATTCAGAGTTTTTTTTGGCTTTTATCCTGAGTCACATGGTAAGGCTTGTTAAAAGGTAAATTCTGACTTTTAGGAATGCTATTCTTAATGGAGGGCACTGGAGTTCAAGTCCTCTTCTTCTTTGGAGAGTCAATTTGCATAGTTAATTTCCCAGAGGAGCATTGCATGGCTTATAACTCTCCTCACGTTGGTAATGTCAGGCCAGGCATGCCACTCTCTACAAGGAGAAACTTTATAATCTTTTCTTCACAATATATTTTTTGTGACCCTGTTGACTATATGCAACAAAACCTTTGCTGGTTCTGTGATCGCACCTCCAATATCTCAGCAATTTCAAGAGCGCTGCATCCTTCTGAAAGGCTTAATAATTTTTGTTTTTTTTCAGTGTCAGTTAAATCTCTTATTTTACCCATTTTGCCTGAGGAAATCAAGCTGCCTAATAATTGATGTAAATGATACTAACATGAATTTGCTCCTATTACTTTACTGTAATGTTTTTCTTTTTCTGGTATACACTAACATTGGGTCATGAGATACTTTCAGCTCCACATTTAAATTTTTTTTATGAAGGCCAAATATTCTATTTTTCATGAAAGTGCATGGGAGGTTTTCACTGCTCAACTGCTGTCAACAGCATCCATATGTGAAAATGCAACTATGTTGAAAGCATTGAACTGTAAAGCACAAAATTGAATATAACATGGCTATGATTTATGCAAATTTAAATAAGTAATACTGTTTGTGAGTGCCTTAAAGTGGAGCTTAAAAAAATTACACGATTTGGGATTTACATTAGGTTATTTTATTAAGCCTACATTTAGTATATGAATTTAGGCCACCCAATAATACAGTTTCAATATCTATTCTCATATTAATAATATTAGAGGGTAATGTGAAAGGTAAGTTATATTCCTGACTCCTCCTCTTCTGATAATATCTTATATATTTTGTAGGCCAACGAAAATTATGCAGTATACAAGAATCAGATTTTCCTTCCACCAGGAGGAATTATCTACAGACATCAATATGTCATTAACGTGACCTGTTCGTATCCCCTCAACTACAATGTAACAAATACAGGACTTTTGAAGCCTGATGTGAGGTGCAGTATTAATGTTTCTCCGTGTTCCTAGCATTTTTATTTATGAGAGAATTTGGGTTTTCTTATAGTCAAGAAACAATCTGTGTCACTTATTGCCCTGCTTGTTGTATTTTCAATAAAATCAGTGTTTTATCAGCAGGAGATTATCACTAAAGAGCTAGTTCACACATACCATGTAGTCCCCCTGCTCTGTGTAACAACACACCCCCACCACTGATTGGCAGCTTTCTATGTAAACTGACAAAAAGCTTCCAATCAGTGGTGTGGGCGGGGTTATACAGAGCTCAGCATTCAAAGAACTTGTAGACCTGCATCAGATAATACAAGGATTTTTTCAAAATCACAGCAAGCGGCTCAGAAAGTAATACATAACTGGAATTGGCGTCTCTGCCCCTACATCATGCTGCTCTCACATTACATAGCAAAAAGTTGGTCACGGACGCCCTTTAATGTTGTCCAACAGTTTCCAGCATATTAATAACATGACCGTTACATACATTCATTGTCCCAACATACATTCTAGTATCACCATTACTAGGCCTATGATCTTGAATATTTGCAAAATTAATGATTTGAAAACTTTCTTTTTCATCCTTACAGCATCACCTATATAATCATTGAAAACATCGGGGCATTCGAGGTGAAGATGGCGATCTACACGGACATTAGCTACACAACTCCATATACTTCTTCATTAGTTGTGCTCCCAACAACAGCTAATTTATATGTGGGCGTCTATATTGTAAACCCTATCCCAGACTACAGTCTTCTGATGGTGAATTGTTGGAGCACGCCGAGCAGCAATTTATATGACTCCAAAAAATATGAGATCATTAAAAATAAGTAAGATCATATTCAAAATACTTAACTCAATACTGTTTTGTCTTAGGCTAGCTTCACACTAGCATTTCATTGACCTGCGTCGGTTTGCGCACGGCCGCCTCTAAGCTCCGCCACCTGCCGCGCCTCCTCCTGTCAGCTCCACCAATGGGCGTTTGCGCCCTGTATGCGGCCTGCATACCTATCTTTAGCATTGGGTACGCAGGCCGTGCGCAGGTATGTGTTTGCCAGCACATGCGTCCTTTTGACGTTGTGCCGAGCGCACCAAAATGCAACACGGTGTGTTTGGTGCAGGTTGGTGCACCATCAAATGGAGGAGGCAGAGCTTAGCGGCGGCCATGCGCTGACCGACGCAGATCAGTGAAACGCTAGTGTGAAACTAGCCTTAAATGGAATCATTTTAATATAAATCATTATGGGTGGTATAGTTGGTTGCCATCCATTGATGTAGATATTTATATTCAAATGTTGCTAGGGTCACACCAGCGTATATTCTCTTTTTCGAGTGAATCGGGCTGATTTGGCTAATCACATTTTGGTCAGAGTTTGATCAGAGTGTGATCCTAATGTGCTTCCATTTTCTCAGATGAGAAGAAGATGGAATAAAAAATCTCCGTCTTCCCTATTCTGTCAGTCCATGACAATCGGACTGCACTCAGATGTCATCCAAGTGCAGTCCGATTTTTTTTCCATGAACTCATTAATTTGCATGGTCGAGTGCAATCTGACGGATGCAAATCGATCATGCTGTGATTTTTTTTCCTTGGGCAGAAAAAAAATGGACATGTACAAGGCTCCATACACCAACATTGGTCTGAATACGATCTGATGGATCACACTTGGACCAATAATATGGTCATCTGTCCGAGCCCAAAATTCTATATATATTGTGTAAATGATGGTTCCACATTTATACCATGGCTACAAGAGAAATCCAAATTATTTGCACCTTGTGAGTCTAAGAATACAAAATAAGGTGAATTGCAATCTTTTGTCTTGAGAAGAGGTTCAACTTCAAGAGCCTTTGACTCAACACAAAATATGTAGTAGTATCTTGCACCTACGATGGGTCATCATAATACTGGGATCTTTTTATATAGTAGAAGAACGATCTCTTAAAGAAGATATCCGAGACTTAAAAACAGGCATGTAGTTGCTAACAGAGGCAACTACCTGCCCGTTGTATCCGGCGCTGGTAACACTGCGCAACAAATTTCAGGAAAGTTCTTGTGCCCTGGGAAAATTTCATTGTATCTTATAGATTTTGATATGCTGAACATGAATATGTGCTCCAAAAGTCTGTATCACATAAGGTTTTTAAGAAACAAGAGTTTATAGTCTACATTATGACGTCCGAGACACTACATACATGTGCATCGATGTCAGTAGCAAAATAAATTGTTCAAAAGTGTTTTGCAGACGATTTTCGTTTATAATCCGTGTCAGATGCTTCTCGAATAAGATTCCAGCAATAGTCAGCCAGGATTGATATACTTCACTTTCCCTGGTACCTTTTCTCCATCAGTGCAATGTCTTGGTGAAATCTTTCACCATGTTCATCGCTAACGGCACCAAGATTCGCTGGGAAAAAGTCCAAGTGAGAATGTAGAAAATGCATTTTTAGTGACATATTGCATTTCATCAAATGATATGCTGTGAGCATGTTGTCCACGAGTTGTTCAAAGTTCAGTGCCCTGCTGTTGCCAAGGAAGTTAAAGGTCACATCCTTAAAGGCTCTCCATGCCACTTGTTCAGCACCTTGCAAAAGACCATCAAAGCTACTGTCATTCATTATATCTCTGACCTGTGGGCCAATAAAAATACCTTCTTTAATCTTTGCATCACTTATGTTTGGAAATTTCTGTCGCAAGTAAGAAAAGGCTTCCAATTCTTTGTTCATTGCTTTGACAAAATTCTTCATAATCCCAAGCTTACTATGCAAACGAGGGAGAATTATCTTTGCTGGATCAACGAGAGGATTATGTTTAACATTCTTCTGTCCAGCAACCAGGTTTTCACGGAGTGGCCAGTCCTTTCTGAAATAGTGCATTTCTCGTGCATGACTGTCCCACTCACAAGTAAAACAACAATACTTGGTATATCAAAGCTGCAGTCCAAGAAGAAATGCAACAAATTTTAGATCACCACATATGTTCCACTTATAATTTCTATAATTAATGTGAGTCAACAGTAACTCCGTATTCTCATACGTTTCTTTCATGTGTACGGCATGTCCAATAGGTATAGAAGGATAGATATTTCCATTGTGTAGTAAAACAGCCTTCAGACTTAAAACTGACGAGTCGATGAACAGTCGCCAATGCCATTCCTTCAGGTCATGTTCGCATCCAAGAGCACTAAAAAAACAACCCCAAGACCTCGTTGCAAAAGGTTAAACTGTCGACATGGCTATAAAATTGATTAAGGTCTTCTTGATGACAGTGAAAAACAGAAACTCTTATTCCTGGTAATAAGATATTCCGTTCTTGTATATTTGATCCCAATAATTCTGCCTGCCTCTTTGACAGTTTCAAATCTCTGACCAAGTCACTCAGATCAGCTTGAGTGAACAGATGTGAATCAGATGTAGAAGGCTCAAAGTCAGGGTCTGCAGCAGTTTAATTTTCCACTGACACTGCTAGTTCATCTTTGTCATCCTCCATTGTCCATACTTTGGGCAACTTTGGAACACAAAGACTTTCATCATGTGGAACTGATCTTATGGCTGAAGGAAGATTAGGATATTCTATTGATTTCTTGTTCTTTGCTGAATATCCTGTTACATTTGTAAGGCAGAAGTAGCAATCTGTTACATGATCTCCCTGCTCTCTCCATATCATTGGGACAGTGAACGGCATTGAAGGTCATGATCCATTCAGCCATGCTCTAAGTATGTCAGTATTGTCTTTTGATTCCTCCCCTGCCCAGGAGATGTGGTATGCTCTGTACACAGTCAGCAGAATGATTCACTGTGCCTGCGCAGAATTCGCATAATAAGTGCTTGCATATGTGTAGATCAGCGATTTATGTTATTTCAGTGGAAAACTAAGAATATACCGTTTCAGAAAACGTTCATATATGAGTTTTTAGAATTATAACAGAATATTATAATGTTTCGTATCATTTCTCAAAAACCTTACGTGATAGTAAAAATCTGAAGTCATTTCTGAAATCAGCATGAAAAAATCTATCAGGAACACTCAAAATTGTCCGAGGGACAAAACCTTGGTAACCCAGTGTAATTGACCGCTCCTGCTGGAGATTCAGCTGCTTTCTGTCAATAGAGCAGCAGTTTCTCTTTCTATTGACACGTGTCATGCTGATTGACAACCATCTCTCTGCTGAATAATTGGGGGAAGCCGGCTGTCAATCAGCATGACACCTGTAGTCCCGCAATGTTAAGAGGAAGAGAAACTGCTGATATGTTGACAGAGAGCAGCTGAATCTCCAGCAGGAGCTGTCAATGACCGGCGCCGGGTACAACAGGCAGGTAGCTACTTCTGTCAGCAACTACAAACCTTTTTTTAAGTCCCTGATATCCACTTTAAAGTTTTAAAGTTTTAAAAAATAGCCTAATAATAGTGATTAGTACTGAAAATGCCTACACATAAATAAAATGTTATTTATTTTAGATATACTGTCGGTCCTTAAAAGCCCTGGGGAGATCTGTGGAAGCCTTGTTCCTGAGATCCCCACCTATCTCTAAATCTGCAGGCCAGAAGCTCTCAGCTCCTTAATGGTCATGTCAGCTGCAGTACAGGGACCAGTGTTTGGAGCTCAGCCCTTCTGCCTTGTAGTTTAAGCAATCAGTAAGAGACTCAGGGATCACCCCAAAGCTCCCTATAATTTTCAGGACTTAAGGGGAAGCAATACACTCCAAAAAATAACAAAAGTTTAGTTACGCTTTAAACATGTGTAGTTTTCTTTTATTTAAATATTGAAAAAAAACTAGTAATTTTGTAAAAAAAAAATTAGCTTGTGTCCCCATATTTTGAAGCTTGTAACTTTTTATTTTTCTATCAATGGAGCTGCGCGAGGGCTTGTTTTTTTAACATGGCGAGCTGATGTATTTAATGCTTGCATTTTGTGAATGATAGGACATTTTAATTTCTTTTTTACTACATTTTTTGAAAGGTGCTGGAAAAGAAAAATAAATAAATGAATAAATCGCGCTTTATTCATATTACGGTAATTGATTACAGATTTTGACAGCTGTGGCGTTAGCAAATATATTTTTTAAAATTCTTTTTTATTTATTTTTAATGGGAGAAAAAAAACGATATCTGATCTCTTTTGCTGTTTTTGGAAAAAAAATTATGTTTTTCTAACCCTGATCAAACTCTTTAAACTTTCTTCATAATTTACACCAATGGCCTTTTAAGTCATTTCTCTGGAAAGTAATATCAGCTACAGGGATCCATTGGCAGAAAGGATGGCTGGTACTCTGCACTAGAAATGTTGAAAATTACTGAAACTTCTGAACTTCTTCTTTACTTACTTGCATTTACTTATTGTTTCACTCTTCTGCTGTATGTAGTGACACTTATCATGTTAATATTTTCTTATAGATGCCGTAACCCACAAGACAGTACAATAGGCATACTTGAGAATGGTGTTTCCACTTTTGGGAAATTCTATATCCAAATGTTTAAATTTGTAGGGGATTATTCCTATGTGTACGTGCACTGTTCAGTGCGCCTCTGCCCTGGGACTTGTGCGACTGTAAGTATGTTTTTTACAACTGGTGATTTATACTGTAGGTCTCCTATAAAATTTACCTCAATGACCATATAACTATACATTTCCGTGTATTAATCAGGAATCCTCCTTATAGAAGGAATCTGCTAGGGGGGATTTGGCAGCCATGCATTCAGGAGCAATGTCAAGTTTATGTCCCTGCCTTGCAGAAGTGGTTGATAGAAGGAGTAAGGGGAGAACTTTCTCCAATGCCTACCATTTTGTGAAAAGTCAATGCACTGTAAAGACTCTTTCTGAAGTATAGCACAGGAAATTTCCAATGATAACTGTCCGTCTTTATATTCATAATTTTGTCATTGGAGTTCCCACTTTATATGTCTATCGAAGGCGAGTAACAGTTGCCATATAGTGGTAGCCATCAGACATAGATTATTACGCTAGGCGCATAACAGTTGCCTTATTGTGGTAGCCATCAGACATAGATTATTACGCTAGGCGCATAACAGTTGCCTTATTGTGGTAGCCATCAGACATAGATTATTACGCTAGGCGCATAACAGTTGCCTTATTGTGGTAGCCATCAGACATAGATTATTACGCTAGGCGCATAACAGTTGCCTTATTGTGGTAGCCATCAGACATAGATTATTACGCTAGGCGCATAACAGTTGCCTTATTGTGGTAGCCATCAGACATAGATTATTACGCTAGGCGCATAACAGTTGCCTTATTGTGGTAGCCGTCAGACATAGATTATTACGCTAAGCGCATAACAGTTGCCTTATTGTGGTAGCCAACAGACATAGATAATTACGCTAGGCACAAAATTCTTTAAAAAGAATCGGTATTTTGGACAAAAACATGCTCAAATCTTTGTCCAGAAGGATTTGTTAGTGGCTTATTCCAAGTTCTCCTAATTAAGAAAAAAGTTCGGTGTTGGTGACAATGACCTTCGTTGCCCATGGGTCCAGACCACACTTGGATATCTCTCATATGACTTGTGGCGGTAGACATGTTAGAATATAGAGTTGTGGAGTGACAGCTCTTTGAGTGCAGTTAAGGAAGTTTTCACTAAGCTTTCCTAGAAACACTAACATTTAATTCTGTTTTCATATAGACTTGTGGCTCAAAAGCCGCTAATGACGCTGATGAAATCCAAGGATCGATAACCATTGGACCAATTCGTCTATCAGGTATGCTGTTATGCCTACTTTCTACACCAAATCCATTGAATAACTCTAGGCAGCCCTTGGGGTTCTGGTCGTTTATTCATAACTTGATTTTATATGTAGGTTGGAACTGGTGCAGGGTCAGCAAAAAAAACCCCCAAAGCTAATGCTCACCTAATATCTTAACTTTTCTCAACTCTTCCTGCTGCTCACTGTCTGGTCCTCTTTTTTCCACCATCAAATAACACATCTCCGGTCTCTTTACTGCAGGCCAGGACTTTCGGACGTGTCCAGGTGTCAGAGGTCACTGCACGTCCTAAGGTCAAGGCTCACAGCTTGACATCACAATGTTGCGACCTTACAACACACAATGAAATGAATGCCAAGGCCTACACTTGGCCGGAAAGTCTGGCCTATAGTGAAAAAGACAGAGATGTGGTGCGTGATGATAGAAAGAAAAGGACCAGATGGTGGGAAATGGGGTGACCAAAATGTTGAGTGATGAGAGATTAGTTTATTTTTTTTACTTCTTACATTCATAACTATGAGTTGTACACAAGTCGAATGTTCGTATATTCATTTTCATCTTAATAAACCAGACGATGATGATTACTCATAAAAAATCGGGTAGGGCACTAATGATCTTAGTGAAGTTCAGATGTTTACTCAAAAGTTTTTGCCATGTGGAAATTGTAACGTACATCTCGATGGTAGCTACCGATGAAGCTTCACCCGCAAAAATGACAATGACTAATCCAGTCTGTATAACATCTTTTTTAATTAACTACTTATTTCTATTTATTACAGAAAATGAAAACGAAAACAATGGTGAGTTTATTAATCTACATTGCACTACTTCAATATAGCATCTTGTAAATGCATCAGGGACATAATTGTCGTGGGGCTGGTGAGCAAAATATCCTGGTTGCCAAGACATTGCCAATCAAAAATCTGGTTTGGTGAAAGTATTTAAATCTTTCCCGAGTGACAAGTTGTGTCTCTTTGTAAGTGTTCTAGAGGATAACAATAAGTAAGTTTAGCGTCTTGTCATTTTTCCATCTTCAATTGCAAATTTGTCTTACATAATTGGTAAGTTTATGAAAGTAATTTGTTTTACCTAAAATATAGTAGATTGCATATTACCTATGGGCATAGTTGGGTCGATGTCAAGACCGACTATCATGTTGCTGCGATGCAAGTAGGTGCAGGCTCCACAAGATGGCAGTAGAGTGGAAGCAGGACTGCACCTAAACAGAGCTGGCCTGCATTGCAGCAGCAAGGCTACCACAGGTGGCAGCAGAGTAGTCAAACTAACTGGGTCAAATCCTAAACTGTAGCGCAGTACCAAAGAATTAAGCAAACTCATGGTCAGGGACAAGCCAGAGAATCAGCAACGGTTGGAAGCAGATACGACAAAGAAAAAAGACAGAAGCAGGTCAGGATGCAAGCCAAGTCAAAACCAGGGAGTCAGCACACTAAAGGGAAACACTGAGTCAGGATGGGAATAGGGGAAAACAGAGACATGGGATCAGATAGCAAATGTAGCAGGACCAATCAGATCAATCAGAGTCAGCGACAGCAGCCCTAGACAGGAACTATAACTGACCTCGCCTGCAGGAAGCAGCAGCGAAAAATAACAAACCTGAACCCAGACTGAGGCTGAGAAAGGTTAACCCCTTCATGACCAAACCGGGAAAAGGGGAAAACAGGACTCCAACCCCGGTCTGGATCACGACACCGGCACGACTTGTGTTGCAAGTGATGAGTTTTAAGCGGTGGTGGAAACCAATCACTCATGTTTAGCCAATATATTTTGATACACAATTTAGGCAACAAAGCCTTGCCTGGTAAATGACGAGATTTATTTGAATGAATTAAAATGATCTTTTTTGTCCCAAAGTGTGTTGACGAGTAACTTAGTGTATTATTGATTTTAACATCATCAAAAGTTTTGAATGCTATTTTTATATTCATATTTTTTTACAGAATGTAAAAAATCAATATAGATGGGTTTTACTACTGTACATTTCACTACTACATTACACCTTCATTTATATTGTTCGGCATTTTGACATTTTATTGTTCTCAATTCTATGAATAAAGAAACACTATTTACTAAGACCTACTTTGTCATCCAATACAAAATTATTTTAAATTATATCTGTCTGTCTTTTTTCCCAGGAAATCAAATACCAGATAGTGTCGGTAAGTTTCTTGATTTAATTTTTTTTATAGAAAATCTAAATATAAAAAGGAAATGCAAAAGCAAACGAGAGCTGAACAGTGATGGCAATGCTTCTCAGTCTGCAGGGTATTTTGCATGTTTCTGAATTAGGCTGGTTTCACATTAGCGTTGAAACGATGCTGCGCACTGCGTCGGTAAGCCCCGCCCCGATCCGGCTCCCTGCCCGCCCCATCCGGGATCACCGCCTACTTTCGCATTTGCACGCATGCGATCGGCGCACCCTATCTTTAGCATAGGGTGCGCAGATCATGCGCTGCCAGTGTGAAAGTAGCGTGCTGCGCACTTTTGACGGTTCGCCGTGCGCGCCGAAATGCAACATCGCGCACGGCGGGGAGGGCAGCCGGATCGGGGCGGGGCTTACCGACGCAGTGCGCAGCGTTGTTTCAACGCTAATGTGAAACCAGCCTTAGACATCTAAAAATTTTCGTCAGTGAACAATGGGATTTAGTAGGTTTTTCGGGACTATGAACTGTTATAAAAAAAAGTTATATTTTAATTGTATTGATTGGTACCAGAAGTGATGACGTCATGTCAACAAATGATGTGACCACTGCAGCCAATCACAGAATTTAGCAATGATGTTCGCATACATAGTACACAATCGTTGAGGCTATTGGCTGGAATGTAATCATCAATGGGAATCGATGAAATAGCAATGCTAGAGGGAAAAAGACGGCAGGGTCAATGTTTATTTTTCATTTAAAAATATTTCCTCCTTTTTGACCACTTTTTAAAAATTTGAGAAATAAATCATTCCCGATTTCTTCTACCGACATATAATCAGGCAGATGTTTTTGTCTCCTATTGAGGGAGGGATGAGACTCTTGCTACAGTCAGTTGTCTTACGGACAGACAAAAGACAGTTAAAAAGAGGAGGAGCATGGTTGATCTCCTGAGAACGTTTTTAAGTATTTCTTAATATTGATAATATAAAATAGTTTAGGATTTAATGTAATCTGTCAGCATGTTTTTGCTATGTAATCTGACAGCAGCATGATCTAGGGGCAAGACTGATTCCAGCGATGTGTTACTTACTGGACTGTGTATTGCTGTTTCAATATAATTAGAGTTTTATCAGCAGGAGATAGTCACTTCAGGACTAGGTGCCTTATGTCTCAGTCCAGGCCCGCCCCCACCACTGATTGGCTGCTTTCTGCAAATATACATTGTACACAGAAAGCTGCCAATCAGTGGTGTGGGTGGGATTACACAGGGCTGAAAATTCCGAGCTCTGCTAAATCTGCAGTACAGAAAACTGTGATTCTATCACAACGGCTACACCTAGCATAGTACTGTAAGTGATTCATCGCTGGAATCAGGGTCTATGCGTCTACATCATACCACTGTCAGATTACATAGCAAAAACTGGCTGGCAGATTACCTTTTACAGTAAAAATGGAGATTAGGAACAAACTGTGTTATTTTTGGTGAAATCTTTATATTTATTTGATTATACACAACGTTGCGAATCTACAAAATTATTCTTGATTCTATAAACAATAATGCTTTATATGCTATCTTTTCCTCAGTATTGAGATTTTTTTCTTTTATTTGTTTCCAGGCAAAGCTTCTGGTCTCAGCCTTGTCACCATGTTAGGACTCATGCTAATCAATAGCATACTTCTGTGAACATTTTACAAATCTATTCTGTAATAAAATTCTGAAACTACGGATACATAAAATTATATTTATATGTCTAAAGTATACAAAAAGGTTGATTTTCAAATCATAAAGTAAATATAATCAATTTTTATTTTCTTGCACCGATTTCAATCGTGTCTCATTTCTCCGTTCTATAATTTTAGTATGGCAATGGTCGGCAAATTAGATCTCACGATCTTGGGCACATCTGAAGATTCAATTAAAGACATGTTTGCCAACATAGTTCACGCTCCTAAAGCTTCGCACTCGGATGACATGCAAAATTTTTCACTAACCACTTCCTAAATATGAGAAAAAAAAAACTCATTTCAGGAAACTCTGTACAGTCCCTTAACTAATCCAATACAATTCTACTGATCTTAAGCGTTCATGCAGACGAGCGTATAAATCGGCCACGTGCCAGCGGATCCTTGCTCGGACAGACCCATGTTATTCAATTGGGCTCTGTTCAGATAAACGGTTTTTCTCTTGGTACGACTGTCCATGAGACAAAAATTTCTGCCCACAATATTTTGGTCCGATTTACCTACTTTACTGGGGCATGTAAATGGCATGCAGCAGTCGTCCGATATTGGGAAGAGCATACGTAGCTGCACTTGGGGTCAGTCATGTCTGCAATTTGTGGACATGACTGACCCAAGTTTCCATACGCTAAACTTCAGTCGGCCTTAAAGGGAAACTGTCAGCACAAAATGACTGCTCAAACCAAGCATTGGCAAGTGGAAAAGTTATTTTTGCGTTTACAGAATCCCTTTAAAGGGAAACTGTCACCTTTTTCATGGACTATAAGCTGTGGCCACCGACATCAGGGGCTTATCTACAGCATGCTGTAATGCTGTAGATAAGCTCCCGATACAACCTGAAAGAGCACAAAAACATATTAGATTATACTCACCGGAGGGGGTGGTCCGGTCTGATGGGTGTCGCGGTCTGGTCCGACGCCTCCCATCTTCATACGATGCCATCCTCTTCTTACCTTCCTGTGGTAGCTCCGGCGCAGGCGCACTGCTCTGCCCTGTTGAGGGTGCCAGACCTCTCCTAATGCCTGCGTACTGCAGGACTCTGCTCTGCCCTCAACAGGGCAGAGCAGTGCGCCTGCGCCGGAGCCACTACAGGAAGGGAAGAAGAGGATGGCACGATATGAAGATGGGAGGCGTCGGACCGGACCGTGACACCCATCGGACCGGACCGCCCCCTCCGGTGAGTATAATCTAACGTGTTTTCCTTCTCTTTCAGGTTAGATAGGTGCTTATCTACAGCATTACAGAATTCTGTAGATAAGCCCCTGATATTAATGCCGGCAGCTGATAGGGCAAAAAAAGGGTGACAGATTCCTTTTAAAAGAAAGTCAAAAACTTGTTTCTGTAATCCTGGAAGTGTGTGAAATATGAGCAGTACTTAAAGTAGATAATTTACAGTTGTGCTCAAAAGTTTACATACCCCACCAGAATTTTTGCTTTTTTGGCCTTTTGTCGTAGAATATGAATGATAACACCAAAACTTTTTCTCCACTTATGGTTAGTTTTTGGGTGAAGTTATTTATTGTCAAACTACTGTGTTTTCTCTTTTTAAATCATAATGACAACCTAAAACATCCAAATGACCCTGATCAAAAGTTCACATACCCCATTTCTTATTACCGTGTATTGCCCCCTCTAATATCAATGACAGTCTTTTGTGGTAGTTGTGGATGAGTTTCTTTATTTTCCCAGATGGTAAAGCTGCCCACTCTTCTTGGCAAAAAGCCTCCAGTTCCTGTAAATTCCTGGGCTGTCTAGCATGAACTGTGCATTTAAGATTTCCCCAGAGTGGCTCAATGATATTGAGGTCAGGAGACTGAGATGGTCACTCCAGAACCTTCACTTTGTTCTGCTGAAGCCAATGACAGGTTGACTTGGCCTTGTGTTTTGGATCGTTGTCATGTTGGAATGTCCAAGTACGTCCCATGCGCAGCTTCCGGGCTGATGATTGCAAATTTGCCTCCAGTATTTGCTGATAACATGCTGCATTCATCTTTCTTTCATCTTTGACCAAGTTTCCTATGCCTTTGTAGCTCACACATCCCCAAAACATCAGCGATCCACCTCCATGCTTTACAGTAGGAAAGGATTCATCAAAGTGATTACGACAGAATTCTAACATTGCTGTGAAAAGTCGCAATTTTTTGATGCATCATGGAGTTTTTGCAAAAATCGTGGCATTTGGTGTTTTCCCTTAGTTTTGACTAAACTCTGCCAAAATGGGCACGGTTGGCGCAGGATGGGGCACAACGCCACAGCTCATGCTATTGCATAACTTTTGCCAGAAATCTTACTGTAAGATTTGTAACAAAGCACACAGAAGTGCACGCCACTCCTCAGACACCATTCTTTATGAATCGGTACTATAGACTTCTAAAATGTACTAATTAAAGTTACATGACATCCTAGTTTGCTATTATGGGAATCAATGTGAAAAAGCTAAAAAAAACTAATGCCTTCCGGTGATCTGAAAGAGTAGAGCAATCACATTTTCCCTAAGTAAAAGGTTTAAATAGAAATGTTTGTGGCAATATTCTATTAGTGTTTTTTGGGGAAAAAAAACATATCAAAATAATTCTGCAACAACTTTGACGAAACTATCAACTTTGCATTATTGTTGTACAGTATATGTAAAGTCAAGACATAAGAGGGCACACTGTGACTTTATCATCCAAAGGCCCATTTAAATCTGAAGTCAGTTCTGGTTGCAAACTATAAACACTATGGGAAAACAAAAAATATAAGGGAAATGAGCCTCACCGTGTGAAGAGTAGGTAGCCTCCAATGTTGCAGCTGGGATCCAAACTCCGTCTGACCACCGGATATGAGCAAAAAACAGAGAAATAAGGTTCGACCAGCTGGATATGGATAAAAAACTTCTCCTTTATTTCATATCGTTAAAATGAGTCCAGACAGGATAAGAACAAGAAGACATTCTTGTCATAAAAAAATCAAAGAAAGCTGGAATCATACAGTAGTAGTTATGGATGCATCGCTGTACAATAATCTCGCATTGAATATTCTAGATGAGCCTAACACTTATCGCAAAATTTCAAATAATCCCACTAATGTGTGCAGAGGTATTTTGCAGTCATTACTGAATGAAGGGGGGAGATTTAGGAGTATTAAATGACAAAACCAAAAAATATCTATTGAATGATCACTCATCGATCCCGGTTTTTATGGGCTTCCAAAAACACACAAATTGATTTTTCCTCCTTCATTACGCCCAATTATATCGAGTGTTAACTCTCTGACTGAAAATCTCAGCATCTGGATTGATAGGCGATTACAACCGCTTATATTGCGTGTTCCAGGCTTTTTGAAGGACAGGACTTTGGTAATGAACCAACTTAAATTGTTCAAATGGTCTGACAATAATTGTTTTGTTCCATGTGATATCATCAACTTTTATTCTTGTATTTCTCACGAATATGCCCTTACAGCCATTGCATTCCATTTGGATAATTATAGCGCATACCAACCAACTGAAAGAATTTATTCTTAGAGGTATTGCTTATCTTCTAAAATATAATTTTTTTATGTTCAATACCCAGTTCTATTTCCAAGTCACAGGAGCACCGATGGGCTCTCGCTTTTCACCGTAGCCTGGTGGGAAAAATTTTATATTTTTTCAGATTCCAATCCTTTTCGTCAGCACATTGATTGGTATGGTCGTTATGTGGACGACATGTTGTTAATTTGGAGAGCTGATTCAGCAACTGTGCCAAATTCTGTACAGTATCTCAATGAGAATGACATCAATTTAAGATTTACATTTACATTTTCTTGTACTCATATGGAATTTTTAGACCTTAGTTTATTGGGAGATTGTACAAGGAATTGCATTCATAGTACCGCATATCGTAAACCTATCACCCTTGATGATGGTGGGAATGAGCAGAAAAAAAGTCTAGGAGCCAGGTGTTGAAGTGGTCAATAAAATAGATGGCCGGACCCATGGGATGTTATACACTCTTGAAGATTGCAGGGAGAGTAGATACAGACAGAATACACTGCAAAAGGAGGGAGGATGAGGGAAGCTAGTGATGAGATTGGGTTAAATGAGTAATTGCTAAAGAGGAAAAGGTGAACTCCTCCACCTTCCATGTTTCCAGGGAGAGAAGTGTGCGTGAAGTATCACCTACCATAACACAGAGATGCAATGGATGCTGTGCAAGGGTCGGCTAGGACTATAGTCGTGGCCAGAGACACTAAAGCATCAGTGTCCTGGCCTTCCCTCACAGAAAATTGCAATCCACTGTTAGGCGTACCTGTGTTTCCAGGTTCAGGTCTCCCTGGGCACTTCCCAAGCGGCAATGGCCCCTCTCCGAGGCAACTTCCAATAACTGAGTCACAGTCCATGGTAACTTGAAAGGCTTTATTACTGATAACTTCCCACAATATATCTACAGTTGGCACATCATAGATTACACATTCGTCCTTACTTGCTTCCTCAGCTTTCCCTACTTTGCTGACGCTTCTATACGGCACACACCTGGACCGGACCGCCTTAGATTGGTTCCCAGCTTGTTCCTGGCCTAACCTTGCCATGATGACAATTCCTTCTGCCTGTTTCACCCCAGACTTGAAATCATTCACCACCTGATTTGGTTGCCTCTGGAAAAGCAACCGACCCGTCTGTACCACTCCCTGCGAATCTTCAGCATCCTTCTGTTCCTCAGTCCTTCTGACTCCCGCCCTAAGAGTGTCCGCCCAGGCTACGAGTCACCACACCTTCTCTACTGCTTTGGTTCACTAAACTGATGGCCAATGGACGTGGATAAATTGAGCTGTCGCTGCTTAACATTGCGTGGCTGCTGAGCCGTCCTGGGCCTATAGCTCCTGTGTACATTTCGGGCACCCTGGCCCCGTCTGAACTAACTTCCCTTCTGCTCTAACCTTAACTCCTGGCAGCCTATCCTACACTTAACTCTATCCTAACTACTACGAGTTCTGTACACTAGAATGCCCCCTCTAGTGTCCCAAAAAGAGCACTATGCTTTCCCTTTTCTGTAAATGGCAAACCTTGAAATGCAGTAAACATTATCACAACTGTGCAAATAAAAGCAATGATAACAATAAAACCTAAAAACAAACAATGACAATACCCAGAAAGGAGTAGCAGTACCATTCCATATGTGTGGTAATTAGTGTTGAGCATTCCGATACGGCAAATATCGGGTATCGGCCGATATTCGCGGTATCGGAATTCCGCTACTGAGTTCTGATACATTTTGCATATCGAATACCAGAATTGGAAGTTCCCATAATGCTATGAGCCAGTTTGATTTGATTCAGCCAATGAGGAATCCTAAGAAGTGTGGGCACATCCTGTTAGGCATGTAGGCATGTTAACTAATGGCATGGCTGTGATTGGCTGCGAGCAGACCACCCAGCTGCTCCTCCCCCAGACACACGCTGAGCAGTGATCTATGGAAAGTGAAACTAGTGAGGGAGGAGGAAACGACAAGTTCTCATTTCAATGCCAGAACACACCCCCCTGGACGTTTAAATTAGAAGCAAGAGATGATATCTTGGAAACCGTGCAGACTAGCCACAGAAGGTAAATTACTTATTGTCAGCATTCTGCAGCCTAGATATGCACTGAGATTATGTGAAAAGCCCAGACAACCTGTTCTGTTATGTATTTCTGCCAAGTTGGATTGCCCGCCAGGGCTGGTGGGGTACTTTGTACCGGGCCCGTAGGTTTCAATGGGAGATGTCACGGTAAGATGTCATGATAGCTGTGACCCGGTCCGTGGCCCTGGGCGTCCATTGTAAAAGAGAAATGTTGAACGTGTGGTTGATAATTAAAGTTTATGAGTGAATGATTTGTGACGCCACCTGTGGTGTTCGGCAATGAAGATGTTAAGCCGACGCTGCAGAAAGATCCTCTGGGACAGATGGTGTGGTGCAGCAATGATGTTGTGGCCCTCCACAGGTAGGGCTGTAGTCCCAGGGCAGTGTAGATAGAAAGGTAGTGAAGAGACGTCTACGTCTCTTCACGTCCTGCAGTGCCAGGCACAGAGATGTAGCAGTGCTGATTGTGTTGGCGCAGGAATAACTGGAGGACACCAGGGCATGTAGTTCCAAAGCTTTACTCCCAGTCTGTTGTGCATACAGGTGCCCGCATCCATGCTGTGTCCTCCGGGTCAGGGGCTCAGTCAACCTCCAAGCTAGATGAAGCACTCCGTTCCAACACTCCGCCAACATGTGCCTTTTCTGAACGTCTCCCTCTATTGCTACACAAACCCTTTAACATAGTCAATATCTTTGTAACTCCGAACGTCTTAAAAAAAATTAATTCCTGCTATTCCATTTGATTGGGCTAAACCTCTATGCCTTTAATGTCTCCTCCACCTCTCCCAATACATTCTACATTATTCTTAGTTGTTTTCCTTCATGTAGAATTAACCTACAAGGAAAGAAAGGGTTTATTTTAATTCCGATATTTCTGTCCCATTGACTTGCATTGATTTCCGGTATCGGAATCGGCGATATCCGATACTTTTTGGGTATTGGTCCGATCCAATCCGATCAGATATTTCCCGATATCGGAAGGTATCGCTCAACACTAGTGGGTACTTAGGTAAGAAGACATCCATGAAAGGGCAAGATCTTTGATGCCAAGTGATGAGAGAATTTGAAGTTGAAGGGATTGGTCAACTTTATTGAAGGAAGAGGACAGGTCTAGGAGAAGGAGGAATACAGCATATTGTTTATTGAATTTGGCACTTAGTACAGTAGGTCATTTGTAACTTTGGCTAGGGTGGTTTTAATGGAGTGGTGGAAACAGAAGCCAAATTGTAGTTGATCAAAGAGTGTATTGGATGAGAGGAGAGTTCAATGTGCACATGATGTTATGATATAATGATATGGGGCAATAACTGGATGTAGAAGTTGGATGGCTTCTTCCTGATGCGTATGATGGTTGCATGTTTGAAGGACGAAGGGAAGACACCAGAGGTAAATGATAAGTTGAAGAGATGAGCAAGGGGGGCTGGAATGAGTATGATGGTAAGGTTATGGAGGAGCGCATAAGTGGTGAGGTGTGAATTGAATAGAAAATTAGAAAGCTTTTCTTCAATGTTGAAAAAAAGTGGGAAAAAGGTTATGGGGTAGGATCATTGGTCTGTTATGAAGAGGGGTTTGTAGGGATTGTACATTAAAGCATTCTATATTGGGATCAATCTCGTTTTTGAAATATGAGGTAAAGTCTTATGCTGTAAAGAGGGAAGTAGAACAATTGGTGGATATAGAATTAAAAAGTAGTCCTGTTTAGCGGAGGTGAGGGCTGACTTGTAATTTGAAAACTGCTTATTTGAGTCTGACAAAGTCTTCTTATGTGTGTGTTTTCTTCCAGCATTGCTTGTGCGCCTTGGTGTTTATTCATTTATCGATTTCTGCTATGCACAGTTTGGTGGCTGAGAAGAACTGTGTAAAATGGTGACTGTGTTTGTGTTGTGGAGTGAAGATATGGTGGATAGCGATAAAAGAGAGTCAGTGAGGGTGTGACTGTCTACACATGAGAGGCTTCATAGTTACATAGGTTTGAAAAACACCTGGGTCCGTTAAGTTTAACCTTTCTATACAATTTCTAATTGCTGGACTTGAAAGGCAGTTGAAGAGAACAGGGATAAGAATGTGAGTAAGTGGTGTTCATATGGGGGACATAAGTTTGTAAGGATAAATAGAAAGCAGAGGCAGACAAGGATGAGATCTAGACTATGTCTGTCTTTATTAGTGGGTGTGTAGGACCATTGTGTAAAACCAAAGGATGAAGCGAGTGACAAAAGGTTGGAGGTTGGTGACTAGTGAGTGTTAATGTGGCTGTTAAAATCACCCTTGATGATGGTGGGAATGAGCAGAAAAAAAGTCTAGGAGCCAGGTGTTGAAGTGGTCAATAAAATAGATGGCCGGACCCATGGGATGCTATACATTCTTGAAGATTGCAGGGAGAGTAGATACAGACAGAATACACTGCAAAAGGAGGGAGGATAAGGGAAGCTAGTGATGAGATTGGGTTAAATGAGTAATTGCTAAAGAGGAAAAGGTGAACTCCTCCACCTTCCATGTTTCCAGGGTGAGAAGTGTGCGTGAAGTGTCACCTACCATAACACAGAGATGCAATGGATGCTGTGTAAGGGTCTGCTAGGACTATAGTCATGGCCAGAAACACTAAAGCATCAGTGTCCTGGCCTTCCCTCACAGAAAATTGCAATTCACTGTTAGGCGTACCTGTGTTTCCAGGTTCGGGTCCCCCTGGACACTTTCCAAGCGGCAATGGCCCCTCTCCGAGGCAACTTCCAATAACTGAGTCACAGTCCATGGTAACTTGAAAGGCTTTTTTACTGATAACTTCCCACAATATATCTACAGTTGGCACATCATAGATTACACATTCGTCTTTACTTGCTTCCTCAGCTTTCCCTACTTTGCTGACGCTTGTATACGGCACGTACCCGGACCGGACCATCTTAGATTGCTTCCCAGCTTCTTCCTGGCCTAACCTTGCCATGATGACAATTCCTTCTGCCTGTTTCACCCCAGACTTGAAATCATCCACCACCTGATTTGGTTGCCTCTGGAAAAGCAACCGACCCGTCTGTACCGCTCCCTGCGAATCTTCAGCATCCTTCTGTTCCTCACTCCATCTGACTCCCGCCCTAAGAGTGTCCGCCCAGGCTACGAGTCACCACACCTTTTCTACTGCTTTGGTTCACTAAACTGATGGCCAATGGACGTGGATAAATTGGGCTGTCGCTGCTTAACGTTGCGTGGCTGCTGAGCCGTCCTGGGCCTATAACCCATGTGTACACTTCGGGCACCCTGTCCCCGTCTGAACTAACTTCCCTTCTGCTCTAACCTTAACTCCTGGCAGCCCATCCTACACTTAACTCTATCCTAACTACTACAAGTTCTGTACACTAGAATGCCCCCTCTAGTGTCCCAAAAAGAGCACTATGCTTTCCCTTTTCTGTAAATGGCAAACCTTGAAATGCAATAAACATTATCACAACTGTGCAAATAAAAGTAACGATATCAATAAAACAGAAAATCAAACAATGGCAATACCCAGAAAGGAGTAGCAGTACCATTCCATATGTGTGGTAATTAGTATTGAGCATTCCGATACTGCAAATATCAGGTATCAGCTGATATTCGCTGTATCGGAATTCCGTTACTGAGTTCTGATACATTTTGCATATCGAATACCAGAATTGGAAGTTCCCATAATGCCATGAGCTAGTTTGATTTGATTCAGCCAATGAGGAATCCTAAGAAGTGTGGGCACATCCTGTTAGGCATGTAGGCATGTTAACTAATGGCATGGCTGTGATTGGCTGCGAGCAGACCACCCAGCTGCTCCTCCCCCAGACACACGCTGAACAGTGATCTATGGAAAGTGAAACTAGTGAGGGAGGAGGAAACGACAAGTTCTCATTTCAATGCCAGATCACCCCCCCGGACGTTTAAATTAGAAGCAAGAGATGATATCTTGGAAACCGTGCAGTCTAGCCACAAAAGGTAAATTTATTGTCAGCATTCTGCAGCCTAGATATGCACTGAGATTATATGAAAAGCCCGGACAACCTGTTCTGTTATGTATTTCCGCCAAGTTGGATCGCCCGCCAGGGCTGGTGGGGTACTTTGTACCGGGCCAGTTGGTTTCAATGAGAGATGTCACGGTAGCTGTGACCCGGTCCGTGGCCCTGGGCATCCATTGAAAAAGGGAAATGTTGAACGTGTGGATGATAATTAAAGTTTATGAGTGAATGATTTGTGACGCCACCTGTGGTGTTCGGCAATGAAGATGTTATGCCGACGCTGCAGACAGATCCTCTGGGACAGATGGTGTGGTGCAGCAATGATGTTGTGGCCCTCCACAGGTAGGGCTGTAGTCCCAGGGCAGTGTAGATGGAGAGGTAGTAAAGAGACGCAGATGTGCAGTGCCAGGCACAGAGATGTAGCAGTGCTGATTGTGTTGGCGCAGGAATAACTGGAGGACACCAGGGCATGTATTTCCAAAGCTTTACTCACAGTCTGTTGTGCATACAGGTGCCCGCATCCATGCCGTGTCCTCCGGGTCAGGGGCTCAGTCAGCCTCCAAGCTAGATGAAGCACTCCGTTCCACCACTCCGCCAACATGTGCCTTTTCTGAACGTCTCCCTCTATTATTACACAACCCCTTTAACATAGTCAATATCTTTGTAACTCAGAACGTCTTAAAAAAAAAATAATTCCTGCTATTCCATTTGATTGGGCTAAACCTCTATGCCTTTAATGTCTCTTCCACCTCCCCCAATACATTCTACATTATATTTAGTTGTTTTCCTTCATGTAGAATTAACCTACAAGGAAAGAAAGGGTTTATTTTAATTCCGATATTTCTGTCCCATTGACTTGCATTGGTTTCCGGTATCGGAATCGGCGATATCCGATACTTTTTGGGTATTGGTCCGATCCAATCCAATCCGATATTTCCCGATATCGGAAGGTATTGCTCAACACTAGTGGTAATACATGTGAACATGTAGCAGTACCATTTAGCAGTGAGTAATAAATACAATGTTGAACATCTTACTTAACCCCTTTACAGCTGTACCAGATGTTGTCAACCCTAGTTATGTTAGACAAAAGAAGGATAGATTATAAGAATTAATGAGGTTGTGAATATGAAGTTTATTGCAGATGGAGCACACATTTAATAGGCTCCAGAAAAGGGAGTGGTGGAGTGATTATCTGTCACAGGGTTACTGCAACGTCTGGTTTCTCCTACTCCACTGCTGAGAAGAAGCATTCTCCAGTTTATTAAACGTGTTTATTTCTTCCAGCAGAACAGAGGTTATTCGACCATGTTGGAAATCCCTTTTTTCAGCTGTGCTTGGTTAGCCACTCCTTTTCCATATAAAATCTGGACTTTATTACCAAGTCCTTTTCAGAGTTAGCTCTAGCTTCATGACAAAAGAAGGGAGAGAGCTTGGTATGAGAAGGCGTGCTGGATGAGTTATAATCGACTGTTGTTTGATTTGTATGCTTGATAATCCCTTATACTTCCTTGTTTTGCTTTCTTCCCCTTCCTGCTCACCCTGGTGGAGTCCTCTGTTATATGTGAGTGAATATGTTGTGTGTGTGGAGTGTTCTGTTTCCCCTTGTCTTTGTTGCCCTGTTTGTTGGGTTGGTGTACTGCCGTGAACAGTAACGCCCCCTCTTCCCTTGGTGGGGGAAAGGGATAGACGAAGGCCTAACTTAGGAGATAAGGCAAGGGTGGAGGCTCCGGAGTCTTCGGAATATGAAGTATCCTGGGGAACAGGGTGAGCTAGGCCACCCCCTAGTGTTAGGGCCAGGAAAGGTGCCATTGGTCTCAGGTCACTCGACAGCTGTGTCGTGACATTAATTCTGACCGCAATAATTTTTTCTGATCTGTTATGGATCCAATCTCAGCTCTGACAGGGCAATTGCATCAGCTCAGGTTGGAGGTGGCACATGGTGGTTTCACATCACCCTGTTACATCTGGTGTGGGGATCTTGCCCTCCAAGCAAACCATTGTGAAGCCCAAGGTTGCATTACCGGACAGGTTCTCTGGGGGGCGTGACAAGTTTGTTGTGTTTTGTGAGGCCTGTAAACTTTATTTCAGGTTGTGTCCGGTATTCTCAGGTACAGAGGAGCAATGTGTGAGCATAGTTATCTCGCTCCTACAGGGGGACCCACAAGTGTGGGCGTTTTCTCTTACGTTTGACTAACAGTTACTCCAGATGGTAGAGGGATTTTTTCAGGCTCTGGGTCTTGTGCATGATGACCCCGATTGCGTCTCCATGACTGAATCCTCTCTACACAAACTTCAGCAAAGAGCGTACCTAGCAGAGCAATTTTCCTACGAGTTCCTTAGGATACTAGGTGGAATGACCCTGCACTCCGTAGTCAGTTCTGTGATGGGCTCACAGTGAGAGTAAAAGATGCTATAGCTCTCTATGAGACTTCTGACTCCCTTGTCGCAGCCATGTCTCTGGCAATCCATGTTGAATGCCATCTTCGCCAGAGACATAGGGAGTCACCTCTGGTGGCGGAAGGTCCTGGGTCGAGGGTGGTCAGTACTGAGCCAATTCGGGAACCCATGCAGGTGGGTGCGGCGTCTCATTCTGGCACATTGTCTGTAGTCCGGCGCAAGGGGGGCGTGTGTTTCTGTTGTGGTAAAAAGGGCCATTTTGTGAGCACATGTCCTTCCCGACCTCTAGTTAAACAAAACGCTGGAAAACTTATGTGCCTGGGTTGCGGGAAGGTTGGCAACCTAGGTGTACTTATTGGTAGGACACAATTTTTCTTACCAGCTACAGTACATTGCACATAGGTGGAAATAAGGTGGACATTCCTGCCTTCCTAGACAATGGGACGGGTTTAATTTGGTTGATGCTAGGTTCGTACGGGACCAAGGCCTTGTCCCCCATACATTATCCAGACCCATACCCATTATTGCCATCAACTCCACCCCCCTAAGACAGGGGGTGTTGCCAGTATGAGACATCTAATCTTCACAGAACAGTAGAACTGAACTTTGTCTCATAACAAACACATTTGCTGCAGCTTTCACAGCTATTTTGTATTGGAACCATGTCTGCCTGTGAGATGGAAGCTGAAGCACTGAGAGGAACTTGCAGAGCTGTGTGTGATCATAACTGACACATCTGCAGTGAGTTCAGGAGAGCAGAGATTGACCATTACACATCACACTGGCCATGCTCCTTCCTATCTAAAATAAGCTCTGGAGGCAGATTCTCAGGCAGATCTATGTCCGGCCCATAGATCTTAACACCTCATTTACACATAAGAAAAATGTGGATTTCTCTGCATAATAATGATATTTATGCACTGTGTAATGCTATAATTTATGAACCGTATGATTGCTACTGCTCTCCAGCAATCATATTAAAAGTCATATACTTTAAGAAAATTTTGATGGTTGAGTCAGCAATAATGTGATCATAGGTCTTACAAAAATGAAGTAGGTTTCGTTTCTTTGCTATAGTTCTTTCTGTAGTGTAGACAAATAAATCTGAAATTCCTCTACATTGTGTGCACTGATAGCTGACATACCATATATGTGGTTTTGCAAGTTCTGATTGGATCGGTAGGTGCAGCCACACATATAAATATCGCTACTTTCACACAAGACATCTAGTGTTGGCTAAACGTGATCATGAAGTATCACATTGTAGGTGTACTTCTGATGTTATGCACATGTACATCAGGATGGACAGCATGGCCACCTACAACGGTAAAAGAAGAATATACAACATCTCCACCTTATACAAGTACCACCAGTAGTAAGTATGCCAAAATGGCCAAACTGATTATATCTGTTAATTAAATATTAATTTCTCCTCTGACTTTTTAACTTTTATATGACAGCAATAGTGCACTAAATACCAGCTTTGTAAGGTCTTTTGATTTACAGCTACTGTTTTATAGAAATCTAGACAGTTAAATGGATATAAATGAATATAGATTAATGTAGAATATAAAATAAATTTAAAAAAACTGTATAATATTCCTAAAGGTAAAAATAAATTCAAAAGAAGGTAGTAAATCCAATTAAGTACTGTAAGTAGAAGGGAAATTTAATATGATGCTTTGTAGAGAAGCTGGAAAACTTTAATAATGGACTTTTCAGAACCATTAATTCAATATAGGAAAAATCTAAATTCATAGACCAGGGCAATAAAAAACTGCAAATGTCTGAACCTTTATCTGCCTTCATGTAGTGCCTGGATCTCATAATTAAAAATTATTAATAATAATAATAATAATAATAATATATGTATATATATATACAGTATATACAGTATATATATATATATATATATAGACACACACAGTACATATATATACAGCTCTGGCAAAAATTAAGAGACCACCACATCAAAACCCTGTCATGGGCAGCCCATTCTCCAGACCTGAACCCTATTGAAAACCTCTGGAATGTAATCAAGAGGATGATGCATAGTCACAAGCCATCCGTCAAACAAAGAATAACTGCTTAAATTTTTGCGCCAGAAGCAGTGTGAAAGACTGGTGGCAAGCATGCCAAGACGCATGAAAGCTGTTTTTAAAAATCATGGCTATTCCACAAAATATTGATTTCTGAACTCTTGATTTCTGTACGATGCACCAATTCTGGCACTTAGCCCCTCTCTTCCCACTGCCATGTAGCGATGGCATATGAGGTAATAAAGGGGCTAATGTCACTTTGCTATTGTAAGGTCACATTAAGCCCAGCTAATAATGGAGAGGCGTTAATAAGACGCCTATCCATTATTAATCTTATAGTAATAAAGGGTTAAATAAACACACACACAAAAGAATAAAGTATTTTAATTAAATAAAACACGACAGTTTTTCATAATTTTTATTACATGCCTATCCATTTGAAGCCATCGATCACCTGCAAAAAATAAAATAAACAAACCAACAATATACTCCCTGTCTGACGTAATCCCATTAATAACGATTGTCCCACGACGATCTCTATAGAGCTGCCACATCAGCAGATGTGACCTCTCTATAGGCCTCCGATGACACACTAACCGGAGATAACCCTCCAGCAGTGTGTCATTGGAGAAAAGCCTCTCTCTTTATGGCACTACAGCGTGAGAAAATGATCACGCTGTAGTGCCGCAAAGTGACAGGTGAACTCCAGTGACCTGTCAGCAGCGGAGTGATACAATGAGGAGGATTATCTCCGTCATTGTATCACCGGAGCCCCTGGAGAGCGGTCGCATCAGCTGATGTGACAGCTCTCCACGGGACATCGTCGTGGGACTATTGTATTAATTGGATTACGTCGGACACAGGGAGTATAGTGTTTGTTTATTTTTTTTTTTTCGGGTGATCGAGGGCTTCGGGGATTAGGCGTAGATGGTGAGTATGGACTATGTGTTTTTTTTCTACATTCAACACATTAATCGGATGATGGGACTACTACTACTACATCATTGGCTAATGTGTCAATCAATCACTGTCACTGTAGCAGGCATAGCCAGATGGGACTTGTAGTTACATCGGACAATGCCTGCAAACACACACACAAACAGCCACACAGACCCCCGCACAGCCCCACATGACCCTCGCACAGCGCCGCAGATCCCCCACACAACCCTCGCACAGCCTCACAAGGCCCCCGCACAGCCCCGCACAACCCCTACACAGCCCCGCAAGACCCCTACACAGCCTTGCAGACCCCCGCACAATCCCGCAAAAGCCCCGTAGACCCCCGCACAGCCCACAGACCCCCGCACAGCCCTGGCAGACCCCCGCACAGCCCGCAGACCCCCTGAACAGCCCTGGCAGACCCCCGCAGACTCCCGGACAGCCCGCAGAACCCCTGCACAGCCCCAGCAGACCCCTGCACAGCCCCGCAAACCCCACACACAGCCCCGGCATACCCCCACACAGCCCCAGCAGAACCAAGCACACACATATAGCCCGCACACACCATACACGCACACAGTCACCGCCCATACACAATACATGCACACAATCACCGCCAACACACCATACACGCACACAGTCACCGCCCACACACCATACACGCACACAGTCACCGCCAACACACCATACATGCACACAGTCACCGCCCACACTCCATCCACACACTTCCCCCCTCCCAATCTGCAGCTTTTCATCCGCAGCAAAACTGCAGACCTTTTTTACATCTGCGGTTTTGCTGCGGAAATGCCTGACTTAATGCAAGTCAATGGGTGCAGAAACTCTGCAGATCCGCACAAAGAATTGACATGCTGCGGAAAATTAAACGCTGTGAATCCGCACGTTTTTTTCCACAATGTGTGCACAGCATTTTTGGATTTCCCATTGATTTACATTGTGTGCACAACGCACTGCGGATTTGAAGCAATTCCGCACGTCCAAAAATGCCGCGGAAACACATCAAAAACCGCAACGTGTGCCCATACCCTTACTCTCCTTTATTGCCAAGCTTATTTTAATGAAGTATTTTGCTATTCCTGCTCTTTTGTTGTTGCATTCAAAGAGCTTTCATGTATAACTACTTTTGCACAATAAAAGCACATTTTATATAAAAAGGTGTATTAATGCCTATCAATTCCAAAAGGCATAACTTTTTTCTTTTCTGTCAACGTGGAGACTTGTTATACAGGTCGATACAATCTGTAAAGTGTGTTTTTTTTACAATATGTATTTTCTTTTACATTTTTGCAAGGAATTTTCTTTTTTAAATGTGGATACTTTTTAAAAATGATTTATTTGATTTTTTTCTAATTTGCCCGATAGACTTCACAATATAAACTACTGATAAGTATTTGTCAAAACATTATTGCTTGTTGGCAGTAAACAGAGGAGCATTATATCAGGCAATGACAGGCAATTAACAGTGGGGGGAATGTAAGGCACCAGAGGGCCATTGTTACTTTTTGGCTCCCCTAAATTGGATTGTGTGGGGTTATCGGGTGACAGATGGATCCGTCTCCTTTTGTTAGATACCTAGATGTCACAGTTTAAGTTAGTAGTTAAGAAGGTATTGCTTCCCTGCTGGGTCTTCCCTGTTGTTCCCTATATTAAATATTATGGCTTCATTATTTCCATATGCATCAACTACTAGGTGATAAAAATATCGCACCATAGCTACAAAGTGATTGTGAAATATTCTTTTCCCTATCATTTGTCCTCTTTCTCTCTACATTTTTATTCTCCATGATATAAATGACAGGCACATTTATAAGTTACAATTAAAATAAAAACAACCTCAATTTAGTAATATAAATACAAAAATTATTAAAGTCTGCCAGGACTATTCTAATAGGTAGCTTTGAGCGCCATAGAGGCAACTTTTGCAGTTGCTCCTTAGACCCTGGAAATATGGGGTTCGCCCTTGTAGGTCCCATCTTATTTGTGGGTCAAAGTGTCCATGCTCAAAAAATTGTAGCCTGCGCTATTCTTTTCTTTATATCGTTATTACATTGCCATTGTTAACCTAGGAAACGGTGTTTGGTTGTGTACAATTTAAAATCTTAATGTATGAATATGGAGTAATATATCGGCCCATTGATGGCACCTGGATGACAATATGGGTGAAAGTCAACCGAATTTTCTGTGTGAAGATGGGATGATTTTTCATAAACCCGTCTGAACCTGACCTAAGAGTAACTGCTTTGATAGAAATGAAAGGGTTAATGTCACATCCCCGTCAGACCCGGGGCCTGCTGTCCCGGCCTCGGCCACCAGGAGGCGCCGGACTGTCACATCGCCGTCAGACTCGGGGCCTGCTGTTCCTGCCTCAGCCACTGGGAGGTGCCGTGGTTCGCCCCCGAGTGATGGCGGCAACAGAGAAGGGGTTCCTGCGCAGGCATCTGGTGGACGCAGGCTCCGCTCCTCTGTCAGTCATGAAGGGGTTGGTGCATCACCATATGGCCTGGTCCTGGGGGCGGTCCTGATGACATCATCAGTCTGGGAGCCTGTGAGGGATGACCTGATCCCTCAAATACTTTGGGACTGGTCTTGCAAGCCGCCGGATATATTCTTGGTTCCCCTATGTGCTTCTGTGTGATTTGCTATTGTTGGACTCTGACCTCAGCCTGGATTTCTGACCTCTCTACTGCCTGCTGTTTTTGTACCTCCGCCTCTCTCCGCTTTTCGACACTGACATCGGCCTGGATTCCTGACCCCTCTACTGCCTGATGATTTTGTACCTCTGCTACTCTCCCGTTTTGTGACCTTGGCCTGGACTATCGACTCTGCCACTGCCAGCCGTTCCTGTACCTCCGCTGCTCTCCTGGTTTCTGACTACGTTTTTTGGTTTCCTGCCTTCTTCCCTATTGGCGACCGTCCAGCTCTGGTCCACTGCTCCGCTTGACAGCTACCCCCTGGGCCTTGCTACAATTCCAGATCCCTGTATAGGGGTTAAGGGACTCGGGGTTTCTCAGGATGCTGTCCCTACTGCAGTCCAGATCCGCGGACGGACGCCACAGTTAAGTATTAATTCATGGGTCATGAAAGGTTTATGGTGCAGAAGACAAACAGTAGGCCCCTTTGTTCAAATGGCAAAATCTACTTCCATAACAGAGGCCCTAGTTTGATTTTTGCTTTGACCCACAGTTATCTTCTAGGTCTTCAACTAAGTGTTTCTTATTCTTTTCAGGTTATTATTATACTGTCATCGGTAGCAGCAGCGCTCCTGATATATCTTGCAATGGTGGGGAAACAGGTACAGAATAAGACACATGTTAAGATAAGATAGGTAAAAGATATTGAAAAAGATTACTAAACATACCATATCATCAATGAATACCATGAAAAGATTTTCATATTTTACATGATAAAGTAAAAATTCACAATGTAACCTATTCCACCCATTTTTATTTATAAAAAGGGACTTTCTTGTTTAGAGAATCCATTTTTTGTATACACTACTAGGGTGTTATATAGGTTGGGGTTAACAGTAAGTACAGTGCCAACCTGGTGAACCAAATACTTGTTTGCATTACTTAGTCAATTGATTTTAAAAAGTTATTCTTTCATCTTCTTTCCTCTGGAGCACACCGCTTCTCTGCCTCGTGGTTTCCAGTTGGCAGGGGAGAAGTTTGTTTTTGATGATTGATCGATCGGACCAGTGGCATGGCTGAGCTGCTAGCCTGGACTGTGCACTCTTCCATTCTGGAAGAAAAGGCAACTTTGGTAGCACCAGGGGCACTGAATCTGTCCAGATCCAGCAATCTGGCCACCTTCAAAGCCTGAGTTTCCAGCCTAGGAGACCAGTTATATCTTCAGAGCAACACACTGTAAAATAAAAAAAATAAAAATAATAAGAGGTAAGTTGCTTATCTTTATAAGCACTTTGCAATTTTACCAATTTCTAGTTATGAAAAAAACCTTTAATGATTACCATTCATTCTTCATTTCATCCAAAAAGTGAGGGTGTTAAAAGCTACTGTCATCAGACACAAATGTATTGTGGCCTATTAGTGAACCAAACATTTGCTTGTATTACTTAAAGAGACTGTCCACTACTTTTCAATTCAAGAAATATCCTGTGTTACTGTATACCAGGGGTGGAGAACCTCAGGCCCCAGGGCCATTTACTGCCCTGGATGACCTTTAATCCGGCCCCCAGGCAGATTCTCAGGGACTGCAGTGCTTTGGCAGGGAGTTATATTTTGATTGCCACCAGCTCATTAATTTCTTCTTGCTCTGTGTGCATACACACGCAGTGTTCACTACTGAAAACTGAAGGGCATGCAATGAAAGATTACGTCCTGACACCAGTGACAGAGTCAGGATTTACTTTGTGGGCGGAGTTTGTACGGTCCCCGAAGCATGGTACAAATATCCAAATGGCCCTTGGAGAAAAAAGATTCCCCACCCCTGCTGTATACAGTAGTAACATAAACGTCTTGTGACAAATTATGCTCGGCTTTCCTGAAACTAGAAACGGATAAAACTGTGAAACAAGTTATTAGAATGTTTATCAACAAATTTTAAGAACCTTGAGGTCCTTGCGCTGAGAAAGAAAAAGTCTGTTTTTCAGAGGGGTTAATATATTTTGTTTATTTTCATACCAAAATACACATCTTACAGATATGTAAAGAAAATACACATGTGGAGGCCCATGACTTTAATGTCCTATTAGCCACTAGAAATTCTGTGCTCCTTTTGGATTTTAGCTTTAAGATTCCAGCCAAAGATGATGACACTTCAAAAGATAATAATAATAATAATAAATTTTATTTTTATAGCGCCGACATATTCCGCAGCACTTTACATTTCAGAGGGGATTTGTACAGACAATAGACATTACAGCATAACAATAATCACATACAGTAGATTATAACAAATACCAAGAGGAATGAGGGCCCTGCTCGCAAGCTTACAGTCTATGAGGAAAGAGGGAGACACGAAAGGTGGGTGGTAACAGTTGCTCTGATTGTATGGACCAGCCATAATGTTAAGTGTGTAACAGTACAGACACAGAGGGCTAATGGAGGCATAAAGCATGTGGGAACATGATGCTGGGAACCTGGTTATGGTAAAACTTTTGGCTGTGCCACACAGGGATAGATTAGGTTAATGTGTTGAGGCGATAGGCCAGTCTGAATAAATGCGTTTTCAGGACACGCTTAAAATTGTGGGGATTGGGGACTAATCGTATTGACCTGGGAAGTGCATTCCAAAGAATTGGCGCGGCACGTGTAAAGTCTTGGAGACGGGAGTGGGAGGTTCTGACTATTGAGGATACTAACCTCAGGTCATCAGCAGAACGGAGGGCACGGGTAGGGTGGTATACTGAAACAAGGGAGGAGATGTAGGGTGGTGCTGAGCCATGGAGGGCTTTGTGGGTGAGGGTAATAAGTTTATACTGAATTCTGGAGTGGATGGGTAGCCAGTGTAATGACTGGCACAAGGTAGAGGCATCGGTGTAACGATTGGTGAGGAATATGATCCTGGCTGCAGCATTCAAGACAGATTGGAGAGGGGAGAGTTTGGTAAGAGGGAGACCGATTAGAAGAGAGTTACAATAGTCGAGACGAGAATGAATAAGAGAAACAGTAAGAGTTTTTGCAGAGTCAAAAGTAAGAAAAGGTTGAATTCTAGAAATGTTTTTGAAGTGCAGATGACAAGAGCGAGCCAGTGATCGAATGTGGGGGGCAAAGGAAAGCTCGGAATCAAGTATGGCCCCAAGACAGCGGGCATGTTGCTGGGGAGTAATAATGGAACCACACACAGAAATAGCAATGTCGGGTATAGGTGCATTAGTAGCGGGAGGAAACACCAGGAGTTCAGTCTTTGACAGGTTTAGTTTCAGATATAGTGAGGACATGATATTAGACACAGCGTTTAGACAATCACCAGTGTTTTCTAGAAAGGCTGGCGTGATGTCAGGAGAAGAAGCGTATAATTGGGTGTCATCAGCATAGAGATGGTACTGGAAACCAAATCTACTGATTGTTTGACCAATAGGGGCAGTGTACAAGGAGAAGAGGAGGGGGCCTAGAACTGATCCTTGAGGAACCCCAACAGTAAGGGGAAGGTGAGAGGAGGAGGAACCGGCAAAAGAAACAGTAAAGGAGCGGTCGGAGAGATAGGAGGAGAACCAGGAGAGAACGGTGTCCTTGAGGCCAATGGAATGGAGCATAGAGAGGAGGAGCTGATGATCCACAGTGTCGAATGCTGCAGAGAGATCCAAGAGAATTAGCATGGAGTAATGACCATTTGATTTAGCTGTTAGCAGATCATTAGAGACTTTAGTGAGGGCAGTTTCAGTGGAGTGTAAAGAGCGGAAACCGGATTGGAGAGGGTCAAGAAGAGAGTTTTCTGAGAGATAGCGGATAAGACGGGAGTGGACCAGGCGTTCCAGGAGTTTAGAGATGAAGGGAAGATTAGAGACAGGTCTATAGTTAGCGGCACAGTTTTGGTCGAGGGATGGTTTTTTAAGTAGTGGATGTATGATGGCATGCTTAAATGAGGAGGGAAAAATACCAGTAGAGAGAGAGAGGTTAAATATTTTAGTTAGGTGAGGGGTGACAGCAGGGGAAAGGGACTGGAGGAGATGTGATGGAAATGGGTCACTGGTGCAAGTAGTTGGGCGAGAAGATGCAAGGAGCCTGCTTACTTCTTCTTCTGTGACTGGTTCAAAATCAGAGAGTGAGTTAGATGCAGTGGGGGAGGGAGGACGGTGCATGGTATGAGGGGATTTGGAGATAATTTCCTGTTGGATCTGGTCAATTTTTTCTTTGAAGTAATTGGCCAGATCGTCAGCTCGGAGCTCCGTGGTTGGGGCCTGTACTCTTGGATTGAGTAGAGAATGAAAAGTGTCAAAGAGACGTTTCGGGTTATTGGACAGTGAGGTGATGAGGGTGTTGAAATAGGTTTGTTTGGAGAGGTGAAGGGCAGTGTTGTATGTTCTAAGCATAAACTTAAAATGGATGAAATCTTCGTGTAGATTGGATTTTCTCCACAGACGTTCGGCGCACCTGGAGCACCGCTGCAGGAAACGTGTTTGCACCGTGTGCCAGGGTTGTCGCCGTCTGTGTTGTGGTGTTCTATTTATAGGGGGTGCAAATTCATCCAGGGCAGTTTGAAGTGTTTCATTGTAATGCTTCAATGCAGAATCAGGACATGAGAGGGAGGAGATAGGGGCCAATGAAGACTGCAAGTTCTTCATAAGTTTCTGGGTGTTAATGGCCTGTATGTTTCTATAAGTCTGGACAGTGGGGGTGACCTGAGCAGCCTGGAAGTTCTTTATAGAGAATGAAAGAAGATTGTGGTCAGAGAGCGGGAGAGGGGATTTTGCAAAATCATCCACTGCAAAAAGATTGCATTGAACCTCGAAACCTTTTAGAATATTTCTGAATCTTACATTCTATCAACCAGTGGTGGTCACAACTCATGTATTCCCACCAACTGGAGTGGCCTAACAACCCCTGCCATGATGATTACTATTCCACTTTTAGACTATCACATTAATTCAAATATTTTGCAATTAGAGTATAAGACCAAAAGATTTTAGGATTCAGCATGTTGCCGGAGGTCCTCTTTTTCCTTATTATTGGTAAGGGTAAAATTTAGATACTTAATATCTATCTGCTAGATTGAATGACATACATTGCCTTCAGATAACATTCTTAATTCTGTATTTCTAGTTTTCCCATCGTTTACTGTGGCACTGGACACAACTGGTTCAATGTCTTCCTATCTATATCAGTTTCAAGACATTGCCAGGTTTCTTTCCACTCGTCTTGCAGCATCATCTGCTAATGTGACACGGCAATACACACTCATGGAATTTAATGATCCAAGTAAGTCATTTATCCATAAAGGGAACCTGTCATCACATTTGACCTAAACTATTAATATGGGCATGCAGGTTATAGACCTATGAAAGAAAGCCCTACCTGTGCGTCTTGTATCAGATGCCTTGTTGTTGATAAATCAACTTTTATCACTTTATGTAAATGATCTTCTTCCAGGCTCTGGGGAGGGCTGTGCCTGGAAGATAATTCAGATTCTCTTTATTATCCTACAGTTTATGTGGTGTTGTTTATTTTATGACGGTGAGAGTGACATACAGCTCTGTTCACACCATGTTTAGTAATTCTTATATATGTGCTAGGAGATTATTTTCCTAGATCCCTATAGATCCAACAAATGCCAATTTGTTTTTGGCATCCATCAGGCAGGCAATGTTATATGTTTTTCTTTAATGTTTAGGTAAGCAAAGCCTGTGAGTTTTTTTTCACTGGATACATGCTTGTTTAGAGCATACAGTATATTGTTAGATTTCTCCTGCATATACACCTGAGTAGCCCTAAAATGGAATTTGAACAGAGCTTAAAAACAGAAACAAAAATCATGTATCCATTGATTGGCTGGAGTGTAGCTCAAATCTTAAAAGTCAGTTTTATGAAGGTTAGTTGAGTGGAGCCATAACATTTGCAGGACCCTTGAGCAGTGGCCACATCAGTAGTTATTGGGTGTGCCAGAACAAAATACTACAAACTGCCTACTGCTTGCGATAACCCAGTTGCTTCTTCAGATAAGTAATCCACATGACATCATTATGTTGTGTGTTGACATGTCGGGGTAGCTAATTAGGGAGGGCTAAATTAACCCTTCACGGTTGATCCAGTGATTTCCAAATTAGTTCATAGGGCAACTGGGAATGACCACACGGAGATGGGGGTCTCTGTATGGGAGGATCCAGGCAGATCACTAGTCCCCTTTATTTTAGTCACTTCTTTTATAATCTTTTGCTTAATTATGCACAGTTCTCAACTACCAATAACATCATAATAATACATTCACTTTATAAGCCAATAGTATTGCAAGAAAATCGGAATATGTCCCTAGTTATGTGACATAGAGAATAGAACAATAGCACATTCTTTTAGGGTCTCATATCTCATATCTTGTACAAGCTAGAACAGTCTAGTTTCATAACAGCTGCAAACGTTCACCTAATTACAAAATTTATCTTACAGCAACAAAAACGGAGAAACGAAACCTTCAGGAAAAATGGAGAAGTGAAACTTCAGCTCTGATTTTAGTTTTAACCCTTCACGTTCCCCCCTAGATAAATTTTGTTAACACATATGCAGCATCAGAGGTGCTATCCCAAGCTAACAGCTTGAGGGGTACTGGTCTTCACATGACTGATGCCGTGTTATCAGTCAAGGCTGTCACGGCGCACCCATCCCCCTGTATACTACAATTTACGAATAACAATTTTCGATGACAGTAGTGGAGATCTTTTGTAGGTGGCTATGTGCTTGGCTTCAACATATTCATCAAGCAGCCTTTTGAGATCGGTGCAGAGAAAAGCAGGGGCAACGACACCTTTGGTATCATCATTAGCTGTCTTAGTGCAGAATTTCCTAATACATACAGGAATACACCAAAGAACAAGTTTTAGTATCACATATACAACAAGGATACAGGTAGCAATATGCAACAAGCTTTGTAAGATCCCAGCTATCCAGCCTCCAATTCTCTTAAACCAATTGGCTGGATTAAGAAAGGAGAAAGTGTCTGACCACCAACTGTCCTTATTACGATCATTGTCTTTATCGTATTGATCTCTGAGTCTTTGAATATCTTCTAACTTTAACTTTTAACTTCTACCAATAATAATATGGAAAATGAGAAAAACCAAAACATTATGCCCCTTTTATTTGCTATTGGCTGGTTGGGTGATGAGGAGAACTTGATAGGGACCGTCATACAAGGGTTCTAGTCCATGCTTCCTGACATACCTTTTCACGACTACCAAATCACCAGGCTTCAGGTTATAACAGGTGTCGGTTTCTGCTGAATCTTGAAAAGAAAAGAAAACTAGAACATAGGTGTTAGCAAGATTTTTACTAAGCTGAATAACACATTGAACAGCACGGTCAGTTTCTTCTGATAACTGCTGAGGCTGGAAATTTGCAACTGGGGGCCTAGCACCAAACAATATCTCATATGGGGACAGGCCATATTTTGCAATAGGGGTAGTACGGATGTGGTATAGTACAATGGGTAGGAACTCTGGCCATGGAGCCGTAGATTCCTGCATCATTTTGGTCAATTGTCCCCTCAGTGTGCCGTTCAGCCTCTCAACTTCTCCACTGGATTGTAGGGTGGTACGGAGTATGGAGGGCTACAGTGGATCCAAGCATTGTCAGAACTTCTTGGTACACATGAGAAGAAAAGGCCGGACCTTGATCACTTTCAACAACTTCAGGAACCCGATATCTGCATATGACTTCCATCACCGGTTTCTTCGCTGTGGGTTTTGCAGTCATGTTGGTAACAGGGAATGCTTCCGGCCAACTGGAGAACATGTCAACAACAACCAAACAGTATTCATACCTTCCAGACTTAGGCAACGTAATATGGTCCACCTGGAACCTTTGGAAAGGATAGTCGGGCTTAGCAAGATGCTTCGGGGGTACACGTTGAAGTTGACTGGGATTACAAGTCTGACAGATATTACAGGAAAGGTTGAGCGCTGTCAAAACTGTGGAAATTCCCAGGGCCCAGTAGAATTTTTGCACCAGTGCAAGGGTCTGATTCTTTCCTTGATATGTAGGCCCATGTGGCAATAGCAGGGTACATCCGCTTAGGGAGACACACGAGTTGGTCCTTTTTCCAGAGACCATTATCCATACCTGCCCCATCAGTCTTCCATTGCTTCACCTCTTCCTTTGGAGACATTCTCTGCATCGTCATTAAGCCGTCTCGTGGGGTCTGACAGAAAACTTCAGTCTGTTGTAGATCTTCAGGTTCTTGTAGGGTCAATGCTTCTTGTAACTGTTTACGCTGAGAGCGTGTGGTCACCATAATTGGTATGGTTGGTTCAACAGGTAAAAGAGCGGCGGCTTTTGCTTGCAAATCCACAAATGCGTTGCCAACAGTCTGTGGACTGTTCCTAGGACCGTGCGCCTTAACTTTGATAATAGCCACCTGAATAGGTAATTTGATCGAGTCTATGAGGGTTTTAACAGCTTCAGCATTTTTCACTGGGGTTCCGGCAGTAGTAATAAAACTCTCGATTGGCCCATAGAGCCCCAAAATCGTGAGCAATACCAAATGCATACCGTGAGTCCGTGTATATATTAGCCTGTCTGTTCTTGGCCAAAGTACATGCAGTAGACAGAGCCTGGAGTTCTGCTTCTTGTGCTGACTGTGATGGCGGGAGTGCAGCTGCGTGCACTACAGTGTCCTCTGTGGTAACAGCATATCCCGTGTGGAATCTACCAAACTCATCAGCATATCTTGAACCATCCGTGTATAACACCAGATCAGGATTTGGGAGTGGATTCTCACTGACGTTTGGTGGAGTAGCTGTTTCTTCTCTCAGAAGTTGGGAACAATCATTTTGGAGGTAATCCTCATCACTGCCATCTTTCCTTATAATTCATTATGCCGTCTTTCAAGGCATTGTAAAGGGGTTGCATTATGCGGGATGCATCTGGAATCCACTCACAACAATAAGTGCATAGTCCAAGAAAACGCTGGAGTTCAGTTTCATCTAGTTTCATCTTTTGGGAAAGGAAGGGAGCTGACAGCTATTTTTCTTTCTTCTGTGAGGTGTCTGGCACCCTGAAGGAGACAGTGACCCAAGAATATCACTTGACCAAGGCAGAACTGAAGTCTCGAGGCCGAAACCCGACAGTTCAGTTCTGCCAGATACTTAAGGAGGCTAACAATGGCAGCAATGGCAAAAGACACCTGCTCATATTTTTTTTTTTTTGCAAGCTGGTTAGGACTGTTTTGGGCCCCTTGTGGCATCTGTGGGAAAGGCATGAAAAATACAGATTTCCTCACTGTCTTCATCTACATAGGAGTTATGCAACATAAGAGCCATCTGACCATCATCTTGGAACTGTATTCTGGAGCGGAACTGTGATAATAAATCTGCCCCTAGTAAATTTACTGGACATGTGGGAGAGATTACAAACTGAATAGTAACCTCGGGGAAGGGTTTTATGGGGTTTATAAAAGTATATTAATTGGGTCTGCCATCTACCCCGATTAAAACAGCGGCCTGTATGACAATCTCTCTGAAAGTGTCTGAATCAGGCACAGCGCCAGAATTGGCAGGGAGGGGCTGGGGAGTAAGGTTCTCAGTCTTAGGATTAGGAGCTGAAGTCTGAGGGGGGGGCAGAGTTTGCTGTGTGCTCGCAGCCGCGCTGAGCGCGATGGTGAGGGCTGCTGCTGTTAGAGCAGGGGCGGCTGTCACAGTTGATTTATTTTTCTGTTTCCTTGCTGCTGCAGAATGGGTTAAATTCTTCTGAAAACTTTTTATCACTTTCAAAGCATTGTCCAGAGTGGAATTCTCAACTTCAGGTCTAACTGAAATTATTGCCTCTTGCAATTCGGATCTGAGGCCGGACATCAAAGCTGCCACAAAAAGATGTGTATGGGCTTCATTATACAGTGAGAATCCCAGATCTCTAAATACTACCATAAGACACCCATAGAACTTCTCGGTGGTCTCCCCTTTGGCCTGTGTGATATCTGTGAGAGAGATAGCTTAGTCCGCTAATTTATCTTGTGCCCAAACCTTTAAAGCATTGCAGAAATCAACACCACTCTCATAGGTTTCCCCATCCAGATTCATATTATATATTATGCCACCCTCATTAATTGGAAAATACCCCTCCCCAACTTTTACTCGAAGTATGTGTAATAGATATCTTTGGGGAGTGGAATAAATCTCTCGATTTGCTGCCATTTGCCTGTAGAAAGTCTTGGGGGAAGTCTCTGGATTGGGTAATTGATTGCAAAGGGTGTCTATTTGGGATGGGGTGAAGTGAGTATACTCATAACCACTAGCAATATTAGACATAGCGGGGACTGAGGCTGGCAGCGGTGGCTGATAATAGATACCGTGAGCATTTAACAAAGAAAAGGTGGGGGCTGCGACTCTCGGTCTCCTTGTACAATTGTCATCTAGCAGGGAGACCTCTTCTTTCAAATCATCACTTTTAACTATTTGTCTGCCTGACACATTAGTATCAATCTTTTTCCTTCTTAATCAATCACTTCCTCACACCACAGTCACTTTCTTGAACCACAATACATCCAGTCCTTGCCATAATAATAGACAATTTTTCTTCTTCAACATAGCAGTAACAGAAACAATCAGCATTCACTTCCTCTGTTCTTCCTAACACCTTCGTCACACAATTCATGTGCCAAGCCACAAAATTCTTCTTTTCCTTCCACGGATTCTCTCATTTAGAGCTAGATATCCTTACTTCACTTGTGCACAATACTGGAGCGGCCGTCTCAGTTTGTTCCACCGGGTCAACCCCCTCTGGGAAGCCCAAAATTCATTGCGGTACTCAGTGAAAGGAGGAGGGTGTCTCAGAGTATCCCTCCGGCACCTCTGGTTATATATATATATATATATATATATATATATATAAATATACCTGAGTCTTCGATCACGTCACTACGCCTGACTACTAACAATGATCAGGACTTCAGGATATTTTGACTATAAAGAGAGTCACAATCACTGGTCAATCCGGGGTGTCCGTCCCTTATGAGGTACGGTTCGAGCACTGGGCCCCCAATGGGACTGCACCCCTATATGATTCCACCCATGAATCACCCCACCACGGGGACAAACCTCAGATCCTCTTTGCAGCAACAAGCACAGGAAAACCACACCAACGGTCAGTCTGAACAGTATAACTGCCAACTTACCGTGGTTGTCGTGGGGGATGATCAGTCCCAATTTTCCAGCACCCGTGTCAGCTCCGAGGGTCCTTTCCTTTGTTGTCCTCCGGGGGCAGAGGCATCCCTATTCGGGGGCCCCACGTTGGGCACCAAGCTGTCGGGGTAGCTATTTAGGGAGGGCTAAATTAACCCTTCACGGTTGATCCAGTGATTTCCAAATTAGTTCATAGGGCGTTGCTAGCAACTGGGAATGACCACACGGAGACGGGGGTCTCTGTACGGGAGGATCCAGGCAGATCAATAGTCCCCTTTATTTTAGTCACTTCTTTTATAATCTTTTGCTTAATTATGCACAGTTCTCAACTACCAATAACATCATAATAATACATTCACTTTATAAGCCAATAGTATTGCAAGAAAATCGGAATATGTCCCTAGTTATGTGACATAGAGAATAGAACAATAGCACATTCTTTTAGGGTCTCATATCTCATATCTTGCACAAGCTAGAACAGTCTAGTTTCGTAACAGCTGCGAACTTTCACCTAATTACAAAATTTATCTTACAGCAACAAAAACGGAGAAACGAAACCTTCAGGAAATATGGTGAAGTGAAACTTCAGCTCTGATTTTAGTTTTAACCCTTCACAGACACACACATGATGTTGCCACAGTCTACTTAATCAAAAGAGGTGAATGGGATGTCACAGCTAGTAGAAGGTTCACAGGGCTTTGGTTGACCACTGGCGTGGCCATTGAAGCAGGGTCCTGTAAATCTTCTTGCTCACCTCTAGACGTTACTAAATGCAAAGAGTGAGAACATTTTAAAAGAAAAGTTCTCTAGTATTGCTTATCCCTTTCCAATATTCAGCGTGCTGGTATGTCCTATGTCAGGTCCCCGTGTATGATGCGGGCTCAGCAGCTGAGCTTATATCTAACAGAACAGACGCTAGCATCGGCCTCTAAGAGCAGCAAGCAGATCAAACCAACCTCTATTGTTGGTAAAATATCTGAAGGGTTTCTGAGGGATGTTATTCTGGATTATCTCAATGAGAATAACTGTTTAACTCCATATCAGCATGGGTTTATGGAGAATCGCTCCTGTCAAACCAATCTAATCAGTTTTTATGAAGAGGTAAGCTATAGACTGGACCAAGGTGAGTCACTGGACATGGTATATCTTGATTTTTCCAAAGCGTTTGATACCGTGCCACACACGAGGTTGGTACACAAAATGAGAGTGCTGGGTCTGGGGGAAAATTTGTGTAAATGGGTAAGTAACTGGCTGAGTGATAGAAAGCAGAGGGTGGTTATAAATGGTATATTCCCTAACTGTGACCATTGGGGTACCGCAGGGGTCGGTGTTGGGACCTATTCTCGTCAACATATTTATTAATGATCTGGTAGAAGGTTTACACAGTGAAATATCAATATTTGCAGATGATATAAAACTATGTAAAGCAGTCAATACAAAAGAAGATAGCATTCAGCTACAGATGGATCTGGATAAGTTGGAAACTTGGGCCGAAAGGTGGCAGATGCGGTTTAACAATAATAAATGTAAGGTTATAGACATGGGAAGAAGGAATCAATATCACTATTACACACTGAATGTGAAACCACTGGGTAAATCTGACATGGAAAAGGACTTGGGGATCCTAGTTAATGAAAAACTTACCTGGAGCAGCCAGTGCCAGGCAGCGGCTGCCAAGGCAAACAGAATCATGGGGTGCATTAAAAGAGGTCTGGATACACATGATGAGAGCATTATACTGCCTCTGTACAAATCCCTGGTTAGAGCGCACATGGAGTACTGTGTAGAGTTTGGGGCACCGGTGCTCAGGAAGGATATAATGGAACTACAGCGAGTACAAAGGAGGGCAACAAAATGAATAAAGGGGGTGGGGGAACTACAATACCCAGAGAGATTAGCAAAATTAGGATTATTTAGTCTAGAAAAAAGACAGCTTAGGGGCGATCTAAAAACCATGTATAAGTATATAAGGGGACAATACAAATATCTCTCCGAGGATCTGTTTATACCAAGGAATGTGACGGTCACAAGGAGTCTGGAGGAGAGAAGGTTTTTCCACCAACATAGAAGAGGATTCTTTACTGTTAGGGCAGTGAGAATCTGGAATTCCTTGCCTGAGGAGGTGGTGATGGCGAACTCAGTCGAGGGGTTCAAGAGAGGCCTGGATGTCTTCCTGGAGCGTAACAATATTGTATCTTACAATTATTAGGTTCTTTAGAAGGACGTAAATCTGGGGATTTATTCTGACGGAATATAGGCTGAACTGGATGGACAAATGTCTTTTTTCGGCCTTGCTAACTGTTACTATGTTATTATCTCCGATGGCTAAATTCAAAGTGTGCAGTCCAGGAGGTGCTGCGTTCTGCATGTCCTCATCATCTCTCTCAGGACACATTCGCAGAATTTGAAGCACTGGCATGACAGCCATAAGCTTGCTGAAGGCTCTGTGACTTTCATAGTGGTGCTCACATGAAGAACAGCCTGGACTTTAAATGTGGCCACAATCTTTCCTATATACTGCAATACCAAGTAATCGTGTTATAGAACAAACTATCAATTGATTGCACGTTCAAGACCCCTAAGAGAGGTAAAAAAAAAGATTTTAAAAAATAAAAAAGGTACAAAAGTTTGAATCACTGAATCTTTCCTTTCAATAAAAATAAGCAGACAGAAATGAAAAAATAAACAAATGTATTATCACTGCATCCATAAAAGTCTAGTCTATCAAAATCCTAAATTAATTAAAGCTCCAATCCAGTGGGGTTTTTTTAATTGCAGTGCTGGAGTGGTGCTTTTAATCTAAGATCCCTTCCCCCGGCCTTATACTTACCCATCACCATCTTCACCTTCTATCACCACCATTCCCCCCCGTCTCCATCAGTTTGTGACCTGCCGGATCACTCCAGTGTTTGCAGGAGCAAGCCGGAGATTACAACCCAATACCAGCCAAGGAGAGTCTGATTCTGGCTCTCATAGATTTACGTTGACAGCTTGTGACGTGACTTCTGAATTCCGGCCAGTTTGAAGCTGCAGTCACAAGAGGGCACCTTGTGAATGGAGCAGAGCTGGAAAAAGGCAAAGGTGGTGCCTGGTAAGTATAATACTAGGGTCAGGGACCTTTCATTAGAAGCACCACTCCAGTACTGGGAAAAAAAAACTCTGCTGAAGTGGGGTTTTAACCCAAGTGGTAAATGCCATAAGGAGAAAAAAAATTGAATTGCCAGAAAGGCATTTTTTGGTCACCACATCATCTTAAAAAAGTAATAAAAAATTATCAAATCTCACATGCAGGTCAAAATGGTATCCATGACGTCAACTCACCACACAAAAAACGAAGCCCTCACGCAGCTCCATCAACAGAAAAATGAAAACATTCCAGGTCTCGGAAAATGATGGCAAAGGTTTTTTTTTTTTTTTACAAATTTCTCATTTGTTTATCACCATTTAAATGAAAAAAAAAAAACCTACACCAATTTGATATCACCGTGATTGTACTGACCTGGTGAATCAAATCGTTGGGTAATTTTCACAGCGCAATTATTGCTGTAAATCCCCCCCGAAAACAATTGAAAAATTATTGACAGATCTATGAAAAGGTTTTGGCTCTTGGAAGAATGGGAGGAAAAAAATGACAGAAAATTGCCCAGTCTGGAAGGGATTAAATGAATTGCCAAATTTTATGACATAAAGCTGTGTATTGTGTAGTGAAATTTTGCTTCTAATTTCATAGAATCATAGAATCATAGAATCATAGAATCGTAGAGTTGGAAGGGACCTCCTGGGCCATCTGGTCCAACCCCCTGCTCAAAGCAGGATTCGCTAAATCATCCCAGTCAGATGTCTGTCCAGCCTCTGTTTGAAGACTTCCATTGAAGGAGAACTCACCACTTCTCGTGGCAGCCTGTTCCACTCATTGATCACTCTAACTGTCAAAAAGTTTTTTCTAATATCTAATCTGTGTCTCCTCCCATTCAGTTTCATCCCATTGCTTCTAGTCTTTCCTTGTGCAAATGAGAATAAAGTTGAGCCTTCTACAATGTGACAGCCCTTTAGATATTTGTAGACAGCAATTAAGTCTCCTCTCAGTCTTCTCTTTTGCAAACTAAACATTCCCAAATCCTGCAACCTTTCCTCATAAGACAGGGTTTTGCAGACCGGTCACCATTCTGGTCGCTCTTTTCTGAACTTGCTCCAGTTTGTTGATGTCTTTTTTAAAATGTGGTGCCCAAAACTGGACACAATATTCCAGATGAGGTCTGACCAAAGAGGAGTAGAGGGAAATAATGACTTCACGTGATCTAGACTGTATGCTTCTGTTAATACATCCTAGAACTGCATTTGCCTTTTTTGCTGCTGCATCACACTGTTGACTCATATTCAGTCTGTGATCTATTAGTATACCCAAGTCTTTTTCACATGTGCTGTCACTTAGCCCTATTCCTCCCATTCTATATATGCTTTTTTCATTTTTATTGCCCAGATGTAGTACTTTGCATTTCTCCCTGTTAAAAACCATTCTGTTTGTTGCTGCCCACTTCTCCAGTTTATTTAAATCTTTTTGAATCCTCTCTCTCTCTTCTCTAGTATTAGCTATCCCTCCTAGCTTTGTGTCATCAGCAAATTTAATCAGTTTACCCTCAATTCCTTCATCTAAATTGTTGATAAAGATGTTGAACAATACAGGGCCCAGGACAGAGCCCTGTGGTACCCCACTTGAGACATTCTTCCAACTGGATGTGCAGCCATTTACGACCACTCTTTGGGTCCGATCACTAAGCCAGCTATGAATCCACCTAACAGTTGCCTTGTCCATTCCATACTTAGTCATTTTTTCAGTAAGGATTGTATGAGAGACTTTGTCAAATGCTTTGCTGAAGTCAAGATATACTATATCTACAGCATTTCCTTGATCCACCCAATCAGTGATACCGTCATAGAAGGAAATTAAGTTAGTCTGACATGACTTATTAGTTACAAACCCATGCTGACTCTGTTTGATCACTTCATTCTTATCCAGGTATTGACTTACATGTTGTTTAATAATTTGTTCAAAGATCTTTCCTGGTATAGAAGTCAGACTCACCGGCCTATAGTTGCCTGGGTCCACCTTCTTCCCCTTTTTGAAGATAGGAACAACATTTGCTCTTCTCCAGTCTTCTGGCACTTCTCCTGTTCTCCAAGAATTTTCAAAGATTATGGAGAGTGGTTCAGAAATTTCTTCTGCTATCTCCTTCAGTACTCTGGGGTGTAATTCATGTGGACCTGGAGACTTGAATTCATTTAGGTTAGCTAAGTGTTTCCTCACTATCTTTCTGTTTATAGATATCCTGGATTCTTCTATTCCCTTAATAGGACAGTGAATAACAGTTGGTGTTACATTTCCTTTCTGAGAGAAAACAGATGCAAAATAGGAATTTAAAAGTTCAGCCTTCTCAACATCCTGTCTTACCATTTCATCATTTTCATCCTGTAAAAATCCTATAGCATCTTTGACTTTTCTTTTACTTTTGACATATCCCCAAAATCCTTTATTATTGCTTTTGACATCTCTTGCAAGCCTCAATTCATTTTCAGTTTTAGCTAATCTGATTTGTGCCCTGCAGATTCTGCAGACAGCATTATATATATATATTCAAGGTCAATGCTTGTTTTCAGAGAATGTCTACAGACTCGAAAGCTCTCAAAGTGAAGGATTTGTTACAGTGTATCAGTGCAGGCCATTCCTTAGGAGCAAACAAATTCATACCACTTCTTCTCCAGTCTATGTCACAAATTATTATTATTTTTTTATGGGTCAGAGTTGTAATTTTTTGCCTCTAATGGTTTATTACCATACAGTCATCGTGAAAAAGCCAAGCAAAGCAAACAGAAGATTAAATGATCAGACAACTCATTTTATTGCACGCACACCAGAACCAGGAGGAAGAACCTTGACTTCGCCTTTATACACTAGACAATTGTTTGTGTGCATACAGCTTTTTTTTACTTAAAAAAAATAAAAAAAACATTGGTTCGCAGGGACTTGCCAAGCTCATCATAAAATTATTAAATGTAATACAGTAAATCCAGTGAAGTGACAACCCCAGCACCATTTGTGACAAGGTGGACCCCTACTATGATGTTTATACACCCTAAGACCAAGCTAAGCATCATTATCCCAGTCCCATACTTTTGCATCTAAAGGGAATCTTTCAGCAGGATTTAATCCCCAAAACTACTTATATGCACATGTAGTTCTTTCAAAGACAAGTCCAGCAATTCTTTTACATGGCCAGCCCATTCCTCCATTACTGAAAAATCAGGGGGGTTTTTTTAATTGATATGCACATGAGCCTGTAAAAGTTTGGTAGATATGATGCCTCTGTCACTCTAGCTCAATTTTTTGCACAGTGCTTCCTCCTCCTTTTCGATTGCTTACTGAAGTCCCTCATTGCTATAATCTCAGTCCTCCTTTGAGGCTCAGTCATAAGTTGAGTTCAACCGGATACTGAGATTTTTACTCTACACTGAAATACTTTGGAATTGCAGTATACAGTATGATCAAAAAGGGGCTAAAAATTAATGTAAAAAATAAAGAAAAAAGTTTTCAAAAATACAACTTGTTTTATTTGATATAAAATCACATCCTTTTCTCCCCATTAAAAATAAATAAGTTAAAAGAATAAAAAATTACACATTTGATATCGCTGCTTTCATAAAAGTCCAATCTATTAAATTACGGAATTCACTAACCCAATCTGTAAACGTTGTAAAGCGAAAAGAAAGAATCAAACACCAGAATTGCAGGTTTTTTTATCATCTTGCTAAAAAAATTAATAATAAGCATCGATTGTACACAAAATTAGTATGGATAAAAAAAGATAACTAAGGCTGGTTTCACACTAGCGTTCAAGTGCGCAGCGCAGGGCCGCCGCTAAGCCCCGCCTCAGGCCACGTCCCCTACGGTCAGTTCCTCCTCTGATCGCATGAGGCTGTATGCGATCAGCATATCCTATATTTAGCGTTGGATACACTGATCGTGCGCTGACCATGCACTGGTCTGATTTTGCTGGCGCTGCGCCCAGTGCACAAAAGCGCGCTGTGTTGCATTTTTGTGCTCTGGGCGCAGCGCCAAAAGGGTGCAGTGCCAGCAAAATCAGACCAGCGCATGGTCAGCGCACGATCAGCGTATCCAACGCTAAATATAGAATACGCTGATCACAGGCAGCCTCATGCGATCAGAGGAGGACCTGACCGGAGGGGGCCCGGCTGGGGGCAGGGCTTAGTGGTGGCCCTGCGCTGCGCCCACGAATGCTAGTGTGAAACTAGTCTTACTGCTCAAAAAACAGGCAATCACTCAGCCCTGTAAACAAAAAAATAAAAATGTTTTGGGTCTCAGAAAAAGTCGACACAAAACAAAAAAAAAAATTCCAATATTCCAAATTGTTTTCATCAGTAAAATAGAAAAACAATCAATTCATATTTGGTATCACCGTAATGAGACTGATATGGGCATTCATTTTCCAGGTCCTTTATTATTACGCAATGAATGTTATCAAATCAAAACCCAAAAAACAATGGAGAAATTGCATTTTTTTATCATTTCATCACACTTGAAATTCATTTCCCGATTTTCAGTACATTATATGGTAAAATGAATGGTGTCTCAAAATTACCACTTGTCACACATGAAAAAATAGACCTCATGTGTCTATGCTGATGTTAAAATAAGATAGTTATGGCTCTTGTAAGCAGAAGCGGGAAAAATGTAAGCTAAAGCTGAAAAATTCCCTGGCCCTTAAAGGGTTACGATGCTTTAGCTGTGTGATGAGGAGGAAACAAGGTGGTCATTTTCTGTTCTTAACTATAGGTAACAGTGACCAGATAGTGTGAAATTAATTTTCCCACAATCTAGTTATAAGAATGTCATATTATGATTAGAGTTGAGCGAATATGTTTGGAATCGGTCCCCAAATCTGAGTTTGCCATATGCTAGCCAAACCTGGTACCTTAATCGTGACAATTTTATGTTTGACTATTGATTCCGAACATTTTCGTTTATTTCTACTCCCATCGACTCCAATGACATTAGGATGTGTTCGGCGATTATTGCAAACACAATATTCACCGCCGATCGTAATCAGAACCAAATTTTGCAAAATTTGCTCAATTCTAATTATGATCTCTTTCTTCAGGTGTTGGACCCCTTCATGTTACCTGCTCCTCTACAGAGTTCTTCAATGCCGTTTATTACCTTTATGCCCATGAAGGAGGTGACTGTCCAGAATTTGCAATGTTGGGCTTACTGACAGCCCTACAAGCCAGCCCATTTGGTTCATTTGTTGTGTTGGTGACAGATGCGTCGGCCAAGGACAGTGGTGACTTATATGTAGTCAACAAAATATTCTCTCTGTTAGATTCTTTGCAAGTTAAGGTAAGAAATTCAGAAAAGTACTATAAGAATATCATACCTATTGTATCATGTTTTATGATATGACCAACGTTATTTATGTGATGCATTTTTTTATACTTCTTCATAAGCTTTCTCTTATGTTTTTTCATGTGTCCTGTCATTTACACAAAATTGCGAACACCAATCGTGATTGCAGGTGACTTTCTTTTGTCAGTTTTCACTTAAACTATTTCTACTGTTTTATTTTCCTCACTCAGGTCTTTATTTTCGCTAGCTCTTGTGGCGATACAAGTTTGTATGAATTCCAGGTTTATAAAGAAATTGCTTCCCGCAGTTACGGCCATGTTTTTCAAATTTACTATCCAACCACTAATGTAAGTACCAAAATAGGAAAAAGTAAATCGGATTCTTGGCATGAACTATCCATTAAGAGCAAGTAAATATTTATCATATTTTTATGTTCTTTTAATTGCAAGCAGTTTGGTGTGGGGGGGGGTCAGGTTTTGAGACCCCCACTAATTGCTAAAAAATGTCTTGAATAATGCATAGCACACAGCTCCTGCCTAAGAGTGGACCCAAATTAGGGTATGACTGCATAAAAAGCAAAAGCAGTAGTTATGCGAGCTAACACTCTGCAGCACAGTGGTTAGCACTGTTACTTTACAGCACCGGTATACCGCGCTCAATTCGCACCAAAGACAACATCTGCATGCAGTTTCTATGTTCTCACCGTGTTTGTGTGGGTTTACTCCAGGTTCTTCGATTTATCTCCCACACTCCAAAGACTGATAGGAAATTTAGACTGCAAGCCCCAATATCTGTAAAGTGCTGTGGAATATGATGGCGCTTTATAAACAAATAATAATAAATACTTTATGTCTTCACACTTCACACCCAATGTTACTTTGTGACTCAATGCCAATATTTTAACAGAGGATACATTACAAGTTAAAGAGAAGCTGTCACAATGAAAATGCAGTCCAATCTAGAGGCACAGTGATATAGAGTAGGGGTAGCTGAGCAGATTGAAATATAGTTTAAGAATAAAACATTCCATGTAACCTGTGATTTAATCATTTAATCCTCTGCTCTTTCTGGGATTTTGGGTCCAGTAGCCGGTCTTATAAGTGACTGATAGATTTCTATGTATAATTGTGCACACAGAGATAGCTGTCAGTCACTGATAGGACCGCCCACTAGACTAAAAGTCTCATAAAGAACAGAGGATTAAAGGGAATCTGTCACCCATTTTTTGAGATATCATGTAAAGATATCAATTAATTGTGTTTTACCTAAGTATTCTAGTCATACTTTCGATCCCCCCCTGTCCCTGCACCTTTGATGCATAAATACCTTTTATATCACTCTTTCGATTTATCGAAATTGCCGTGGTCCGGTCCGATGGGCGTGGTTTATTCTCCTCCCCCCCTCCCACCTTGGCTTGCTGGATGTAAATTCTTCTGTGAATATCACAGATGCCGCCGTTTATTCACACCTGTGCTTTGATAAGGCCGTTCGCGCTTGCAAAGTATGCTTTGCCCAACTGTGGGCAAAGCATATAATCTCTACTGCACATGCGCCAGTATTTTTCCCTGCTTCTATGACCCGGAAGTCTTCATATTGTCATAGACGCAGGGAAAAATACCGGCGTATGCGCAGTAGTGATCATATGCTTTGCCCACAGTTGGGCAAAGCATACTGCACAAGCGCAAACGGCCTTATCAAAGCGCAGGCACAAATAAACAGCGGCCTCTGTGATATTCACAGAAGAAATTACGTCCAGCAAGCCAAGGTGGGAGGGGGGAAGGAGAACAAGCCACGCCCATCGGACTGGACCACGGCGATTTCCATAAATCGGAAGAGTGATAAAAAAAGGTATTTATGCATCAAAGGTGCAGGGACAGGGGGATCAAAAGTACGACTAGAATACTTAGGTAACACACAATTCAATGATATCTTTACATGATATCTCAAAAAATGGGTGACAGATTCCCTTTAACCCCTTCACGACCAATGACGCCACATAGGCGTCATGAAACCTGGTTCAAATCTGACCAGTGACGCCTATGTGGCGTCATGACTTCAAAGCCCCCCTGCGGGTCGGGTGACCGGGGTCACTGAAAGGTCACCCGACCCGCAGATACAGGGGGCTTTGTAATTCACCACAGGGGGCGTGGCTTCGCCCCCACATGGCTACGATCGCTCTGATTGGCTGTTAAAAGTGAAACAGCCAATCAGAGCGATAGTAATATTTCATCAATGAAAATTGATGAAATATTACAATCCAGCCATGTCCGACGCTGCTGTAGCATCGGACATGGCTGGAGACTCCGATTCCACCCCCCCCCACCGGCGATCGCCCCCCCGCAACTGAATGACAGCGGCGATCTGCCGCCGCTGTCATCATCTGCCCCCCTCCCATTCCCTCTGCTCCCCGCCAGCCTCCGATCCCCCCCTCACCCCCCCCGGTACCTCCTGAGTCCCCCGTCCCTCCCGGTGTCCCTCGGGTCCGGATGATGGGCGGCGCCATCTTTGAAAATGGCGGGCGCATGCGCAGTGCGCCCGCCCGAATCTGCCGGCTGCAGATTCCATTCTTTCATTTTGATCACTCTCAGAGTGATCAAAATGAAAGAAAAAGTAAATAAACCCCCCGATTATCACCCCCATAGGTAGGCACAACTAATAAAATAAAGAAAATATTTTTATTTTTATTTTTCCATTAGGGTTAGGGTTAGGGTTGAAAAGAGGGTTAGGGTTAGGGTTAGGGTTGAAAAGAGGGTTAGGGTTAGGGTTAGGGTTAAAAAGAGGGTTAGGGTTAGGGTTGAAAAGAGGGTTAGGGTTGAAAAGAGGGTTAGGGTTAGGGTTGGAAAGAGGGTTAGGGTTGGAAAGAGGGTTAGGGTTAGGATTGGAAAGAGGGTTAGGGTTGGAAAGAGGGTTAGGGTTGGAAAGAGGGTTAGGGTTGGAAAGGGTTAGGGTTGGAAAGAGGGTTAGGGTTGGAATTAGGGTTAGGGTTGGAATTAGGGTTAGGGTTGGAATTAGGGTTAGGCTTGTGGTTAGGGTTATGGTTAGGGTTGGGATTAGGGTTCGGGGTCTGTTGGGGTTAGGGTTATGGTTAGGGTTGGAATTAGGGTTAGGGATGTGTTGGGGTTAGGGCTGTGGTTAGGGGTGTGTTGGGGTTAGGGCTGGAGTTAGAATTGAGGGGTTTCCACTGTTTAGGCACATCAGGGGGTCACCAAACGCGACATGGTGCAACCATTGATTCCAGCCAATTTTGCGTTCAAAAAGTTAAACGGTGCTTCCTCCCTTCCAAGCCCCGACGTGTGCCCAAACAGTGGTTTACCCCAACATATGGGGTATCAGCGTACTCAGGAAAAATTGCACAACAACTTTGGGGGTCTAATTTCTCCTGGTACCCTTGGGAAAATAAAAAATTGGGGGCTAAAAAAATATTTTTGTGGAAAAAATTTTTTTTTAAATTTTCACGTCTCTGCGTTATAAACTTATGTGAAGCACTTGGGGGTCCAAAGTGCTCACCAGGCATCTAGATAAGTTACTTGGGAGGTCTAGTTTCCAAAATGGGGTCACTTGTGGGGGGTTTCTATTGTTTAGGCACATCAGGGGCTCTGCAAACGTAATGACGACCGCAGACCATTCCATCAAAGTCTGCATTTCAAAACGCCACTACTTCCATTCCGAGCCCTTACGTGTGCCCAAACAATAGTTCCCCCCCATATATGGGGCACCAGCATACTCAGGACAAACTGTACAACAACTTTTGGGGTCCAATTTATCCTGCTACCCTTGTGAAAAAAAAATTGCTGGCTAAAAATCATTTTTTTTGAGGAAAAAATATTTTTTATTTTCACGTCTCTGCGTTATAAACTTCTGTGAAGCACTTGGGGGTTCAAGGTGCTCACCACACATCTAGATAAGTTCCTTAGGGGGTCTAGTTTCCAAAATGGGGTCACTTGTGGGGGGGTTCCACAGTTTAGGTACATCAGGGGTTCTGCAAATGTAACATGATACCCGCAGACCATTCCATGAAAGTCAGCATTTCATAATGTCACTACTTCCCTTCCGAGCCCCGACGTGTACCCAAACAGTGGTCATCCCCCACATATGGGGTATCAGCGTACTCAGGACAAACTGGACAACAACTTTTGGGGTCCAATTTATCCTGCTACCCTTGTGGAAAAAAAATTGCTAGCTAAAAATAATTTTTTTTGAGGAAAAAAAATATTTTTTATTTTCACGGCTCTGCGTTATAAACTTCTGTGAAGCACTTGGGGGTTCAAGGTGCTCACCACACATCTAGATAAGTTCCTTGGGGGGTCTAGTTTCCAAAATGGGGTCACTTGTGGGGGGTTCCACAGTTTAGGTACATCAGGGGTTCTGCAAATGTAACATGATGCCCGCAGACCATTCCATCAAAGTCAGCATTTCATAATGTCACTACTTCCCTTCCGAGCCCCGACGTGTACCCAAACAGTGGTCCCCACCCACATATGAGGTATCAGCGTACTCAGGACAAACTGGACAACAACTTTTGGGGCCAATTTATCCTGCTACCCCTGTGAAAAAAAAATTGCTGGCTAAAAATCATTTTTTTTTTGTGGAAAAAAAAATATTTTTTATTTTCACGGCTCTGCGTTATAAACTTCTGTGAAGCGCTTGGGGGTTCAAGGTGCTCACCACACATCTAGATAAGTTCCTTGGGGGTCTAGTCTCCAAAATGGGGTCACTTGTGGGGGGGTTCCACAGTTTAGGTACATCAGGGGCTCTGCAAATGTAACATGACACCCGCAGACCATTCCATCAAAGTCAACATTTCAAAATGTCACTACTTCCCTTCCGAGCCCCGACGTGTGCCCAAACAGTGGTTCCCCCCCACATGTGGGGTACCAGTGTACTCAGGACAAACTGGACAACACATTTTGCGGTCTAATTTATCCTGGTACCCTTGTGAAAATAAAAAATTGTGCACTAAAAAATAATTTTTTGAGGGAAAAAATTTTTTTTTTATTTTCACGGCTCTGCGTCATAAACTTTTGTGAAGCACTTGAGGGTTCAAGGTGCTCACTACACATCTAGATAAGTTCCTTAGGGGGTCTAGTTTCCAAAATGGGGTCATTTGTGGGGGAGCTCCAATGTTTAGGCACACAGGCTCTCTCCAAACACAACATGGTGTCCGCTAACGATTGGAAGTAATTTGCATTTCAAAAAGTCAAATGGCGCTCCTTCCCTTCTGAGCCCTGCCGTGTGCCCAAACAGTGGTTCCCCCCCACATATGGGGTTCCAGCGTACTTAGGACAAACTGGACAACAAGATTTGTGGTCCAATTTCTCCTGTTAGCCTTGTGAAAATTAAAAATAGTGTGCTAAAAATCATTTTTGAGGAAAAAAAAATATTTTTTATTTTCACTGCTCTGTGTTATAAACTTTTGTGAAGCACTTGGGGGTTCAAAGTGCTCCCTACACGTCTAGATAAGTTCCTTAGGGGGTCTAGTTTCCAAAATGGGGTCACTTGTGGGGGAGCTCCAATGTTTAGGTGCACAGGGGCTCTCCAAATGCGACATGGTGTCCGATAACGATTGGAGCTAATTTTCCATTCAAAAAGTCAAATGGTGCTCCTTCCCTTCCGGGCCATGCCGTGCACCCAAACAGTGGTTTATGACCACATATGAGGTATCGGTGTACTCAGGAGAAATTGTTCAACAAATTTTAGGATCCATGTTATCCTGTTGCCCATGTGAAAATGAAAAAACTGAGGCTAAAAGAAAATTTTTGTGAAAAAAAAGTATTTTTTTTTTTACAGATCAATTTGTGAAGTACCTGGGGGTTCAAAGTGATCACTATGCATCTAGATAAGTTCCTTGGGGGGTCTAGTTTCCAAAATGGGGTCACTTGTGGAGGAGCTCCAATGTTTATGCACACAGGGGCTCTCCAAACACGACATGGCAACCGCTAAATATTCCAGCATATTTTCCATTCAAAAAGTCAAATGGCGCTCCTTCCCTTCTGAGCCGTGCCGTGTGCCCAAACAGTGGTTTATGACCACATATGAGGTATCGTTGTACTCAGGAGAAATTGCCCAACAAATTTTAGGATCCATTTTATCCTGTTTCCCATGTGAAAATGAAAAAATTGATGCTAAAAGAAAATTTTTGTTGGAAAAATTAAAATGTCCATTTTTTCTTTCCACATTGCTTTAGCTGCTGTGAAACACCTGAAGGGTTAATAATCTTCTTGAATGTAGTTTTGAGTAGCTTGAGGGGTGCAGTTTTTAGAATGGTGTAACTTTTGGGTATTTTCTGCCATATAGACCCCTCAAAGTGACTTCAAATGTGAGGTGGTCCCTAAAAAAAAATGGTTTTGTAAATTTTATTGTAAAAATGAGAAATCGCTGGTCAACTTTTAACCCTTATAACTTCCTAACAAAAAAATATTTTGTTTCCAAAATTGTGCTGATGTAAAGTAGACATATGGGAAATGTTATTTATTAACTATTTTGTGTCACATAACTCTCTGGTTTAACAGAATAAAAATTCAAAATTTGAAAATTGCAAAATTTTCTAAATTTTCACCAAATTTCTGATTTTTTGACAAATAAACGCAAAAATTATCAACATAAATTTACCACTAACATGAAGCCCAATATGTCACGAAAAAACAATCTCAGAATCGCTAGGATCCGTTGAAGCGTTCCTGAGTTATTACCTCATAAAGGGACACTGGTCAGAATTGCAAAAAATGGCCTGGTCATTAAGGTCAAAATAGGCTTGGTCATGAAGGGGTTAAATGATTAAAACCCAGGTTATACAGACTATTTTATTCCTAAACTATATATAGTATGAATCTTCTCAGCTTTCCCTGCTTTATAAAATTGTGAAAGTAGATTGGACTGCATTTTCATGTTGCCAAGATCCCAATAAGAGCACTTTGGCCACTCGGCTACATAAATAGATAACTTATTATTAGCACATGGTAGATGGGGAATTCTGCTACAGATTTTACATTGGGGCCAGGGAGCCCTACATTTTACTGCATACTATTCTCATCTTTTTCACTAGATTGCAGACCTGCTCAACTTCTTTCTGAAAATTCCAGTTAATAGTACATCACGTCTGTTTTCTTTGGAGAATTTGGGAAACTATCGTAATAGTTTCCCAGTACCAAGTGAATTAACATCACTCATCATATCAGCATCAGGTTCCAACTACTCAGTGAATCTTTATAACCCATCGGGTAAGGATTTTTTTGATATGATAAAAAAAATTGTAATTTAAAAATATTATGCTCTGACTATCACACAGGTCATTTCAACAAAAATGAATATCAAACCTTTGCAT